>NC_058522.1:166557022-167163272 GCF_904849725.1 Hordeum vulgare subsp. vulgare
CTTTACTTTTCTTGCTCCAGGCGGCAGAAGTCTTAGATGAGTGATCAACAGGCGTGCTACGCTCAATGGCACACTTCCCGGATTCCTCACGAGTCTTGCTGGAGGTCTTGGATTTGTTCTTCCACTCTGGGGTTTCGCCGGTAGACACTGCAACTGCCTCCTGCTAGATCTTGTTGACGCAGAGGAATGTTTCCTTCTTGTCGACAAGGATGGTGATGATTATCATCGGCCCTGGCATCCTAAGTGTGTTTTAGCCATGGTGGGATGCCGCCATGAATTTTGCCAGTGGTGGATGGCACAGGATTCCATTATAAGTTAGTGACATCTTGGCGACATCAAAGACAATCCACTGTGTCCTGATTTTAAGCTCCCTACCAAATGTGACCGGAAGAGTTATGTTCCCCATTGGTTGAGATCTTCCTCCGTAGACTCCTTGGAAAGAGACTGTTGGTTTGAGGCTCGAATCGGGGATCTGCAGCCGCTTAATTACATTAGGAAAAATCAGGTTCAGGCTGGCCCCATCGTCAACCAACATCTTCGTGACTCTGAGGTTGTGAATTGTTGGTAGACCAACAAAGGCACGCATCCGACCACGGTGATGGTATCAAGGTGGTCCTCAGCATAGAAGATTATGGGATTGTTGGACCACTAGAGGGGTTTCCTTGCTTCTGCCGTCGGTTCCACCACGTTGACTTTGCAGGCCCATTGCTTGAGCTACATTTGGGAGCACTGCTAGATACGCCTCCGTCAACGCACATAGCATCTATGGCCTTCTGGAATTCTGCCTGTTTGATTCCTCCTCATCCTCATCATTGTCATCATCACCGTCAGATTTGTCGTCTCGGCCTCTAGCCGGCTTCTCTTTGTGCTGTTTGGCCTTGTCGTGGCGGCCAATTCAGCTGTTGCGGCTCTTCTCCTCGGATCCACCGGCACCATCTCGACCCTTCTCCTTGTCGCGCCTTTTGTAATGTTGCTTCTGCTTGTCAGCAAGCTGTTCAACTTGGCGGCATTCAGTGATGTCGTGGCCCTTTGTGAGTTGGATCTTGTAGTACAGCTTGCCAGTATTCTCACGTGTTGTGGCTTCATCATCTCCAGAGCAAGCGACAACGTCCTTGCCAGACTCCTAAAATTTGGCCTTCTTGCCGGTGTTAGGCTTACCTGAGCTCTCGAAAACCATCACTGTCTTTCCCTGGTGCTTGTTGTTGCACTTGTGTCCCTTCTTCGAGGAGGCGGCTATGCTCTCGTCATTCTCGGAGTAGAGATACGCACCAACATCCTCTTGCAGGAGCCTTCTCCCTTCTTCAGCCTGCGTTCACTTGTCGGCCAGAGAGTAGAGCTCGGCGACGTCCCGACCTTGTTGATGCTGATATCCTCACACATGCTTTGATTGTGTACGTTTGTGTGAAATGCAACGTTCATCGCGGCAAGGAGGATGTCCAGGATGTTGTGCTGCACGCGGCCGAACGTCTGGATGTACTTGTGGATGGTCTCACCGTCTCGCTGGGGGAGCACGTGTAGATCGCTCGGCTGCCCCGGTAGCCTGTGGCCCCCATGGTAAGCTCCGTTGAACTGGTTGCACAGATCCTCCTCATGTTGGGCTTGAGTGCCAGCGGGAAGCAGTTGGCTAGCTCCTTCTCGTCTTGTCCGTATGCAACCTCCATCACAATGGTCTAGATGCCCAGGAACTCCTACGGACTGATATTGTCGTCGTATTTGTCAGGCAACTCTAGCTAAGGCCCTACTGGAGGGCCAGCAGACATGCCACGGCTCGCGGGTGAATGTTGGGCATCCCACCTCGTAAGGTAGGCTACCGGGCACCCCTGGCATGGGCTTGTCAACGGCTGGACCTACGTGACCATTGGATTGGTGACATGTTCCCTGTTGTCTCTCGATAGAGGTGCGTGCGTCCTCTTTGGGTCTGTCCTTCAAGACATGGCAGCGGGTCCGTTGAGGCTTGAGATACCTCATCTTGTATGTCGGTCCGGCGGGAAATGTGTTGTTGTTGTGGGGGTGACTACACCGTGTGTGTTCTACTAGCATCACGCCCGATGGTGGGTCCTGTAGGAGCTGTGTGCCGCGCGTGCGAGTGACTAACCGCGTGTGGTTTATTGTTGTTGGCGAAGTTTAGCAAGCTTCATATGGTCTCCATCCACTCCTCCATCATCTCTGGTGCAGGCAGAAAGTCCAGCAGCAGCTTGGCCTGCGCCAAAGCTTCCCCCATGGTTCTAGGGATCGGACGGGGCAAGGTATGGGTAGCACATTTACTCCTCGCAGTATTAGAAGGAGAGCTTTCCCATGTTGTCACCCGCCGCATGCTATAACCAAGGGGAGGTGGTTGAGCCTGATGACCCACAAGTATAGGGGATCAATCGTAGTCCTTTCGATAAGTAAGAGTGTCGAACCCAACGAGGAGGAGAAGGCTCTGATAAAAGGTTTTCAGCAAGGTAATAACTGCAAGCACTGAAAGTAGCGGTAACAAGTGATGGTGTAGTGAGGTGAAACATAGCAAGCGAAAAGTAACAAGTAACAAGTAGGAACAACGGTGCAGCAAGTGGCCCAATCTCTTTTGTAGCAAGGGACAAGCCTGAACAAAGTCTTATAAGAGGAAAAGCGCTCCCGAGGACACACGGGAATTTCTGTCATGCTAGTTTCATCATGTTCATATGATTCGCGTTCGTTACTTTGATAGTTTGATATGTGGGTGGACCGGCGCTTGGGTACTCCCCTTACTTGGATAAGCATCCCACTTATGATTAACCCCTCTCGCAAGCATCCGCAACTACGAAAGAAGAATTAAGACAAAGTCTAACCATAGCATTAAACTAGTGGATCCAATTCAGCCCCTTACGAAGCAACGCATAGACTGGGGTTTAAGCTTCTGTCACTCCAGCAACCCATCATCTACTTACTACTCCCCAATACCTTCCTCTAGGCCCAAATATGGTGAAGTGTTATGTAGTCGACGTTCACATAATACCACTAGAGGAAAAAAACATACAACATATAAAAATACCGAACGAATACCAAACTCACATGACTATTATTAGCATGACTTATCCCATGTCCTCAGGAACAAAAGTAACTACGCACAAAGCATAATCATGATCAGAGGTGTAATGAATGGCATCAAGGATCTGAACATAAACTCTTCCACCAAGTAATCCAACTAGCATCAACTACAAATAGTAATCAACACTACTAGCAACCTTACAAGTACCAATCACTACGGGAATGAGGTAATTTGCCGTCTGTTAAGATCTTTGCCGTCAGCTTTTCTTTATGGATGACGGCAAATTGCACTTTTGCCGTCAGTTGCCGTTAGTTTCTGACGGCAAAGAATGACTGACGGCGTAGACAAAGTTTGTCGTCTGTAAAAAAAACTGATGACGGCAAAAGTATTTTGCCGTCTGTAAAAGAAAACGGATGACGGCAAAGACATTTTTTGCCGTCTGTAAAAAAAACTGATGACGGCAAACAATTTTTGCCTTCGGTAAAAGGAAACGGATGACGGCAAAGGCATTTTTTGCCGTCTGTAAAAAAAATGTAGACGGCAAAAAAGAAACACACCACGCGGATCGATCACGCGGATCGATGACGTGGCATGATCCCGCCCGTCGGATGACAAACGTGGGATGACACACATACTTCTATTTTACCGTCTGTAACAAAACGGATGACGACAAAGCTTTATTTTTCCGTGTGTAATAAAAAAGCGCAAATAGCAAAGACATATTTTACCGTCTATAAAAAAAATGCAAACGGCAAACTTATATTTTGCCGTCTTTAATAAAAATGCAGTCGGCAAAGATAATTTTCTATGTCTTTGCCGTCAGTTTCAAAACAACTGTAGGCAAAATTATATTATCCACTTTTCAATTTTTTTGAAAATGTAAACAAAGTCCGAAAAATATGAAATTTGGTCTCATGTTAGTTCATAAGTCCTAGAAGATGCAGAAAAAGTTTGAGAAAATTTACAAATTTTTAACATGTCTATTTTCTCAAAATTACAAGGGTCAACAAACACAAAAAGGATATTGAATTGCTATTGGTTGAAAGCAACTCCCCTGGATCGATGACGTGGCAGGGACCATCACCCCCACCACGCATCGCACGAACCAGGCAACCAGCCATGCATTATTTGCATGCACGTACATGCAAACACCCGTGAGCCCCTCCATCTTCTCTTTCTCTCATCTATGTCGTGGACAGGAGTGCCAGGCGCATCCGCAACATCCTCCTCTCCGCCTCTTGCCGGACCATGCCGCCAGCGAGACTCCCAGGCCTCCTCCCCCATCGGCCCCGCTGGCCGCCGGCCTGGACTCCTCCCCCGTCGCCCTCGCCGACCACCGAGCCCGGTCTCGTCGCCCGTCGCACCACGACACATCCCCACGCCCCTGCAGGCCTCCTCGCCGTGGCGCCATCGGCCTCGTGGCCCGTCGCACCCCGGCGACCCCGGCACATCCCCACACCCCTGCAGGCCTCCTCGCCGTGGCGCTAACGGCCACCTCGCGCGTCGGTCCTCCTCGCCCTGGCGCCATCGGCCTCGTCGCCCGTCGCACCCAGGCGACCCCGGCACATCCCCACACCCCTGCAGGCCTCCTCGCCGTGGCGCCAACGGCCACCTCGCGCGTCGGTCCTCCTCGACCCGGCGCCATCGGCCTCGTCGCCCGTCGCACCCCGGCGACCCCGGCACATCCCCACGCCCCTGCAGGCCTCCTCGCTGCGGCGCCAACGGCCTCCTCGCGCGTCGGTCCTCCTCGCCCGGCGCCATCGGCCTCGTTGTTCGTCGCACCCCGGCTCGAACTTCGGCCGTCTCTGCTCGTCCATGGTTGGCCCGGTGGCATTGGTGCCCTGCCCCATATCCAAATCCAGGAGCAGCGACCAGATCGAGGAGGGACGCGTCACAACTCACAAACCCACCTCTCCTTCCATGGCCTTGGCCGAGCGGGACCGGTGATGCTTCTCCGACGAGGTCCTTTTTGCGTATTAGTGGCGCTCATCGAATGAATGGCAAACCCACCGAACGAACATGCACATAAACAAGAATGTTCATGTTTTTTTAAAAAAAAATAGAACATCTTTGCCGTCTGGCATTTTGGTCCGGCTGACAGCAAACAATTGACGCCGTCCGTTAGTGGGAGGTTCTGTCAGAGTGATTTTTTTGCCGTCTGTCTTATAATAGATGACGACAAAGTATTTGTACTAACGGCAACAATTTTGCCGTCTTTCCGAACAAATGCTGACGGCAAAAATACCCTTTGCGGGCACACAGTCTGACGACATTTTTTGCCGTCATGGGCTGACGGCAATTTTTTTGCCGTCTGTAATTCTCTCTTTACCGTCTGTAGCGTGCTAACGGCAAAATGCCCGATTCCTGTAGTGAATTGGAGTCGCGAGACGGAAATTGGTTACAAGAGATGAACTAGGGATTGGAGAGTAGATGGTGCTGATGAAGATGTTGATGAAGATGCCTCCCCTCCAACGAGAGGAGCGTTGGTGATGACGAAGGCAACGATTTCCCCCTCCGGGAGGGAAGTTTCCCCGGCAGGATCGTCCTGCCAGAGCTCTAGATTGGATCTGCTCAAGTTCCGCCTCGTGGCGGTGGAGAAACCACGGAAAAGCTCCTGAATGATTTTTTCTGGAACGAAACCCTTCATATAGCAAAAGAGGGGGGCCAGTGGGCCGCCAGGGTGACAACAAGCCCTGTTGCCGCGGCCAGGGGGTAGGCCGCGGCAACTAGGCTTGTGGGCCCTTGGTTGCTCCCCTCTGACACTTCTTTCGTCCAGTATTTTTCATAAAATCCAAAAAAAATCCACGTTGATTTTCAAGACATTTGGAGTTGCGCGAAATAGATAAAGCGATAAATATCAACGCGAAATAAGACTTGCTCCTTTTCCAGTTCAGAATTCCAGTTGCCCGTATTCTCCCTCTTTAAATAAACCTTGCAAAATAAGAGAGAAAAGGCATAAGTAAGGTTGCACAAAGTATAATAACAATCCATAAAGCGATAAATATCAACGTGAAAGCATGATGCAAAATGGACGTATCAACTCCCCCAAACTTAGACCTCGCTTGTCCTCAAGCGAAAACCAAGATCCAAACACATGTCCACATGTTTAGGGATGAAGGTGTCAATAAAACAAAATACGGACATGAGGGCATCATGATCACACATAAAACAGCAATACATCATAGAGATTCTTATGGGAAAGTAACAATTCCTTCACAAAGCAAAGTATGAATCAAAAACCTTACCGAGAAGTAGCCAACAACACTCCATAGTCATTGAAGCAATTCAATTTATCATATTATTAGAAAGAGTGAAATGAGAGCTTGTAAGGAAAATCCACATACTCAATTATCTCTTTTGTTTTCCACAATTGTTACACTCACGTGCTACTCATGATATCAAAGTTTCAGTTGGACATTGAGAAAGATAGGGGGTTATAATTTTGCCTCCCAACCATTTACCTCAAGGGTAAAGTCAACAATAATAAAGCATAAGTACTCAGCTCCAAGTTTATAAATGAATATAGATCTTTCCCAAGAATATGACGTTCACCAAGAAAAAGGGCTAAATAAGGAATTGGTGAAGATCACCATGACTCTTACAAGGGGAAAAAGTAAAGGTACAAGATAGGCCCTTCGCACAGGGAAGCAGAGGTTGTCATGCGCTTTTTAGGTTTGGATGCGTGTCCTCTTAGTGCGGAGGAACGTCACTTTATATTGCCTCCTGTGATAGAAAACTTTATTATGCAGTCTGTCGCTTTTATGTCTTCCTCATCACAGGTTCGTACAAAGCTTATTTTCCACACACTAATAGATCATACATATTAGAGAGCAATTTTTATTGCTTGCACCGATGACAACTTACTTGAGGGATCTTATTCAATCCGTAGGTAGGTATGGTGGACACTCATGGCAAAACTGGGTTGAAGGTTTATGGATGCACAAGTAGTATGTCTACTTGGTGCGGGAGTTTCGGCTAATATGAGGTGGAAGCAATCGTCACATGCTAAGGGATCTCTAATCATATAACATTGTTTGGAACCAAGCAAACACAATTCATTATGTTGTCTTCCTTGTCCAACATCTACTTCTAGGCTTGTAATAGTTTGGTGAGTGCTCACAATTATAGAAAGTGTCTAAGATGATATATTTATATGTGAACCTCTCTTTCCTTATTACTTCTTATTAATTGCAACAATGATTGAGGTCTATGTTGGTCTAATCTCAACAAGTTTCAATCATCATACTTGTTATATGTGAAGCTATCACTTTCCATAAGATCATCTCATGATCTTTCATGCTATCGCTCCTCTCATACTTTTGATCAAGGCACAAAAAAAAGCCCTTGACTAAGATACTCTTTATTATATAGCTCGCAAGATTGAATACATCGGGGGAGACACAAGGCAAAAGACTCAAAATAAAACACTAAAGACTTATTCCACTAAAAGAAGAAATAAAAACTGAAAAGGAAAGAACTAAAACAAAGGTAAAAAGCAAAAGATATAAAGGTGATACGATAAAAGGGCAACTCCCCCAAGCTAGGCAAAAGCCAAGGGGATTGCCCATACTAATGCTTAGTTGTCTTCCTTTGGTGGTGATGGTGGTGGTGTTGTTGAAGTAGTCTGGTCCTCTGTCTTCCAAGGCATAGGTGCTCCATCATGGCAGGATGAACGAGTCACCGAAATCCTCAAATCTGCAGCCAACCGTATTGATTTAAATCTATACTCATACTCACAGTTTTGGTTCTGCAGGTCATAGATCTGGCCCCGGAGTTGCTCAACCCTGTCATAGAGCCTGGAGAGGTGCTTCCCAATGTCAATGGCATCCATCTTGTGATTGCTAGTGAACTCCGTGATCATCATGTGGTTGGCGTTGAGACCACGCTCCACCATCCCTTGGCACTTGAAGACTTGTTGCTCCATTGCTTCGAGCCTTGTCTCCACGCTTCCGGTCTTCTTAGGCCCCTCAACATCACGGATGTGCAACATACCTTCGCTCATCTTGATAGATTGGGGGTGCTGCAACACTTCCGTGAGGTAAGGATTGATGACCTTCTGAAGATCTTGTCCTTAGGAACTTTTGGGGAAGTCCTGACGATCTAGATCTGCAGCAGAAACAGGCTCGAAACGAAAATAGAGGAAAACTGCGCGATACGGAGATCAAAACCCTCGGGCATATATATAATGATTTTTTCTGGACCAGAAGGAGTGCTCCGCAAGAAAACAGAGTCCGGTAGGCACACGTGCTGCCCACAAGCCGTGTTGCCGCGGCCGGGGGCGAGGCCGCGGCAACCAAGCTTGTGGTCGCCTCGTGCGCTCTCCGGACTGCTTTTTATTTTTTAATTTTCCATAAATTCTAAAACGGAGAAAATTTCCTGTTGGAATAGTTTCGGAGGCCAATTACTTACCGAAACAGATACCTCTTGGTTTTCAGGGTCTGAAACAGGCTGATAAACATCCCTTATGTACTTCTTTGGAGTTATGATATTGATGATATTGGTCTCAACATTTATGGGAGTACCAGAGATATAATGCTTGATTCTTTGCCCGTTTACCACTGTAGGAAAATTGCCTTCCGTGTTATTGATTTTGATGGCACCAGAACGATATACTTCCTCGACAACGTAGGGACCTTCCTATTTAGAGAGGAGCTTGCCTGCGAAGAATCTCAAACGAGAATTGTATAGTAGGACATAGTCACCTACATTGAACTCTTGTTTTTGTATTCTTTTATCGTGCCATCTCTTAACCTTTTCCTTGAACAACTTGGCATTCTCATATGCATGGGCGCTCCATTCATCTAATGAGCTGATATCAAACAACCGCTTCTCACCGGCAAATTTGAAATCAAAGTTGAGCTCTTTGATTGCCCAATAGGCTTTGTGTTCCAGCTCAGGAGGTAAATGACAGGCCTTACCATAAACCATTTTATATGGTGACATGCCCATGGGATTCTTATAAGCAGTCCTATAAGCCCATAGTGCATCGTCAAGTTTGCTAGACCAATTCTTTCGAGATCTATTGACGGTCTTTTGTAAGATCAATTTGATCTCCCTATTACTCAACTCCACTTGACCACTAGACTGAGGATGATAAGGAGATGCAGCTCTATTGTTGACATCGTACTTAGCGAGCATCTTGTGGAAAACACCATGAATGAAATGTGAACCGCCAGCCGTCATCAGATATCTAGGGACTCCGAATCTTGGGACAATGACTTCTTTAAGCATCTTAATAGAGGTGTGGTGATCAGCATTCTTAGTGGTGATAGCCTCTACCGACTTAGTGAAATAATCCACAGCAATTAAGATGTTAGTGTACCCATTGCAACTCGGGAAAGGTCCCATATAATCAAAGCCCCAGATATCAAATGGTTCAATGACCAGTGAATAGTTCATAGGCATTTCCTGACGCTTACTGATGTTCCCTATTCTTTGGCATTCGTCACAAGACAGGACAAAGATACGGGCATCCTTGAAGAGCGTGGGCCAATAGAAACCTGATTGCAATACCTTATGAGCAGTTCTGTCTCCAGCATGGTGTCCTCCGTAAGCCTCGGAATGACACGTCTGCAGGATCTGTCCCTGTTCATGTTCAGGCACACAACGTCTAATAACACCATCTACTCCTTGCTTATAGAGGTGAGGATCATCCCAAAAGTAGTGTCTCAAATCCAAGAATAATTTCCTCTTTTCCTGGTAGGTGAAACTGGGTGGTATGTATTTGGCTATGATATAGTTTGTGTAATCAGCATACCATGGTGCACTACGTGAAGTGCGGATGACATTCAATTGCTCATCAGGAAAGCTGTCATCAATAGGTCGTGGGTCATCAAGGACATTCTCTAGCCTAGACAAGTTATCTGCTACAGGGTTATCAGCACCCTTTCGGTCAACAACATGCAAATCAAATTCCTGTAGCAGAAGAACCCATCTGATTAGCCTAAGCTTAGCGTCCTTCTTCTCCATGAGGTACTTAATAGGAGCATGATCAGAGTGAATAGTGACTTTGGAGTCAACTATATAAGATCGAAACTTTTCACATGCAAATACGACTGCTAAAAACTCCTTCTGTGTAGTGGCATAGTTTCTTTGGGCACTGTCTAGAGTTTTACTAGCGTAGTGAATGACATTCAACTTCTTGTCGACTCTTTGTCCTAGAACAACACCAATAGCATAATCACTAGCATTGCACATGATTTCAAAGGGAAAGTTCCAGTCTGGTGGTTGAACAATAGGTGCCGTTATCAAGGCCTTCTTAAGTATTTCAAAAGCTTCCTCACAATCCTCATCAAAAAAAAAGGAACATCCTTCTGCAAGAGGTTGGTAAGAGGCCTAGAAATCTTAGAAAAGTCTTTAATGAACCTTCTATAGAAACCAACATGACCTAGGAAACTTCGTATACCTGTGATATCTGTGGGGCAAGGCATTTTCTCAATTGCATCAACTTTGCTTTGTCAACTTCAATGCCTCTCTCAGATATTTTGTGTCCTAAGACGATGCCTTCATTAACCATGAAGTGGCACTTCTCCCAGTTCAAGACAAGGTTGGTATTCTTGCATCTCTGTAAGACTCGATCAAGGTTGCTAAGGCAATCGTCAAAGGAAGAACCGTGACGGAGAAATCATCCATGAAAACCTCAACAATCTTTTCACAAAAGTCAGAGAATATAGCCATCATACATCTTTGAAGGGTGGCTGGTGCATTGCACAAGCCAAAAGGCATGCGTCTATAAGCGAAGGTACCGAAGGGGCATGTGAAGGTGGTTTTCTCTTGATTAGATTGTGCAACAGGTATTTGCAAGAAACCTGAATAACCGTCTAGAAAGCAGAAGTGTGTGTGTTTAGATAGCCTTTCTAGCATCTGGTTAATAAACGGCAAAGGATAATGGTCTTTCCTAGTTGCCTTGTTCAGTTTCTGGAAGTCTATCACCATCCTATAGCCTGTAATAATCCTTTGCGGGATTAATTCATTCTTATCATTAAGAATGACGGTCATACCTCCCTTCTTAGGTACGCAATGTACTGGACTTACCCAATCACTATGAGCAACAGGATAAATGATTCTTCTTCCAGAAGCTTTAATATTTCTTTTCTTACGACCTCTTTCATCCTAGGATTTAATCTCCTTTGATGATCAGCAACTGGCTTAGAATCAGGATCGGTTTTAATCTTGAGCTGACATAGAGTGGGACTAATACCCTTAAGATCATCAAGAGTATATCCAACAGCCTCACGGTGCTTCCTCAAAGTTTTTAATAACTTCCTCTCTTCGTGATTCGAGAGGTGAGCACTAATAATAACAGGATATATGTCCTTCTCATCAAGATAAGCATACTTAAGAGTATCTGGTAACTGTTTGAGCTCAAACACAGGATCTCCCTTTGGTGGGGGAGGATCCCCAAGCAGTTCAACAGGAAGATCATTCTTGAGAATAGGATATTGTTCTAAGACAATTTTATCTATATCATCTCTTTCGTCCATATGCATATCATTTTCGTGATCAAGAAGATATTGCTCTAAAGGATCCGTAGGAGGTACGGCAATAGAGGCAAGAGCAATGATTTCATCCCTACCAGATGACTCTTTTTCATGGGGTTGTCTTCCAAACTTGGAGAAGTTAAATTCATGAGACACACCCTCAAAACTAACTGTGACAGTCTGCTTAATGCAATCAATGTGAGCATTGACAGTGTTGAGAAAGGGTCTACCAAATATGACGGCATAAAAGCTATCTTGTGCAGTACCAAGGACGAGGAAACCAGTAGGATACTTCATCTTACCACACATGATTTCTACGTTTCTCACAATTCCCAGAGGGCAGATAGTGTCTCTATTAGCTAGCATAATTGTGACATAAATGGGTTCTAACTCAGCAGGTGCAGTCTCATCTTTGATTTCATCATATAGGGAATGGGGTATTGCACTAACACTAGCTCCCATATCACATAAACCATGATAACAGTGATCTCCTATCTTGACAGAAACAACGGGCAGGACAACTACAGGTCCGTTTTTGTCTTTCGCGTGAGGTTTAGCAATTCTAGCGGAGTCCTCACAGAATGTGATAACATGCCCGTCTATGTCTTCGGCTAAGAGATCTTTGATAATAGCAACACTAGGTTCAACTCTAATTTCCTCAGGGGGTGCAAGTGGTCTAATGTAACCCCTACGTATCACAGTTGGAGCTTTAGAATAATCCTTTATCCTAGCAGGGTAAGGTGGTTTCTCAGCGTACGCACAAGCAACAACAGGATCACCAAAAGCAATGACTTTCTCCTCAACTAGATTGGTTTTGGCTATGTTGCTTTCTACAGGAGGATGACATTTAAACCACTTCTCTTTGGGAAGATTAACATGAGCAGCAAAAGATTCACATAGAGAAGCTACTATGTCAGAGTCAAGTCCATACTTAGCGCTAAAATCTCTAGAAGTGTTTGTCCCAACAAAAGATTTAACGCAATCAAACTGGAAATTCATACCTGACACCTTACCTTCTTCCAGCTCCCAATCTTCAGAGTTACGTTTGATTCTTTCCAATAAATTCCACTTGTGGTCAATATCCTTCTTCATAAAAGAACCGATACAAGAAGTGTCAAGGATGGTACGATCTTCATGAGAAAGCCGAGCATAAAAGTTTTGAGTGATAATTTCTCTCAAGAAAATGCCATACCCCACAAATATCAGAGGTATAAGAAGTTTCCTTTGTCATGCTGATTTCTATAGAAGGTTCATTAAAGATTTCTCTAAGATTTCTAGGCCTCTTACCAATCTCTTGCAAAAGGATATTCCTTTTGTTTTTGACGATGATTGTGAGGAAGCCTTCGAAATACTTAAGAGGGCTTTGATAACTGCACCTATTGTTCAACCACCTGATTGGAACTTACCTTTTGAGATCATGTGTGATGCTAGTGATTATGCTGTTGGTGATGTCCTAGGGCAAAGAGTTGATAAGAAGTTGAATGTTGTTCACTACGCTATTAAAACTCTAGACAGTGCCCAGAGAAACTATGCCACTACACAGAAGGAATTTTTAGCAGTCGTGTTTGCGTGTGAAAAGTTTAGGTCTTACATAGTTGATTCCAAAGTCATTATTCACACTGATCACGCTGCCATTAAGTACATCATGGAGAAGAAGGACGATAAACCTAGACTTATCAGATGTGTTCTCTTGCTACAAGAAATTGATTTGCACGTTGTCCACAGAAAGGGTGCTGATAACCCAGTAGCAGATAACTGGTCTAGGTTGGAGAACGTTCTTGATGACCCACAACCTATTGATCACAACTTTCCCGATGAGCAACGGAATGTCATCAATGCTTCACGTAGTGCACCATGGTATGCTGATTATGCAAACTATATCGTTGCCAAATACATACCACCTGGTTTCACGTACCAGCAAAAGAAGAAATTCTTCTTTGACTTGAGACACTACTTTTGGGATGATCCTCACCTTTATAAGGAAGGAGTAGATGGTGTTATTAGACATTGTGTACCTGAACATTAACAGGGACAGATCCTAGAGAAGTGTCACTCTGAGGCCTACGGAGGACACCATGCGGGAGATAGAACTGCACACAAGGTATTGCAATCAGGTTTCTATTGGCCCAGTCTCTTCAAGGATGCCCGTAAGTTTGTCTTGTCTTGTGACGAATGTCAGAGAATAGGTAATATTAGCAAATGTCAGGAAATGCCTATGAACTATTCATTTGTCATTGAACGATTTGATGTCTGGGGCTTTGATTATATGGGACCTTTTCCCAAATCCAACGGGTATACTCACATCTTAGTTGCTGTTGATTACGTCACTAAGTGGGTAGAAGCTATCCCCACTAGTAGTGCTGATCACAACACCTCTATCAAGATGCTGAAAGAAGTTATCTTCCCTAGATTTGGAGTCCCTAGATATCGAATGACCGACGGTGGTTCACACTTCATTCATGGTGCTTTCCGTAAAACGCTTGCTAAGTACGATGTCAACCATAGAATTGCGTCTCCCTATCACCCTCAGTCCAGTGGTCAAGTAGAGCTAGGTAATAGAGAGATTAAACTGATTCTGGAAAAGACTGTGAACAGGTCTAGAAAGAATTGGTCTAAGAAGATCGATGATGCACTGTGGGCTTATAGAACTGCGTATAAGAATCCCATGGGCATGTCTCCGTACAAAATGGTGTACGGTAAAGCATGTCATTTACCTCTTGAGCTAGAGCATAAAGCTTATTGGGCAATCAAAGAGCTCAACTTTGATTTCAAACTTGCCGGTGAGAAGAGGTTATTTGACATTAGTTCGCTTGATGAGTGGAGAACTCAAGCATATGAGAATGCCAAGCTTTTCAAATAGTAGGTTAAGAGGTGGCATGATAAGAGGATACAAAAGCATGAGTTCAATGTGGGTGATTATGTCTCGCTTTATAACTCTCATTTAAGATTCTTAGCAGGCAAGCTTCTCTCTAAATGGAAGGTCCCTATGTTGTTGAGGAAGTATATCGTTCGGGTGCTATCATGATCAACAACACGGAAGGTAATTGTCCGAGAGTGTCAAATGGGCAGAGAATCAAGCATTATATCTCAGGTACTCCCATAAATGTTGAAAGCAATATCATCAATACCATAACTCCGGAAGAATACCTAAGGGACATTTATCAGCCTGTTCCACACTCCGAGAACGAATAGGTATGAGATTCGGTAAGAAAACAGAGTCCAAAACTTTTCCAATAGGAAATTTTCTTCGTTTTGGAATATTTGAAAAAATACAAAAATTGGAAGTAGTTCGGAAAGTGCACGAGGATGTGACAATCCTGCATGGCGCGGTCCCACCCCCTGTCCGCTCCGTGAGGGCTTGTGGCCACCTCGTGCGCCTCCCGGACTTCGTTTTCATGCAGGGTACTCCTTCTGGTCTGGAAAAAAATCATTATATATACTTCCGTTTGGTATGACCCCTGCATCACGCAGATTTCCTCTGTTTTTCGGTTCGAGCTTGTTTCTATTGCAGATCTAGATCGCCATGACTTCCCCAAAAGCTCCTAAAGAAAAGATCTTCGAGCAGGTCATCAACCCCTACCTCACGGAAGTGCTGCAACACCCTCAATCTATCGAGATGCGTGAGGGGATGTTGCACATCCGTCATGTTGAGGGGCCTAAGAAGACCAGAAGCATGGAGACGAGGTTCGAAGCAATGGAGCAACAAGTCTTCAAGTGCCAAGGGATCGTGGAGCGTGGACTCAATGCCAACCACATGATGATCACGGAGTTCACCAACAAGCACGGGATTGATGCCAATCACATTGGGACGCATCTCTCCAGGCTCTATGACAGGGTTGATCAACTCCAGCACCAGATCTATGACCTGCAGAACAAAAACTGTGAGTATGAGTATAGATTTAAATCAATAAGGTTGTCTGCAGATTTGAGGATTCCGGAGACTCATTCATCTTTCCATGATGGAGCACCTATGCCTTGGAAGACGGAGGATCAAACTCATGTTGCAACAACTCCACCAGCACCACCAAAGGAAGACAACTAAGCATTGGTATGGGCAATCCCCTTGGCTTGTCCCAAGCTTGGGGGAGTTGCCCCGGTATCGTATCACCATCACATCTTTTGCCTTTACCTTTGTTTTAGTTTTCCTCTTCAGTCTTCTTTTCTCTAGTAGTTTAAAAGTATTAGTGTTTTAGTCTTGAGTTTTGCTTTGTGTCACCCCCGATGTATTCTTTCTCGTGAGCCATATAATAAAGAGTGCCTTAGTTGAAGGGCTTTTCCTCTTGCCATGATCTAAAGAGTGAGAATAGAACAAAAGCATGAAAGATCATGCAATGATCTTATAGGAAGTGATGGCTTCACATATAAAAAGAATGAGGATTGAAACTTATTGAGGGTAGGCAAACGTAGACCTTCGTCATTGTTGCAATTAATAGGAAGTGATAAGGAAGGAGAGGTTCACATATAAATATATCATCTCTGACACCATCTATGATTGTGAACACTCACCAAATTATTGCATGCCTAGAAGTAGATGTTGGACAAGGAAGACATCATAATGAATTGTGTTTGCTAGGCTCTGAACAATGTTATATGATTAGAGATCCCTTAGCATGTGACGATTGCTTCCACCTCATATTAGCCAAAACTCTCGCACCTAGTAGAGATACTACTTGTGCATCCATAAACCTTCAAACCAGGTTTGCCATGAGTGTCCACCATACCTACCTATGGATTGAATAAGATCCCTCAAGTAAGTTGTCATCGGTGCAAGCAATAAAAATTGCTCTCTAATATGTACGATCTATTAGTGTGTGGAAAATAAGCTTTATACGAACCTGTGATGAGGAAGACATAAAAGCGACAGACTGCATAATAAAGTTCTTTATCATAGGGGGCAATATAAAGTGATGTTCCTCCGCACTAAGAGGACACGCATCGAAACATCAAAAGTGCATGACAACCTCTGTTTCCCTCTGCGAAGGGCCAATCTTGTACCTTTACTTTTTGTCCCTAAAAGAGTCATGGTGATCTTCACCAATTCCTTATTTTGCCTTTGTCTTGGCTACCTTCACATGCTTGGGAAAGATCTATATTCATATGTCAACTTGGAGGTAAGTATTCATGAATTATTATTGTTGACATTACCCTTGAGGTAAGAAGTTGGGAGGCAATACTATAAGCCCCTATCTTTCTCTGTGTCCAGCTGAACTTTGATCTCATGAGTACCACGTGAGTTGTAGCAATTGTAGAGAACGAAAGAATGATTGAGTATGTGGATTTGCTTTACAAGCTCTTATTTTACTCTTTCTGATGTTGTGATAAATTGCAATTCCTTCAATGACTAAAGACTATCGGTTGTTACTTCTCGGTAAGGTTCTTGATCCATGCTTTACTTTGTGAAGAAATTATCACTTTAGCATGAGAGATTATATGTTGGTATTGATGCTCTGATCTTGATCACGATGCATGCATGTTCGTATCTTGTTTTGTCGACACCTCTCTCCCTAAACATGTGGACACATTTATTGAGATCGGCTTTCGCTTGAGGACAAGCGAGGTCCAAGCTTGGGGGAGTTGATACATCCATTTTGCATCATGTTTTCATGTTGATATTTATCACTTCTTTGGCTGTTATTTCACTTCACGGTACTATTCTTATGCCTTTTCTCTCTTATTTTGCAAGGTTTACATGAAGATTGAGAATACCGGCAACTGGAATTTTGGCCTGAAAGTGGAGCAAAGTTGAGATACCTATTCTGTGCAACTCCAAATGCCGTGAAAATCAACGGGGATTTTTTTCCCGATTTATCAAAAATACCGGGCAAAAGAAGTGCCAGAGGGGCATCATGGGGTGCCCACAAGCCTGCACGGCGCGGCCACCCCCCAAGCCACGCCATGGGGGCTTGTGGGCGGCCCACAGGCCCACTGACCCCCTATTTTTCTATATGGAGGGTTTCATCTAGGAAAAAATCACAGAGAAGCTTTTTCATGGTTTCGCCGCCGCCACAAGGCGGAACTTGAGCAGAACCAATTTAGAGCTCCGACAGGACGATCCTGCCGGGGAAACTTCCCTCCCGGAGGTGGAAATCATTGCCATTATCATCACCAACACTCCTCTCATCGGAGGGGACTCATCTCCATCAACATCTTCATCAGCACCATCTCACCTCCAAACCCTAGCTCATCACTTGTAACCAATCTCTATCTCGCGACTCCGATTGGTACTTGTAAGGTTGCTAGTAGTGTTGATTACTCTTTGTAGTTGATGCTAGTTGGATTATTTGGTGGAAGAGATTATGGTCAGATCCTTGATGCTAATCATTACCTCTCTGATCATGATTATGATTATGCTTTCTGAGTAGTTACTTTTGTTCCCGAGGACATGGGATAAGTCATGCTAATAATAGTCATGTGAATTTGGTATTCGTTCGATATTTTGATATGCTGTATGTTGTTTTTCCTCTAGTGGTGTTATGTGAACGTCGACTACATAACACTTCACCATTATTTGGGCCTAGAGGAAGGCATTGGGAAGTAGTAAGTGGATGATGGGTTGCTAGTGTGACAGAAGCTTAAACCCTAGTTTATGCGTTATTTCGTAAGGGGCTGATTTCGATCCACTAGTATAATGCTATGGTTAGACTTTGCCTTAATTCTTCTTTCATAGTTGAGGATGCTTGCGAGAGGGGTTGATCATAAGTGGGATGCTTGTCCAAGTAACGACAGTACCCAAGCGTCGGTCCACCCACATATCAAACTATCAATGTAACGAACGCGAATCATATGAACATGATGAAACTAGCATGATAGAAATTCCCGTGTGTCCTCGGGAGCGTTTTTCCTCCTATAAGACTTTGCCCTAGCTTGTGACTTGCTACAAAAGGGATTGGGCCACTTTGCTGCACCGTTGCTACTTTTGTTACTTGTTGCTTGCTGAAAACCACTTGTCACATCCTTCTGCTCCTCGTTGGGTTCGACACTCTTACTTATCGAAAGGACTACGATTGATCCCCTATACTTGTGGGTCATCAGGCATCCACCCAACTACCTCCTATTCTTCTGCCAAGCCATAGGACGGGTGTCATTAAAGCTACAACAAGCCCACCGTTGTGGCCACGTGCCCCTGCCAGCCCCGCCTATCCGCCTGCCCCCTCGACACCTCAGTTGACATAGACAATCAGCCCCATGGTGAGGTGGTGCGGTGGCTTGGCGGGCTGGAATCTTGCCGGGCATCGCTTGTGGGCGACATTATTTGCTGGTGAGAGTCTTGCCAACTCACTTCGGTCTTGTTTGTGGCTTGCTTCGGAGGTAGGTGTGATCTCGGAGCGGAGTTGCCGGCCTGAGGGCCGCGTTTGCTTGTGCCTAAGTCTGGGTGCTAAGGACCCCATTTCTGTGTACAACAACACATTGCTATATTTATGTGCCTCCCGTCCCGATATCATGTTAAGTGTGTCCATGTGTGCCCGATATCAAGCGACACCCAAAGAGTGTCATCATAAGGCTCTGAAATGAATTGTGAGATACTTTATATATAGAGCAAACTTTGTCATTTGGTATGTGATATATCTCCAAAGTATCTACTCTTCCAAATACTTTTGCTCTTGTTTTGGACTCTAATATGCATTATTTGAATGAAACTAACCTGAATCGATGTTGTTTTCAGCAGAACTGCATTGGTGTTATTTTGTGTAGAAATAAAAGTTCTCGAAGTCGGATAAAACTTATTGTGAGTTTTTTCTGGGATTTATAAGGGGCCTACCATGTTGTGTGGTGGGGCCCACAAGTCTCCTCTCACCCTATTTCCAGTCCTATAAATTCACATATTCGGAAGAAAAATAAAAAGCGAAGTTTTCATTGCGATCTACAAGACAAATTCGCCGGCACCTCATGTTCTTCCTCTAGAGGGCTGATCTCGAGAATGTTTTGGGCTTCGGAGAAGGGGATTCGTCGCCATCGTCATCACCAGCCCTTATCCATCAACAATTCCATTATACTCTACACAAGGAGTGAGTAATTCCTTTGTAGGCTCGCTGGTCGGTTGATGGGGTTTGGATGAGATTGATCCTATAATCGAGTTATGTGGATAGGGCTTGATCCCTAGTATCTATTAGGTTCTGAGATTGATGTTGTTATGATGTTGCTATGCTTAATGCTTGTCACTAGGGACTGAGTGTCATAATTTCAGACCTAAACTTATTATGTTCTCACTTAATATGGAAGTGTTTAGATCCTATGTTGCAAGGTGTATGAACCTATTACGTTTCTTGATCCTCATACCCCGAGGTGACCATAGTTGGGATTCTTTCTGGTGATTGCCGTAATTTGAGGAGTTCTTGAAATCAACATGTGTTAATGCTTTGTTCTGGTTCTCTATTAAAAGGAGACCTTAATATCCCTTAGTTTCGAATAGGAGCTTGCTACCATAGGAGGGTAGGACAAAAGATGTCATGCAAGTTCCTATCTCAAGCACGTATGAATATATACGTAATGCATGCCTACATTATATTGAAGAATTGGAGAAAGTTGTGTGTCGCTCTAGTTTGTAAATGTTACATGATTGATGCCATCTATATCTTTCCATCATTGTTGCATGGCCTACGCTTCACATATACTAAATCCTGCTGAGTTACTATTTCTGCTATCACTGTCACTACTGTTACAAAGTTGCTGCTATAACTACTTCCGCTAGTACTAGTGTTTGTCATGCTACTAAACCTTTGTTGCAAATAGATATCCCAGGTGTAGTTGAATTGAAAAATCATTTGTCAATGCCGATAAATATCATTTGGATCCCCTCATGTCGAATCAATAAATTATGGTGAAATACTAAGCGTGAAGCCTATCACGATCGCCTATACTTGTGAGTTATAAAGACAATTTTCTTCCGCTGTTATCGGGAAGCATAACTATATTTAATGTGTTAACTTCAGGATATCCAACTACTACTGTGAAGAGTTTGAAATATACTCGAACTAAGATAATCCCCTATCGTGCAAGAGGAGGTAAGGAACATCCATCTAGCTTTGTTTTTGATTCGCCTACTGTTTTGAATCAGCTTATTACACCATTGAATGTTGCTTGTTCTCATATATCGCTTGAACTTGATGATGCTACTTCTGAAATTAATGTTGATACTACTGCTATATTTCATGAAACTAAAATTGTGCCACTGAGTGAATTACTTGATGCTTATATATTTTGCTAAAGCTAAAGAATTTGAAAATGCTAAAACCAATGAAGATTTTGAATCACCTACTACACCTTGCCCTCCCAATAAATTAGAATTGCCTTTTGTACCTGAAGGTTATGTTATGGATGGGGAAGTAGCTAGGGACATTCTTCCTCGTGAAAATAGAGATGACTTGAATAAACTATTATGCAAACTAAAAGAAAAATCTATGATGGAGAAAATAAAAAGGGGTCCTAAATTTGCTACTTCTCCTATATTTGTTAGTGATAAGGATTATGAATTCTCTATAGACCCCGAGTTGATTCTATAGTAGAATTTGATCCTTTCCATGGTTATGAAACTAAAACTGTTGTTGGACATCTCACTAAATTGAATGATATTGTTGCTTTGTTTACTAATGAGTAAACGATACATTACTGTTACATCCTTAAGCTTTTTTTTCCTTTTTCGCAAAAAGGTGAAGCTCAAGAATGGTTCCTTTCTCTTGCTCCTAGTTTTGTGCGCAGTAGTTTGAGGACTTCACGTATTCACCATCTGTTAATGATTTTTTCCAGTTCTCTATTAAAAGAGGCGTTTATATCCATTAGTTTCCAATAGGACACTGCTGCGACACGCGCGTAGGACAAAATATGTCATGCAAGTTCTTATCGCAAGCACGTATGATTATATACGGAATACATGCCTAAATTATATTGATGAATTGGAGCAAGTTGTGTGTCGCCCTAGTGCGTAACTATTACATGATTGATACCATCCATATCTTTGCATCATTCTTCCATGGCCTATGCTTACATATACTGAATCTTGCTGAGTTACTATTGCTACTATTACTATCACTACTATTACAAAGTTGCTGCTATCACTATTACCGCTACGACTATTATTTGCCATGCTACTAAACCTTTGATGCTTAGACATATCCGAGGTGCAGTTGAATTGACAACTCAATTGTCAAGGCCGATTAATATTTTTTGGCTCCCCTTGTGTCAAATCAACAAATTAGGGTGAAATTATTGGGGAACGTCGAATGGGAAACCAAAATAATTCCTACGTGCAAGCACGATTTATCCATGGTGATGACCATCAACGAGAGGAGAAATTGAATCTACATACCCTTGTAGATGGCTAAGCGGAAGCTTTCAAGAACGAGGTTGATGTACTGGTACATCTTTGCGATCCAATCACGAACCATCTCGCGATCTCCCGATCAAGTGCCGAACTGAGGGGACCCCGACTTACGAGTCGAGATCGTCGATTGATCGTGCTTAGTGGTCCGAGAGATCAATGCTCACCTAGCACACGGATACTGAATATTAAGAGTCTTACATCCTTACATACCGTTTGATACAACAAATAACCATCATGGTTGAGTCTCACATAGGTTGGGCCTATAAGGAAAATCACACCAATACATCTACTAGCGGAAAACATGACAATAAATGGGAACCCATGCCATCAGCCTTCACCTACATGCATTCTGACTAGGAGGCGTCCTAGTTCACGTGTCCATCTCCGATGACGAATTATTCTCCAAACTCTGATTCCTCCATGTCTGGTGAATAACATATCCAGTGGCAAGCCAGTGAGTACTTTTACTGTACTCGCAAACAACCCATGATGTGGATAATGCAGTTGATATGGCAATAAGTAATGTGTAGCCGTTGTGGAAAGCAAGTTTACTTAAGAGTATGCATGGTTGATTACTTGTAATTATATGCATCATTAGCTAGATGGTAATCATAAGAACAGGTTACATATATCAACATATCTGCCGAGGGCTGAACACTTCGGGTTCACCCGATATACCAAGTCTCACCTCTTTCGGATAACACTTAGGAACACACACACACACACTTGGTTTATGCGCAAACGACTGGACGTAGTTTAAGCAGGATTACCCAACAGTCCTTGACTGTGGACACGGCTATTCAAATAGCTTTATACTATGCAGAGGTTGTACGGTGTACCCACAAGATCCGGTAAACTTCCGTGTCATCCACTACTCACGGTATATAACATACCCGACCTAAGTACTCGATCATTGCCTTTCCCTGAGGACACTAGACAAAGAGTCCACTCGATTGGCACCCATCCCACATGATGTACGTCTTATGAGCACCGACTCTAGACCGTATCATCCATGCGGGGACTAACGGTGTGCCCAGAACACGTAAAAATGGCATGGTCGACCTACCTAGTACGACCGTTTCACGAGAGTGACCACATACCACTCCCGCACTAGTAATGTGCCTCTTTGCTAGCACCGACCAAAGTAATCAACAAAGCCCCGTCCCATAAAGTGGTATCGTGGTCGTACATGTAAGGTTGGGAAGGTCGACACATCATAAATCTAATCCCGTTTCCGAAACAACTCACACAAAATATTCCCGGTTCACCACTTCTTCCTCTGGTGGTCACCTAACTCAACATCATCACCCTCGGTCATTAGTGGCACCCGACGGGGTTTTTGTAAAACCTTTGATGTCAACTTTGTGTTAACATCATCATGCACATGCTCTTTCTACGCGTAGCACTACTGTCTACTTGTCAACATATTATCAGCGTGACCCTCATAAATGATAGGGAAATGTTGAATGCAAGTGCTCTAGAGGAGCTATCGGAAACACCATGCTGAGGTGCATCCATCATCCTTAACTATATGCATCGGAGTAGAGTAACTAATGTGTCATGCATAGAAGTATTTTCTTAGATATGGTCAAAGGGCTGCTTGCCTTGATCAAGTAGGTATCCGGAGTCTTCGGGTCCAAGTCCTTCGTCGAACACGAAATATATCATTGTAATAATAGTGATAATAATAAGAAACACATTCAAAAATAGAGCACAAACTCACTTTAAAAACGTTAACCTATTCTGATAAATCTTAACTATAGTTTCACAAATGTTTGTCTCTGGTATTGATGCAAAAAGATATTTTTAAAACCTAATTAACATGAGCTAGAATATTTAAACTAGGCATTTTAATCAAAGCTATGTATAAATTTTTTTACAAAAATTAGTGTAGCAGCACTAATAAATTCCACACATTTTTAGAAGAATTGTGGTGGAAAAATATTTAAATTTGATTAAATATTTGATCTTACAAAAATAATTTTGAATCAGATTTAACAGAAAAAATAAAAAAGGCTCAACCCTAGCCTGGCTCGGGCAGTGGCTGGGCTGCCTCAACTGGCCAACCGTCCAGTTAGCGAGGCAGCAGCACATGTGCGTGCGCGCCGTCAGGTTTAAACGTGACGCGCGGGCCCGTGCGATCAGCGGCAGAGAGAGTAGAGAGGGGGAGAGACTGCCACTAACAGGTGGGGCATGTTTATCGGGGTCGTATTCCTCCTCCGGACAGAGGGGAGGGAAGGCATGCCGGCGGCGATTTCGACGCCCTTGTGAAAAGGAGATGGCAGCAATGGCACCGTGGCATCGCCGCCTACCTGCTAGTAGTCGAATGAACGACGGGGAGGTCTTGGGTAACCGGCGATGATGCAGCCACGGCGGAGCTGATTCTGGTGGTGGTGGAGATGGGTGTTATGGGCATAGAATGGCTCGGGGAAGAGGTGGGGAAGATCCCTGAGTTTCGGAAACGTGGTTTGAGACTCCACAGACTCAACGAGATGGACAGGGGGCTCAGTGTCCGCGTGCTGCGAGGCCGTGCACGATTGACCGAATCAGGCGCGTGCGGGCACGCGTCGCCTGGGTCTGAAGAGAGGGGGAGAAGGGGACCTGAGGCTGCCCTGAGTTAGGAGGTTTGTCAAAGACGCGGAGGGACACCGAGGGGAGGTGAGAACCAGTCGGGGCTGGCCTAATTTGCCTCAGGTGCACCCGGTAGTGCGCCAGAGCACATATTTGGCATGCCACAGCATGCTGGCAAGCTCTGCGGTGCTTTGGCCCTGTCTGGCGTGTCCGGGGGTTGGCTTAGATGCCCCTCCACCGCTAGGAGCCGAGAGACTCATTGCTGGTCAAAGGGAAATGCTTTGGAAGAAGCTGTCAGCCTTGAATCACAGGTTAAATTGGGGATTCTGGCGTACATGCTTGCAACCAGAGAGGGGCCACACGTTTGCAGTTGAGGAGTGGTTCTGGCAGCCTGTGTTAAGAGTTTAATGGGAAGGGATTGGGTGTAGAGGGTGTTAAGTGTTGTTTGACCATTCTGGCTGAAGGTGTTTGATATGGGTTTGGTGTAGCTAATCTCCACCAATGATGCTGAAAGTTAACAGATTTATATTTTAGGCAAAAGTAGGTTGGTCTACCAAATTGGAGCTTCATTCGACAAGTCTGGCTGTGTAAACTTGAAAACACCCCCAAATGGGCAGTTCTTCCTTGCTAAAGGAGAATGTGGGTAAATTAATCCCCACAAATCCAATTCTTGGCAGGGTTTTCTCGTTTGTAGTATTGAGCACTCCTGCACAGTTTTCAGGCCATTTGAACAAACTTTGCTATGTAGAGTTGCTACAACTTGCTTCTAGACAGGAAAGGTTTTCGGAATATTTGGTGAACCAAACCACCTTGGAATGAGGTGAAAGTTGGCATGATCACCAAATATAGTTTGGGAAGCATGCTAAAATCTTCTAAGAATTTATTGAGAATATTTCGATTAGAAATATTTCAAAAGGTCAAAATAGACAGGATAGGTTTTCAAGGATTATATCAAATATTTTAAACATAAATAAGGGTTGAAAATCTTATGTATGGAAAATATATGTCCTGTGAGTATCTCCAAATTTTCTCAGATTTTTCTAAGCAGAAAAATAATTTTCCATTCAGAAATATCATTTGTGAACTCTGAAAAGGACATGCAAATAAAATAGAAAAATACTTTATAAAATAATTATTTCATGATTTTCGAGAGTTATAGTAGTGCTAAAATCAGAATACAATCTTTGGGTGAAGGCACCCCCTTGGAATCAGGGACTTGTTGTGCAAACCCAACAGGAAGGTTTTGAATTAATCAAAATGAGAAAATGATCTTTTTGGAAATAACATGTTATAAAATTATTGTTTTTAGATCCACACACTCAAGCATACTCACAAACAATGACAATTATGGCACTCATAGAATTTTCTTAAAAAGTAATAATAAAATCAAATTTTGAAAAGAGTACAGTTGAAACAAAGTGAAAACAGGGTGTGACCGACCTATCCCCCTTACAAGAATCTCGTCTTCGAGATTCCTAAGCTACGTGCTAAAAAGGTATGGAAATTCGGATCGGAGATAGTCTTCACGCTCCCATGTTGCTTCTTCTTCGGTGTGGTTGCTCCACTGAATCTTGAAGTACTTGATGGTGCGGCTTCTGGTACAATGCTCGGCTTTGTCCAGGATGAGGATCGGTCTCTCGCGACAAGTGAGGTCAGGTTGAAGGTCAATGGCTTTATGGATGATGTCCTTATAAAGATCTGGACGGTTCGGCTCTTGGAGGCACTTCCGAAGTTGCGACACGTGGAAGACGTTGTGTTCACCCAAAAGTTCCGGAGGTAGCTCCAACTGGTAAGCAACTTCTCCATGCCTTGCCGTGATGTTAAAAGGTCCAATGAACCTTGGAGCATGTTTCCCCTTGACGTGGAAACACTTAGTCCCTGTGAGAGGTGTGACACGGAGGTACACCTGGTCTCCAGGATTAAAGTCCACTTCTCTATGGTGAGAATTTGCATAGCTCTTCTGTCGCGACTTGGCAGCTTTTAGGTGTTCCCTGACAAGTTGCACTTTGTCTTTAGCTTCACGAAGAACGTCTGGCCCGAAAATCAAACCTTCACCAGTTTAGGACCAGTTGAGCGGGATGCGAAACTTAGGTCCGTATAGCACTTCGAATGGGGCCATCTAGAGACTGGACAAATAGCCGTTGTTGTATGAGAACTCAGTGAATGGCAGACAGTCCTCCCATTTGGTCCCATGTGCTAAGACACAAGCGCGGACCATATCCTCAAGTATCTGATTCACTCGCTCTATTTGTCCGCTCGTCTGTGGGTGGAAGGTGGTGCTGAAAAAGAGCTTGGTTCCCAGAGCTTCTTGGAACTTCTTCCAGAACCTTGAGGTGAACTGCGTGCCTCGATCGGACACAATTTCCATTGGAACCCCATGGAGGCTCATAGTACGCTCAATGTAGAGAGTAGCCCGCTTTTCACCACCATAAGTGGTGCTGACAGGAATGAAGTGCGAGACCTTGGTCAGGTGATTGACAATGACCCATATGGAGACATGGCCTCTACTGGACCTAGGTAGACCGGTGACGAAGTCCATGCCGACTCTGTCCCACTTCCATTCGGGCACTTGGAGTGGTTGCAACAGCCCACCAGGTCACTTGTGCTCAGCCTTGACCCATTGGCACACGTCACATTTGGCGATATAGGAAGCTATTTCCCTCTTCATGTCATGCCACTAGAATTTTTATTTGAGGTCTTGATACATCTTGGTCCCACTGGGGTGAATTGAGTAGGGTGTGTCATGGGCTTCTAGCAAGATTAAATTCTTTAGTTCAGCCTTGTTGGGTACGCACAAACGATTTCCAAACCACAAAACTCCATGTTCATCCACGTAGATTTCTGGGGCCTTACCTTCCCGGATCTTCTTCTTGATGCCTTCAATGCTCTCACGTCCCTTATGGGCCTCTTTGATGTCGTCTGCCAGAATGGGTTTGACTTTGAGGTTAGCTAGGAATCCTAGTTCAACCAGCTCTAACCCGAAGTTCTCCACCTCGTAATATAGGGCGGGTAGCCTTTGGTTGATCATAGCATTCAAGGTACAAGCCTTCCGGCTCAAGGCATCGGCCACCACGTTGTCCTTATCGGGGTGGTATTGAATGTTGAGGTCGTAGTCTTTGATTAGCTCCAACCATCTTTGCAGCCTCATATTCAACTCTCTTTGAGTAAAATTATACTTCATACTCTTGTAGTCGGTGTATATTTCACATCGCTTCCCGAGAAGGTAATGTCGCCATGTCTCCAAGGCATGCACTACAGCTGCCAACTCGAGGTAATGAGTGGCGTAGTTTTTCTCATGGGGGCGCAGTTGCCGTGACAGATAGGCCACGACCCCGCCGTCTTGCATTAGGATGCCACCGAGCCCGATTCTTGAGGCATCACAGTATATCACACACTCCTTGATTGTATTTGGTGTAGCTAGTACCGGGGCGGTGGTCGGGTTCTTTTTTAGTTCTTGGAAGCTTTCTTCACACGACACCCATTCGAACTTTTTCCCCTTCTTCAAGAGTTGAGTCATCGGTCGGGCGAAGCAGGAGAACCCTTCCACAAACTTGCAGTAGTATCCCAAGAGTCCGAGGAAGCTCCTAACTTCCCTTACATCGATTGGCGACTCCTAGTTGGTTACCGTGGTAATCTTGGAAGGATCGACTTCCAATCCGTCTAACGTCATGGTATGACCCAAGAATCCAACTTTGTGCAGCCAGAATTCTCATTTGCTGAACTTGGCATAAAGTTGGTGCTCTCGAAGCTTTTCCAACACTAGCCTCAAGTGTTGCTCACGTTCTTCTTCGGATTTGGAGAAGATTAGTATGTCATCAATGAAGACGGCAACAAACTTATCTAGGTATTCCATGAAGACTTTGTTCATGAGGTACATGAAGTATGCTGGGGCACTGGTCAACCCAAACGACATGACCGTGCACTCGTACAGACCATACCGGTTCATGAATGTCGTCTTAGGTATATCCTCAGGCCAAATCTTTAGTTGGTAGTATTCAGATCTGATATTGATCTTTGAAAATACCTTGGCACCATTTAACTGGTCAAATAGGTCTTCAATCTTGGTGAGTGGATACTTGTTCTTTATCATGACTTCATTGAGGGAACGGTTATCGACACAAAGCCTGATAGTCCCATCCTTATTGGACACGAATAGAACAGGTGATCCCCAAGGTGACACACTCGGACGGATGAATCCATTCCTTAGTTGCTCATCTAACTGCTTCTTCAACCTTGTCAGCTCTTTGGATCGCATCCTATAGGGCTTCCTATAGATAGGCCTTGATACGGGCATGAGCTCAGTGATGAACTCAATGTCTCGGTCAGGAGGCATCCTAGGCAGCTCATCAAGAAAGACGCCCGGGTATTCACACACTACTGGTACTTGGTCCAACTCTTTTTCCGAAAGGCAATTAATCTGAGGGACTTGAGTGGAGGTAGGTGCAGGGACATACTTGACTTTGACCCCTTGGTCACTTGCCATGGTAACAGCCCTCTTGGCGCAGTCCAGTATGCTTTTGTGCCTGGCCAACCAATCCATACCAAGGATCACTTCCAAGCCTTGCGACTTAAGGACGATGAGATCTGCTACGAAGCTTATACCATTGATGTTGAACCCAACTCCTCTATATCCTAGGTTGGTCCTTAGCACTGCTCCCGAGGTATGTACTTCCATTTTCCCATTTAGGAGGGTGGGCTTCAAACCACATTTTGCAGCAAGCTTCTGGGTGACAAAAGAATGTGAGGCACCACAATCAAACAATACTGTTGCCGGGGTGGAATTGAAGAGGAACGTACCCAGAATGTAGTCCGGGTCCTCCTGGGCTTCTTTTGCGGAGATGTGGTTCATGTGTCCCCTGTTGTGGTACTACTGGTTGCGGGGAGCCTGGTTCCTTCTTGGTGCTCCATGACATTGTCCTTGATTAGGCGCAATTGGGCGCGGTACATCGGGCTTCTTTTTGGGGCATTGCCTGGAGTAGTGCCCAGTTTGTACACATCCAAAGCAGGTGACCTACCCAGGAATGTTGGGCTTGACCACACTGCTGTTGGGCGGATTGTTTGTTGGCTTTGGGTTGGCATGCTGCTAGGGTCGATAATTCTAACTGAACGTAGATGCCTTGTATTGCTGTTGCTGATAGCTAGGTCTTGCTGGGGCGGATTTCCACAGACGTGCCTTCTAGTTACTCAGACCTCCATTACCCATCGGCTTACGCTTGCAGGTGTCATCCATTGCACGATGCTTGTCCTCCAGCACGAGGGCCTTGTTCACCAGATCGCAGGAAGTTCAACATTCGCAGACAACAAGCTGGTGCTGAAGCGACTGCTGAAGCCCTTCCATCAAGCGTTCCACCTTCGCGGCTTTAGTGTTGACGTCTTGTGGTGCATATCTTCACAAAAGGTTAAACTTTCACATGTACTCTTTGACTGTTCCATTTCCTTGACTCAGAGCTTGGAATTCCCGCTTCTTGATGGTCATCATTCCAGGGTTAATGTGAGCGGCACGAAATCCTTCCTTGAAGAAAGTCCAGGTGATAGCTTGCCCGACCCACATAATTTGGAAACCATCCCACCAAGCCCTGGCCATGCCTCCGAGACAGTGAGATGCATAAAGGACTTCCTCACGGTCGTTGGTGCATTTAACCAGCACGAGGAGATCTTCAATGGTGTGTATCCAGTCATTGACATCCAAGGGTTCAGTTGTCTTTGTGAATATGGGAGGCGTAGTCCTCATAAACTCAGACAGAGTGGAGCGACCGTTTCCATTCCCGCTTTGTGGTGGGTTGTTCACTAAGACTTGAGCCAGCTACTGGATGGCAGCGTTGTTGGCTTGACGTTCCTCTCGGATAGCTTGGAGGAACTAGGCCATGGTCATGCTCTCCGGAGGAGGTGGTCGCGGGGGAATGTTGCTTTGCTGCTGCTTGGGGCGATCTCCAGCTTGGGCAGACCCACCAGTTCCTGACTACTCGCTAGAAGTGCCAATGTTGGGGTTGTCGAAGGTACTGGTGCGAGTAGAAATCACCATCCTGTTTGGAGCAGACAGGTCAATATTCCAAAGTGGTCGAGGGGAAATCATAAAGGGATGATGCGCCTAGATAAGGGGTTTTGGTATAGTGCAAGTGTGTTAAACAAAAAGTTTTGAGGAACCTTAATTAAAATAGGTGATGCAGTCACTGACATGTAGCCTAAGGCAAAAGCGCGGCTTGCATCGAAACATGATCAGGAAGCACACAACACTCATGGTTCTCTTGAACCGGTACATGGACTCGACTTCGCAGGGGAGACACCTAACTTGTCCTAGGACGTTCCTCTAAGCAGAGGATTGCTCGGTCTCGTATGCAGGTTCTACATGTTCTTCTTCTTCGTCCTCGCTGGTGTCTTCTTCCTTCAGGGGCATGGGGGAAGGAAAAGGTTCATCACGACAACGCTTTGTCGGTGAAGTGGTGAGGAGCTCAGTGTATTCTACTACGGTCAGATGACGACTCTGTATAGGAGTGGCCTCGAGCAGTGGTATTCCTCCTCGGAAGGCAATGTCAGATTGCCCTTCGGGTGTTCCTTCGTTCTTGACCTTGCGTGTCTTCATATTTTCCAGGTGAAGTAAGTCCTTGACGTGGTGAAGTTCTTCGTGAAGCGTCACGGATTCCTTGATCAGAAGGTGAATCAGGGTGTCGGCGGAGAGGTTGCAATAGTTCTGAAACCTTAGTGGTGTCCCGTCTTCCGGGGATGGGTTGAGTGTCCAGCTCCCGTCAAGCCCGTCATTAACAAAAGGCAGGTGACGATTAGCCGAGTCGTTGGCCATCTCAGGAAGGACATAGCAGAGATGCACGAGCGCTTCTCGTGCTGCTGTCTCCAGTTCCAACACTAGATTCTCCATCTATGGTCCTTCCAAGAACCAACTAGTTGGGGAGTCGTTTGCCTTTACTATCATGTCCACATGATATTCCTTTGTGTCGGCATTAACCCATTGCTCGTGGTAGAGAAAAATGGGCGTGCGGCGTACTTGACACATCTCTAGGTTGTCTCCCAATAGTAGGGGAAAGCTAGTCTCCAGAAGCGTCTCAGGTACGATGGCCATCTACAAGGTTTTATGAGAGGGTTACAAATTTGTGGATGGTATGAAATGGTAGTAGGGTGTAGATAATCTGAAGTGTAAGGGCTTAGTGTGCTATTCGTCTCGGCTATCGTCTATGCTACCTAAGGCTTCCTACAGTTAGGAAGCTCTGATACCATCTCTGTGGGGACCCTGACTTACAAGTCGAGAACACCGAATCATCGTGCTCAGTGATCCCAGAGATCAATGCTCAGCGAACACACATATATTAAATATTAAGAGTCTTACATCCTTACATACTGTTTGATACAACAAATGACCATCATGGTCGAGTCTCACATAGGTTGGGCCTATAAGGCCAATCACACCAATACATCTACTAGCGGAAAACTTGGCAATAAACTGGAACCCATGCCATCAGCCTTCACCAACATGCATTCTGACGGGGAAGCGTCTTAGTTCGTGTGTCCGTCTCCGACGATGAATTCTTCTCTGAACACCGGTTCCTCCATGTCTGGTCAATAAAATAACCAGTGGCAAGCTAGTGAGTACTTTGAATGTACTCGCAAATAGCCCATGAGGTGGATAATGCAGTTGGTATGATAATAAGTAATGTGTAGCCATTGCGGAAAGCAAGTTTTTTTAAGAGTATGCATGGTCGATTACTTGTAAGGATATGCATCATAAGTCAGATGGTAATCATAAGAATAGGTTACATATATCAACATATCTGCCAAGGGGTGAACACTTTGGGTTGACCTGATATGCCAAGTCACCGAACTTGACCATATCACCGCTTTCGGATAACACTTAGGAACACACACACACACACTTGGTTTATGCGGAAACGACTGGACATAATTTAAGCAGGATTACCCAACTATCCTCGACCATGGTCAATAGTTTTACATTATACAGAGGTTGTACCCTGTATCCACGAGATCCTTGAAACTTCCGTGTCATCCACGACTCACGGTATATAACATACCCGAGGTAAGTACCCGATCATTGCCTTTCCCCCGACGACACTAGACAAAGAGTCCACTCGATTGGTACCCTGCCCACATGATGTACGTCTTACGAGCACCGACTCTAGACCCATCCATGCGGGGACCAACGGTGTGCCTAGAACACGTAAAAACGGCATGGTCGACCTACCTGGTACGACCGTGTCACGAGAGTGACCACATATCACTCCCACCACTATTAATGTGGCTCTTTGTTAGCAACGACCAAAGTAATCAACAAAGCCCCGTCCCATAAAGGGGTATCGTGGTTGTACATGTAAGGTTGTGATGGTGGACACATCATAAATGTAATCCCGTTTCCGAAACTACTCACACAAAATATTCCCGGTGCACCACTTCTTCCTCAAGTTGTCACCTAACTCAACATCACCACCCTCGGGCATTAGTGGCACCCGACGGGGTTTTCATAAAACCTTTGATATCAACTTTGTGTTACCATCATCATGCACATGCTCTTTCTATGCGTAGCACTACTGTCTACTTGTCAACATATTATCAGCGTGACCCTCATAAATGATAGGGGCATGCTCAATGCAAGTGCTCCAGAGGAGCTATCAGAAACACCATGCTGGGGTGCACCGATCATCCTTAACTATATGCATTAGAGTAGAGTAACTAATGTGTCATGCATAGAAGTACTTTCTTAGACATGGTCAAAGGGTTGCTTGCCTTGATCAGCTAGGTATCCCGGGTCTTCAGGATCTTTGGGTCCAAGTCCTTCGTCGAACGCAGAGTCTATCGTTGTAATAATAGTAATAATCATAAGAAGTAGATTCAAAAATAGAGCACAAACTTACTTAAAAAATGTTAACCTATTCTGATAAATCTTAACTATAGTTTCAAATGCTTATCTCTAGTTTTGATGCAAAGAGGTATATTTAAAACCTAATTAACATGAGCTAGAATATTTAAACAAGGAATTTTAATCAAAGCTATCTATAAAAGTTCTGACACAAATTAGTGTAGCAGCACTAATAAATTCTACACATTTTTAGAAGAGTTGTGGTGGGAATTTTTTTAAATTTTATTAACTATTTAATCTTACAAAACTCATTTAGAATTAGTGTTAAAAGTAAAAAGAAAAGGTCTCAACCTTGGCCTCGCTCGGCGAGTGGCTGGGCCAGCCCAACTTGCCAACCGGCTAGTTAGCTAGCCATCGGCCTAGGTGCACGCGCACCGTCAGGTTTAAACCGGACGCGCGGTCTCGTGCGGTCAGCGGCGGAAAGAAGTGAGAGGGGGAGAGACTAGCCACCAATAGGTGGGGCATGCCTGTCGGGGTCTTCTTCCTCCTCTAGACAATGGGGAACGGTGGCACGCTGGCGGCGATTCTGACGCCCTCGTGGCCAGGATATGGCACGAATAGCACCGTGGCATCGTCGCCTACGTTCTGATGGTTGAATAAAGGACGGGGAGGTCCTGGGTAACCGGTGACGATGCGGCCGCGGCGAAACTGATTCAGTTGGAGGTGGAGATGTGTGTTATGGGCAGGGAAAGGTTCAGGGAAGAGGTGGAGAAGCTCCCTGAGCTCACTACAGCCACGGTGGAGGTGAGAAGAGCTCGAGAGCTGGCCTGTAGCCCGAGATCAACGGAGCTCCGAAGTGGCGGGGCCTCGATCGATCTCGAGCACCGGAGCTCTTCCTGCTCGAATGGAGTGGCTAGGGGCTCGATTGAGGGTCTGTAGGAGTGGGGTGAGGTGCTGGAGTGAAGTGGGTGGGGTGAGGTGCTGGAGTGAAGTGAAGTGGGGTGAGGTGCTGGAGTGAAATGGTGCACCGAGCGGGGGAGCGCCTGTGGTTTCACCGCGGCTGCATGAGAGGGAGAGAGAGCTTGGGGTTGATACCATGGTTTCGCGGATGTGGTATGAGACTCCACAGACTCAACGAGAGGAAGATGGGGCTCAGTGTGCGCATGCTATGAGGCCGCGCACGACTGACCAAATTGAGTGCGCGCGGGTACGCGTCACCTGTGTCAGAAGAGAGGGGGAGAAGGGGCCCTGAGGCTGCCCTGAGTCAGGAGGTCTATCGGAGACGCGGAGGGACACTGAGGGGAGCAGAGAACCGGATAGGGGTGACCTCCTTTGCCTCGGGTGCGCCCTGTAGCGTGCCCAAAGTGCAGATTTGGCATGCCATGGCATGTTGGCGCTCTCTGGGGTGCTTTGGCCCAGTTTGGCGTGTCCGGGGGTTGGCTTAGATGCCCCTCAGCTGTTAGGATCCGAGAGACACATTGTTGGTCAAAACAAAATGCTTTGGGAGAAGATGCCAACCCTGAATCAGAGGTTAGATTGGGGATTTTTTCTTACCTGCTTGGAACCAGAGAGGGGCCACTCGTCTGCAGTTGAGGAGTGGTACCGGCAGCCTGTGTTAAGAGTTTAATGGCAAGGGAGTGGGTGTAGAGGGTGTTAAGTGATGTTTGACCATTCTGGTGGAAGGTGTTTAATACGGGTTTGGGGTAGCTAATCTGCACCAATGATGTTGAAAGTTAACAGATTTGGGTTTTAGGCAAAAGTAGGATGGTCTACCAAATTTGAGCTCCATTCGACAAGTCCGACTGTGTAAACTTGAAAACACCCCCAAATGGACAGTTCTTCCTTGCTAAAGGAGAATGTGGGTAAATTAATCCCCACAAATCCAATTCTTGGCAGAGTTTCCTCGTTTGGGGTATCGACCACCCCTGCACAGTTTCAGGTCATTTGAACAAACTTTGCTATGTAGAGTTGCTACCACTTGCTTGTAGACAGGAAAGGTTTTAGGAATATTTGGTGAAGCAAACCACCTTGGAATGAGGTGAAACTTGACATGATCACCAAATATAGGATGGGAAGCACACTAGAATCTTCTCAGAATTTATTGATAATATTTCCTTTGGAAATATTTGAAAAGGTCAGAATAGACATGATAGGTTTTCAAGGATTAGCTCAAATATTTTGAACATGAATTGGGGTTTAAAATCTTATGTATGGAAAATTTATGTCCTCTGTGTATCTCCAAATTTTCTCAGATTTTTCTAGGGCACAAAAATAATTTTCCATTCAGAAATATCATTTGCGGCCTTAGAAAAGGACATGCAAATAAAATAGAAAAATATTTTATAAAATAATTATTTTATGATTTTCGAGAATTATAATAGTGCTAAAATCAAAATAAAATCTTTGGGTGAAGGCACCCCCTTGGAATCTGGGACTTGTTGTGGGAACCCCAAAGCAAGGTTTTGAATTAATCAAAATGAAAAAATGATCTTTTTGGAAATATCATGTTGTAAAAATATTGTTTTTAGATCCACAGACTTTATCATACACACAAACAATGACAATCATGGCACTCATAGAATTTGCTTAAAAAGTTTTAATAAACTCAAATCTTGAAAAGAGTACAGTTGAAACAAAGTGAAAACGGGTTGTGACACGAACGGGCGTTACCTCCATGTTCAACAGACATATAGCTTGTTGACACCTTCACCTCCTCGATCTATCGAGCGATGGTGAAGTAGCAGCCCAAGTCCTCTGGCAGCATGATGGCATGGTGAGGTGTTGGTGGTGCTAGCTCAGTAGGGCTTCGCCTTGGGGTGTTTAGAGGAGAGAACTAAGAGGGAGAGGAGGTGCACCACCGCGGCAAGATTGTTGTGTGGATGCCCTCTCTCTACCTCTCTATATATAGGGGAAGGGAGAGGGGAGGTCACCCTAGGGTTTCCCCTAGGGGCCGGCGGCTAAGGGAGGGGTGGCGACTAGGGTTGGATGGTCCCTCGCACTTGGGTGCCTTGCCAACCAAGTTGGACTGGCAGCGTCCCAAGGAGGACCCCACCTCCCTTGCGACCGAAGTGGGTTGGGGAGAGGGCCTGCACCCAGCCCCCTGGTGGGCTGCGGTGCGCCATCTCCTTGGCCCATGAGCCCCCAACAATTACCGGGGCCTCCTGAAACCTCTTTTTCCACTCCGTTGTTCCCTCGGTACACCCTGGAACACTTCCGTACTCCGATGAACTTCATCCTATATATCAATCTTCACCTCCGAACTATTCCGACGTTCCTCGTCACTCTCGAGATCTCATCCGAGACTCTGGACAACCTTCGGTCACCAACACGATGACTCAAACATGCTTATATCATCACCGAACCTTAAGTGTGTAGACCCCGCGGGTTCAAGAACAATGCATACATGACTGAGACACTCTCCGGTCAATAATAAATAGCGGGACCTAGATGCCCATATTGTCTCCTATATATTCTAATAATATCTTCATCGGTCGAACCTCAATGCCAAGGATTCAATCAATCATGTATGCTAATTTCGATACCTAGCTCAATCACGTATGCTTTGTCCATCGGTATGTTACTTGCCCGAGATTCGATCGTCTGTATCTCCATACCTAGCTCAATCTCGTTACCGGCAAGTCTCTTTACTCGTTCCTTAATAAAAGATCCCGTGACTAACTCCTTAGTCGCATTTCACGCAAGCTCCTAATGATGTTGTATTATCAAGTGGGCCCACTCATACCTCTTCGTCATACGGAGCGACAAATCCCAGTCTCGATTCACGCCAACCCAACAGATACCCTCGGAGATACCTGTAGAGAACCTTTATAGTCACCAAGTTACGTTCTGATGTTTGATACACACAAGGCATTCCTCCGGTGTCCGGGAATTGAATGATATCATGGTCATAGGAATAGATACTTGACATGCACGAAACAGTAGCAGTAAACTTACACGATCATATGCTACATTTATAATTTGGGTCTTGCCCGTCAAATCATTCTCCTAATGATGTGATCCCATTATCAAATGACAACTCATGTCTATGGTCAGGAAACCTTGGCCATCTTTGATCAACGAGCTAGTCCATTAGAGGCTTACTAGGGACAGTGTGTTGTCTATGTATCCACACATGAATTTGAGTTTCTAATAGATACAATTCTAGCATGGATAATAAACTATTATCTTTAACATGGAAATATAATAATAACTATTTTATTATTGTCTCTAGGGCATATTTCCCACATAACTACTACCTGTGAAGACTATCGTGATCCCCTATACTTGTGGGTTATCAATATCCCAAGGGATCTTCTTTTAATCTTGCTAGCAATTCTGACTCAGACTATGTCAGAGACAAGGTTGATAGAAAATCCACCTCGGGTACGTGTCATTCTCTTTGGAGATCTCTTGTGTGTTGGTCATCCTAGAAGCAATATTTGGTATATCTATCTCCCGCTGAAGCAGATTATGTTGCTGCCAGATCATGTTGTGCGCAATTTCTATGCATGACACAAACCATGAAGGATTATGCCATACTGGTGAAACATATTCCATTGTTGTATGACAATGAAAGTGCTATTAAGATTGCTCATAATCCCGTGCTTTAATCTCGAACGAAACATATTCAAGTTCGTAATCACTTCATTCCTCATCGTGTTGCCAAAGTACCTATAAATCACAAGCATGTTCGCACTAAAAAACAATTGGCCATTATGTTTACCAAGCCACTTGATGTGAAAGTGTTTTGTCTCTTGAGGAGCGATTTAAACATCATCGATGCTTCAAACTTGAGCTAGACTCAATCGTACGCATGCAAGGGCATGAGCGTATTTGACTCTTCCATGATAGTATTGGTATGCCACTTTCTTATATCTTCAAAATCTATGCTCCCTTGTATTGCATCCAACCTTTTTTAGGTACTTGTAAGAACCTTACTACACAAGATTTCCATCAACTCACATCACAAGCAATGTTGTCATGGCCAAGCATCAACAAACCTTCTTTGATGATGGAGGAAGAAGACAACACAAATCATATCCTTGACAGCTATTTGTTGAATAATTTGACTCTTATCATTTGGATATATCATGTTCTATCTTGCATGACTAACACATGTAGGTGAGAAGAGTACCAAAACAATCAAGGATTAATCCAAACTCAAGATGATCTTCATCAACATTGAGAATCCACAACAAGTACACCTACATGCTATGTCATCTACATCTTTCAAGGGTGTCACACTGAATCCCCACTGATTTGCGTTGGTTTCCCTCCAAGCTTAAAGGGTGTTGTAGCACAGTGATGGCAAGTACTTCCCTCAGTTACGAAATCAAGGTATCAATCCAGTAGAAAGATCCATAAGACTATGTAAGCACCACCTGCACACAAATAACTAATCCTCGCAACCCAACACGTGGTGGGGTTTTCAATCCCTCGTGGGTAAAGTAAGGACATATTGATAGATGCAAATGAGAGTGATAGCAAATAAAATGCTGCAAGGAATTTTTGTGTTTTTTGGTAATATATATCTGAAAATATAATAGAAAATAAACTAGAAACGCGAATAACAAACTAGAGACTGCAAATAGATGATGTGAAGTAGATCCGGGGGCCGTAGGTTTCACTAGTGGCTTTTCACAAGAAAATAGCAAACGATGGGTAGAGAAATTAATGTTGGGCAACTGATAGAAGAGCAAATAATTATGAGGATATTCAAGACAATGATCATGTATATAGGCATCACGTCCAAGTCAAGTAGACTGACTTCTACCTGCATCTACTTCTATTACTCCAGACATCGACCACTATCCAGCATGCATCTAGTGTATTGAGTTCATGGAGAAACATGGTGATGCCTTAACAACGATGACATGATGTAGACAAGATCTATTCATGTAGGAATAGACTTCATCATTTTATCCTTGATAGCAACGATACATGCATGCCATGTATGTTTCTGTCACTGAGATTGAGCACCGCAAGATCGAACCCATCAGAAAGCACCTCTTCCCATTGCAAGATAAAAGATCAAGTTGGCCAGACAAAAACTAAATATTGGAGAAGAAATACGAGGCTATAATAATCAGGCATGAATATGATTTCATAGATGTGATCATAAACTCACAATTCACCGGATCCCAACAAAAACAATGCAAAAGAATGAGTTACATCATATGGATCTCCAAGAGACCATTGAATTGAGAAAAAAACGAGAGAGAAAGCCATGTAGCAACTGCCTACGGACCCGTAGGTATGATATGAACTACTCACGCATCATCAAAGGAGCACTAATGAGGATGACAAACCCCTTTGTGATCATGTTCCTCTCCGGAACGGGGTCTAGATTGGATTACGTGGCCTTTTGAACTTGCGGCGGCTGAAACGATATTTCATCGAGTTCTGTAAGCTTTTCTGAATATTGCCGTATTTATAGAGCTAGGAGGCGGTGGAGAAGGCGGTGGAGGAGGCGGTCGAGGGCCCAACTAGACACCAGGCCACGCCAGGGTCACTGGGCGCGCTGTGGTACCTAGTGGGCTATCTGGGCCTCGTATGGTGATCCTCCTTGTCTCCCAAGTTTCCTTCTAGTTCAAAAAACGTAAAGTTTCGTGACATTTGGACTTCATCTCATATTGATAGCAACTGGCACTAGCCACTATTTCAATAGGTTAGTCCCAAAAATGATATAAAGTTGATATAAAGTGATCATAAAACATCTAAGAATAATAATATAATAACATGTAACAATAAAAAGTTATAGATACGTTCGAGATGTATGAACATCCCCAAGCTTAATTCCTGCTCGTCCTCGAGTAGGTAAATTATAAAAACAGAATTTTTGATGTGGAATGCTGCCTCACATGTTCATCATAATCTTTTTCTTTTGAGCATGCACATATGGACTTACACATGATGCAAAGCAATAATATATAGTTTGACATGAAAATTTCAATACTCAAGCATATCAACAAGCAACCAAGCCTTTCAAAATATCAATGTTAAAGAATGTTATCCCTATCCCATCATGCTCTATCATTGATCCATTCATGCAACACACCAAAATATTAACTACATCCAATGCTCAAGTATGATAATGGTGTTCCTTAGTTGGTGCTTTATAAGAGAAGGTGCTGACTCAAATTCAAAATAAAAACTGCATAAAATAAATAGATAGGCCCTTCACAAAGGGAAGCGGGAATTTGTAGAGGTGCCAGAGCTCAAAGTTAAAAACTTAGAGATAATTGTTTTTGGGTGGTATGCTTTTCGTGTCAACAAAAACAACTAAGAGTTTCCAATATCCTCCATGCTAAACAAGTTATAAGCAGTTCCCAAACCAAAAATAAAGTTTATTCCTTTTTCCACCATGCTTTCACATTCCACGTGTACCTTCCATACCAATACTTTCCAATGAATTTATAATTTGACAACATGAAATATATATATTTTGCATTTTGGGACTGGGCATACCTATTAGTGCCGTACTCTCATGTGATGAAAAGTGAATAAACACTCCTCTTGAGAATAACCTATTTAACATGGAAGATACCGGCCGCCCCTCATCACTTCATGAGCGGTATGGGCACACAAAACAGAAATTTATTTTGAACATTAGAGTTGGCAATTGCAAATTTACTTGGAATAGCGTTGAAATACCACATATAGGTAGGTATGGTGGACTCATTGGGAACAACTTTGGGATTAGTATTTGGATGCACAAGCAGTATTCCCTCTTAGTACAAATGAAGGCGAGCAAATAGATTGAGAAACGCCCAAACAAGGAACGAAAATCATCATAAGTGAACATTAAACATAACTAACACTGAATAATACAACACAAGTAGGATGTAATTTCATAGCATAATTGTTGACTTCATGTGCATGCATAGGGAATCACAAACCTTAACACCAATATTCTTACTAAAGCATAATTACTCATCCACATAACTCACATATCACTATTTTGATATCGAAAACTATTGCAAAGAATCAAGTTTAATATTCAGTGATCTTCATGAACATTTTTATTATATATTTCCTGTAAATTCATTACTTTGGGACTAATTTTAGTTAAAGCAAATCGCATTTGCAAATAACAAGCTCTCAAACAAATATAAGGAAGAACGAGAGCACAAGTTTCTTTAAAATTTTCAACTCTCAAAATAATAGAAATGAAGCAAGACAGGACTTCTTCAAAATTTCTACTACTCTCAAAATAATATAAGTAAAGCATGAGATAAAATTTCTTTGAAATAACAACACCACCATTTTCAAAAATATATAAGTGAAGAATCTGAGTAATTCCATGGCTCAAAAAATGTAACTGAAGGATAAAGAGCGATTCTAACAAATCATAGCATAATTTGGTTCTCTCAATTGGGTGTCTATAGAAATGTTTATTATGACAAAATAACCAGCTAAGAAAGCAGAGACACAAATGATACAAGACGGTCCAAGCAAAACTCGTGATATGTGACAAATAAAATTTTAGCTCCAAGTAAAATTACTGATGGTTGTTAGAAAAAAGAGGGGACACCTTCGAGGGCATCCCCAAGCTTAGTTGGTTGGTACACCTTATATATAATCTTGGGGTGCCATGGTGCATCCCCAAGCTTAGGATTTTATCGCTCCTTATTCCTTCATCCATCGTGTTCTCACACAAAACTTAACAAAAATTTCGTGAGATTCGTTAGTATAAGAAAACCAAACTTTACTTTAGGTACTGTTGAAAACCTATTCCAATTTTGTTCTTGAATTATATGTACTGTATTCTAACTTTCCCATAGCTTATACCCCCAAATACAAACCATATAATATTTAAAACAAGCACATAACACACAGAAAACAAAATGTGTCAAAAACAGAACAGAGTGTAAAGAATCGAATTGTACTCATACACATGTAACTCCAAAAATTATGTAAAATTAAGACAATGTAGGGAATTTGTACGTCAATCTAGTGTAAACAATTATGACACTTTTGATGTTTCTGTGATTTTTAGGATTTTTTCTAGTGGATGCAAAAGTTCCTGTTTTCAATAGGATTAAAGCAATTGACACCACACATGACCCCAAAGGCTTTACTTGGTAGAAACACTAAATAAAACACAAAAACACAATTATAACAGTAGCATAATTGTGCAAACACTCAATAACAGTAATAAAAAGTTAATAATAAATTTGATACATGGGGTTGCCTCCCAACAAGCTCTTTCTTTATATCCATTAAGATAGGCTTGAGATTTTATTGATGCTCACACGAAAGATGGTAGTTGAAACACAAAGAGAGCATCATGTAGCATAAGACAAACACATTTAAATATAACATACTTCTTACGCATAGGCATTTAAGACAAACATAGGCATAAGACAAACACATTTAAGTATAACAAATTATCAATAAAAGAAATATCTAACATATGCATGTAACAAGAAAGAAACAATAGAAATCTCAACATGAAGAGAGATAATTTAGTATATTGAATATTACTATAACCATATTTCCCTCTCTCATAATAATTTCATGTAGGATCATATTCAAATTCAACAATATAGCTATCACAAGTAATATTCTCTTCATGATCGACATGCATATAAGTCCTATAATCTTCCAAGGTAGTGGGTTTAGCATTAACTAAAGTCATGACCACTCCAAACCCACTTTCATAAAAAAATTCATGAGATAGATAATCTTACAAAATATTTCAATCATTATTACCTAAAGTTGACACACTTACAACCCCACTTTCCATACTATTACAATAATTATTATCAATAACATATTCATCATCAGGATGAAATAAATTTTCAAGATAATAAGAAGCATCACCCCAATCATGATCTTTACAATGAGTAGTGGACATAAGAAAATTGCCATCTCCAATCTTGTAGTTTTGCATATTATTAGCATAATTGACCTTAATAGAATTTGTAATAACATCATTGCAATCATGCTTCTCATTCAAGGAGATATCATGAATCACTTTATAAATTTCTTTTTCAACACTTCATCACATTATTCTGATTCACGATTTTCAAGCAAAACTTCACAGAAATAATCAAGAGCACTTAACTCACTAGCAATTGGTTCAAGATAATCACACCTTTGGAAAATATTAGCAAGTGGATGAGGATCCATATGTTTTTACATTTCCTATTATTTTTTATGTTTTCCAATGTTGATAAGGAAATAGAAGCAAGCAAGCAAGAAAAGGGCAAATAGAAAGAAGGCAAATAGAAAGGTAATTTTTTTTGAAGTGCGGGAGAGGAAAACGAGAGGCAAATGGCAAATAATGTAATTGCAAGGAGATGAAAGTTTGTCATTAGGAAACTGATAGATCTTGGCATGATCTTCCCCGGTAACGGCGCCAGAAATCTTGACTTCCCGGTGAGTTGCGTTGGTTTCCCTCCAACCTTAAAGAGTGATGTAGCACAGCGATGGCAAGTATTTCCCTCAGTTATGAAACCAAGGTATCAATCCAGTAGGAATATTCACAAGACTATGTAAGCCGCACCTGCGCACAACTAGCAAATCCTCGCAACCCAATGCATGGAGGGGTTGGCAATCCCTCGTGGGAAAAGTAATAATAGATTGATAGATGCAAATAAGAGTGATAGAAAATAAAACACAGCAAGGTAATTTTGTGTTTTTGTTAATATAGATCTGAAAATAAAAGAGCAAATAAAATAGAAACACGAATAACAAACTAGGGATTGCAAATCGATGATGTGAAGTAGACCTGGGGGCGTATGTTTCACCAATGGCCTCTCTTGAGAAAGTAGCAAATGATGGGTAGACAAAATACTGTTGGGCAATTAATAGAAGAGCAAATAATTATGATGATGTTTAAGACAATGATCATGTATATAGGCATCACGTCCAAGACAAGTAGAGTGACTTCTTCCTGCATCTACTTCTATTACTCCACGCATCAACTGCTATCCAGCATGCATCGAGTATACTGAGTTCATGGAGAAACAGAGTAATGCCTTAAGAACGATGACTTGATGTAGACAAGATCTATTCATGTAGGAATAGATCTCATCATTTTATCATTGATAGCAACGGTACATGTGTGTCATGTCTCTTTTGTCACTGAGATTGAACACCGCAATATAGAAACCATCACAAAACACCTCTTCCCATTGCATGATAAAATATCAAGTTGGCTAGACAAAAACAAATATCGGCGAAGAAATACGAGGATATAATAATAAAGCATGAATAAGATTTTGTAGATCTGATCATAAACTGACAATTCACTAGATCGCAACAAACACACCGCAAAAGAATGAGTTACATCATATGGATCTCCAGGAGACCATTGAATTTAGAAACAAAACGACGGAGAAAGCCATCTTGCTACTACCTACGGACCCGTAGGTCTGATATAAACTACTCACGGGTCATCGGAGGAGCACCAATTAGGATGATGAACCCTGTGTGATCGTGTTCCTCTCCAGAATGGGCTCTAGATTTGATTTCATGGCTTCTAGACATTGCGGTGGATGAAACAATTTTTCATCGACTCCTCTAGTATTTTCTGAATATTGGGGTATTTATAGAGCTCAAAGGAAATGGAGGGGGCTCTCGAAGGCCCCATTAGACACTAGGCCCCGCGAGGGGCCCTGGGCATGCCCTAGTACCTAGTGAGCTGCCTTGTCCTCGTCTGGTGATCCTCCATGGCTCCCAAGTTTCCTTCTGGTCCAAAAACATATCCGTAAAGTTTTGTGGCATTTGGAATTTATCTGAGATTGATTCTCTGCGGAGGAAAAAACAGCAAAAAACAGCAATTAGTACTAGGCACTATGTCAATAGGTGTCGGCGTCGAAATCGGGGATCTCGAGTAGGCGGCCCAAACTGTGGACCTTGGACCGATGGGTTGCAGGGGATGAAGGAGATATTATGTACCCAGGTTCGGGCCCTCTTGAGGACGTCGAAGCCTACGTCCTTCTTGATTATATTGATGGTGTATAAGGATCACAGAGTTAATCTACCTCGAGATTGTATGAGCTAAAACCCTAGATAGATCAACTTCCCTATGCGGAGGAAAACCCTCTGGCTTACATAGATACGAGGGGTCCCTATGATTGCATACAACCGACATTAGCCGGGGCAGGTGTGGAGATCTAGCCTACTCAACTTGGACGACACGCGAGTCTTCGGAGCCTTCCTACTTCTCTACGAGGTCATCATGCAGTCTGATCTTCAATAATGCAGCCCATTAGGCCGGCCTATGAACAATGGCCCTACCTGGCGAGGACCCCTTAATCCCGGACTCCCTCAGTAGCCCCCAAACTAGCGTCCAACCCCGATGTATATGGTTTTCGGCAGCTCCTTGTATCCAGAGTAATCGGCTTGCGAGGCGAGTTTCCCTTATATTTGGTTGGTTTAAACTTGGTCATTTGGCGATGTCATGCCTTTAAAACAGACATTGGTTAGTTAGAAGGCCAAAAGGCCCTAGTGTGAACAATTCCTCATCTCACATCCTTTCTGATGAAAGGACGCGATAGCTAGATCTGACAAAAACTTGATTCATGATTTGAGGCCGGTTTCTCACGGGGCACATCTTGTCAACGTGGAGATCGTGCCCCACACTTAAGGTGATATAGGTAATGGTCTGGGTAGTCCCACGTGCGTTCGCCGATGCGGTCGTTTCGGGAAGTGGCCGGGCCTGCGGCGCAATAAAAGGGAACCCTTGGACTAGCGCCCCCCATGAAAGGGAAAAAGATCCACAGAGCCCCCAAAGGAATTCCAGACTCGACACCCTCCCATTCTAGCTTCCAAACGCCCCCATCCATTTCTCTTTCCGTCCTCTCCCATCCGTCCTCCCCCAAACTTAGGCATGGTGGGCTCAGGCTCTTACGGCAAGTGGGAGGTCTCATGCATCACCGACCAGGACATCCGGGATCTGAAGGACACCAGCTATCTTTTGCCTGATATTGCCCACCTTGCTCTGGCGGAAGGCCAGGTGGTTCCTACTCCGAGGACAGGTGAAAGAGTGTTGTCCATCCCCCACTTCATACGGGGACTAGGCTTCCTGCTCCACCTCTTCGTCAGGGGCCTGATTTTCTACTATGGGTTAGATTTTCATGATCTTCCCCCGAACTCATTCAAGCACATCTCTTCCTTCATCACCCTTTGTGAGGCCTTGCTGCGGGTTCATCCACACTTCGGCTTATGGATCAAGACTTTCATCGTCAATCCAAAGTCAGTTAATGGCCAACATGCCGACGATGGCGGAGTTGTGATCAGCAAGCTCCCCGAGGGTTGAATGGCTGGAGGGGACTTTCATTAACACCATCAAGGCCTGTCAAAAGGAGTGGTTTTACATCATTTAGCCTTGGGAGGAAGCTGATCGGCGCATGCCAAGTTTAGATCCGGACCCTGTGAGAGGCTAATCTCGTGGGTGAGAAGGTGTCTCAATTGTGATCATCCTAGGAAGTGAAAGCGCTGTAGAAGTGTATCAACCAGAGGGTGGAATCGAATATCGAGCTGATTGATGTGGTTCAAGTCATGCTGTGCTGCCGCATCCTTCCCTTCCAGCACCGGGACGCTCCAATGTGGTCCTACAAGCCCGACGAACCTGGCAGTGTGAGCCAATTCTACCACATTACCCTCAAAAAGTTGTGGAAAGTTTTGTCCAAACCTCACCAATAATGGATGGTCGAGGAGGAAGACGTCATCTTGGATGCAAATCACCCTCCCTCGGAGGTATGATCAATACTTTATTCTTTATTTAAAGCTTTTAATATTTATTACGGATCTTATTCTTCCCCCCATCGTTCCTGCAGGGTTGGCCAGAAAAGGCCAAGAAAATAAACGGCCCAGTCCCCGTGCCTGAAGACCCCAAGTCACAATTACTGACCGTAACGCTGGTAGTCGCGCAATAGACGATGCCAGAGAAAAAAGAGAAGAAGAAAAGGGAGACCCGCGAGGGTCTCCGCTCAAGGGGTCCTCCGGACACGAAGTTCAAAGACACCCACACTTCCACCGTCTAAGAGGAGGAGGATGAGGACGATGGAGAGGAAAAAGATTCCCTCCAAAGGAGAAACAACACGGCGCCCGAGGAGGCCAAGGAGGGCCTGACTCCCAGGCCCCAAAGAGCCCCTGCCGAAGCAAGGTCGTCCTGCCCGACGACAACCCAAATTCCAATGAGGACTCTAGGGCCTTCGAGAGTGTTCCCCGAAGGACCCCTAGGATCAAGCCCCTGACCAAAAGGTACAGAGCTCGAATTATATTTAATGGAATTATACTGAGATTATGTTGATAAACATACATGCTGCTTTCTCTCATGCAGTCCTACCCGAGACCTCCCAACCAATCAATACTCGGAGGGGGGTTCACCACCGGCCGAACTGGCAGAGAGCGGGCATGCATCCTGCACTACCGTCCCTCAGCCATGGGACGAGGCTGCGGAGGTGATATCCCATCAGGCCCCTCCGAACACTAGGGACGAGGTGCTGATGGTCGAGGTAAATAACTTGGCCACCGAAGACCAAGAGGTTCTAGCAAAGGTTCATGCCTCGGTCATCGAAACCCAGTAGGTCGATCCTCTTTAGATGAGGGGAGAGGAGGACGCTGATGCGTTCGAGCTTCCTCCGGAGGCGGCTCCAAGGAGCGCCAATCCTCTGGTATCTTCCTCTTTGCCTTCGAAGCCGCCTGTGACACAATAGGCTACGTCCAAGTGGCCTACAATGATGGAGGAGGCTCGACCCGCCTCCTCCATCATCAATGAACATCACATCCTTATGGGTGTGATTCGTCAAAATATCCAGTCCGTTGATAGCAGACTAAAGGGGGCCTTCATCAGTTTGTTGGCATGTTTCATGGTAAACCAAGTAGTGTTAAAAAAATTATAAGATATTTACGTGCCTTATAGGTATGATAGCCCCCAAGCCATCGGTGAGTTGAAAAACTTTCCTGTGGCTCAAAAGAACTCATGGTCTTTGAAAAAAATGAGTTCGGGGACCCATGAACTATAACAGCTCAGTAGGGTACTTCGGCCAAATATCCAAATCCCGTTAGCACGGATGCTTATCAAACCCTATCTTGTTTCACATGCCTCATCCTTAGCTGTGGCTACCAATTCCCTCGAACTTGCTGAGCTAAACTAGTAACTCCAGGCTTCTGATGAGGAACTCAACCGACTTAATAATTGGCTAGATGAGAAGTAGGGAAAGCTTAATGCATGCCGATGAGACTCTTGTTGTACTTTAGTAGTTTACTACTGTATGGCTTTTGTATATGACATCATGATTTCGATTATGTCAGCAGATATGGACATGGTGTTGGACAAACTCAGGGCTGAATTGGAGAAGGCCAAGCAGGAGGCCGCCGCTCATAAGATGGTGGTGGAGCAGACTGCCGCCGAGCTATGGTCGCTGAAGGTCGCGAGTGGCGGGCACAATGCTAGAGTGGCCGAGGTCTAGTAGGAGCTTCAAGATGCCAGTGCTAAAATCAAGGCCTTGTAACAAAAGTTCAAGTAACAAGTGAACAAGCTCTCCAAGCTGTTCTCCGAGCTCAAATCGGAGCGAGTAGAGAGGCGCTTCTTTGAAGAAGAAGTGCGCCAGGCCAAGAGGCTTATGGATGGTAAGCCATACTTACTACAAAGAGCCTTTGGTGGAAACATGTTTGCCTTTCTTACACGGCTATGGCGTTCCCCAGGCGCCTTTACGGACCTCCCATGGTGTGCAGCAGATGCGGCCAAGCACTACGCGGTCCACTATGAGGACGCCGAACAGAGGCTTTTCTAGGCGCAATTTCAGACTCCCGAACCCAACCCACTTCTTGTCAATCATATGAAGTAGCTCATGGAGTTGCACCAGATGGCGGATCCGGCCATGATGGACCTCTGTATCCGGTTGTAGCCCGCCGAGCCTCTTCCTACAAGTTACTTCGGCTTAGTGCGGAAGTTGTACCACGACGTGCCTCAACTCGAGGTCCTAAAGCACTTTGTCTGCATAGAGGTATCTCAGATGGCTTTTGCAAGGATCATGATGCACTGGCCAAGGGTGAAGCCCCTTACGATGGCAACCACACCTCTGCCTCAGAGAAAGGAGCACCGATGTCTAGAGATTTATTTCTCTATCGCGAAGGAGGGTGCTCCGGCAATCGAAGCCCAATGTTGCAAATATGTAATCTAGGAGTAGGGATATTCTAATGTGCCTTGGAACAATTTATTCTTATGAAACATGTCCCTAGTGTAATGCACTTTGCATTATTTATGACTCTTGTTCGGTCGTTTAATTTGAAATTTTGTAGTCATCGGCTTCAGCCCCCATGTAGAGACTACAAGGGGTGTTTCGACATCCGCATTGTGACCCTTAGGTGATATATCGGTGCCCGGAGGAGGTAGTGTGTGAAGGAAACGAGGCAATCGGACTATTCGGGTTTAGTGCTTTCACTTAGCCTTAGGAGCTTGAATTCGGGGGGCTACCCCCAGTTTTTTGTGGTAGTCGGATAAACCAGATTTGGACATAGTAACCACAAGGTTTGTAAAGGAACAAACCCCTCTGTATGACACAGTGGGAATACAATCACAATGGTTCTCCCTTTACCCCTTTATGTAACTAAGGAAACATGAGGGGGTAATCATAGGAGCGAGGCAACCCAACTATTGACCCAAGACTTAATTCCGAACCGATGCACCTAAAGCAATATCCAAGAAACTGAACACTTAAAAAAAGGTAGTGACGGGGTAGTGCTCAGGGCAGTATTTATCCAAGCCACCTGCCTATTAGCCAATCACACTTGAGATTTATTAAAAAAATTACCCTTGGACGCCAATGAGCTGGAAACATATAAATATGTAAAGATACAGCAAAGGAGTATGTCTATAATATTTCCTATAATTTATGGTGCCAAGGCAGCTGTTACAGGGAACTATTGCTTTGAACAACATATTTCAAAGAAACTTTTTCTCCATGGCCTATCATGGGTGACTTGACGTCTGCCCTTACTTCGAGCTGCGCAGTTTCTCCTATACTTCTTAGAAGGGAGGGGTAGTATCCTTTCAAGGTGGTTGTTGTCGGCAGGTGGACCTTGAATAGAGGGTCTTGAGAAGTTGTCGTGCTATAGGTGAGCTTGACTACGCGGAGAGATCCTTAACAACATCTCATTCTTGTGTGTGAAGACCATATTTTGGTCGAACCAAACATATGGTCCTTGGTGGTGGATCCCCACAGCTGCCTGATACGTCTCAAATGTATCTATAATCTTTGATGGTTTCACACTGTTATCTTGTCTTCTTTGGTTGTTTTATGTACCTTTTATATCTTTTTTGGGACTAACTTATTAATTCAGTGCCAAGTGCCAGTTCCTATTTTTTCCGTGTTTTTGACTCTTTTCAGATCTGATTTTGGAACGGAGTCCAAACGGAAGAAAAACCCTGAAATGATTTTTTCCCGAATGGAAGAAGACCTGGGGGCTCTTGGGCCAAGCCAGGTGGGCTCCAGGGAGCCCACAAGCCCCCACTCCGCCACTAGGGGGGAGGCGGCGGTGGGCATGCTTGTGGCCTCCCTGGCCGCCCCTGACCTAGGTCTTCGGCCTATAAATTCCCAAATATTCCGCAAAAAATAAGGGGATCTTCGAAAATACTTTTCCGGCGCCGCAAGCTTCCGTTTCCGCGAGATCTCATCTGGAGACCCTTCCCGGCGCCCTGCCGGAGGGGACTTTGGAGTTGGAGGGCTTCTTCATCATCATCATCGCCCCTCTAATGACTCGTGAGTAGTTCACTTCAGACCTACGGGTCCGAAGTTAGTAGCTAGATGGCTTCTTCTCTCTCTTGGATCTTCAATACAAAGTTCTCCATGATCTTCATGGAGATCTATCCGATGTAATCTTCTTTGGCGGTGTGTTTGTCGAGAGCTGATGAATTATGGATTTGTGATCACATTATCTATGATATATATTTGAGTCTTTGCTGATTTCTTATATGCATGATTTGATATCCTTGTAAGTCTCTCCGAGTCTTGGGTTTTGTTTGGCCAACTAGATCTTTGATTCCTGCAATGGGAGAAGTGCTTGGTTTTGGGTTCTGTCATGTGGTGACCTTTCCCAGTGACAGTAGGGGCAGCAAGGCACACATCAAGTAGTTGTCATCAAGGGTAACAAGATGGGGTTTTAATCATTGGTTTGAGATTATCCCTCTACATCATGTCATGTTGCTTAAGGTGTTACTCTGTTCTTATGGACTTAATACACTAGATGCATGCTGGATAGCGGTCGACGTGTGGAGTAATAGTAGTAGATGCAGACAGTATCGGTCTACTTGTTTTGGACATGATGCCTATATAAATAATCATTGCATATATATCGTCACGACTTTGCATGGTTCTATCAATTGCTCGACAGTAATTTGTTCACCCACCGTCTACTTGCTTTCATGAGAGAAGCCACTAGTAGACTCTACGGCCCCCGGGTCTATTCACATCCATCGTTTACATCTCTGCTTTTACTTTGCTTTGTTACTTTGTTGCTTTCAGTTCTCACTTGGCAAACAATCTATAAGGGATTGACAACCCCTTCATAGCGTTGGGAGCAAGTTTTGTGTTTGTGCAGGATCTTGAGATACTCCTCCACTGGATTGATACCTTGGTTCTCAAACTGAGGGAAATACTTACCACCGCTACGCTACATCACCCTTTGCGCTTCGAGGGAACACCAACGCAAGGCTCCAAGGCCATGGGGGAAATCCTTTGCATACTTGCCTAGGAAGTCCCTTAAGGCGTAGCCGCAGCAGAAAGATCAAGCCAAGTCTTCTCCCGTCGATGTGCCTATTTCTGGCGCCATTGCCAGTGATACACAACAAACATCACAAGTATTTATTGCACCGTTGGAAGGTCTTTCGTTGCAGTAGCACTGCCGATGGTATTTTAAGAATGAAATTGTGTCTATAACAGACATACCTTACGGGTCACTGGGCCGTGCCATGGGGAACTTATCCCTATTTGTTTTGAGCCGAAGACGTCTCCGAGGGATCCAATTGAGCTTGGGCTCGCTTGCCTGCCTGCCGGGCCTCGTTGGTGAGCTTGTTGCTTGATGCATCATTGATGTATTTTCATTTAGATGCCTTGGACGCTGTGTGCTCCTTGGTCCAGAGGGAGCATTCTGTATTTCCATTGACGGTGATAATACCTCTGGGTCCAGGCATCTTGATCTTTAGGTAGGCCTAATGAGGCACAACGTTAAAGCGAGCGAATGTCGTGCATCCGAGTCGTGCATGATACCCGTTATGGAAGGGGATGATGTCGAATATCAATTCTTCATTGCAAAAGTTGTCAGGTTAGCCAAACACAACCACCAGCATTATCGTGCCGGAGTAGCGGCCTTCGACATGTGGGATCACTCCTTTAAAGGTAGTGTTGCTAGGTTTTATCCTTGATGGTCTATGCCCATCTTTTTCACCGTATCTGAGTAAATCATGTTAAGTCTACTTCCTCCGTCCATGAGGACTCTAGTGAGGTGATACCTATCTATGGTGGGGTCTAGGACAAGGGCGGCCAACCCTATATGACGTATACCGGTCGGATGATCCCTACGATCGAAGGTGATTGGGCAAGCCAACCATTGGTTGCACTTTGGGGCTATGGGCTCTATGGAGTTTTGTTGGGGAACGTCGCATGGGAAACAAAATTTTTCCTACGCGCACGAAGACCTATCATGGTGATGTCCATCCACAAGAGGGGATGAGTGATCTACGTACCCTTGTAGACCGTACAGCAGAAGCGTTAGTGAACGCGGTTGATGTAGTGGAACGTCCTCACGTCCCTCGATCCGCCCCGCGAACAATCCCGCGATCAGTCCCACGATCTAGTACCGAACGGACGGCACCTCCGCATTCAGCACACGTACAGCTCGACGATGATCTCGGCCTTCTTGATCCAGCAAGAGAGATGGAGAGGTAGAACAGTTCTCCGGCAGCGTGACGGCGCTCCGGAGGTTGGTGATGATCTCGTCTCAGCAGGGCTCCGCCCGAGCTCCGCAGAAACGCGATCTAGAGGAAAAACCGTGGAGGTATGTGGTCGGGCTGCCGTGGAAAAGTCGTCTCAAATCAGCCCTAAAACCTCCGTATATATAGGTGGGAGAGGGGGGCCTTGCCTTGGTCCTCAAGGAGCCCCAAGGGGGTCGGCCGAGCCAAGGGGGGAAGGTCTCCCCCCCAAACCGAGTTGGACTTGGTTTCGTGGGTGGGAGTCCTTCCTTCCCTTCCCACCTCCTTTTTTTTCTTTCTCTTTGATTTTTCTTCCAATGCGCATAGAGCCCTTTTGGGCTGTCCCACCAGCCCACTAAGGGCTGGTGCGCCACCCTCAAGGCCTATGGGCTTCCTCGGGGTGGGTTGCCCCCCCCCCCCCGGTGAACTCCCGGAACCCATTCGTCATTCCCGGTACATTCCCGGTAACTCCGAAAACCTTCCGGTAATCAAATGAGGTCATCCTATATATCAATCTTCGTTTCCAGACCATTCCGGAAACCCTCGTGACGTCCGTGATCTCATCCGGGACTCCAAACAACATTCGGTAACCAACCATATAACTCAAATACGCATAAAACAACGTCGAACCTTAAGTGTGCAGACCCTGCGGGTTCGAGAACTATGTAGACATGACCCGAGAGACTTCTCGGTCAATATCCAATAGCGGGACCTGGATGCCCATATTGGATCCCACATATTCTACGAAGATCTTATCGTTTGAACCTCAGTGCCAAGGATTCATATAATCCTGTATGTCATTCCCTTTGTCCTTCGGTATATTACTTGCCCGAGATTCGATCGTCAGTATCCACATACCTATTTCAATATCGTTTACCGGCAAGTCTCTTTACTCGTTCCGTACTACAAGATCCCGCAACTTACACTAAGTCACATTGCTTGCAAGGCTTGTGTGTGATGTTGTATTACCGAGTGGGCCCCGAGATACCTCTCCGTCACACGGAGTGACAAATCCCAGTTTTGATCCATACTAACTCAACTAACACCTTCGAAGATACCTGCAGAGCATCTTTATAGTCACCCAGTTACGTTGCAACTTTTGATACACACAAAGTATTCCTCCGGTGTCAGTGAGTTATATGATCTCATGGTCATAGGAACAAATACTTGACACGCAGAAAACAGTAGCAACAAAATGACACGATCAACATGCTACGTCTATTAGTTTGGGTCTAGTCCATCACGTGATTCTCCTAATGAGGTGATCCAGTTATCAAGCAACAACACCTTGTTCATAATCAGAAGACACTGACTATCTTTGATCAACTGGCTAGCCAACTAGAGGCTTGCTAGGGACAGTGTTTTGTCTATGTATCCACACATGTAAATGAGTCTTCATTCAATACAATTATAGCATGGATAATAAACGATTATCTTGATACAGGAATTATAATAATAACTATATTTATTATTGCCTCTAGGGCATAATTCCAACAAGTTTACCTCCGGAAGGGCTTGGTTCCTCTCCTTCTTTGGTATGTGAGTAGCATATATCATATTCGTAGATTTCTCCTGTGGGGGAACTGTTTCTGGCCCCCTGTGCTTAGATTGTGGGGATTTTCATCGTCCTTGCTTCGTGCGCCCATGCCTTGTTCCTTAGTTGCTAGTTTGTGGGTTTGTTTAAACACCCAACAGTTACGGTTGGTGTGGGTGGCGGGCTTGACCTGGGTGCCATAAATCTGGCAGGTCCTTTCCATAATTTTATCTAATGGAGTTGGTCCATCCCTGGTCCCTTTAAAGGGTTTCTTCCACTGTCCAGGTTTTGAGCTGCGGAAGCCAACATTTATGACCGTGTCCTCAGTGTCACTGTTAAGATGGCAACATTTGGTCTTGTTTCGCCTTAGCTTGCCATTTCCATCCCCAACTTCAGAGGTGTTGAGGTCGTCCGCATTATTGCCGCATCGATCTAGCCTATCGTCCTCTCCCATGCATAAGCGGGTCATGAGGGAAGTGAGAGCGGACATTGTTCTTGGCCTATCCTGGCCGAGCTAGCAAGCCACAAATTTGTCCCGGATGTTCTGTCCGAAGGAGGCTATTGTCGTTGGCATCCGGACAACCAAGGATATGGTTCTTCTTGGTTAGGAACCTATTCCAGAATTCTCTGACCAATTCACCAGCCGTTTGGACAACGTTGTTGAGGTCGGAGGAGTCCGGTGGTCGGATGTAGGTTCCCTGAAAATTAGACAGGAAGGCTTCTTCGAGCTCTTCCCAACTTCAGGTAGTATTTTCGGGTAAGCTATTTAGCCAGTGTTGTGCTGGACCTTTCAACTTTAGGGTGAGGTACCTGATGGTGTGGAGGTCATCCCCTGTGGCAAAATGTACATGGATAAGGAAATCTTCTATCCACACGGTAGGATCCGTAGTCCCGTCGTATTGTTCTTTGTTCATGGGTTTAAACCCTGTCGAGAATTGGTGCAGCATGACCTCGTCTGTGAAGCACAGTGGGTGGGCGGTGCCTTTCACCTTGGCTATACCATGTCGGATATTGGTTGTTGGTTGTGTCCGGTATGATTCCCGGTCTCTGTTGTTGTGGGTAAACCGAAGTTAGTCTCCATCCCATCGAGTGGGAGAGTACCTTATGGATACATAGATGGATCTGTTGCGACCTATTCCATTGTCCAAGTCATGACATAGGTCATGTATCCCCTTGGGCTGCACATGTCCCTGATGACCCACAAGTGTAGGGGATCTATCGTAGGCCTTTCGATAAGTAAGAGTGTCGAACCCAACGAGGAGCAGAAGGAAATGACAAGTGGTTTTCAGCAAGGTATTATGTGCAGGCACTGAAATTATTAGTAACAAATGGTTGTGTGATAAGATAATTCGTAACGGGTAGTAAGTCACAATGGTAATAATGGTGCAGCAAGATGGACCAATCCCTTTTGGAGCAAGGGACAAGCCTGGACAAACTCTTATATAAGGTAAAGCGCTCCCGAGGACACATTGGAATTTCTGTCAAGTTAGTTTTCATCATGTTCATATGATTCGCGTTTGCTACTTTGATAATTTGATATGTGGGTGGACCGGTCCTTGGGTGCTATACTTACTTGGACAAACATCCCACTTATTATTAACCCCTTCTCGCAAGCATCCGCAACTACGAAAGAAGAATTAAGACAAAGTCTAACCATAGCATTAAACTAGTGGATCCAAATCAGGCCCTTACGAAGGAACCCATAAACTAGGGTTTAAGCTTCTGTCACTCTAGCAACCCATCATCTACTTATTACTTCCCAATGCCTTCCTCTAGGCCCAAATAATGGTGAAGTGTTATGTAGTCGACGTTCACATAACACCACTAGAGGAAAGATAACATACAACGCATCAACATATCGAAGGAATACAAAATTCACATGACTACTTATAGCAAGACTTATCCCATGTCCTTAGGAACAAACGTAACTACTCACAATGCATAATTATGTTCATGATCAGAGAGGTATTGAATAGCATTAAGGATCTGAACATATGATCTTCCATCGAGTAAACCAACTAGCATCAACTACAAGGAGTAATTAACACTACTAGCAACCTTACAAGTACCAATCGGAGTTGGGAGACGGAGATTGGGTACAAGAGATGAACTAGTGTTTGGAGATGAGATGGTGCTGATGAAGATGTTGATGGAGATGAGTCCCCTCCGATGAGAGGAGTGTTGGTGATGACGATGGCGACGATTTCCCCCTCCGGGGGAGAAGTTTCCCCGACAGGACGGCCCTGTCGGAGCTCTAGATTGGTTCTGCTCAAGTACCGCCTCGTGGCGGGGGCGTCTCTTCCCGAAAGCTCTCCCTTGATTTTTCTGGGTCGAAACCCTCCTTATAGAAGAAGATGGGAGCCGGAGGGGTAACAGGGGGCCCACGAGCCACCCAGGCGCGACCAGGGGGGTAGAGCGCGCGTGGTAAGCTCGTGACCTCCTGGTGGCCCCCCTCCAGTATTTCTTCCGCCTAATATTTTTTATATATTACAAAATAATTCCTCGCTGATTTTCATTGCTTTTGGAGTTGTGCAGAATAGGTATCCCAAACTTGCTCCCTTTTCAGCATAGAATTCCAGCTGCCGGCATTCTCCCTCTTCATGTAAACCTTTATAAAATATGAGAGAAAAGGCATAAGTATTGTACCAAAGTGTGTAATAGCAACCCATAATGCGATAAATATCAATATAAAAGCATGATGCAAAATGGACGTATCAACTCCCCCAAGCTTAGACCTCGCTTGTGCTCAAGCGGAAGCCGAGATCAATAAATATGCCCACATGTTTAGAGATAGAGGTGTCGATAAAATAAAATACGGACATGCAAGCATCGTGATCATATTTAGAACAACAATATCGTCATATAATCTCTTATGCTGAAGTGACAATTCCTTCATAATGTAAAGTATGGATCAAGAACCTTATTGAGAATAAACAACCAATAGTCTTTAGTCATTGAAGGAATTGCAATTTATCATAATATCGGAAAGAGTGAAATAAGATCTTGTAAAGAAAATCCACATACTCAATCATCTTTTAATCTTCTACAATTGCTAAAACTCACGCGGTACTCATGAGATCAAAGTTTTAGTTGGATATAGATAAAGATAGGGGCTTATAGTTTCGCCTCCCAACTATTTACCTCAAAGGGTAATGTCAACAATATTAATTCATGACTACTTACTTCCAAGTTGATATATGAATATATATCTTTCCCTAGCACATGACGCTAGCCAAGATAATGGCGAAATAAGGAATTGGTGTCGATCACCATGACTCTTTTAAAGATAAAAAATAAATGTACAAGATAGGCCCTTCAGAGAGGGAAGCAGAGGTTGTCATGCGCTTTTGGCGTTCGGATGTGTCATCTCTTAGTATGAAGGAGCGACACTTTATATTGCCTCCTGTGATAAAGAACTTTATTATGCCGGCTGTCGCTTTTATGTCTTCCTCATCACAAGTTCGAACAAAGCTTATTTTCCACACACGAATAGATCATACATATTTAGGGAGCAAATCTTTTATTGCTTGCACCGATGACAACTTACTTGAGGGATCTTATTCAATCTAGATGTAGGTATGGTGGACTCTCATGGCAAAATTGGGTTGAGGGTTAATGGATTCACAAGTAGTATCTCTACTTAGTGCGGAAGTTTTGGCTGATATGATGTGGAAGCAAGCGCCTCATGCTAAGGGATCTCTAGTCATATAACATTGTTCGGAACCAAGCAAACATAATTCATTATGTTGTCTTCCTTGTCCAACATCTACTTCTTAGCATGTAATAGTTTAATGAGTGTTCAAAATCATATACGGTGTCAAAGATGATATATTTATATGTGAACCTCTCTTTCTTTATTACTTCCTATTAATTGCAACGATGACCAAGGTCTACGTTTGTCTACCCACAACAAGTTTCAATCAACATTCTTTTTATATGTGAAGCCATAACTTCCCATAAGATCATTACATGATCTTTCATGCTTTTGTTCTTTTATTATTCCTTTCTTTAGATCATGGCATGAAGCAAGGCCCTTAACTAAAACACTCCTTATTAGATACCTCACGAACTCGATTACATTAGGGGTAACGTAAAGCAAAACTCGAGCCTAGATCCTACTAAGAACTTTATTCTACTAGATAAACATATTACCAAAAAGGATAGAACTAAGATAAAGGTAAAGGCAAAAGATGTGATGGTGATACGATACCGGGGCAACTCCACCAAGCTTGGCACAAGCCAAGGGGAGTGCCCATACCCGTGTTTAATTGTCTTCCTTCGAAGGTGATGGTGGTGGAGTTGCTGGAGTCTGGGGTTGATTCTCTGTCTTCCAAGGCATAGGTTCTCCATCATGGAAAGATAATCGAGTCTCCGGAATCCTCAAATCTACAGCCAACCGCATTGCTTTAAATCTATACTCATACTCACAGTTTTGGTTCTGCAGGTCGTAGATCTGGGCTTGGATGTGATCGATTCTGTCATAGAGCGTGGAGAGGTGTTTCCCGATGTCATTGGCATCCATCTTGCGCTTGTTGGTGAAATCCGTGATCTACATGTGGTTGGCGTTGAGTCAGCGTTCCACCATCCCTTGGCACTTGAATACTTGCTGCTCCATTCTTCGAGCCTCGCCTCTACGCTTCCACTCCTCTTGGGCCCCTCAACATCACGGATGTGCAGCACCCCCTCATGCATATCGATAGATTGAGGGTGTTGTAGCACCTCCGCGAGGTAGGGATTGATGACCTTCTCGAAGAACTTGTCCTTCGTAAGTTTTCGGGATGCCATACCCATCTAGATCTGTCTGCACAACAGCTCGAAACAAAAATAGAGAATATTTGTGTGATACGAGGATCAGACCTTTCGGGAGATTATATAATGAATTTTTACCGACCAAAAGGAGTATTCCACAAGAAAACGGAGTCCGGGAGGCACACGAGGTGCTCACGAGTCCCCCAGGCGCGCCCAGGGGGGTAGGGCGCGCCTGGCAGGCTTGGTACCTCCTCGTGCGCTTTCTGGACTACTTTAATTTTTTCTATTTTTCTAAAAATTCCAAAACGGATAAAAATTGCTATTGGAATTTTTTTTGAGTCAGTTTACTTACCGAATCACACACCTCTTCGTTTTTGGAGTCTGAAACAAGCTGGTAAATGTCCCTTATGTACTCCTCCGGAGTTACGGTATTAATAATATTGCTTTCAACATTTATGGGAGTACCTGAGATATAATGCTTGATTCTTTGCCCATTTACAACTCTCGGAAAATTACCTTCCGCGTTGTTGATTTTGATGGCACCGGAACGATAGACTTCTTCGACAATGTAAGTACATTCCCATTCAGAGAGAAGCTTGCCTGCAAAAAATATTAAACGAGAATTGTATAGCAAGACATAATCACCTACATTGAACTCACGTTTTTGTATCCTATTATCATGCCACCTCTTAACTTTTTCTTTAAACAACCTGGCATTTTCATATGCCTGAGTTATCCATTCATCAAGTGAGCTAATATCAAATAACCTCTTCTCACCAACAAGTTTGAAATCAAAGTTGAGCTCTTTGATTGCCCAATAAGCCTTATGCTCTAGCTCAAGAGGTAAATGACATGCTTTACCATAAACCTTTTCATACGGACACATGCCCATGGGATTCTCATAAGCAGTTCTATAAGCCCACAGTGCATCATCAAGTTTCTTAGAACAATTCTTTTAAGACCTATTGACAGTCTTTTGTAGAATTAATTTAATTTCTCTATTACTTAACTCTACTTGACCACTAGACTGAGGATGCTAAGGAGATGCAATTCTATGGCTGACATCATACTTAGAAAGCGTTTTACTGAAAGCACCATGAATAAAATGTGAACCACCATCAGTCATTAAATATCTAGGGACTTCAAATCTAGGAAAAATAACTTCTTTAAGCATCTTAATAGAGGTGTTATGATCAGCACTACTAGTTGGGATAGCTTCTACCCACTTAGTAACGTAATCAACAACAACTAGAATATGAGTACACCCCTTGGACTTTGGAAAAGGTCCCATATAATCAAAACCCCAAACATCAAATGGTTCAATAACAAGTGAATAATTCATAGGCATTTCCTGACGTTTACTGATATTACCTATTCTTTGACATTCATCACAAGACAAGACAAACTTACGAGCATCCTTGAAGAGAGTAGGCCAATAAAAACCGGATTGCAATACCTTGTGTGTAGTTCTATCTCCCGCATGGTGTCCTCCGTAAGCCTCGGAGTGACACTTCTGTAGGATTTGTCCCTGTTCATGCTCAGGTACATAATGTCTAATAACACCATCTACTCCTTCTTTATAAATTTGAGGATCATCCCAGAACTAATGTCCCAAATCATAAAAGAACCTTTTCTTTTGTTGGTATGTGAAACTAGGTGGTATATATTTAGCAAAAATATAATTAGCATAATCAGCATACCAAGGTGTACTACGTGAAGCATAGATGACATTCAGTTGTTCATCAGGAAAGCTATCATCAATAGGTTGTGGGTCATCAAGAACATTCTCTAACCTAGACAAGTTATCTGCTACGGGGTTCTCTGCACCCTTCCTATCAACAATATGCAAATCAAATTCTTGTAGCAAGAGAACCCATCTAATAAGTCTAGGTTTAGCATCTTTCTTTTCCATGAGATATTTAATAGCAGCATGATTAGTGTGAATAGGAACTTTGGAATCAACAATATAAGATCTGAACTTATCACATGCAAACACAACTGCTAAAAATTCTTTTTCAGTAGTAGCATAGTTTCTTTGGGCACTGTCTAGAGTTTTACTAGCATAGTGAATAACATTTAATTTCTTACCAACTCTTTGTCCTAGAATAGCACCAACAACATAATCACTAGCAGCACACATAATTTCAAAAGGTAGGTTCCAATCAGGTGGTTGAACAATAGGTGCAAATATCAAGGCCTTCTTAAGTATTTCAAATGCTTCTTCACAATCATCATAAAAAACAAATGGAATATATTTCTGCAAGAGATTGGTGAGAGGCCTAGAAATCTTAGAGAAGTCTTTGACGAACCTTCTATAGAAACCAGCATGACCTAGGAAACTTCTTATACCTTTAATGTCTGTAGGTCATGGCATTTTCTCGATCGCATCAACTTTAGCCTTATTGACTTCAATACATCTTTCAGAAATTTTATGTCCTAAGACGATGCCTTCATTAACCATAAAGTGGAACTTCTCCCAATTCAAGACAAGGTTAGTATCTTTACATCTTAGCAAAACTCGATCAAGGTTGCTCAAGCAATCATGAAAAGAAGATCCGTAAATGGAGAAATCATCCATGAAAACCTCAACAATCTTTTCACAAAAGTCAGAGAATACCGCTACATAAATCTTTGAAAGGTAGCAGGTGCATTGCATAAATCAAAAAACATACGTCTATAAGCAAAGGTACCGAAAGGGCAAGTAAAAGTGGTTTTCTCTTGATCAGATTGTGCAACAGGTATTTGGGAGAAACCAGAATAACCATCTAGAAAGCAAAAGTGTGTGTGTTTAGACAATCTTTCTAGCATTTGGTCAATAGAAGCTAAAGGGTAAAGATATTTCCTAGTGGCTTTATTTAATTTCCTAAAATCAATTACCATCCTATAGCCAGGAACAATTCTCTGTGTGATCAATTCATCTTTATCATTAGAAACAACGGTAATACCTCCCTTCTTAGGGACACAATGCACCGGACTTACCCAATCACTATGAGCAACATGATAGATAATACATGCTTCCAGGAGCTTTAGTATTTCTTTTCTTACCACCTCTTTCATCTTAGGATTTAATCTTCGTTGATGATCGGCATAGAGTACCCTAGAAAATCCGGATCAGTTTTAATTTTATGTTGGCATAGAGTAGGACTAATGCCCTTAAGATCATCAAGAGTATATCCAATAGTAGCATGGTTCTTCCTCAGAGTTTTCAATAAATTCTTTTCTTCATGCTCTGAAAGGTTAGCACTAATAATAACAGGATTTATCTTTTTTCATCAAGATAAGCATATTTAAGAGTATCAGGTAATTGTTTAAGCTCAAACATAGGATCACCCTTTGGTGGAGGTGGATCTCCAAGTAATTCAACACGCAAATTATTCTTAAGGATAGGATGTTGTTCAAAGATAACTCTATCTGTCTCATTCCTTTCATCCATATGCATATCATTTTCATGTCCAAGCATGTATTGCTCTAAAGGATCAGTAGGAGGAACAACAATAGAAGCAAGAACAATAATTTCATCCTTACTAGACAATTATTTTTCATGAGGTTGTCTACAAACTTAGAAACATTAAATTCATGTGACACACCTTCAAAGCCAACAGTAACAGTTTCTTTCTCACAATCAATCAGAGCATTAACAGTATTGAGGAAAGGTCTACCAAATATGATGGGACAAAAGCTATCTTGTGTGGTAGCAAGAAGGAGAAAATCAGTAGGATACTTAGTTTTACCACACAAGACTTCAACATCTCTCACAATTCCCACAGGGCTGATAGTACTTCTATTAGCAAGTTGAATAGTAACATCAATAAATTCCATCTTGACACGTGCAATCTCATCTTTAATTTCATTATATAAATATCGAGGTATTGCACTAACACTAGTACCCATGTCACATAAACCATGATAACAATGATCTCCTATGTTAACAGAAACAACAGGCATGCCAACAACAGGTTTACGTTTGTCTCTAGCATGAGGTTTAGCAATTCTAGCAGCATCTTCACAGAATTGAATAACATGCCCATCAATATTATCGGCCAAGAGATCTTTAATATTAGCAATGTTAGGTTCAACTTTAATTTGCTCAGGGGGAGTAGGTGTTCTCATGTGGCCCTTACGTATCACAGTTGAAGCTTTAGCATGATCCTTTATTCTAACAGGGAAAGGTGGTTTCTAAATGTAAGCACTAGGAACAATAGAATCATTATAAGCAATGACTTTCTCTTCAACTGGATTGGGTTTTACTACATTCACTTCTATGGGATGATGATATTTAAACCACTTCTCCTTAGGGAGATTAATATGAGTAGCAAATGATTCACATAATGAAGCTACTATCTCAGAGTCAAGTCCATGTTTAGCATTAAAATCACAAAAAGTATTTGTTTCATCGAAGGATTTAACGCAATCAAACTTAAGATTCATACCTGACTCCTTACCTTCATTAAACTCCCAATCTTCAGAGTTGCGTTTAATTCTTTCCAGTAAATCCCATTTGAATTCAATATCTCTCTTCATAAAAGAACTTGTACAAGAAGTGTGAAGCATGGTGCGATTATCATGAGAAAGCCAAGCATAGAAGTTCTGAATAATAATTTCTCTCGAGAGCTCATGTTTGGGACATGAATATAACACAGACTTAAGCCTCCCCAAGATTGAGCGATATTTTCTCTATCACGAGGCCAAAAATTATAGATATAATTCTCATCACGATGTACCAAATGCATAGGATAAAACTTTTGATTAAATTCCAATATCAATTGGTTGTAGTTCCATGATCCAGTATCATCACATAGCCTATACCATTCCAATGCTTTATCCCACAAAGATAAGAGAAAGACCTTCTTCTTGACCTCATCCTCGGGCAAACCTGCAAGCTTAAATAAACCACAAACTTCATCTACATAGATTAGATGCAAGTCGGGATGTGATGTTCCATCTCCTGTAAAAGGATTAGCCAACAGTTTCTCTAATATACTCCAAGGAATTTCATAATAAATATTTTCAGTAGGTGCAGTACATTGAGGAGAAACTATTTGTGCTTCCGGTTGAGGTGGAGATACCCCGAACAAGCTCCTCAAAGGATTAGTTTCCATAGTGACAAGTGACAATAAATTTCAGCACACTATATAAATGTCTCCTTACCAAAGGCGCTTCGCTCCCATGGCGCCAGAAAAGAGTCTTGATGAACCAAGAGTGTAGGGGATCTATCGTAGTCCCTTCGATAAGGAAGATTGTCGAACCCAACGAGGAGCACAAGGAAATGACAAGTGGTTTTCAGCAAGGTATTCTGTGCAGGCACTGAAATTATCAGTAACAGATTGTTGTGTGATAAGATAATTCGTAATGGGTAGCAAGATGGCCCAATCCCTTTTGTAGCAAGGGACAAGCCTCGATGAACTCTTATATAAGGTAAAGCGCTCCCGAGGACACATGGGAATTTCTGTCAAGCTAGTTTTCATCATGTTCATATGATTCGCGTTCCCTACTTTGATAATCTGATATGTGGGTGGACCGATGCTTGGGTGCTGTCCTTACTTGGACAAGCATCCCACTTATGATTAACCACTCTCACAAGCATCCACAACTAACAAAGAAGAATTAAGAAAAAGTCTAACCATATCATTAAACTAGTGGATCCAAATCAGCCCCTTACGAAGGAACGCATAAACTAGGGTCTAAGCTTTTGTCACTCTAGCAACCCATCATCTACTTATTACTTCCCAATGCCTTCCTCTAGGCCCAAATAATGGTGAAGTGTTGTGTAGTCGACGTTCACATAACACCACTAGAGGAAAGACAACATACAACGCATCAAAATATTGAACGAATACCAAATTCACATGTCCTGAGGAACAACGTAACTACTCACAAAGCATAATCATGTTCAAGATCAGATAGGTATTGAATAGAATTAAGGATCTGAACATACGATCTTCCACCGAGTAAACCAACTAGCATCAACTACAAGGAGTAATTAACACTACTAGCACCTTACAAGTACCAATCGGAGTCGCGAGACGAAGATTGGGTACAAGAGATGAACTAGGGTTTGGAGATGAGATGGTGTTGATGAAGATGTTGATGGAGATGAGTCCCCTCCAATGAGAGGAGTGTTGGTGACGATGATGGCGACGATTTCCCCCTCTCGGAGAGAAGTTTCCCCGACAGGACGGCCCTACCGAAGATCTAGATTGGTTCTGCTCAAGTTCCGCCTCGTGGCGGCGGCGTCTCTTCGCAAAAGCTCTCCCTTGATTTTTTCAAGGACGAAACCCTCCTCATAGCATAATATGGGAGCCGGAGGGGTAACAGGGGGCCACGAGCCACCCAGGCGCGGCCAGGGTGGTAGGGAGCGCCTGGCAGGCTCGTGACCTCCTGGTGGCCCCCCTCTAGTATTTCTTCCGCCCAATATTTTTTATATATTCCAAAATAATTCCTACTGATTTTCATGGCTTTTGGAGTTGTGCAGAATAGGTATCTCAAACTTGCTCCCTTTTCAGCCTAGAATTCCAGCTGCCGGCATTCTCCCTCTTCATGTAAACCTTTATAAAATAAGAGAGAAAAGGCATAAGTATTAGACCAAAATGTGTGATAGCAGCCCATAATGGGATAAATATCAATATAAAAGCATGATGCAAAATGGACGTATGAATCCCTTTCCTTTCTTGCGGGAAGGCTCGGGTCTATGCTCGGCTTCTCCGGCCTCTCTCTCACACCCTCGAGGTGGTCGATCGGGATAGTCGTACTGTGTCTGCCTCGGGGACACGGGATGTAGGGCCTCATCATCGAACTGAGGCAACAGGCGCATGCATGGGTAGCTTTTGTTTTGAGTTGGCCACTTGGTGCCATATCCTTCTTTGGTTGCCAGTATTTTTTCCGCCTATTGTTGATGGTGTCTTCTTTGGCTTGTAGCCGTTGTTGTTTGGCCTGAAGGCTGCGGGCGGTAGCTATGAGTTGCTGCCTGAACCGTTCATGACCCTCACGGTCGTCAGGAACTGTGAAGTCTTTGGCCTCCAAGGTATCATCCACGGCATCAGGAGGGAGGTAGTTTTCTTCGTCTGAATCATTGGGGTCGTTGGGATCGGACTTGCCTGTGGCCTTGTTCGGGTCCTCCGGTGGTTGCTCAAGAACTCTGAGGTTACTGGTGTCCTGTTTGGTTCTGTTCTACCCGGTGCCCTGTATGGCCCCCCTTCCCTTGTTCGCCCTGGATTGTTTGCGCTTCCTTTAGCTCTTGGATGGATTATCCCTGAACTTATTGTTGTTTTGTATGGGGGTATGATCACCGTTGCAGTTGGGTGTGTCCACCATGTGGACATCATAGCTGGAGGTGCTGGTCCATCGCCCGGTATTTACAGGGGCGGGATAATCATCCTCATAATCCGTGTCTTCAACCTCCTTAGAGGCGTAATCCAACATGTCGGTTAAGTCCTCGATAGTTGCTAACAAGTGGGTGGTGGGTTGGCGTAAAAGTCTTGATAATCCGCCTCTCGACCGCTCCGAATATAGGTAGAGTTCAGGACGTCCACGATTCAGCGATTCGATCTGGTCGAGCATCTCGTTTAACATAGAGAGGTTGTCTTCATTGATTTCTTGATGGTTTTTGGATCTGACCTCCATAACTTCCCCGAGGGATGTGTGTTCGGCAATGGTTGTTTGCAGTTCCCCGGGCACGGCGGTCGGATCATGGCTCAAAGCCAACTCTCCGATCAAGAGGTAACCGGGGTCATGGTCGGACAAGAGATCCGGAGTCAAGGCTTCGGGATTTTGGACCTCATCGGACGAAACCGTGATCTTAGCGGGGAAAAGAATGCCCCGGGAGTCGGGGAAGAACTCGAGGTTCTCGAATATTATCTCATGACTCTGGATGAAACCTCCGATCTGGCCAAGGCGGTCGGTCGGGTCGGCGTGCAACGTGAAGCTGCCGAAAGTGAGAACCTGCCCGGGGACGAAGAATTCCACCATGCTGATTAGGTTGCTTACCATTAAGCAAGCCATCAATCCTCCTAGTGATCCCATCGCAGAACCCTCAATGAAAGCACCAATGTCGGTATCAAAACCGGTGGATCACGGGTAGGGGGTCCCGAACTATGGACCTTCGATAGATGGGTTACACGGGACGAAGGAGACAATATTTACCGAGGTTTGGGTCCTCTTGAGGAGGTAAAACCCTGTCCTCCTGGATTATATTGATGGTGTATGAGGATTACAAAGTTGATCTACCTCGAGATCATATGAGCTAAAACCTTAAATGAATGAACTTGCCTATGCGGAGGAAAACCCTCTAGTTTATATAGATACCAGGTGTGTCTAGGGTTACATACAATCGACATCAGTCGGGGCAGATGTGCCAATCTAGCGTACTTAACTTGGACGACACGCCAGTCTTCGAAGACTTCCTACTTTTCTACGACGTCGTCATGAAGTCCGGTCATCAATAATGTGGCCCATTATGTCGTCCTATGAGCAACGACCCAACCGTCCAAGGACCCCTTAGTCTCGGACTCCCTCAGTATAGGTAGTCCCAAAAAATGATACAAAGTTGCTATAAAATGATCATAAAACATCCAAGAATGATAATATAACATCATGGAACAATCAAAAAATTTAGATACGTTGGAGATGTATCACACACCGTGTGTTTTGCCTCTCCCGACTAAGTTAAAATAGCTCAAAAATTAGGGCTAACAAAAACCTTTTCTATGTGATGTGATTGTTGAACTGATTGCCATTTGTTTTGCATGTTTGCTTGTGTGGGGTTTAACTCACTAAAATTCTCCTTCTGTGAAGACTCACCTCCTTGCTCCAAATTTTTGCCCAATGACCGTACCATGTGTATAGGACCTAAAATTATTTTTACAAAAATCATTTATTTAATTTAGCTTTTCAAAAACCCGTGAATTGAGATTTGTACTACAAGTCCTTCAATCAGGGAAGATGTTTTGCCCCAAATATTTTATTTGGATCTTATTATCAAAAATACTTCCTAAAAGCACAAACCAATTATTTTAAAAGCCAAAAATGGTCTTTTATAGGGAAAAAATAGTTTATGCTTCCAAAATATTTGAGAAAATTTAGGGAATCTCGCTTGACATATATTTTCCATATATAATAATTTCAACACATGGTCATGTTCAAAATATTGAAAAAACCCTTCAAAACCTTTCGTGTGTATTTCAAGTATTTGAAATATTTCTTCAAGAAATATTCTAAAATAATTCCAAGAACATTTTAGCAAGTCACACATGATATATGTGATGATCCTGCCAAGTTTCATCTCAATACAAATTTATTTGATTTTCCAAAAATTCCAAAACCCTCTCTCGCCAGAAGCAAATTTGAGAAACTCTACATTGCCAAGTATTCTTAATTGACCCCCAAGCTTTTTGGGCATGCTCTAATCACCGTATAATGCCTACACACCAAGTTGTGCATTAGGAGGCATAGTTTTTCATGGTTAGATCTACAAAAATCTGATTATGTCCATTTTTAGGGGGTTTCCATGTTTACATTGCTAATTTTCTTGAAATAGTCTCAAATCTTGTGATCAAGATTATTTTTTCGTACTATTTGATCCTATTAAATCTCATGGCAAGTAGATTCCATTTTCTTGCGCAAACCACCATCAAATACCTTCTAGTGATTTTCCAAAGTTCCTATTTTCCCCACCTATCTTATTGTCCTTTGGCTAAGATTTTACCACACATCTACCAGACCCCTAGCTACTACGAGTAAAGATACCATGACCACAACTCCATTATTGGAGGGGTAATACCTCCATTCACCCCCTCTAGATAACAACTTGTTTCTCTCCCTCCACTTTTCTTCTTCCCTAAGACACCTCCAGCGCCCCCTTGGCCTTTTGCACATTGTTTGCAACCCCTAGAACCCCTAGACAGAAGTGATCATGCCCTACTTGCCAAGGACATGCCCTGGCATGCAATGGACATGCTCTCGAGTGTGCTACAGTGTGAGCGAGCACTGTAGCATCTCCTATTCCGAGCCATTCGACGGCTTTTGGGCAGCGGTATTGTGTCCCTCGAGGTTGCCTCGACATCCTCAATAGGACACTGTGTCGAGATCCTCCTTCCTATCTCTCTTTTGTCCCATGCGGAGCTCGCCCGAGCGTCACCGTGAGCTTGGACCATGCTAGACGTGGGCTCGGCGATATTCGGGTTCCCCGTGCTCCCTCTTGACCTCTCTCGCTCCCACTCTCCCTCGTAAGCTGCCCTGGACCAGCCACTCCTCGTACCCTGGTCTCTGTTATCGTCCTCGTTTGAAGCCCCGTCGGTAGCCTCTACCAAAATTCGAGCAACCTTGGGCTTCCCCTCTACACCTGTCCAGTCCAGCGCCTTCTCTTCCCCCTTGGGAAGCCCCCTAATGACGCCATTCCCCTTTGAGGGTGCCCTACGCTCGAGCCGGTTGTTCCTCACGGCCTCTCTTACGGCCATCTACACCAGCACCGCTGGGACCCTCCTCTATAGGCGCTTGGCATGGGGATGGATGCGGCACGGCTTCCTGATCCCACGAGCATGCTAAGCCTCGCCGGAGGTGGCTGGTGGAGCAAGGGTCAGCGCGAGTAGGGCCTCCCATGCCTCTCCTCCGCATGAGCGGGAGGAGGGAGATGGACCTGGCGAGCGGGCCCGCGTGTAAGCCACACCGCTCGGGCTGGCTCTTTGAGTGGAAGCGCCACACCACCGGTTATACCTCCCTGCGAAGAAGGCATGCTCCCCAGAGTGCTTTTTCGATGTCACCATGGCCCCGCACAGTTTGGCTGGCCGAGTTCCCTCTCTCCTATACTGCGCTAGATGCATAGTTGGCCCATTGGGTAAACCCTCTTTTCCATTTTCAGTTTTTCAGAAATTTACATAATGTCTAGAAAAGCATGTTAACTCCAAATTTGTTGATTCAAAATTCCAGAAGTTCCAAAAATCATTCCCTAACCTAATATGTGCATTTCACATTTTACTAGGAAAGTTTTCTCCACTGTTCAAATTAAAAATATTCAAAGCCACTCTGCAAAATCCCTAGAGAGTACAAATCAATTCCAAATGTTTTGATTCAAGTTCCTAGGTGTCTGTAAAATCATAATCTATTTATCTAGCCATGGTTACCATTCTTCCAATACTATATTAAGGTAGTATCAAATAAATTGCCCATTTTCCATTCATTTCATCTTAAGAAATTCATAGGAAATTCATCACAACTCCAAATCCACTGAGACCACTCTCAAAATTCTTATAAAATCACTCACGAATTAATAAGCACATCCACTCATTTTTATTTAAAAAAATCTATAGAGTTCTTATAGGATCATCGATTCCTCCATTTCCACTATTCAAAAATATCCGGTCATCCAAATCCATTACAACGAACTTTAGGTATTTTTCTTGAGATGAGAGGTGTCCAAGAAAAATAGAACTCCTATTTAAGGAGTACTTTTATTTTGTGCTTGTTGTGTTGCTTATTGTGGTTTTTTCCGGTGATAGTTGACAATGTAAACGAAGTGCTCAGTGTTGGACCAAAAGCTCATGCAGACCTCAAAGATCTTGCTGAATCGGGAAAGCAGCCATTTGACCATATCTAAGAATCTATTTTTGCATGTCATATAACACTTCATCCCGTTGCATTGACTCACGAATCAAAGACCCCATGCTGGGTTACCGCCATTACTTTCCTCGTTGATACTTGCACTAAGGATGACCCTACCCTTTAATGAGGGTTGTGCGGGTGGTATGTATTTAGGATGCTATGTATATGCTACGTGAATGGGATGGGAATATACATGGTGCCGGAAAATAAATGAATCCAAAGACTTTTTGAAAACCCCGTCAGGTGCCACTAAAGCCCGAGTGAAATGATGTTGAGCTAGGTAACCACTTGAGAAGAAGTGGTGTACCGGAGCAAGTTGTGTGTGATTCTTCAAAAACGGATTAGAATTAAGATTTGTTGACCGTCCCATCCTTACATGTGTGACCACGATACCCCTTTATGGTACAAGGCTTTGTTGATTACTGTGGTCGGTATTAGCTGAGATCCCACATTACTAGTGGTGGGAGTGATGTGGTCACTCTCGATACGGGTCGAGCCGGAAAGGATGAACATGGGCTATTTTCACAGAGACCGGGGCTACCGCTGCGTCCCCTCGTGGATGTTAATGTGATGTACATCACGAGGGATGGTACCAACGAGTGGACTCTTTGTTAGTACCGTCATGTGAAAGACATTGTTCTAGTGCTTACCTCGGGTATATAATATACCGCGGGTCGTGGATGACACAGAAGTTCCCCGAGTCTTGTGGGTATAGCGCGCAACCTGTGCAGATTGTAAAACTATTCAAATAGTCGTGTCCACGGTCAAGGACAGTTTCGTAGTCCTGCTTAGACTATGTACACATGTTTTCACAAACTTAGTGTGTGTGTGACAAAGTTGATGCTTCAGCTAAGTCGGATGACTTGACATGAGATGTTCAACCTCTGTTTATGTTGATATTTGTAACTTGTTCATATGGATATCTGCAACCAGTTGATGCATGCTTTTACAAGTTGATTGAACATGTCATTGCACACAAAATTAGTAGTCTGCAATTTATCTACTTAGTGCTATATCATGCATTATTATTGCCTCATTTGAAAACATGGGTTGCTTGCGAGTACATTGAAAGTACTCATTGGCTTGCCTCTGGTTATTTTATTGGCTAAGCATGAAAACGAAGGATATTATGAACAACACCTTGGTGACGTAGGTACGAGCTAGGGTGCTTCCCAATCAGAATGTGTGCAATGCTAAGGCAGATGGCATGGGTTCACGCTATCGTTGAATATTTCCGCTGCAAATATACGAGGACTAGGCCATGAAGGTTATAGTTGTGTAAAACGGTATATAATGGATGTAAGACTCATGTTATTCAGTTTCTGTTTATTCGGTGATCACTGATCTCTCGGATCACTATGCACGTACATTCGGTGATCATGACTTATGAGTTGGGATCCCCATAGAGCTGGTGTGAGAGACATATTGACTATAGGAAGCCTTACTAAGCATGGGCGTTAATTAAGACAAGACTATTTTTCCAAACCCTTCAAAATCACTTACAAAAGGTCTATATTTATCACCTCTTCTAAATTTTCAAAGGAAGCGAAGGTTTTTTGCCTTGGCACTTCCACCCTTACTCTCGACTCTCCTCATCTGCTTTATCAAAACTTGCAAATGGTCGCTAGCTCACTTATGCCATGACCACTGGATTCCTTGACATCCCGGTGGGTAACTTTACAGCAAGAGACCTTGCCAAACGATCAACCACATATTTTGAAGACAAGGATGGTAACCTTACGACAAGACGACACCAACATAAGCTACCTTCTCGAGGAAGAAGGACATTAAGATTTAGAAGATGGTGACACCCTCGAGACTGCTCCAGGATGATGAAAATCTTGGCATATAAGGATCAAGGCGCAAGATATGCAAGATCATGACAGGCATTGCTAATAGAGCAACCATGTCCTGAATGTTGTTGTGTCGACAACCACCGGTGGATGAGAATATCGCATTTGGTCCGCCACACCATAGTGAGCAGGAAAACGGTTCTCTTCATCCCCCTCTCTTGGTGTTGATGTTGGCATCAACATAACCAACAAGTCGAAACTCTATCTTGCCTTGCTCATGTCATTGCATAAAGGATTTCCTACCTAGAACTCTCGACACCATGGAGGACAACAAGATGTTGATGGGATTACGAAGGCAACAGGAGACCCTACCAATGACACCCATGAGAACCACCTTCTCCATCAGCTTACGAGTGAGAAGTTGTCAAAGATGCTTCAAGATTGACCTGAATCATTTCAACTAATAACTACAAGACATGTAGCGACACCTGAGGAAGACCCAGAAGACTAAAAGTCCTTCTCTCCAAAACACGAAACAAGCATGACTAGTGAGTCCAATAACTCCTAGGGTAGGATGAATCGTTTATCCCTTGTGCGAAATCGAGTCTGTGTGATGGTTCAAATGGAACCATGTTGTGTGTTGCTTGTTTTTGCTTGTTTGTGCTTTGATATAAGTCACACTTTTGTACTAGACAACAAGTATGTGACCATATCAGCTACCTCATCTTGATGTGGTGTTTGGCCTTTTCGACACTTGTTTGATTGCACTTGCACTACACCACCCCTTAGGCACTCCCCTCTATGCTACTCTTTTCTCTCACCTTTCTCAACATCTGACGACCAACAAGACCAGATACACCGAGGACCCACCTCTACTAGCACCAAAGACTTTTGTGATGGCCTATCGTGACCTAGTACAACTCAGTGAAGGTATGCCTTTTCCTCAAGATTCAGAACCTTCTCCTTGACCAACCTAGACCTCACAAACTACCCTAGCTCAAACCTCTCATTGCGTCTTTAATACACATGTTTGCCAGAGCACCTATTGAGCTTTGATAGACCCTGCTTAGTACTAGGTTAATTATGGAACAAGTGATCATATTGAACAAGTATTGTCGGGACCCCGATCCTAAGCCATAGGAATCCAGCCTGTAACACATCGCACCCCTTTGCGGTCTCACGCACGGTTAACCCCACGGCTGCAGCCTTACCTTAGCCGGGACCGTTTGCGCCTTTTGACTCACGTATGAAATTGTGTATTAGGAATGACACCAATCAATAACAATCATGTGCAACAAGATGATGCATGAGCATGGCATGAGGATGCAAGGTGGTACACTATTATAGCTAACATGTATTAGGTTTGAAGTTGATTTGAATCAAATTAAAATATCACTTCAAACGAGGTATTCTCGGATACCATTTTAATTGATTCGACCTGATGCTCAGATCAACTTGCTTTTATCATGCATGGAATGACATGTTAGGTTGCTGGTTTGTGATTTGGACAGTGTTTGATCATATCATTTGTTGTGAAATTTAAATATTTTCCAAATTCCATATCCAAAGTATTTATAAGAATTAACTTATTAATTAATCTACATGTTTGGGCTGAGTAACATCTTCAAACATGTTTGAAAATGACATATTCAGATTCCTTGAATTTTTCTCATACTTTTTCATATATAAATTATTTTCATTGGAGTTACCGATTAATTTCTATGATTTTTAGAAGTTTTGGCATTTTTCTGGAATTCTTTTAAATCAGAAATTCACTTATTGCGTCATCACTACATCATCATGGCGCCAGCAGGTCAACTGACCTGATCAGGTCAAACCTGACAGGGGGGACCCACTGGTCAGTGGCTGAGGAGCTAATCCCGCGCTGACCAGCCCTTAAGTGGGTTTGACTTGGCCTTGGGCCCACTGTCAGCGAGCGATTAGGGCTAAGCTACTGGGGTTAAGCCGGCCACGTCGTCCCCCGCCGGAGCGTGACCAGCGGCGACTAGATCCGCGGCAGAACTTCGCCGGAGACACGCTATCTCGTGCTGTGGTGCTCGGAAATGGTTGCCGAGAGCACTGGGACGATCCCCAGGCTCGATCTCATCCAGCACTGGCCTCAGGGAGGGCTATGGGTGGCCGGAGCAAGCCAGCGACGAGCCGAGGCGGCTGCGGGAGTTCGGGTTCGATGGTCCAGTGGGTAGAGGGCACGAATCCGAGGGGAAGAAGAGGGGAAATGATCGCAGGCTCACGGTGGAGGTGAAGCTAGGCTCTGACTGCTCGGGGAGGGGCTGTAGCCGGCGTTTCACCGTCGATTTGCCGGTGACCGAAGGTTGAAGACGATGGCGTTGGGGACGTTGCAGGGCTCGGGGAGGCCACGGCCTTTGCAGAGAGAACGAGCTCGTCGAGGCGGAGCTACTGGACTACTCGAGAGGAAGGTCTTGTGGCTAGAGGCACGACGGCTCGAGCTCGAGCTCTTGGGAATGGAGGCAGAAGGAGGGAGGAGAGATCCCGAGAGGGGGGGGGGACTGAAGCAGGGCAACGGATAGAGACGGGCTCGGGGAGGATATCCCCGCTGTCGCGCTGTCCTGGGGAGCACCGGAGCGTGCCACGGCGAAGCAGGAGGTGGAGGAGCCGCCGTGGGCATTCGCTCCACTGCCAGAAGGCAGGAGGAAGAAGACGCCCCTGCCCCTGGTGGGCTCGGCCTCCTCAGGGCGACGGGTAAGCTTCTTTCTATTTTCTCTCTGTTTTGTTTTTTTGATTGCTAACTATTTTGATTTGTTTTTTTATTTCAGCTCCAAAATAGTTTATAAAAATATTTTGAACACACCAAAATATTAGTTGGAATATATCCAACCATTCCTGAAGTTTTCAACATTTTTGAAAACTTAAAGTTTTTGAATTCAAATTTTAAACTTGAAACGAGTAGCTTTTTGCATTTATTTGAAATGCCGAGAGTGTTATGGAAATGGTTTTCTTCATTGCTTATTTGCTTCCATGATTTATCAGAAAAGTTGAAATTTTCTTGAGGCCATTTTTAGTTCATTGATTTTAACTAGTTTGAAATTTCCTTTAATTTGAGAAGTGGCTAGGGTTTTTGAGTGTTCCTTCACCACTTGCTTGTTCTTGTTGCAATTCTCTTGGATGCAATGCAAAGAAGATATGAGCACAATGCTAAACCTTGGTTAGGGTTCCAGGGATGTGACAAGTATTTTCATTCTTAAGCTAGAACCAGAACTTTGATGCCATAGGAAGGATTGTTCCAAGGATATACGACCTATAGACAATGATTTTAGGTGACTATAATAGGTGTCTTCAGGATATGGCTAAGATTCTTTGGTGGATTATGACATTTTTTAGTGATGGGTGAACTTGGTGGATGGAAGTTAGTAGAGTAGCATTACTTCTCCTTTGAGTAAATTAGATTTAGTAGGATAACTCGGGATCACACGTTAAAAATTCTTGGTGGTATGATTGTTGGGAAACGTTGCATGCGAAACAAAAAATTTCTTACGCACATACATTATCTATCCATGGTGATCACCATATACTAAAGGAGAGATTGAATATACATACCCTTGTAGATCGTTGAGCGGAAGCATTCAATAACACGGTTGATGTAGTGGTACATCTTCGTGATCCAATCACATACCGTCCTGCGAACTCTCGATCAAGTGCCGAACGAACGACACCTCCGCGTTCAACACACGTATAGCTTGGTGATTCCATCACCTCCTCGATTCAGAGAGAGATGGTGAAGTAGCATCCCGACTCCTCTGACAGCACGACGACATGGTGATGTGTTGGTGGTGTCAGCTCAACATGGCTTCGCTTTGTGGTATTCAGAGGAGAGAAACTACGAGGGAGAGGAGGAGCAGCGCCGCAGCAAGTTTTCATGTGGTTGACCTCTCTCTACCTCTCTATATATAGGGGGAAGGGAGAGGGGAGGGTGCCCTAGGGTTTCCCATAGGGCCAGCGGCCAAGGGGGCGGTGGCTAGGGTTGGTGGCTCCTCCACTTGGGTGCCTTGCCGCCCAAGTTGGGCTGGCGGCGCCCTAGGAGGAGGCCTCCTCCCCTTCGGCCGAAGTAGGTAGGGGTTGTGCCCATCCCACTCGTGGGCTGCAGTGCCCCCTCTCCTTGGCCCATGAGGCCCCCACCAATTGCCGAGGCCTCCTGAAACACCTTTCGGCACTCTGTCATTCCCTTGGTGCACCCAGAAACACTTCCGGGCTACGATGACCTTCATCCTACATATCAATCTTCACCAGCGATTGATTCTGGAATTCTTCGTCACATCCGGGATCTCATCCGGGACTCCGAACCACCTTCGGTCATCAACACGATGACTCAATTATGCTTATATCATCGTCAAACCTTAAGTGTGTAGAACCTGCGGGTTCGAGAACTATGCAGACATGACCGAGACACTCTCGGGTCAATAACTAATAGCGGGACCTAGATGCCCATATTGGCCCCTACATATTCTACGAGTATATATTTATCGATCGAACTTCGATGTCAAGGATTCAATCAATCCCATATGTTGTTCCGTTTGTCCATCAGTATGTTACTTGCCCGAGATTCGATCGTCAGTATCTCCATACGTAGTTCAATGTCATTACCGACAAGTCTCTTTACTCGTTCCATAACACAAGATCCCGTGAATAACTCCTTAGTCACATTGCTTGCATCATATGGAGTGACAAATCCCAGTCTCGATTCACACCAACCGAACATACACCCTTGGAGATACCTGTAGACCTCCTTTATAGTCACCCAGTTATGTTGTGACATTTAATGCACAAAAGGCATTCCTCCGGTATATGGGAGTTGCATGATCTCATGGTCATAGGAACACAAACTTGACATGCAGAAAACAGTAGCACTAAACTGACATGATCATATGTTATGTTTATAGTTTGGGTCTTGTCCATCACATCATTCTCCTAATGATGTGATCCCGTTATCAAATGACAAGTCATGTCTATGGCCAGGAAACCTTGACCATATTTGATCAATGATCTAGTCCTATAGAGGATCACTAGGGACAGTGTGTTGTCTATGTATCCACACATGTATTTGAGTTTCCAATCAATACAATTCTAGCATGGATAATAAACAATTATCATGAATAAGGAAATATAATAATAACCACTTTATTATTGCCTATAGGAAATATTTCTAAGAATCTCCCACTTGCACTAGAGTTAATAATATAGCTCACATCACTATATGATTTACATTTTAATGAATCTAACACCCATACAGTTCTGGTGTTGATCATCTTTGGCTCATGGAATAGGCTTAGTCCATGGGTCTGCAACATTCAGATCTGCGTGCACTTTGCTAATACTTATGTCCTCCTCCTTGATACAATCGCGGATAGATTTTAAGCGCCGCTTTATATGTCTGGTCCTCTTGTGAAACCTTGGTTCCTTGGCTACAGCAATGGCACGAGTGTCGTCATAGAACAGAGTCATTGGATCTAGTGCACTCGACACAACTCCGAGATATGTCATGAACTGTAACACCCCAAAAAATTTACCATCATTTTATTTATTAAAATTTGGCCAGGATTATTTTAAATTTTTAATTCTGTGTTTTCTGCTAATTTCAGAACCTTTCCTATTCTTAGTCTTATGAAAAATTCTTTCTCTAGTTAGAGCTTTTGAAAGTTTATTTGTGACTTGGGTGTTGACTCAAATATTTTTCTTCAATTGACAATTCCAAAGAAGGCTTTTTCTATAAATATTATCTTCCAAGTTCTATTTATTCAAAACTGGTTTTTATTTCCTAAGGACCCAGTTTTAAACTGCAACCACGTGTTAACTTCCTCCAAAAACTCCACAAAAACTTGGCATTTACCTAATATGCTTCTGGATCAATTTATATAAAAATATAGCCAAGTATTTTGGAAAATTTGAGCAAATTATTCGATTTTAGAATCTGGTCCAATTGGAGTTTTGTACTGCAACCTCTTAATAAAAGTCTCCAAAAATTCTACAAAAATTTATAGTGGTCAAGAAGTTCATATATATGAGTTTTATGTAAAGAATATATGTTGGTCTTTTGAAAAATTTGAGCACCCCTTCTTTTTTTATGTTTCGGACCAAATTGGCATTTTGCCTTACTACCCCATTATTTTATTTCCCAATGACCTTGAAACTTTTTGTGCTTATAGTCCACCCTGCAAAACCCTTAAGTACCCAATCTCAGCCCCATGTGAGTTGTTTTGACCTCTGCTGCATCATCATCTTGTTTCTGTCTAGAAATGGACTTTTTCTATAGTTGCATTATGAAGTTGTTTGGTTGCTAAATCTAACCATACCATCTTTGTGTGCACGCAAAGAGGGACCTACCTGGTAGTTTTTGTGGCTAGTAAGCACCCCTAGATGCCCAAGGCTTTCTGTCGAACACCTTACACCCATCGACAGATTTGGCATATTAGTTTGTTTGTGTGAGGGAGTTGCCCCAATGGCCGTACCAGCATGTCTATAAGAGTAGAAGTAAAGCTCTTAGCCATCCTGGGAAGTTTCACCTCCTAGATGGTGAGAGCATTCCATCGAGCACCTGGCAGGCATGCCAGAGCATGCTCTGGAGCGCGCACATTGCAGCCAGTGTCCCTGAGCCGCCGCGTCCCACCCCTACCGCCCACTTGTTGTTCGAAGGGACCTAAGTGACTGTACTAATTCACACGAGTTCCCCTTGATCTCCTACTGCCTGTGCTTCCCCTGAAGAACCGTAGCCACGCCGACCATCATTGGCTACAGCAGCTGCGCAGCGATGCAGCACCGCCCAAGCGGCCCCCGAGCGCCACCTGCCCTAGGTTCGTCTCCCAACGACGAGCCAATGCTTCCCTAGCCATGTTGCTGCATCAACCGCCCATGTGCCCTCCCCAGAGCCTATCCCCGGTGATTTTATCCGGCTCCACCACGGAACGGACCATCTGGGCTATAAAAAGGAACCCCAATGGCTGACGCACAACCCAAGCTCCCCCCTCAAAGCCATAGCCAGCCCCAATGGCTCCAATTTGGACCGAGGCCCCCTTCTTCCCCAGCTCCGGTGACGCAGATCACCGCGGCGCCTTGGGTCGATTCGGTCTAGTTAGACACAGCGGAGCTGCCCCACCCCTCGCTTTGCCATAGAACCCCTCCTAGCTAGCACCCCGATGGACCCAAAGCTCCCTCCGTTGTGGAGGAAGAGCTGCTCGTTCCCTCCACTGTGGAGGAAGAGCTGCTCGCTCCCGACCTCCACCGCATCTCCATGTCCGTGGAATGGATGTGCCTTGGTCTCGTGAGCACGTCGGTGCCTTCACTTCCTCGAATGGAGGCCCCTGTCGCCGGCAAGCCTCGCCGGAGGTCCCTCCTCCCTTCGGCTGGAGGAGGAAGACGACCTGGGTCAAACCTGCACGTGGGCCCCGCGTGTTAGTGTCTCACCCCCAGCTAGAGCCCGTGCGAGTGAAAACGCCTTCGGTCAAGTACGCTTTCCCCTTTATGTTTACATATTCCTAGCCGAAATGTTTTCTTCACATCTTTCTTTTATAAACAGGTTCAAATCAAAAATGGTTTTGGCCACAACTATTTGTAGGAAGCTCCAAACCATTTTATTATTTTTCCTACCTTTTTAAAATTACATCTAGTTTATTATAAGAATTATTTCAAAGAAAGTTCAAACAAATTTTGTGTGTTGTTACTTGTTTGTGTGTTGATTCATATAATTTTTACATAGGCTATGAAGAGAGGAGTCAAACTTGCAAAAGTTTTGAGTTCAAACCCTACCTCTCTACACTTTGAAGGTAAGCATCCTGAACCTACATTTATCTTGGTTATGTGTGATTTGCATGGTGAGGATAACATAGGGTTATGTTGTATATGTGGTGTTATTTCATGTGGCAATAATGCATGTGGTTTCATGATGTTAAAAGTAAGGAATGCTATGTTGTGGTGCATGGACAGTGGTCACATCTTCTTACCCTAGATGTCTACCGGATGGGATTCCGTATAATTCGGTGTCTTGTGGAAACACGACCGTGGGACTGACACCTTGTGGGACGAGGATGGTCCGTAAGGCATGTTAAGGCAAGTAGTGGTCCTGTGTGCATTTTGTTGATGCTAATCATTCAGGTGATACCTAAACCTTCTGAGTCGACCGTAGATCGAGTCTTGTCAGGATGTCTCCTTATTTCCGTGCTACCATAGCTTCCTGGATAATGGATTCGGTATAGTCAGTTGCAGACCTATTAGCAGTCATACACCAGTAGAGGGGCCGGGATGAAGGTATCCACGGCCGTGGACTAAATACAGTCATATTGTCAGGGGGCATTCGTGTTTCCTATCTGGGACCGGAAGGGAGGTCACTCCCCTATTGCGCGCCGTATAATTTTTTGATCCCATGCTAGTTGAGGTCGGAGTCTCCCCGTCTTATGGTTTTGCCTTGGCAGCGTAGTCTTGGTGAAGCCGGGCTTCGCGGAGGTAAAATGGGGGTGTGCTGGTTCTGAGTGTCCGCTTCTAAATTGCCGTACGCGGGATTAGTCATGATGACTATCGAAAACCGTGAGCTATGGGTAAAGAGTACACCCTCCGCAGAGTCAAAACTACTCGAGTAGCCGGGTCCGCGGTCAAGGACGTTGGTTGACTAGTCAAGTGTCGGTCTAAGTGTCAGTCTTCGGAGGTAGTTAAAGGAGCATGAGACTAATCAGGAAATATGGTGGATGATTATAAACATTATTTTCTTTGGACTAACCCTTTTGATTTTCATTGTTCAATATCCCTGGGACGGTTCTACCTCCTGGATATTCTTTATTATTGCATATAAGCCCTTTATGTGGTGTCTCTGAGAGCCCAATTGTGGCATGTTTATTAACTCATATAAGCGCTTTATGTGGTGTTGGTGAGACGCCCGACTGTGGCATGTTTATTATTTCATATAAGCCCTTTATGTGGTGTCGCTCAGACGCCCGACTGTGGCATGTTTTATATTACACCTGTTATTATTACCCTTATTAATTGCTTATTAAATTTCAGTACGATTATAATTTCACTACTAATACTTAAGTGGTATTTTTGGGTTGATGAAGTATTGTGGCACTTTTATAAGTGTATAATTAACCATGTCGATTTATGTTTGTTTCATGATGTTTATGAGTACAATCAATGTACTCACTGGCTTGTCCCTGGCTATTGTCTTGGCCAGATTGCGAGCTTGGAGAGGATAAGCTTGACGATAAACCTGGAGCATAGGCATCAAGGACAGAAGTCGCGTGAGATAGGAGTTAACCCGGTCAACTGTTCATGTGGGAAATGGAGTCCCATAGACGCTGGAGATCCCTAAACCACTTCCACAATCAACCACTAGAAACCCTTTTGATGTACTCACTAGACCACCTTGGTCTTGTACCTCAATTTGTATTTTTTGCTTGGACATTTTTATCAAGGAAAGGTGTGCCAGCTAACAGTATTCCTGGGCTGTTATACTTAATGGCCATTTGAAGGGAAGTTAAAATCCCCGAAAATCCGGTCCCCACATGAACTCCTTCATGCAGACACCTTCTTTGGCCGTCTCCGAGGCAGCTATGTTCTCCGCTTCGCATGTAGAATATGCTACCACGCTTTGCTTGGAACAGCGCCAGCTGACCGCACCTCTATTGAGAATAAATACGTATGCGGTTTGAGACTTAGAGTCATCCGGATCAATGTCAAAGCTTGCATCGACGTAACCATTTACGACGAGCTCTTGATCACCTCCATACACGAGAAACATTTATTTAGTCCTTTTGAGGTGCTTCAGAATATTCTTGACCGTTGTCAAGTGTTCCATTCCTGGATCACTTTGAAACCATCCGGATGGCAAGGATGAAATCAGGTCTTGTACACAACATTGCGTACATGATAGAGCCTATGGTTGAAGGATAGGGGGTGACACTCATCTTTTCTCTATCTTCTGCACTTACTGGGCATTGAGTCTTACTCAACTTCACACCTTGCAATACAGGCAAGAACCCTTTCTTGGACTATCCATTTTGAACTTCTTGAAAACTTTGTCAAGGTTTGTGCTTTGTGAAAGTCCTATTAAGCGTCTCGATCTATCTCTATAGATGTTGATGCCTAATATGTATGCCACTTCTCCTAGGTCCTTCATTGAAAAACTCTTATTCAAATAATCCTTTACACTTCCCAAAAACTCCATATTGTTTCCAATCAGCAATATGTCATCCACATATAATATTAGAAATCCTATAGAGCTCCGACTCACTTTCTTGTAAATACAAGCTTCTCCATAAACTTTTATAAACCCAAATGCCTTGATCACCTCATCAAAATGCTGATTCCAACTCCGAGATGCCTATACCAGTCCATAGATGGATGGCTGGAGCTTGCACACTTTGTCAGCATTCTCTGGTTCGACAAAACCTTCTCCTGCATCATATACAACTGTTCCTTAGGGAAACCGTTAAGGAATTATGTTTTGACATCCATCTGCCAAATTTCATAATCGAAAAATCCAGCTACTGCTAATATGATTATGACACACTTAAGCATCTATATGGGTGAGAAAGGCTCATTGTAGTTAACTCCATGAACTTGTGAAAAAACCCTTTTCCACAAGTCGAGCTTAACAGATGGTGACATTGTCATTCACGTCCGTCTTCTTCTGAAAGATCCATTTATTTTGAATGGCCTTTCGCCTTTCCAGTAATACTTGCAAAGTCCACAATTTGTTTCCATACATGGATCCTATCACAGATTTCATGGACTCTAACCATTTGTTAGAATCCAGGCACAACATCACTTCTCCATAGCTGGTAGGTTCGTCATTGTCCAACAACATGATTGATAAGATAGCGTCACGTACCACTCATGAGAGTTACATGCCCTTGTCGACCTAAGAGGTTTTTATAGTAACTTGATCAGAAGCTTCATGATCATCATCATTGGCTTCCTCTTCAACTGGTGTATGCTCCACAGAAAAATCTTTCTGCGCTGCCTAGTCTCTTGTGAAGTAATGGTTCTACAACCTCATAGAATTCTATCTTCCTCCCACTCAATACTTTCGAGAGAAACTCTTTCTGAAGAAATGTTTTGTTTTTAGCGACAAAAACTTCGCCTTCTTATCTGAGATAGAAGGTGTACCCAACCATCTCTTTTGTGTATCCTATGAAGAAGCATTTTTCCGCTTTGGGTTCCAGTTTTTCTAGCTGAAGCTTTTTAACATAAGAATCACATCCCCAATCTTCAAGAAACGACAAATTTGGTTTCTTGTCAAACCACTGTTCATATGGTGTTGTCTCAACGGATTTTGACGGTACCCTATTTAAAATGAATGCAACTGTCTCTAAAGCATAATCCCAAAATTATAATGACAAATTGGTAAGAGACATCACCGAATGCATCATATCCAATAAAGTATGGTTACGACGTTCGGACACGCCATTACGATCTGTTCCAGGCGGTGTTAACCGTGAAACAATTCCATATTGTCTTAAGTGAGTGCCAAACTCATAACTAAAATATTCTCCTCCTCGATTAGGTCGTAGGAATTTGATCTTCTTGTGACGATGATTCTCGACTTCATTCTGAAACTTCTTGAACTTTTCAAACTTTTCACACTTGTGTTTCATTAAGTAAATATAACCATATCTACTTAACTCATCGTTGAAGGTGAGAAAATAACGATATCTACCACGCGCGTCAATGCTCATCGGACCAAACGCATCGGTATGTATTATATACAATAAGTCACTTGCTCGCTCCATTGTTCCGAAGAAAAGAGTTTTTATCATCTTGCCCATGAGGCATGGTGCACATGTGTCAAGTGATGCAAAATCAAGTGATTCCAAAATTCCATCAGCATGGAGTTTTTTCATGCATTTTACATCAATATGACCTAAGCGTTAGTGCCACAAGAAAATGGTATTATCATTATCAACTCTACATCTTTTAGCATCACTGTTATGAACATGTGTGTCACTACTATCGAGATTGAATAAGAATAAACCCCTCACATTGGGTGCATGACCATAAAAGATATTACTCATATAAACAGAACAACCATTATTCTCTTATTTAAAGGAGTAACCGTCTCACAATAAACAAGATCCAGATATAATGTTCATACTTAACGCATGAACTAAATAAAAATTATTCAGGTTCATCACTAATCCCGATGGTAATTGAAGTTAGAGCGTGCCGACGGCGATCGCAGCAAACTTGAAACCATTTCCCAAGCGCATCGTCATTTCGTCCTTCGCCAACCTTGGTTTATTCCGGAGCTCCTATTTTGAGTTGCAAATGTGAGCAACCGAGCCGGTATCAAGTAGCGAGGCACTACAACGAGAGTTTGTGAGGTACACATCTATAACATCTATATCACATATACCTTGTTTGGCATTGGCCGCCTTCTTGTAGGCCAGATACTTGGGGCAGTTCCGCTTCCAATGACTAGTCCCCTTGCAATGATAGCCCTCAGTTTCTAGCTTGGGTCCAGCGTTGGGTTTCTTCATGGGAGGGGCAATAGCTTTGCCACTCTTTTTGAAGTTACCTTTCTTTCCCTTGCCATTTTCCTTGAAATTGGTGGTTTATTGACCATCAACACTTGATGTTCTTTCTGAATGTCTGACTCAGCAACTTCCAGCATCGCAAACAGCTCAGGGACTGATTTATTCATCCCTTGCATGTTGTAGTTCATCACAAAGCTTTTGTAGCTAGGTGGTAGTGATCGAAGAGCTCTGTCAGTGATCGCCTGTGGTGGGAGAACGATTCCCAACTAAGCCAGAGGACTTGAGTACCCAGACATTTTCAGTGTGTGCTCAGTGACAAACCCGTTCCCCTCCATCTTGCAAGCATAGAACTTATCGGAGGTCCCATACCTCTCGATCCGGGCATATTTCTGAAAGATAAACTTCAATTCCTGGAACATCTCAGATGCTCGATGACGTTCAAAACGAATATGAAGTCCCGGTTCTAAGCCATACAAAATAAAACACTAAACTACTGACTAGTCATCGAGACACGATTGCCAGATGTTCATAACGCGTTCAGCTGTCGGGAAGGGGGGCACATCACCAAGCGGTGTATCAAGGACATAGCTCCATTGGGAAACCGTGAGGACAAGCCTCATATTTCGTGCCCAGTCTACAAAGTTGCTTCCATCATCTTTGAGCTTGTCTTTCTCTAGGTACGCATTAAAATTCAGGGGTGCTACCGCACGAGCCATTGATCTACAACATAAATTTGCAAAGATTGCATAGACCATTGTTCAAGATAATGAGTTTAGTTAAACATATTACTAAAAATCCCACTCAAATTGACATCCCTCTAGTCATTCGAGTGATACATGATCCATATCCGCCTACCCAAGTCCGATCATCACGTGATATGAGCTGGTTTCAATGGTGAACATCTTCATGTTGATCATATCTACTATATGACTCATGTTCGACCTTTCGGTCTCCTGCGTTCTGAGGCCATGTGTGTACATGCTAGGCTCGTCAAGTATGACCCGAGTGTTCCGCATGTGCAAAACTGTCTTTCACCCGTTGTATGTGAAGGTAGAGTCTATCACACCCGATCATCACGTGGTGTCTCGAAACGACGAACTTTCGCAACGGTGTACACTCGGGGAGAACAAAATTTTATCTTGAAATTTTAGTGAGGGATCATCTTATAATGCTACTGTCGTGCTAAGCAAAATAAGGTGCATAAAAAGGATTAACATCACATGCTAATCACAAGTGACATGATATGGCCATGGTCTTCTGCTATTGATCTTGATCTCCAAAGCACTGGCATGGTCTCCATCGTCACCGGCACCACACCATGATATCCATCATCATTATATCCATCATTGTGCTGCCATCGAGGTTGTCGTGCCAACCATGCTTGTACTACTATTGCTACTATTTAGTGATAAAGTAAAGCATTACATAGTGCTTAATGAATGACACGAAGGTCATACAATAATTAAAGACAACCATATGGCTCCCGTCGATTGCCGTCGCATCGACATGCAAGTCAATATTACCTATTACAACATGATCATCTCATACATCAAATATACATGATCATGTCTTTGGACATATCATATCACAACATACCGTGCAAAAACAAGTTGGACGCCTCTAGTTTGTTGTTTCATGTTTTACGTAGCTGCTATGGGTATCTAGCAAGAACGATTCTTACCTACACAAAAACCAAAAACGTGATATGCAAGTTGCTATTTAACCTTGTACATGGACCACCTCTGTCGAATCCAATTCAACTAAAGTAGGAGAGACAAACACCTGCGATCCATCTTTATGCAACAAGTTGGAACCGGTCTCTTGTTTGTGGACAAGTAAAGTTGGTCCAGGCCGCTTCATCCCACAATACCTCTGAATCAAGAAAAGACTAAGGAGGGAACCAATCTGAATATCAACGCCCACAAACTCCGTTGTGTTATACTCGAGATGTGATCTACGCATAGACCTAGCTCATGATGCCACTCTTGGGAAACGTTGCATGGGAAACAAAAAATTTCCTACTCACATACAAGATCTATCCATGGTGATGACCATCTATAAGAGGAAAGATTGAATCTACATACCCTTGTAGATTGCTAAGCGGAAGCGTTCAAGAACGTGGTTGATGTAGTGGTACGTCTTTGCGATCTAATCACGAACCGTCCCGCGAACTCCAGATCTAGTGTCGAATGGATGACGCCTCTGTGTTCAACACACGTACAGCTTGGTGACGCCTTCACCTCCTCAATCCAGCGAGTGATAGTGAAGTAGAAGCCCGAGTCCTCCGACAGCACGATAGCGTGTTGAGGTTTTTGTGGTGACATCTTAGTAGGGCTTTGGCATATGGTATTTAGAGGAGAGAAACTATGAGGGAGAGGAGGAGCAGCGCCGCGACAAGTCTTCGTGTGGCTGACCTCTCTCTACCTCTATATATATGTGGAAGGGAGAGGGGGGACGCCCTAGGGTCCGACGACCAAGGGGGGAGGTGGCTACGGTTGGTGGCCCCTCCACTTAGGTGCCTTGGCACCCAAGTTGGGATGGCGGCGACCTAGGAGGAGGCCTCCTCCCCTTTGATAGAAGTGGGCAGGGGTGATGGGATGCGCCCAGCCCCCTGTTGGGCTGCGGATCCCCCCTCTCCTTCGCCCATGAGACCCCCGATAATTGTTGGGCGCTCCCGAAACCCCTCTCGGCACTCTGTCATTCCCTCGGTGCACCATGGAACACTTTTGGACTCCGATGAGCTTCATCCTAAATATCAATATTCAACTCCGACCGGAGTTTCTCATCACCTCCAGGATCTCATCTGGTACTCCGAAAAATCTTTGGTCATCAACACAATGACTCAATTATGCTTATATTGTTACCGAACCTTAAGTGTGTAGACCGTGCAGGTTTGAGAACTATGCTGACATGACCGAGCCATTCTTCTGTCCATAACCAATAGCTTAACCTGGATGTCCATACTGGCTCTTACGTGTTCACCGAAGATATTTATCGGTCGAACCTCGATGTGAAGGATTCAATCAACAACGTATGTTGTTCCCTTTCTCCATCGGTATGTTACTTGCCCGAGATTCGATCGTCGGTATTTCCGTACCTAGTTCAATCTTGTTTAGGGCAAGTCTCTTTACTCGTTCCGTAATACAAGATCCAGTGAATAACTCCTTAGTCACATGGCTTGCAAGCTCATTGTGATGTTGTATTACCGAGTGGCCTCTCTGTCATACTGAGTGACAAATCGCAGTCTTGATTCACGCCAACCAAACAGACAACCTCGAAGATACGTGTAGAGAACCTTTATAGTCACCTAGTTACGTTGTGATGTTTGATACACACAAGGCATTCCTGTGGTATCTGGGAGTTGCATGATCTCATGGTCATAGGAACAGATACTTGACATGCAGAAAACAGTAGAAGTAAACTGACACGATCATATGCTATGTTTATAGTTTGCATCTTGTCCATCACATCATTCTCCTAATGATGTGATCCCATTATCAAATGGCAACTCATGTCTATGGCCAGGAAACCTAGACCATCTTTCATAAACGAGCTAGTTCTATAGAGGCTCACTAGGGACAGTGTGTTGTCTATGTATCTACACATGTATTTGAGTTTCCAATCAATAAAATTCTAGCATGGATAATAAACAATTATCATGAACAAGGAAATATAATAATAACCACTTTAATATTACCTCTAGGGAATATTTCCAACAATGATAACTTGATTCTGGCACATAGTGGTCAGGAATTGACGATGTTACAGTAGTGGCTTGAGGGAACTAGTAGGAATTCTCGTTGGACATTGGATTTGGGTTAAAAAAAGGTAATCCTAATAGGGTGTCGATGATAAATGGAACTTCATGGTTTGGAGTAATTTGGATTTAGTCTGATGATCTTGATCAGGATGCCCTGTTTCTGGATGGATAATATGGTAGAGAAATTGGATAATCTTTGGGATGATTGAAGAATCTATATAAGGTGGACCTTGGAGTTTACTTGGTCATGATACTGGAAGATGGTGGATATAGTGTGATAATAGTCCTTGCAATGATATGAGGATTATAGAAACTCTAGGAGATTATGTAGAACCCCACCGATATTGGATTTGTAGGAGTGATGGGTCAAGTAATGATTGAATGAATTGGTGAACCACTAGGTTGGATTCGTAGGAAGGAAACAAGATCTAGTATTGGTATATTATGTGTTTCCTTATTATAGTAATACATCACCTTAGCCTTTGGATAACATAGCTCAGCACTTGGATTTGTAGTGTCTTAATCAGGCTTAGCGGCTTTTATCCTGTCCATAGGATTTTTATATATGGCTATATGTGAATTGGCCATAGTACACTTATGAGATTTTGGTTTAGTCCTTCTCTCAAATCTTGGAGTTAGATATGATAAGTGATGTTGGAGTTGACTTATATGAGATGATGCCCTCAATGATATAAGATGATCCTGTTTGGAGAAGTTGGTAGGACTATTGGCATCTAAGAACTATGCTCAAGGATAAGATGATAGACGTTCACTCACATCCTAAGATCCTTGAACCAGGTCTATCATCTTATCCTTGAGCTCCTTGAAACCCCTTGACCACCACCTTACCGAGCCATGACATGGTAAGATGATAGACGCTCACTCACATCCATGTCATGGCTCGGATTATGACCACATGCCTTGGCTCGAAGTCATTAGTCTATGGCCAATACTCCATGGGGGACGTGGATACAAGGAACTAGATTATGTTGGACCATCAACCCCCTTTACAAGTGACCACCTAGGACAAATGCCCACTCCCCTCACTTATCTCGTGAGCAATGTTTTCATGTCATGCTTGGACAAATATTTTGTTGTCCGCATGGATGATATAATTATTTACCCAAAAAGATAAAGAACACCTTCGACCTATTTGGATAAGCCCTAGAAGAACCAAATTGCCATTCTTCTCAAGTGTAAGGTTTGTCCTTGAAGAAGTTGGACTCCTTGAAGCACCCTCCTTGCAGCAGAAGACATTCTTACCCAAACAAGACAAAGAACCACTAAGGTTGGGAAGCCACGACGATGAAGAGGAAGCAAGATAAATCAACCACCACTCCTCTGCCAGCTACATCAGCTAAACTATATCAAGAAGCAACGACATTCAAACACGATGAAGCCTTTGGACATCAAGAGAAATTAAAGAGACTTTTTGGTCCAATAAAGGACGTGAGCCCTGACGGGACCACGTGGAAACCCCTGTCAAAGGTGGTTCACCCCAGTTGAAAAGCCTCAGACCCTAGGGATTGGATGGCTTGTCCATACTTTTGGGTAGCCAGCTCATCTAGAACCCCTAAAAAACATTCCAAGGTGGTAGAATGTGTTTTTACGCGAGGTCTCTAAGCTTAGTCTTAGGGAAGAGACTCAACCAAACTTTCCCACAAGTAGATATTATAAGGCTAGAAAACCAGATGCTCAGAGACACGCAAGAAACTTGTGTCCATGAAGATGAAGATAGATGGTTGAACACGAATGAAGAACATACCTAGGCAACTTACTGAAGCAGAGGATCTCAAGAACAATCCTACATTGACACGCTTCAACATTCTCAAGGATGAAGACCACCTACGAATGAAGATCACCTGCTTTAAGGAAGTCACTAACTTCCCCATAAAACCTTGACCCTTCAATTCCAACATGAGACGTCTAGATGTCACTAACCAACATGAGTAACCCCAGGACCAGTGCATACACACTTCTTTCCACGTATTCCGACTTTGGAACACACACGCTAACCAGACCCTTGCCGAACCTTGTTCACCAAGCCCTTGACCTTTAGTAAAGCCTAGCATATTGACAAAACACCTTCCACCCTTAGACAAATCCAAGAGAAGTATTCAAAGGTGTATCATCAATCACTTCAAGATCCACTGGAGCAATCACACGAAAGAAGAAGCAACATGGGGCGTGAAGACTACCTCACACCCAAATTTCTGTATCATTTCAATGCCTAGCCTAGGAATATCGGGGATGAGATTCTTGTAAGGGGTAGTTATTTAACACCCAGTATTTTTCCTCTCTTGAGTAAGTTAACATAGCACAAAAATTAGGGCCAACAAAATTTTTTTCTGTGTGATGTGATGCTTGAACCGATAGCTATTTGTTTGCTTGTTTTCTTGTGTGGGTTTTAAATCACAAAAATTCTCCTTCTCTCAAGACTCACCTCCTTGCTCCAAATATTTGCCCAATGAACCCTTTATAAAATATTATTATTTCCAAAAAGCATTTATTTAATTTAGATTTTCAAAAACCGTTTAATTGAGGTTTGTACTACAATTCCTTACAATAGGGAAGATGTTTTGCCTCAAATATTTTATTTGGATGTTATTATTAAAAATACTTCCTAAAACCACAAAACAAGTATATTAAAAATAAATTTTCTATTTTATTTAAATGCCTTCTTCTAAAGCCAGAAATGGTCTTTTATGGGGAAAAATTATTTTTATCCTTCCAAAATATTTGAGAAAATTTAGGCTAACTCATTGGATATATATTTTCCATATATAAGAATTTCAACACATGGTCATGTGTTCAAAATATTGGACAAAACCCTTCAAAATATTTTCTATGTATTTCAAGTATTTGAAATATTTCTATAAGAAACATTCTCAAATAATTCAAAGAAAATTTTAGCAAGTCACATATGATATATGTGATGACATTACCAAGTTTCATATCAGTTCAAATTGAGTTGGTTCACCAAAATATTCCTAAACTCTCTCTGGCCAGAACAAAATTTGAGAAACTCTTAAATGTCAAGTTTTCCCAATTGATCCCAAACTTTTTGGGCTTTCTCGAATCACCAAATAATTCCTCCACACCAAGTTTTGCATTAGGAGAAATGGTTTTGCATGGTTAGATCTACAGAAACCCGATTCTGTCCATTTCTAGGATTTCCATGTTTACATTGCCAACTTTGTTCCAATAGGATCAAATTTGTGATTAAGCTTATTTTTACCCACCATTTGATCATGTTAAATCTCATGGCAAGTAGAATCCATTTACTTCCCCAAACCACCATCAAACACCTTTTGGTGATTTCCAAAGTTACTATTTCCCCAGCTATCTTATTCCCCTTGCACTAAGATTTTTTCCACACATCTACCTGACCCACACCTACTACAAGTAAAGATCCCATGACCACAACTCCATTATTGGAGGGGTAAAACCTCCATTTACCGCTATGGATAGGAGCTTCTTTCTCTCCCTCCACTTTTGTTCTTCCCTAAGGCACCTCTAGAGACTCCTTGAACTTTTGCACAATATTTCCACCCCCTAGACCCCCTAGACACAAGTGGTCATGCCCTACCTGCCAAGGGCATGCCCTGAAATGCAATAGACATGCTTTGGAGCGTGCTACAGTGTGACTGCGCATTGTAGCGGCTCCCCTTCCAAGCCATTCTAAGGCCTTGGGAAGCATGATTGTGTCACTCGATCTAGCCTTGATGTCCTCAACACAATATCATGTCTTTTGTGTTTTGTCTTTTGTCCCTTGTGGAGCTCGTCCGAGCATCGCCGTGATCCCCGACTATGGTGGACACGGGCTCGGGCATATAAGGCCTCCCGTGCTCCATCTTGACCTCTCTTGCTCACTCTCTCGCCCATAAGACGCCCTGGACTAACCACACCTCCTCCAATGGTCTCCATCGTCATCCACGGCTGAAGCCCCACCAGTAGCCTTCACCCAAATTTGAGCCACCTCGGGATTCCACTATACTCCTAACCACTCCAGTGCCTTCTCATCCCCCTTGCAAAGCCCTCCAATTCTTCCATTCTTCTCTCGGGATTTCCTGCGCTCCAGCCGATGATTGTCGACGGTCTCTCGTGTGACCATCTACAGCGGTGTCGCTGCGGCCCTCCCCTGCAGGCGCTTGCCACTAGGATGGATGCGGCATGACCTCCTGATATCACCGGCATGCCAAGCCTCGTCGGAGGTGGCTGGTGAAGCTAGGGCTAGCGCGCGCTCAGCCTCCCCTGCATCTCCTCTGCGTGAGCGGAAGAAGGGAGATGGACTTGGCTAGCACGCTCTGCGTGTAAGCCACATCAACCGGGCTGGCTGTTTGACTGGAAGCGCCCCACCACCGTTCCGATGTGCGTTTTTGACGTCACCATGGGCCCCGCGCAGCTGGGCCGGCCAGTTCCCTCTTCGCTATACTGTGCTTTGTGCCCAGTTGGCCCATTGGGTAAAACCCCCTTTTTCCATTTTTTCGGAAACTTTAAAAATGAATAATCATGTTAACTCCAATTTTGTTGATTCAAAATGATAGGAGTTCCAAAAATCATGCCCTATATAAATATGTGCATTTCACATTTTTCAAAAAGGTTTTCTCCATTGTTCAAATCAAAACTTCAGATTTCAACTATTCAAAGCCACTTTGCTAAATCCCTAGAGAGTCCACATCAACTCAAATTGGAGTGATTCAAGTTCCTAGGTGTCTATAAAATCATAAACTATTTATATAGCCATGTTTAACATTTTTCCTATACTATATTCCGGTGGGATCAAATAAATGGCCCATTTCCCATTTATTTCATCTTAAGAAATTTATAGGAAATTCAGCCCAACTCCAAATCCAGTGATACCACTTCCAAAATTCTTCTAGAACCATTCCCTAATTAATAATAAGATCCACTCATTTTTATAAAAATGTTTTCTCTAGACTTCTTATAGGATTAACGACTCCTCCATATCCACCATACAAAAATTTCCGGTGATCTAAATGTCACAGCCCCATAATTGTTTGTCATTGCATCTCATGCATGCATTCCTATTTTTTTATTTTGGAAATGAAATGAGGAGTGATCAAGCCTCATCATTTAAATATTTGTCAAACACGCAACATAAATATTGCTTCAAATTGATTCAAGGAAATGTCCCTGATTTTCCAATAAAATATTGGACTGAAATAAAAATGTCAACCAATATTTTGGATCACAAAAACTTTTTATATTGGATTTTTGAATTAATCAAACAACTATTTTAAATGGAATTATATTTTCTATATATAAAATATAGCTTTATAAATACTGAAACTATTATGTGGTATTGGACAATTATATGTATGCCACATAAAATATTATAAGGATTTTGCAAAATGATTTGGATTTATTTTCAAATCAACACAAATGTTAGCAAATAGAAAACACAAAGAATAAAGAAAAGAAAAAGAAGGGGGCTTACCTGTCGCCTGGCCCATCCCACCAGGGGCTCAGGCATCTTCTTCCTCCTACCAGAAGGCAGAGGAGAAGCTCGCCACGGTGCATGGCCAGGGGCGCCACGCCTCCTGCCTGCCTGGCCTCCCCGCCGACCTGGTGGCTAGGATAGGCTCGGGAGAGCCGTTCTGATCCCCTCCTCCTCTCCATTTCTCCCTCTCTTTTCTGTTTCCTCTCTTCTCTCGTCGCCGTTGCCGAGCTCTGCTCAAGTTCGTCGCCGTCGACCCCGGCCACCCCTCGCTGCCCTGTCGCGCTCCACAGCTCCGCCTCGACGAGCTGCTCCTCTCCATCAACTTCTCCGAGCTCCCGAGCCCCCACAGCGTCGCCATCGTCGCCATTTCTCTCTCCGGTCACCGGATCCACCGCCGTCGATTCGGCCTGCTCCGAGCCTCCCCTTCGTCGCCAATGCCAGAAATAGGTTCGCCATGAGCTCCTGCTCCTCCTCCTATGCTCTCCCCCTCCGTTCCTGCCCTCCAGCGCCAACCCCACCATGGCCGACTCCCGCCACTGCCCGAGGTCATCGCCGGCCTCGCTCCGGCCACCTTCCGGCCCGTGGCTTGGTCGGAACGGATGCTCCGCTTCATCAGCTAGCCGTAGAGACAAACCGCGACTGAAATGGATGCCCGTAGGGATTTTGCGATGAGCTCCGCCGCGTCTATAGTCGCCGTCGTTGAGCCGTCGGTGGTCTCAACCCCCTGTGACCGTGGGTTGACTCCCCTGACTCACAGACAGGTGGGGCCCAGCCCTGTTTAACTTAAGTCAATCACAAAATTAACTAACCAGATTAACTAACCTAAAGACTCACTGACAGTGGGCCCTACGATTCTAAAACAGGAATTAAAACTAATCTAACCCTCTCAATTAACCTCTGTCACTGACGTGTGGACCCCACATGTCAGGTTTGACTCTGACCAAGCCAGTTGACTGCGGACGCAATGCTGATGCAGTGCTGACGCAGTAATTGATTTTCAATTATAAGATAAATCTTGGAAATTGCTAAAACTTGTAAAAATCATAGAAATTAAAATATAACTCGGATGGAAATAATTTATATATGAAAAAGGATCAGAAAAATCCAAAGAATCTGATAAAAAGTTAACAACACCAAATAGGAAAAATGATGAATAGGGTAAATTTAATAAATAGTTTGGAGTTGGAAATTGATACTTATTTGATTTCCACTTCAATTGTTATGACCAAACATTGGTCAATGCAAAACAGTACCTCAAAATACCAACCCCATGCATGTTGGAACAATTTTTGATGAGCATCAGGTCGAATCAATTATAAGTGTACTTGGAAAGATACCCGGCTTGAAGGGATGCTTGGATCCTAATTCAAACCAACTTCAACTTAAGAAATGATAGCCACAATAGCCCTGCCACCTTTCATTTCATGTCTTGAGCATGCATCATAGTGTTGCATTTCCGTGAAGTCATTGTTGTACCTTTCTTGTTTGCCGGTGTTGTTCCCTCCCTGTAGACGATGTTTCCGATGATGTGATCGTTGACATTGATGAAGACTCATTGCTATCTTCAGACGTGTCAGGCAAGCAAACCCCCTTGAGCATATTGAAATAAACCCACTCTCTCGCTCCTGCTCTCTTTTACTGCATTAGGACAAACACGATTCAACTGTCCATGTTATCGGTAGTTGAACCCATTCCTTTGCATGACCTGATTTTGTCACAGTAAATAGTTGAAACCATTGAGCATGAGTGGCAACTGCTTGAGCCTTGATGTGCTTACTCATATATGCTTGTTTACAATGCCTGCTATGCTTAGAGTCGTGTCGGGTCTGATCCGTCTGGATGATGAATCGGAATGGTTGGGTTCATGTCCTATAGTGTGAGAGTAAAGGTGTGAATCTGATTTGGTAAAGGTAGCGATGAGAGGCCATGTAGGAGTACATGGCGGGTTGTCTCATTGGGACCGTCCTTAAGAACTGAGTTCTGTGTATGTTATCCAAGACAAGATACTACCATGCATTATGCCCTAAAATATGACCCCGCTCGTCTTATTAATTGCCTAGATCTCTATCCAGGAGTTGCAATTAATTTCTGGTGTTTGTAGGAAAAGTGTTGGCGGTCGTGTTTAGCTCTTCTCGACGGGGTAGGCTTCTCTGCGGTAGATACACAGTGGCACGGTGTACCAAGTGGCACCCGGATGGTGGGCTTGGGAACCCTGCGCACATCGTTTGGGGCCGTAGAGGAAACCTCGGCCGGACTTCCTTGCGGGTTCAGTCTCAAATAGGCGATAAACCTGGACTAGGGTCTTGTGTGGTTAACGGTCATGGCCGACACCCACGCCAGTGCTTCCGCTTGAAGGTTGCCGAGATGCATGACGTGCATATGGTGCTAAGTGGTGAGAGCATGTGTGAAGAAGTATACCCCTGCAGGGTGATTCAATTTGTTCGAATAGCCGCGTCCTCGGATATGGACTACTTGGAAACATTACATGGTACATAGACAATTTAAATGGATACTTTAAAACATGCAAGATAAGTGTGAGTGCTATGGAAGGCCTTCTCGTAGGGAGACGAGAGTGGATCCATAGTGGTGTATTGAATTGGTGAATATGTGGACTCGTGTGCGCTATCCCACCTCAAAGAAAGAACTTGTAGTCGTAGTACAGGTTAGCCAAGAGTCAAAGCTGGCTTGCTGCAATCAAACCCCACAATCCATTCATTGAAACATGATGCATATGTAGATAGTTCTGATGTAAGACTTGGTGAGTACCTTTGTACTCACGGTTGCTCTACTTATGTTTTTGCAGAAAAGACTTAGACTCATTAAATGGTTCTACGCGATGTGTTCGATGTTGACCGGAATAGCTTGGGAATCCCAGACAGAGGTCTCGCTCCTTTGGTAGGGTCGTAGTAGCTTTTCAGGCTCTTCCAGCCACTTTTAGTAGATGTCTGTACCCAGACATGATTTGCTTCTACTTGTTGTTTGTATGACCTGAGTGTCGGGTCACGAGACCCCTGTTTGTAATATCACACTATGTTGATTCTCATGAGTCTTTAATAAATGCTTGAGTTATAGAGTTATGTTGTGATGCCATGTTGTATCTACACATATCTTTCATAATGTGTGTATGTTTGAAATGCAGTATATGTGTGGGATTCGACACCTAGTTGTGTGCCTTTAGTAGTACTCTTTATAGGGAAATGCCTCTTTGAGCTTCTACCGAGCCCTGGTAGCTTGCTACTACTCTAGACACATTGATTGACCGGCGTGTATCCTTCTTTGCTGCTGTGTCTGTCCCCTCGGGGAAATGTCACGCGGTGTAATGGAGTCCGTGTAGCTTGCTACGACTCATCTATACACGCTGATGACCGACACCTGCCTTGTTGGGTTATGTATGCCTGTCCCTGTACGGATGTACCGCTTGGGTTTATAACTAGTCATGTCGACCCAGGTTCTTGTCATTCGAACGCTAGCGACACATTTATATACGTGAGACAAAAGACGCAAACGGTCCCGGCCAAGGTAAGGTGGCAGTCGTGGAGTTTACCGTGCGTGAGGCAGCAAAGTGATGTGATGTGTTACACGGTGGGTTCTTATGACCTAGGATCGGGGTCCCGACACCAAATCCATTAGAACAAACTTTAGCTCTTTTTTCAGCCAAAGGTGTTCAAGAAAATAAATATCCTATTTATAGATAACTTTTATTTTGTAATTTTTGTGTTGCTTATTGTGGTTGTTTTTTATGGTAGGTGACGAAATGCTCGGAGTTAGACCAGAAGCTCGTCAAGACCTTGAAGATTTTGCTGAATCACGCAAGCATCCCTTTGACCATATCTCAGAAACTATTTTATGCATGTCAAATAGCACTTCATCCCACTACATTGAGTTATAAATCGGATACCTAATAACCCACAAGTATAGGGGATCACAACAGTTTTCGAGGGTAGAGTATTGAACCCAAATCGGTTGATTCGACACAAGCGGAAGCCAAAGAATATTCTCGAGTATTAGCGGTTGAGTTGTCAATTCAACCACACCTGAAATACTTAGTATCTGCAGCAAAGTTTTAGTAGCAAAATAGTGTGACAGCAATGGTAGCAATGGTAACAGTAGCAGTAGTGACAATAGTGGCGATAACAGTAGCAGCACTGGCAGCAGTAGCGGTAACAGTAGCGTAGCAAGGACGAGTAGGAAAAACTCATAGGCATTGGATCTGTGATGGATAATTATGCTGGATGTCATTCATCATGTATCAGTTATAACATGGGGTGCTATGTAACTAGCTCCAGTTCGTCAATGTAATGTAGACATGTATTACGTATATAGTCATACGTGCTTATGGAAAAGAACTTGCATGACATCTATTGTCCATCCCTCCCGTGGCAGCGGGGTTCTAATGGAAACTAAGGGATATTAAGGTCTCCTTTTAATAGAGAAGCGGAACAAATCATTAACACTTAGTGAATACATGAAGTCCTCATACTATGGTCATCTCCAGGAGTGGTTCCGAGTATTGTCACTCCAGGGTTGCCGGGTCATAACACATAGTAGGTGACTACAACTTGCAATATAGGATCAAGAACTCACATATATTGATGAAAACATAATAGGTTCAGATCTGAAATCATGGCAGTCGGGCCCTAGTGACAAGCATTAAGCATAGCAAAGTAGTAGCAACGTCAATCTCAGAACATAGTGGATACTAGGGATCAAACCCCATCAAAACTAACTTGATTACATGATAGATCTCATACAACCCATCACCGTCCAGCAAGCCAACGATGAGATTACTCACGAACGGTGAACATCATCATGGAATTGGCAAGGCATGATGGTTGATGATGACGACGGCGACGATTTACCCTCTCCGGAGCCTAGAACAGACTCCAGATCTGCCCTCTAGAGGAAGAACAGGTGGTGGCGGCGGCTCTGTGTCGTAAAACGCGATGAAATCTTCTCTCCTAATTGTTTCTGGGCGAAAGAGACTATATAGAGCTGGAGTTGGAGGCGGCGGAGCCACAAGGGCCTCACAAGCCTGTCAGGCGCGGCCAGGGGGCCCGTGCCTCCTGGGCTTGTGGGCTCCTGTCTCCGTCCCTCCAGGTAATTCTTGCGCCAGTATTTTTTATATATTCCACAAAAAATTCTCGTAAATTTCTAGGTCATTCCGAGAACTTTTATTTCTGCGCAAGAACAACACCCTGGCAATTCTGCTGAAAACAGCGTCAGTCCGGGTTAGTTCCATTCAAATCATGCAAATTAGAGTCGAAAACAAGGGCAAAAGAGTTTGGAAAAGTAGATACGATGGAGACGTATCAATACCCCCATGGTGGGTTACTACCATTACTTTCCTCATTGATACTTGCACTAAGAATGACCCTCCCTTTCTATGAGAGTTGTGTGGGTGGGAAGTAGTTAGGATGCTAGGTAGATGCTACATGAATGGGATATGAATATGCATGGTGTCGGAAAATAAATAATTTCAAATACCTATCGAAAACCACGTAGGGTGCCACTAATGCCCGAGGGAGATGATGTTGAGCTAGGTAACCACTTGAGAATGAAGTGGTGTATCAGAGCAAGTTGTGTGTGAGTCTTCGAAAACGGATTAGATTTAAGATTTGACAACCCTCCCAACCTTAATGTGCGACCATGATACCCCTTTATAGGATGGGGCTTTGTTGATTACTGTGGACGGTACTAGCTCAGAGCCCGCATTTCTAGTGGCGGGTGTGATATGGTCACTCTTGATACTGGGTCATGCTGGAAAGGACGAGCATGGGCTGTTTTCACTCACATCGGGCACATTGTTGCGCGCCCTCGTGGAAGGTACTTGTGACGTACATCACTAGGGATGGCACCAATGAGTGGACTCTTTATTTGTATCATCATGGGAAAGTTATTGTTCGGGTTCTTACCTCGGGTATATAATATACCACGACTCGTGGATGACACGGCTGTTCTGACGGGGATATTACCCCTAGGTACTGTCAGATTTCGGGCTCTGCAAAACCCTAAAGATTCGGACTCAGGGCCGTGTACGAAGATCTCTCCGGGCCTAACCTCGCCTAGCTCGCTACTCGATGGACAGCACAAGAAACTCACTCAATGGTGAGGAAGACACAAAACACGGCAGTTTACACAGGTTCGGGCCGCTGAGAAGCGTAATACCCTACTCCTGCTTTGGTGGATTGCCTCTCTTGGAGGTGGGTGGATGAACTAGTACAGTGTTCTTGAGGGCCTCCGGAGGCTTGGTGGCTTTGCGCAGAGTTGGTGGGTGAACGAATGGATCGGATCCCCCTCTAAAAAGCAAACTATACTCTATATGTAGTGGCGTCCTAGGTCCTCTTCCCTTATTATTTCGCCGGGAAGGGATCCCACAAAGGCCAATTTCGGAGGGGCATAAGGGAACATGCTTCCCCTGTCCAAAAGTGGTCTTTGCCTGCACAGTGGTGCCAACACTACAAGGTCGGGTTTAGGGATGAAGTCCATCCTGCCGGTGGGCGAACATGGTCTTGTTGCACCAGAATGGAAATCTTTTGGAGATGGCTTGGGAACCTCTGGTACATCCTTGCCTCCTTTGCACTAAAGGGGAAACTACGCCACCCCACTTTCTGCTGCTCACATGTCCTTCCCTTGCGTCATCCTTGACTCATGAGGAGGGGCCTCGCCTCGGAATATCCGCCACTCCAGAGGTGTCCTGGGGAGGCCCTTTGCTGGTCTTGATGTCGTTCCTCCTCGTGAGGCATGGCCCCTCACGAGGGCCTTGCCTTGTGTGATGGCACACCCTTTAGTTTTTTTTATGAAGTGGGCCAACCCTGGGCCGTAGGCAGGCAGGTCTGGGCACCCTCATTCCCAGAACGCCGACAATAACCCCCGGGCCCAAGGCGTGCCTGGGTTGGCTTCTCGGCGATGCCTTGAGGGACGCCCGAAGCACCGCGGGCCCTAATTTCCTACGGGCTAGGCGGCACATGTGTCCAGCGACTTTGCGGTGACGCTCTCACTCCTCGCGGCATCCGGGGTGCGCCAGGCCACGCTGGCACGATCTCCAAGAACCACACAGGCCATCATTGTTCCCATTGAATGGCACCGGTGCGGCTTGACCACATCCAACGGCCCGCGCGGACGTGACCGCTCGGAGGACAGGTGAAGCGACGTGAGCGACAACGCTCCCGTCTACCCACCTCTTCACCCAGGTGGGGCGTGCGATGTTCGCGCTCCCACAGCGGTTGGTGGCCGTGGGCCGCTGCTACGGCGACAGAAATCTTCTGTCGTCTCTTGAGCTTGCGTTGGTTTTTCCTTTGAAGAGGAAAGGGCGATGCAACTCATGAGCAGTAAGTATTTCCCTCAGTTTGATAACCAAAGTATCAATCCAGTAGGAGAATCGCGTCAAGTCCAGAGTACCTGCACAAACACAAAAGAGCTTGCACCCAACGCTATAAAGGGGTTGTCAATCCCTTCAAGATTGATTGCAAAGTGAGAACTGAAGGCAGAAAGTGCAACGAAGTAAAAGTGTAAGGCTGAAAATATGGTGTGAAGTAGACCCGGGGGCCATAGTGTTCACTAGAGGCTTCTCTCAAAATAGAAAATATTATGGTGGGTGAACAAATTACTATCGAGCAATTGATAGAACCGCGCAAACTCATGAAGATATCTAAGGCAATGATCATACATATAGGCATCACGTCCGAGACAAGTAGACCGATACTTTTTGCATCTACTACTATGACTCGACACATCGACCGCTATCCAACATGCATCTAGTGTATTGAGTTCACGACGAGCAGAGTAATGCCTTAAGCAAGATGACACGATGTAGAGGGATAAACTCAAACCAATAATGAAAACCCCATCTTTTAACCTTGATGGCAACTACATGATGCGTGCCTCGCTACCCCTTCTCTCACTGGTTGAGGTCACCGCACGGTATGAACCCAAAACCAAGCACTTCTCCAATTGCAAGAGTCAAAGATCAAGTTGGCCAAACAAAACCGACAACTCGAAGAGAATTACAAGGATATGAAATCATGCATATAAGAGATTAGAAGAAACTCAAATAAGATTCATGGATAATATGATCATAAATCCACAATTCATCGAATCTTGACAAACACACCGCAAAAGAAGAATACAGATCTCCGTGAAGATCATGGAGAACTTTTTATTGAAGATCCAAGAGAGAGAAGAAGCCATCTAGCTACTAGCTATGGACCCGTAGGTTGTTCGGTAACGTAGCATAAATTCAAAAATTTCCTACGCATATTCAGATCTTCCTATGAAGAGACCAACAACGAGAGAGGGGTGAGTGCATCTTCATACCTTTGAAGATCGCTAAGTGGAAGCGTTGCTAGAACGCGGTTGATGGAGTCGTACTCGCGGCGATTCAGATCGCGGTGTGATTCCGATCTAGTGCCGAACCACGACACCTCCGCGTTCAACAGACGTGCAGCCCAGTGACGTCTCCCGCACCTTGATCCAGCAAGGAGGAGGGAGAGGTTGGGGAAGATCTCCAGCAGCACGACGGCGTGGTGTCGATGGAGAGACGAGGTATCCCGGTAGGGCTTCGCCAAACACCGGCAGAGAGGAGGAGAAAGAAGAGCAGGGCTGCGCCGAGGGAGAGGGGAAAATGTGTCTTCAAAAGCCCAAAAGTGCTCACTATATATAGGAGGAGGGGAGGGGGTGCCACCCCTAGGGTTCCGACCGTAGGTGGTGCGGCATCCCCCCCAGATGGGAGGTGCGGTGGCCAGGGCAATGGGGAGTGGTGGCGCACCCCTAGGTGGGCCTTAGGACCACCAGCGCCTAGGGTTTCCCCCCTCTCCACCTCCTGCGCCTTGGGCTGAGTGTGAGGGCGCACCAGCCCACCTAGGGGCTGGTTCCCTCCCGCACTTGGACCATCTAGCTTCCCAGGGTGGTAGCCCCCTTCCGGTGGACCCCCGGGTCCACCTTCGGTGGTCCCGGTACGTTACCGGTGACGCCCAAAACACTTCTGGTGTTTGAAACCATCCGTCCTATATATCAATCTTTACCTCCGGACCATTTCGGAGCTCCTCGTGACCTTCAGGATCTCATTTGGGACTCCGAACAACTTTTGATAACCTCGTATAACAATTCCCTACAACCCTAGCGTCATCGAACCTTAAGTGTGTAGACCCTACGGGTTTGGGAGACAAGCAGACATGACCGAGACACCTCTCCGGCCAATAACCATCAGCGGGGTCTGGATACCCATGGTGGCTCCCACTTGCTCCACGATTATCTCATCGGATGAACCACGATGTCAAGGATTCAATCAATCCCGTATACAATTCCCTTTGTCTGTCGGTATAGAACTTGCCCGAGATTCGATCGTCGGTATACCTATACCTTGTTCAATCTCGTTACCGGTAAGTCTCTTTACTCGTTCCGTAGCACGTCATCATGTGACTAACTCCTTTACTCACATTGAGCTCATGATAATGTTCTACCGAGTGGGCCCAGAGATACCTCTCCGTCACACGGAGTGACAAATCCCGATCTCAATTCGTACCAACCCAACAGATACTTTCAGAGGTACCCGTACTGCACCTTTATAGTCACCCAGTTACGTTGTGACGTTTGATACACCCAAAGTACTCCTACGGTATCCGGGAGTTGCACAGTCTCACGGTCGAAGGAAAAGACACTTGACATTAGAAAAGCTTTAGCATACGAACAATACGATCTAGTGCTACACTTAGGATTGGGTCTTGTCCATCACATCATTCTCCCAATGGTGTGATCCCATTATCAATGACATCTAATGCCCATGACCCGGAAACCATGATCATCTATTGACTAACGAGCTAGCCAACTAGAGGCTTGCTAGGGACACATTGTGATCTATTTATTCACACATGTATTACTGTTTCCTGTTAATACAATTATAACATGAAAAATAGACGATTATCATGAACAAGGAAATATAATAAAAACCATTTTATTATTGCCTCTAGGGCATATTTACAACAGTCTCCCACTTACACTAGGGTCAATAATCTAGTTACATTGTGATGTATCGAACACCCATAGCATTATGGTGTTGATCATGGTTTGCTCGTGGAAGAGGTTTAGTCAATGGGTTTGCAACATTCAGATCCGTGTGTACTTTACAAATATCTATTACTCCACTCTGGACATGGTCCTGGATGGAGTTGTAGCGGCGTTTGATGTGCTTCATCTTCCGGTGAAACCTGGGCTCCTTGGCTATGGCAATGGCCCAAGTGTTATCACAGAAGAGTGTCATTGGACCCGATGAGCTTGGAACCACTCCAAGGTCAATGATGAGCTCCTTCATCCAAATTCCTTCATGAGCCGCTTCTGAAGCAGCTATGTACTCCGCTTCACATGTAGATGCTGCCATGACTTCTTGCTTGCTGCTGCACCAGCTCACTGCCCCACCATTCAAAACGTATGAGTATCCGGTCTGTGACTTAGAGTCATCCGAATCTGTGTCGAAGCTAGCGTTGACGTAACCCTTTACGACGAGCTGTTCATCACCTCCATAAACGAGAAACATTTCCTTAGTCCTTTTCAGGTACTTAATGATATTCTTGACCGCTGTCCAGTGTTCCATACCGGGATCACTTTGGTACCTCCATACCAAACTTATGGCAAGGTTTATATCAGGTCTGGTACACAACATGGCATACATAAGAGAGCCTACGGCTGAATCGTAGGGGACATAACTCATCTTCTCTATATCTGCTGCCGTGGTCGGCGATTAAGTCTTACTCAATCTCATACCTTGCAAAACTAGCAAGAACCCTTTCTTTGATTTTTCCATATTGAACTTCTTCAATATCTTGTCAAGGTATGTACTTTGCGAAAGACCTATGAGGCGTCTCGATCTATCTCTATAGATCTTGATACCTAATATGTATGCAGCTTCTCCAAGGTCCTTCATTAAAAAACTCTTCTTCAAATAGGCCTTTATGCTCTCCAATATCTCTATATTATTCCCCATCAATAATATGTCATCCACATACAGTATGAGGAAAGCTACAGATCTCCCACTCACTTTCTTGTACAGATAGGCTTCTCCATAAACCTGTATGAACCCAAACGCTTTAATCACCTCATTAAAGTGAATGTTCCAACTCCGAGATGCTTGCACCAACCCATAGATGGAGCGCTGGAGCTTGCACACTTTGTTAGCACCCTTAGGGTCGTCAAAACCTTCTGGTTGCATCATATACAACTCTTCCTTAAGGTTCCCGTTAAGGAACGCTGTTTTGACGTCCATTTGCCAAATTTCATAATCATAAAAGGCGGCAATTGCTAACATGATTCGGACTGATTTCAGCTTCGCTACGGGAGAGAAAGTCTCTTCGTAGTCAATTCCTTGAATTTGCCGAAAACCCTTTGCGACAAGTCGAGCTTTATAAACGGTTACATTACCGTTTGCATTAGTCTTCTTCTTGAAGATCCATTTATTTTCTATGGCTCGCCGGTCATCGCGCAAGTCCACCAAAGTCCATACTTTGTTCTCATACATGGATCCTATCTCGGATTTCATAGCTTCAAGCCATTTGTTGGAATCCGGGCCCGCCATTGCTTCTTCATAGTTCGAAGGCTCACCGTTGTCTAACAACATGATTTCCATTATAGGGTTGTCGTACCACTCTGGTGCGGAGCGTACCCTTGTGGACCTTCGCGGCTCAGTAGTAACTTGATCCAAAGCTTCATGATCATTATCATTAACTTCCTCTTTAGTTGGTGTAGGCGCCAGAGGAACAACTTCCCGCGCTAGGCTACTATCCTGTTCGAGAGGGGGTGTAATTACCTCATCAAGTTCTACCTTCCTCCCACTTACTTCTTTCGGGAGAAACTCTTTCTCTAGAAAGGATCCGTTCTTGGCAACAAAAGTTTTACCTTTGGATCTAAGAAAGAAGGTATACCCAATAGTTTCCTTAGGGTATCCTATGAATACGCATTTCTCCGCTTTGGGTTCGAGCTTTTCTGGTTGAAGTTTCTTCACATAAGCATCACAGCCCCAAACTTTTAGAAATGACAACTTAGGTTTCTTGCCAAACCATAGTTCATACGGCGTCGTCTCAACGGATTTAGACGATGCCCTATTTAAAGTGAATGCTGCAGTTTCTAATGTGTATCCCCAAAATGGTTGCGGTAAGTCGGTAAGAGACATCATAGATCGTACCATATCTAATAAAGTGCGATTACAACGTTCACACACTGCATTGCGTTGCGGTGTGCCAGGCGGCGTCAGTTGTGAAACGATTCCACACTTCCTTAGGTGTGTGCCAAACTCGTGACTCAAATATTCTCCTCCACGATCAGATCATAGACACTAAATTTTTCTGTCAAGTTGATTCTCGACCTCATTAATAAATTCCTTGAACTTTTCAAATGTCTCATATTTGTGCTTCATCAAGTAGATATACCCATACCACTCAAATCATCGGTGAGAGTGAGAACATAACGATAGCCACTACGAGCTTCAACGTTCATTGGACCACACACATCAGTATGTATTATTTCCAATAAGTCGGTTGCTCTCTCCATTATTCCTGAGAATGGACTCTTAGTCATCTTACCCATGAGGCACGGTTCGCATGTGTCAAATGATTCAAAGTCAAGAGACTCTAATAGTCCATCAGCATGGAGCTTCTTCATGCGCTTAATGCCGATATGACCAAGGCGACAGTGCCACAAGTATGTGGGACTATCATTATCAACTTTACATATTTTGGTACTCACTCTATGAATATGCGTAACATCACGATCGAGATTCATCAGGAATAAACCATTCACCAGCGGAGCATGACCATAAAACATATCTCATATAAATAGGAAAACCATTATTCTTTGACTTAAATGAGTAGCCGTCTCACATTAAGCAAGACCCTGATACAATATTCGTGCTCAAAGCTGGTACTAAATAACAATTATTAAGGTTTAAAACTAATCCCGACGGTAGATGTAGAGGTAGCGTGCCGACGACGATCACATCGACCTTGGAGCCATTCCCGACGCGCATCGTCACCTCGTCCTTGGCCAGTCTCCGCTTATTCCGGAGTTCCTGCTTTGAGTTGTAAATGTGAGCAACAGCACCGGTATCAAATACCCAGGAGCTACTACGAGCGCTGGTAAGGTACACATCAATAACATGTATATCATATATATCTTTAACGTTGCCGGCCTTCTTGTTCGCTAAGTATTTGGGGCAGTTCCGCTTCCAGTGACCCTTTCCCTTGCAATAGAAGCACTCAGTCTCAGGCTTGGGTCCATTCTTTTTCTTCTTCCCAGCATCTGGCTTACCGGGCGCGGCAACGGCTTTGCCGTCTTTCTTGAAGTTCTTCTTACCCTTGCCCTTCTTGAAACTAGTGGTCTTATTGACCATCAACACTTGATGCTCTTTCTTGATTTCTACTTCTGCAGACCTGAGCATCGAGTACAACTCGGGAATGGTCTTCTCCATCCCTTGCATGTTGTAGTTCAGCAAAAAACCTTTGTAGCTTGGTGGGAGACAATGGAGGATTCTGTCAATTATAGCATCATCCGGAAGTTCGACTCCAAGTGAAGTTAGACGACCGTGTAACCCAGACATTTTGAGTATGTGCTCACTGACAGAACTGTTCTCCTCCATCTTATATTGAAAGAACTTGTTGAAGACTTCATATCTCTCGACACGGGCATGAGCTTGAAAAATAGCTTCAGCTCTTGGAACATATCATATGCACCGTGTTGCTCAAAACGCCTTTGGAGCCCCGTTTCTAAACTGTATAGCATGCCACACCTAACCAGAGAGTAGTCATCACTCCGCGTTTGCCAGACATTCAGAATGTCCTGGGCTGCTGCAGGAGCGGGAGGGTCACCTAGCGGCGCATCAAGGACATAAGCCTTTTTAGCTGCTTCAAGGATGAGCTTCAAGTTGCGAACCCAGTCCGCATAGTTGCTACCATCATCTTTCAGCTTGTTTTTCTCTAGGAATGCGTTGAAATTGAGGTTGACGTTGGCCATCTACAATATTTATGAAGACAACTTTTAGACTAAGATCATGACAATTAAGTTCATTTAATCAAATTAAGTATGAACTCCCACTTAAATCGACATCCCTCTAGTCATCTAAGTGATACATGATCCATGTTCACTAACCCGTGTCCGATCATCACGTGACACAGACTAGTCACCATGGTGAGCAACTGCATGCTGATCATATTCAACCATACGACTCATGTTCGACCTTTTGGTATCTTGTATTCGAGGTCATGTTTGTACATGCTAAGCTCATCGAGTCAACCTAGGTGTTTCGCGTGTGTAAATCTGGCTTACACCCGTTGTATGCGAACGTTAGAATCTATCACACCCGATCATCACGTGGTGCTTCGAGACAACGATCCTTTGCAACGGTGCACACTCAGGGGAATACGTTCTCGAAATTTTAAGAGGGATCATCTTATTATGCTACCGTCGTTCTAAGAAATAATATGAAAAACATGATAAACATCACAATGCAATCATATAGTGACATGATATGGCCATTATCATCTTTGCTCTTTCGATCTCCGTCTTCAGGCATCGCATGATCATCATCGTCACCGGCGTGACACCATGATCTCCATCATCGTGTCTCTGTGAATTCGTCATGCCAACTACTACTATCACTACTACTATAGCTAACCGTTAGCAATGAAGTAAAAGTAGTAAGCACATGGCGTTGCATCTCATACAATAAATTAAGACAACTCCTATGGCTCATGCCAGTTGTCATACTCATCGACATGCAAGTCGTGAAACCTATTACAATAACATGATCATCTCATACATCATACATGCAACATCACAACTTTGGCCATATCACATCACATGTCAAACACTGCAAAAACAAGTTAGACGTCCTCTAATTGTTGTTGCAAATTTTACGTGGCTGATTTAGGTTTCTAGCAAGAACGCCTTCTTACCTACGTGACAGCCACAACGATGATATCCAAATCTATTTACCCTTCATAAGGACCCTTTTCATCAAATCCAATCCGACTAGAGTAGGACCGACACACACCCTCTAGCCACCTTCATGCACGGTGTGCATGTCTGTCGGTGGAACCAGTCTCATGTAAGCGTACGTGTAATGTCGGTCCGGGCCGCTTCATCCCACAATACCGCCGGAAGAATAATACTAGTAGCGGCAAGCAATTGACAAATCCTCACCCACAACCTTTTGTGTTCTACTCGTGCATAGAATCTACGCATAGAAAACCTGGCTCGGATGCCACTGTTGGGTAACGTAGCATGAATTCAAAAATTTCCTACGCATATTCAGATCTTCCTATGAAGAGACCAGAAATGAGAGAGGGGTGAGTGCATCTTCATAGCTTTGAAGATTGCTAAGCAGAAGCGTTGCTAGAATGCGGTTGATCGAGTCGTACTCGTGGCGATTCAGATTACAGTGTGATTCCGATCTAGTGCCGAACCACGGCAGCTCCGCATTCAACACACGTGCAGCCCAGTGACGTCTCCCGCACCTTGATCCAACAAGTAGGAGGGAGAGGTTGGCGAAGATCTCCGGCAGCATGACGGCGTGGTGACGATGGAGAGACGAGGTCTCCCGGCAGGGCTTCGCCAAGCACCGGCAGAGAGGAGGAAAAAGAAGAGCAGGGCTGCGTCGAGGGAGAGGGAAAAATGTGTCTTCAAAAGCCCAAAAGTGCCCACTTTATATAGGAAGAGGGGAGGGGGTGCCACCCATATGTTTCCCACCCTAGGTGGTGCGGCAGCTCCCCCGTATGGGAGGTGCGGCGGTCAGGGCAAGGGGGAGGGGTGGCGCACCCCTAGCTGGGCCTTCGGACCACCAGCGCCTAGGTTTTACCCCCTCTCCACCTCCTGCGCCTTGTGCTGAGTGTGGGGGGCGCACCAGCCCACCTAGGGGCTGGTTCCCTCCCGCACTTGGACCATCTAGCCTCCCGGAGTCGTTGCCCCCTTCCGGTAGACCCCCGGGGCCACCTCCGGTGGTCCCGGTACGTTACCGGTGATGCCCGAAACACTTCCGGTGTCCGAAACCATCCGTCCTATATATCAATCTTTACCTCTGGACCATTCCGGAGCTCCTCTTGATGTCCGGGATCTCATCCGGGACTCCGAACAACTTTCTATAACCTCGTCTAACAATTCCCTATAACCCTAGCCTCATCGAACGTTAAGTGTGTAGACCCTACGGGTTCGGGAGATAGGCAGACATGACCGAGACACCTCTCCAGCCAATAAACATCAGCTGGGTCTGGATACCCATGGTGGATCCCACTTGCTCCACGATAATCTCATCGAATGAACAACGATGTCAAGGATTCAATCAATCCCGTATACAATTCCCTTTGTCTGTCGGTATAGAACTTGCCCGAGATTCGATCGTCGGTATACCTATACCTTGTTCAATCTCGTTACAGGTAAGTCTCTTTACTCGTTCCGTAGCACGTCATCGTGTGACTAACTCCTTTAGTCACATTGAGCTCATGATGATGTTCTACTGAGTGGGCCCAGAGATACCTCTCCGTCACACGGAGTGACAAATCCCGATCTCGATTCGTACCAACCAAACAGATAATTTAAGAGGTACCCGTAGTGCACCTTTATAGTCACCCAGTTACGTTGTGACGTTTGATACACCCAAAGCACTCCTACGGTATCCGGGAGTTGCACAATCTCACGGTCGAAGGAAAAGACACTTGACATTAGAAAATCTTTAGCATACGAACAATACGATCTAGTGCTACGCTTAGGATTGGGTCTTGTCCATCACATCATTCTCCCAATGATGTGATCCCGTTATCAATGACATCTAATGCCCATGACCAGGAAACCATGATCATCTATTGACTAATGAGCTAGCCAACTAGAGGCTTGCTAGGGACACATTGTGATCTATTTATTCACACATGTATTACTATTTCCTGTTAATACAATTATAGCATGAACAATAGACGATTATCATGAACAAGGAAATATGATAATAACCATTTTATTATTGCCTCTAGGGCATATTTCCAACATAGGTCTATGGTCAACTACTCACGCATCATCGGAGAGGTCATGGTGTTGATGAAGAAGCCCTCCGTATCTGAATCCGCCCTCTGACAGGGCACCAAAACGTGCCCCACATGGGATCTTGCGGAGACAGAAGCTTGCGGCGGCGGAAAAGTATTTTCATGGCTCTCTTGATTTTTTCTAGGATTTTAGGGAATATATAGGTGAAAGACCTAGGGCAGAGTAGGCCTAGGGAGCCCGCAAGCCTGGGAGGCGCGGGTCCCCCTGGCCACGCCATGAGCGCTTGTGGGGTCCCTGGTGACCCTCTTCCTTGGTTCTCAAGTCTCCCAATCGTCTTCTGTTTCGGAAAAAACTTTTCGGAAGTTTTATTCTGTTTGGACTCCGTTTAAAATCCTCCTCTCAAAAGGGTCAAAAACACGGAAAAAACAGGAACTGGCACTTGGCACTGAGTTAATAGGTTAGTCCCAAAAAAGATGTAAAAGGCATACAAAACATCCAAAGTTTGACAAGATAATAGCATGAAACCATCAAAAATTATTGATACGTTGGAGATGTATCAATCATCCCCAAGCTTAACTCCTGCTCGTCCTCGAGCAGGGAAGTGATAAAGACTGAATTTTTTATGTGGAATGCTACCTAGCATAGTTGTCCTTTGTAACTTCTTTCATGTGACATGAATGTTCAGATCCGTAAGATTCAAACAATAGTTTTCTATTGACATGAAAACAATAATACTTCAAGCAAACTAGTAAGGTAATCATGAACTTTTGAAATAACAAGGCCAAAGAAAATTATCCCTACAAAATTATATAGTCTGGCTATGCTCCATCATCCCCTCACAACTAATTTAAATCATGCACAACCCCGTTATTGCCATACAAAGTAATTGTTTTCGCACTCTTACTTTCTCAAACCTTTTACAACTATCACGCAATACATGAGTGTGAGCCATGGATATATCACTATAGGTGGAATAGAGTGTGGTGATGGTTGTGAGACAAAAAAGGAGGAGATGGTCAGATTGACTCGGCGTATGAAAGGGCTATGGAGATGCCCATCAATAGATATCAATGTGAATGAGTAGGGATTGCCATACAAAGGATGCACTAGAGCTATAAGTATGTGAAAGCTCAAAAGGAGAACTAGTGGGTGTGCATCCAACTTGCTTGCTCACGAAGAGCTAGGGCAATTTGAGGAAGCCCAACATTGGAATATACAAGCCAAGTTATATAATAAAGAATACCACTTGTATATGGTGGTGACAAAACGAGAGGCTCTCAATCATGAAGAACATGGTGCTATTATGAAGCACAAGTGTAGAAAAAGATAGTAGCATTGTCCCTTCTCTCTTTTTCTCTCTTTTGTTTTATTTATTTATTTGGGCTCTTTGGCCTCTCTTTTTTTATTTGGGCTCTTTGGGCTCTTTTTTTTCCTCACATGGGAGAATGCTCTAATAATGATGATCATCACAATTTTATTTACTCACAGCTCAAAGCTTAGAATGATGATGACTCTATAGGAAATGCCTCCGGCAATGTACCGGGATGTGTAACGATCTAGCTTGGCATATGATGTTGAAACATCTCGCTAGCTATATTACGATCATGCAATGGCAATATGAGAGTGACGGCACAAGTCATGAGACGGAACGATGGGAGTTGTATGGCAATATATCTTGGAATGGCTATGAAAAGGCCATATTAGGTAGGTATGGTGGCTGTTTTGAGGAAGGCATATGGTGAGTTTGTGCACCGGCGAAAATTGTGCGGCACTAGACAGGCTAGGAATGGTGGAAGGTGAAAGTGCATCTATACCATGGACTCACATTAGTCATGAAGAACTCGCATACTTGTTGCGAAAGTTTTTATTAGTAATCGAAACAAAGTGCTAAACGCATACTCCTAGGGGAAGGGTTGGTAGGTATTAACCATCGCGCTATCCCGACCTCAACACAAAGGATGACAATAATTAGATCAATTATGGTCCGACTTCCTAACATAGCGGTTCACCATACGTGCATGTTACGGGAATCACTACCTTGGACACAAGTATTTCTAGATTCACAACACCCTACTAACATAACTCTTAATATTACCAAATCCACGTCTCAAAACAAATTGAGAGGACTCAAAACTTCTCTTTCTACTCAATGCACATGAAGATGGAGGTTTTTATATCCTCTTTGGGTACCTATCACCTTTGGGACTACTTTCATAGCACAAGCCAACTACCAAGTCACGCACCGCTGTGCTCTAGAAGATCTAAGTGAAGCACATAGAGCAAAATTGTGTAGCTCAAAAGATATAAGTGAAGAACGATGAGCATTCTAGCAAAATTACGATGAGTGTGTGTCTCTCTCAAAAGGTTTGCAGCAAGGATGGTTGTGACACAACAAAAAGAAAAGACTCCTACGATACAAGACGCTCCAAGCAAAACACATATCATGCGGTGAATAAAAATATAGTTCCAAGTAATGTTACCGATGGATTGAAGACGAAAGAGGGGATGCCTTCCCGGGGCAACCCCAAGCTTACGCTTTTTGGTGTCCTTGAATTTGGCTTGGGATGCCTTGGGAATCCCCAAGCTTGAGATCTTTCCACTCTTTATCCCTTTGTCCAGGAGAACATGACCCAAAACTTGAAAACTTCATAACACAAAACTTAAACAGAAACTCGTGATATCATTAGCACAAGAAAACAAACTACCTCCTCTATAGGTACTGTAGAAATCTTGATTTATATTTATATTGGTGTTAGATTAGTGTATTCTCACTTTTCCATGGCTAGTACTCGCCGATACTATCCATAGTTTCCTCAAAACAAGCAACCAACTCAACAAAAACAGAATCTGTCAAAAACAGACCAGTCTGTAGCAATCTGTATACTTCGTATACTTATGGTACCTCAAAAGTTCTTAAACATTACGAATGCCTGTGCAAAAGGCATATCAACTAGCAGAAAAAAGAATCCACTCAAAAGCTCTTTCTGAATAAAAATGAAAAATAATCTCGTGAGCGAAAAGTTTCTGTCTTTTTCCAACACGATCAAACAACCATCACCAAGACTAGTCATAAAGGTTTTGCTTGGCTCAAACACAAAAAGAATCACAAAAGACACTATCATAACATAATTATGATGGTGTGGACGCACCGAAACAGAAATAAAAAGATAAATTCATTGGCTTGCCTCCCAACAAGCTCTATTGTTTAACGCCCTTAGCTAGGCATAAAGTGGTAGAATCACGTATCGTCGTCTTTGGTGCTCAAACCATAAGTAGCCCTCATCATGGAATGATAAGGAAATCTTATTTTCTTTCTAGGAAAGTGTTCCATGCCCTTGTTTAAAATAAATTGAAATGTAATATTCCCTTCCTTCAAATCGATGATAGCACCGGTAGTCCTTAGGAAAGGTCTACCAAGAATAATAGGGCATGTAAGATTGCAATCAATGTCAAGCACAATGAAATCCATGGGTACATAGTTTCTATTTGCAATAATAAGAACATCATTGATCCTTCCCATGGGTTTCTTGACAATAGAATCCGCAAGATGCAAATTAAGAGAACACTCCTCAATCTCATTAAAACCAAGAACATAATGTAAAGACTTTGGAATTGCGGAAACACTAGCACCCAAATCACACAAAGAATTGCATTCATAGTTTTTGGATTTGATTTTGATATTAGGTTCCTAGTCATCATGAAGATTTCTAGGTATAGAAACTTCCAATTCAAGTTTCTCTTCAAGAGATTTTATCATAGCTTCGACGATATGATCGGTAAAGGCCTTGTTTTGGCTATAAGCATGTGGAGAGTTTAACATGGATTGCATCACAGAAATGCATTCAATCAAGGAGGAACTATCATAATTGAATTCCTTGAAATCCAAAGTAGTAATTTCATTACTACTCAAGATTTTATTATCTTCTACTCCACTTTCAATGCTTTTAGCATCAAGATAGATGGACTCCGAATCATTGGGGTGTTTTTCAACCAAGGTGGATTCATATCCAGCCCCATCATCATTAGGTTTGACACAAGAAAACAAAGATTCAATGGGAGTGACACCAAGCACTTTAAGATCTTCGTGATTTTTATCACGAGAACACGCCTTTTTAAGCCGTTCATGTCTAGCACAAATTGGGGCGGTTCTTTCTTTGCTCTCACTCATGGAAACACGCATAGATTTCAAAGTGTCATCCATATTGATCTTGGGAGGAGCACATCTAACTTTCAAAGCATCAATATCACTAGACATTCTATCAACGCTCCTAGCCAAATCGTCAATTTTGAGTAGTTTTTCCTCTATGGACGGACTAAATTTTTTTGTGGGTTGATAAACTCTTTGATATTACTCTCTAGATCAGAGGGTAATATATTGTAATTTCCATGAGTATTGTTGTAGGAGTTGCCAAAGTTATTAGAGGAGTTACTAGGAAAAGGCCTAGGAACATAGTTTCCTCTAAAAGCATTGTTGTTGCCAAAATAATTCCTACCAACAAAGTTAACATCCAAGCTAGAGTTGATACTCTCAATAAAGGAAGACAAGGGCATACCATTAGGATCGAAAGGAGCACTTCTACTAGCAACCAAATTCATTAACTCATCCATCTTAGCACTCAACGAGTTAATTTCTTCTATAGCGTGTACCTTCTTACTAGTAGGTGACCTTTCAGTGTGCCACTGCGAGTAGTTTGTCATGATATTTCCTAGGAGTTTTGTGGCTTCTCCTAACGTGATTTCCATGAACGTTCCACCTGAGGCAGAGTCCAAGGTATTTCTAGAAGCGAAATTCAAGCCAACGTAAAAGATTTGTATAATCATCCAAAGACTCAAGCCATGAGCGGCACAATTTCTAATCATCAATTTCATTCTCTACCAAGATTGCACAACATGTTCATGATCAAGTTGCTCAAAATTCATGATATCATTACGGAGAGAGATAATCTTAGCCGGCGGAATGTACTTGGATATGTAAGCATCTTTGCACTTATTCCAAGAATCAATACTATTTTGGGCAAAGACGAAAACCAATTTTTTGCTCGATCTCGCAACGAGAAAGGAAAAAGCTTCAATTTAATCATATCATTATCCAGATCTTTCATCTTTTTCATATCGCAAAGCTCAATGAAGGTATTAAGATGGGATGCGGCATCTTCACTAGGAAGGCCGGAGAATTGCTCTTTCACAACAAGATTCAACAAAGCAGCGTTGATTTCGTATGATTCCGCACGAGTGGCGGGAGCAATCGGAGTACTAATAAAAACATTATTATTAGTATTCGAGAAGTCACAAACTTTGGTGTTTTCAGTCATGGTAACTTCAGCAAGCAAACAAGCACACAAGCGAATAGAAAGCAGGCGAGAGAAAAAGGCAAACGAAAAAGGCAAATATTTTTGTAAATTTTTGTTTTTCATAAGTGGGGGAGAGGAAAACGGGAGGCAAAAAAGTAAATGCAAGAGATGAGTTTGCGACACTTACTTGGATGAGTTCTTGACTTGATCCTCCCCGGCAACAGTGATAGAAATCTTCTGTCGTCTCTTGAGCTTGCGTTGGTTTTTCCCTTGAAGAGGAAAGGGCGATGCAGCACTGGAGCAGTAAGTATTTCCCTCAGTTTGAGAACCAAGGTATCAATCCAGTAGGAGAATCGTGTCAAGTCCAGAGTACCTGCAGAAACACAAAAGAGCTTGCACCAAACGCTATTAAGGGGTTGTCAATCCCTTCAATATTGATTGCAAATTGAGAACTGAAGGCAGAAAGTGTAACAAAGTAAAAGTGCAAGGCTGAAAATATGGTGTGAAGTAGACCCAGGGGCCATAGTGTTCACTAGAGGCTTCTCTCAAAATAGAAAATATTACGGTGGGTGAACAAATTACTGTCGAGCAATTGATAGAACCGCGCAAAGTCATGACGATATCTAAGGCAATGATCATACATATAGGCATCACGTCCGAGACAAGTAGACCGATACTTTCTTCATCTACTACTATTACTCCACACATCGACCGCTATCCAGCATGCATCTGGTGTATTGAGTTCGTGACGAACAGAGTAACGCCTTAAGCAAGATGACATCAGGTAGAGAGATAAACTCAAACCAATGATGAAAACCCCATCTTTTTACCCTTGATGGCAACAACAAGATGCGTGCCTTGCTACCCCTTCTATCACTGGGTGAGGTCACCGCACGGTATGAACCCAAAACCAAGCAATTCTCCCATTGCAAGAATCATAGATCAAGTTGGCCGAACAAAACCCACAACTCGAAGAGAATTACAAGGATATGAAAGAATGCATATAAGAGATCAGAAGAAACTCAAATAAGACTCATAGATAATCTGATCGTAAATCCACAATTCATCGGATCTCGACAAACACACCGCAAAAGAAGATTACATCGGATAGATCTCCATGAAGATCATGGAGAACTTTGTATTTAAGATCCAAGAGAGAGAAGAAGCCATCTAGCTAATAGCTATGAACTACTCACGCATCAATGGAGAGGTCATGGTGTTGATGAAGAAGCCCTCCGTATCCGAATCCCCCTCTGGCAGGGCACCAGGACGTGCCCCAGATGGGATCTTGCGGAGACAGATGATTGCGGTGGCGGAAAAGTATTTTCGTGGCTCTCTTGATTTTTTCTGGAATTTCAGGGAATATATAGGTGAAAGACCTAGGGCAGAGGAGGCCCAGGGAGCCCACAAGCCTGGGAGGCGCGGGCCCCCTGGCTGCGCCATGAGGGCATTTGGGGTCCCTGGTGACCCTCGGCCTTGGTTCTCAAGTCTCCCGATCGTCTTCTGTTTCGGAAAAAATATTTTCAGAAGTTTTATTCCGTTTGGACTCTGTTAAAAATCCTCCTCTGAAAAGGGTAAAAAACACAGAAAAAACAGGAACTGGCACTTTTCACTGTGTTAATAGGTTAGTCCCAAAAAATATACAAAAGACATACAAAACATCCAAAGTTTGACAAGATAATAGCATGAAACCATCAAAAATTATAGATACGTTGGAGACATATCATCCGCCTATAAATCTGCCCAACCCCCGTCGAGGGGGGCACTGCAATCTTGAGCTTCCTCTCTGCTTCCCTTCGCTCCATCGAGAAAACCTCCTCTCCTCCCTGTTTCCCTATCTTCCATGCGTCTCCTGGAGGCGAACTTGGCAGGGGGAAGTGCGTGGCTCCATCGACGCCCCCGTCTGCCTCCGGGAGCAGCGGCGGAGGGCCCTCGGGGCCTCCACTCGTCCGTCGCCGCTCGGTTCTGGCCGATGAGTAAGTCCCTCGACTGCGCCACTTTTCCTGATTATCCTGTGAGTTGCTTTGTGGTTGATCTGTCCTCTTCTCCAGCGCGCCCTGCATGAAGAAACCCAAGCTCGGCGAGCTTCAGGAGGAGATGGAGGGGCTACGGGGCCGGCTTGAGATCGTCGAGGCTATCCTCCAGGCCGCCCGCGAGGGCGAAGCGGAGGCCAAGCTGAGTTGGCATCGCTGCAACAGCAGGTCCAGGAAGGAACCGACGTTGTCCAGGCCACCCAGGGCACGGAGTCTTATGCCCGGATGATGGCGTCCGAGCGCTCCAACCAGTTCAAGGGCATCGTCGGCCAAGCGGCCGACGCGACGCGCCGATTGGCAGTTTAGGCCCTGAAGCTGCCAAACGTGAGGTGCGACAGGGGCTACCCTTCCTTCTTCCAGAAGGTGGTGGAGATGCTGGAGTCTGGTGCCTCCTGCGTGTAGGAGGACAACACGGCCGACGTGCGCGAGCTTCTGGGCCTTGGCTTGACGCTCGTCTTCTCCAACCGGCGCCGCCTTGCCCCGCAGCTCAACCTCCGGCGCGTCGTCGAGCCGGCGCCCGCTGAGTCTCATCGTCTTCTCTCGGATGAAGTCCGCCCGCATGTGAACCTCCTGGTGGAGCCGTATGTTCGGGTGCCCGTCTCCAGCGAGGAGGAGGGCTCTCATGCCAAGCCTGCATGCACCAAGGGCGATGTTGGAGGCCTCTCCCCCTAGGCACCCCCAGGTTCTGTTTACCTACTCATACGATGCTTGATCAAGAACCCTTCCCTTTCGGGTGTTAAGCTTTCACGTTATTACCTTTGTCGTCCTTCGTTTTCCTTTTCGCCCTTGAATTGATGGTAGGCTCGCTGGTGGTCATCGCGGTTCGTCTTTGAAGCTCAGGGCCCGTTGCTGCCCCAGCCATTGCTTTGGGGGCAACAACGGCCAAGGCCCTCAGGAGGCCCTACCCCTTGAGGCTCCGGTCATGCCGTTGCATGCTTGGTCGATGGCCTCATTCCTCGCCGCAGCTGAATCCTTAGGCCATGCGTCCCTTTGTTAGTATGCATGTTTTTAATTTGTTGTTAGTGTGGCGTGAAACCAAATGACACCCGTTTGGGCTTGCGAGGTACTTAGCTCGTGGGTTTGCCTTGGTCCCTTCGTAGCTCCTCCTGAGTAGCTCCTCCTTTGTAAGTGGATGGGGTGGAGACCCTTTCGGTCCTCTATGTTTGCGAGCCCTGGTCCTGCTCCTTACGACCGGCAAGGCTCTGGAGGCTCAGTGCTCAGGAGCCCCCTTCGACACTTGAGCGATTCCTCTTCCCGTTTCCTTGGTCTTCGCCTCAGGATGCCGTGAGGCCTCCCGAGACTCTTTGTGGTGATCTTGTGCTTCGATCTGGACCCCCGAGTGGGGGTTGATCGCCGAAAATGTTCGCCCCTGGGACGGCAAGTCCTTGCTTTTGCTCCTTGGCCCCTAGGCGTGGTGCGCAGTGTTTAGCTCCTCAGAGAATGTTATCTAGAAAAAGAGGCTTCAAAACCGGCGAATACGAGAAAGCGCAATAGAAAGTTCCACCCCCTTTTTATTTTTCATACATCAACTTTTTAAATTGACAGATGTAATTCCGGCAGAAGATAGTTCAAAATCCAGGAAAAGCAAGCAAACACCATGTGTGGCACCTAGGCTGGCAGTCATTGGTGGACTATGTGGGTTTCCTTGCCAGCTGCGGGCATAGTCATTGGTGGACTAAGTTGATTGCCTCCGTCTGCACCCAGCGTGGAGCATAGGTATTCCACTAGGCGTGGGGTGGACCCCTTCCACGTCCTCGGGGGGCCCGGGGCGTATACAACCTCGGCTCGTTAATACATGAGAGTGTCACGGTGGGGGTGTATATGGGAGGTCGCAAGGATGCTTTGGCCTCGCGAGTGTCCCTACCCCCTAGGCATAGGTCCGTGAGTCCGGAAGTCATTTGTGGACTGTGTTGAATTCCTCCATCTGCACCCAGCGCGGAGCATAGGTATTCCACTAGGCATGGGGTGGGACCCTTCTCGTCCTCGGGGGGTGGGGGTGTGGGGCTTGCGTATACAGCCTCGGCTCGTTATTATGTGAGAGTGTCATGGGATGAAGTAGGTTCCGGAAGGATTGAAGGATGATGCAGAGGTGCTGCGAGTTGGTGCAGGTCCCGCGCGCTCCTTCTCCTCAGGCCGGTTGAGGACTTTTCTATTGCTCTACGTCGGCATGTCCCAGTCTTGCACATTTCCCTGCCGTCGTGAGGTGCCTCACGAGGCAAGGCCCCGACATACCCCGATACCGACCGAATGTGCTTCGATGGCACCAGGGTGGTCAAGTGGCTTTGTGACCGGTAAGGCTCCTGAGGCGTGATGCTCAGGAGCCCCCTTTAACGTTCGAGAGGCTCTGCGTCGCTATGATCCTGTCTCGCACATTTCCCAACCGCCGTTGCGTGTGACCGACTAAACGGATGTAGCTACTGGGTCAAGCCCAGCCACCCCTGATGTAGACCGAATGTATGTGGACGATATCACGGGCGGAAGGTGGCCTTATGATCGGCAAGGCCCTTGAGGCTCGATGCTCAGGAGCCCCCTTTTGACGCTCAAGCAACTCTGCGTTGCCAGGACCCGGTCCCGCGCATTTCCCAACCGCCGTTGCTTGCGACCGAATGGACGATCTCAGCTATGGGGTCAACCCTTGCCACCACTGATAACGATTGAATGTCCGAGGACGATATCAACGGCGACAGGTGGCCTTGTGAACGATAAGACCTCTTAGGCGCGATGCTCCGGAGCCCCCGTTTGACGCTCAAGTGGCCCCCATTTCAGCCTGCTGATTGTGACCCTGGGAAGCCGCGAGGCGTCCCCAGGTCACGCGACGGGGCGTCGTTCACCATCCGGATCCCCCGAACGGGGGGGGCATGTCGTGAACACCTGAAGTCCCTGCGGTCTGCTGGCACTCTCTAGAGCAGTGAACCCCAATAAATTACCTCGCATAGCTTCTTCGCGTATGAGGGGAGCCTCGTGATTTCCGTCCCTTGGCACCTGCTCCAGCTCCATGGTTGTCGCGGGTGCCCCGCGCCACTTGCGTCTCGTTGCTTCATATGGCTTGTCCTCTTGAGGCCTGGGGTCAATTTCTTCATAGTTTCTCCATGGGGGCGACGGCTGGCGTCACGCCCCGTGGCCTAGGGGCGCTGGGGGCCTCCAGGGCGCTCCTTACTCCTGAGAAGAGTAGGCGCCCGGGGTGGGCACTTGGGGCTCTTCTTGGTCGGGAGGGTAAGGCGGCATCGCATACTCTGGTATGTAGGGCTCCATGTAGACGTTCGATCGACCGCCAAAGCAGTTCAGCAGCGCGACGGTGGCGGTCCCCCTCAGCATCGGAGGGGGGTCCCCCCGATCGTGTTGCTCAAAGATCTTCCTGCGATGGGATTCCGCGCAAAGCCGCTTGTTCCTGTTGCCGCCGTTGGCTGGTCCCGGTGTTGCTCGGTGCAGACTCCCGCCCCTTAGTGCCCTGGGGTGTCTCCGGTTCCGTAGCTCGCCCGTGTCGGCGCCTCCGCCGTCTGCTGTAGCTGCCCCTAAGAGAGCGCTCCTGCCTGGTCGATCCGGGTTGTCGCGGGCCGACCTGGTCTTGGTGATGCACGCCGGTGTGTGCATCGGACGTCCCGCCGTTCTCGTCGCGCCTGTGGTAGTTGCTGGCGTGCTGCGCCTCGAGGCCCGCTGCCGGAATTTGGAGGGGGAGAAGGGCAGCGTGCGACGTGTCTCTCTAAGCCCCACCCCACGCAGGAGGGGCTCCGTCGCTTGCAGGCCCACGGACCGGCACGAGGTGCGAGCCCCCGATGATCGGCGCCTGCGGCCTTGAAGGAGAGTGGGGTCGGATGGCCTTCTTGGCGATGGCAATCAGCTCCATGATGTGTTCTGTCTAGGCGTCGAAGCCCCCTTGCGTCGGTCGTTGGAGGAGCATCTCGCTCGCCATATGCAACGCGTCGTGCGCGCCAAGGTCTGCCAAGTTGATGCGGCGCGTCAGGGATGCCGGTGGCGCCGTCCAACCACCGAGCGGCTTCATGGCGTAGGTGGTCTCGACGGTGGAGGTGATGTTGACGATCTGGTACGAGCCGCCAAGTAACACAACGCCAGTACACGATGCGGCCGCTGTGTATGACGATTGGAGGCCAACTCGACGAGGCTCGAAGAAGCTTGCTGGGTGCCGGTCATCGTCGCAGCGGGCTTAGGGAAGATAAAGCTTGGAGAAGACCTCCACATGCCCCCTACCTGGCGCGCCAAATGTCAGATTTCAGGCTTTGCGAAACCCTATACATTCAAACTTAGGGGCGTGTACGAAGATCTCTCCTAGCCTAACCTTGCCTAGCTCGCTACTCGATGGACAGCACAAGGAATTCACTCGATGGTGAGGAAGACAGAGAACACGACAGTTTACCCAGGTTCGGGCCGCTGAGAAGCATAATACCCTACTCCTGCTTTGGTGGATTGCCTCCCTTGGAGGTGGGTGGATGAACTAGTACAGTGTTCTTGAGGGCCTCCGGAGGCTTGGTGGCTTTGCGCGGAGCTAGTGGGTGAACGAATGGATAGGATTGCCCTGTACGAAGCAACCTATCCTCTATATGTAGTGGTGGCCTGGGTTTTCTTCCCTTATCGTTTCGACGGGAAGAGATCCCACGACGACCAATTTCAGAGGCGGACAGGGGAACATGCTTCCCGTGTCCAAAAGTGGTCTTCGCGTGCAAAGTGTGTGCCAACACTGTAGGGGCGGGTTTAGGGATGACGTTCGTCCTGCTGGCGGGCGGTCATGGTCTTGTTGCACCAGAATGGAAATCTTTTAGAGATGCCTTGCGAACCTTTGGTATGTCCTTGCCTCCTTTGCACTAAAGGGGAAACTGCGCCACCCCGCTGTCTGCTGCTCTCCTATTCTTCCCTTGCGTCATCCTTGATTCGTGAGGCCTGGCCTCACCTCGGAATATCCGCTGCTCCAGAGGGGTCCTGGGGAGGCCCTCTTCGGGTCTTGATGCCATTCCTCCTTGTGAGGCTTGGCCCCTCACAAGGGCCTTGCCTTGAGTGATGCCGCACCCTACTTTGCTTGATGAAGTGGGCCAGCCCTAGGCCGTAGGCATGCAGGTCTGGGTACCCCCATTCCGAGAATGCCGATAGGTATACCAAGAGTGGAGATTAGCCGTCTCCAAGACATTTGGGGCCGCTTGGCCCCCTCGGACGGCTGGCGATTGCCGGCCCATTTGGCCGACCCAAGTCCGGACGGCAGGCGAAAGCCGGCCCCTCCTGCTCATAAGTTCAGCCCACTGGAGACAGCCGGCCCCACATCAGGCCCGCACATACCTGGCTGGTTGGTGGTAGTTGGCCACCTCTTCAACACATACCCGGCCGCCTGGCCCTCTTCAGCCGGACGGCCGACCCTCGTCCCATCCGGCCGTACCATCGTACGCAGACAAGACAAGACGAATGATCAAAGGCTATCTTGGCAACAGTACGGGCTGACGTGTACGGTAGTGCTGCGATGTGATGATGGGAGGGTCAGCGAGGCTACAGGGACCCCGACCCTGATCGGGCAAGGAGGTCCTATAGCCACGTTCCCCTCTAGCGACCTCGCCGTGACTGCTTGGTGCACCAATCGCTCTTGCACACAACCGGTGGGCCCCACGACAAGACCCAACCATAGGTGGGCCCCGCTGCCGGCCCAAGAGATTGGCAGCCGGTCCCCACCCCCACAATCCTACCGCTACCACTTTAACATCTGGCTACACTATACAGCCACGCCCCTGTCCACTCAGAGGGGTAGGTTTGAGAGGTTCATACGTTCGTCCAGTTGAGACTCCTGCCACTACTCATAGAACACCACGTGAGGCAGCGAGACCGGCAGCCAGCGCTCCGTATCCCTCCTCATGAACAGCTCAAGGAGCAACCTTTGTATATTGGTTACCTTATACTCACACAGGCAGGACTAGGGGTTTTACCTCATCGGAGGGCCCTGAACCTGGGTAAACCGGCGTCGTGTGTGTTGCGCCTACACCCGTTCCCAGATATAGTTGGCGCCCACCGTGGGACCGGCAGTGACGCCGCATGGAGTAACATTCTGGGCGGGACCCTTCACCCCTTCTGGAAAACGCGTGGTGCACGACGTGGTCATGCGCTATGGCGCGCTCGACTCCATCAACGATAACGCCCGCCGTCTGGAGGACGCAGACTTCCCCGTTGACGGCTCCATCATCACCTTCAGCTCTCACCGTGTTTATGTCGCGGTAGTCGCTAACTGCTACCCCACCGAGGTGTTTAGCTGCGATGAGCTGCCGCCGAAAGGTGACAACAACCTCTCCCACAGCATCGACGACCTGTGAGACAGTGTGGAGGTTTTCGCGGTCACCTCGCATGGCGGTGCGTTGGGGTACCGAACCTCGATCCCTGCGGCGATGGGCACGCTCCGCACCCTCATCCCTCCGATGGCCGACCCCTCGGACGCCACCCAATAGCTCGATGGCCACCGCTTGCAGCTGCTCCGCGAGGCAGAAGCGCTGGAGGCTACTCGACGCGAGTTCGAAGTTGCCCGACACGAGTTCAACGCGGCCCATGGTTTAACGCTGCTGCCCCGGGGCCCAACCAACGGGATCGCGTATGACACCGAGGAGGCGCAGTCGGCCAGGTGCTGGCCGGCGACCACCCAATCTACGACACCCTCGTCCAGAACATGCGAGCCGCACTGTCTGCGATCACGACCTCGAGGGCCTCAACGGTCCAGCCCGCGATGCGCAGCAGGAGAGTATCCGCATCCTCATCAAGGCCAGCAATGTGCAGCAGGCCTGGTCGTCACGCCACCCAGCCAGCTCCCGCTCAAGGACCCGCACTGACGCTGGCCAGCCCGTAGCCGGCAGGCGGGAGACCAACCAGGCATCTTCGCCTGCCAACACCCATCATTGTCGCGGCAGCCAGCCGGTGGGCAGCCGCTGCCGAAGGAACCGCAACCCGTCTATTGTCGATAACCAAGCCCGTGCATCGACTGGCTAGGTCGACAACCAGTCGGGGCGGAGCAGCTGGCGCGAGGAGCGCGACTAGTGTGGGAGGCCGCGCGGGCCGGTAGGCGGACGAATCGATGCACGCCAACTCGGTGACCATGATGCATGCTTCCACCTGGACTGTATCGCCAATCACGCGCGATCGAGGAGGAAGGCACAGCCGGCCTGCCGTGCCTCGTGCCACACATCCTCTAGGAGCCGTTCCCTAAAGGCTTCACCTTGGCGCGCGACACCCCCAAGTACAATGGTTCAACCAAGCCTGATGATTGGTTGATCGACAACACCACCGCCGTCGGCATCGCCGGCGGCAATAAGCGCGTAGCCGTTCGCTCTGCATCACTCATGCTACTCGGCTCGGCTCGGACCTGGCTTAACAGCCTGCCAGTTGGGATCGTAAACGGCTGGCTGGACATCCAGGAGGCGTTTGTGGGCAACTTCACTAGCACGTACAAACGCTTGGGTCGCCCTCGGCAGCTTGGCTTGTGCATACAGGGCCCGGCCGAGCCGCTCCGCGACTACCTCACGCGGTGGACCGAGCTCTGAACACATGCGAAGGTGTCGTTCAAGTGTAGGCGATCCAGTACTTCATCAATGGCTGCCGATGTGACACCCTCCTCAAGCACAAGCTCATGCGCCGGGAACCCTCTGCCCTCACGTAGCTCATGAACATGGTCGACCAATACGCCGTGGACGAGTCTTCCATGAAGCTCCCAGTGCTGGTCGACGCGGCCGGCAAGCCAACTATGCCCAACCCGACTGCCACCTCGGCAATCGGCCAACCCCAGCCAGATCAGGGCAAGCGCAAGGTCGACCAACCAGATGCCCGCCAGGGTAGCTGGCAGGTTGCAACCATCGAGGATGGCTGCATGGCAGACAACCAAGGCTCCAGGCGGCTCCTAATAACCCACAAGTATAGGGGATAGCAAGTGTTTTTTAGGGTAGAGTATTCAACCCAAATTTGTTGATTAGACACAAGGGGAAGCCAAAGAATATTCTCGAGTATTAGCAGTTGAGTTGTCAATTCAACCACACCTGAAAGACTTAGTATCTGCAGCAAAGTTTCAGTAGCAAAATGGTGTGATAGCAACAGTAGCAATGGTAACAGTAGCAGCAGTGACAACAGTAGCAGTAACAGTAGCAGCAGTGACAGAAGTAGCGGCAAATTAACGTAGCAAGGATCAGTAGGAAAAACTCGTAGGCACTGGATCGGTGATGGATAATTATGCCGGATGACATTCATCATGCAAGAGTTATAACACGGAGAGATATGTAACTAGCTCCAGTTCGTCAATGTAATGTACGCATGTATTCCGTATATAGTCATACGTGCTTATGAAAAGAACTTGCATGAGATCTATTGTCCATCCCTCCCGTGGCAGCAGGGTCCTAATGGAAACTACGAGATATTAAGGTTCTCCTTTTACTAGAGAACCGGAACAAAGCATTAGCACTTAGTGAATACATGAACTCCTCATACTAAGGTCATCTCCGGGAGTGGTTCCGGCTATTGTCACTCCGGGGTTGCCGGGTGATAACACATAGTAGGTGACTACAACTTCCAAGATAGGATCAAGAACACACATATATTGACGAGAACATAATAGGTTCAGATCTGAAATCATGGCACTCGGGCCCTAGTGACAAGCATTAAGCATGACAAAGTAGTAGCAACATCAATCTACGAACATGGTGGATACTAGGGATCAATCCCCATCAAAACTAACTCGATTACATGATAGATATCATCCAACCCATCACCATCCAGCAAGCCTACGATGAGATTACTCACAAACGGTGAAGAGCATCATGGAATTGGCGATGAAGGAAGGTTGGTGATGACGAGGGCGACGATCTCCCCTCTCCGGAGCCCAGAAGGACTCCAGATCTGCCCTCCAGAGGAAGAACAGGTGGTGGCGGCGCCTTCGTATCGTAAAACGCGATGAACGCTTCTCTTTCATTTTTTTCCGGACGAAAAGGACTAAATAGAGCTGGAGTTGGAGGCGCGGAGCCCCGAGGGCCCCACAAGACAGCTAGGCGCGGCCAGGGGGGCTCGCGCCTCCTGGGCTTGTGGGCTCCTCACTCCACGCCTCCAGTTGATTCTTGCGCCAGTATTTTTTATATATTCCACAAAAAATCCTTGTAAATTTCCAGGTCATTCCGAGAACTTTTATTTCTGCGCAAATACAACACCATGGCAATTCTGCTGAAAACAGCATTAGTCCGGGTTAGTTCCATTAAAATCATGCAAATTAGAGTCCAAAACAAGGACAAAAGAGTTTGGAAAAGTAGATACGATGGAGACGTATCAGCGCCAACGCACCAACAACGGCTAGCAGCCTTGGTAGGCCAAATACACCATCGAGGCCATGCTCGATGGGACCTGTAAGTTTCAAAGTGGGGCCAAGTCGGCGAGGCACATTGCTCGGCAGTGTAGCTGGTTCACCAAGATCTCGTGTGGCGAGGCCCTGCGGCCTCCACCACCTCGGTCGCCTCCCGCTCTCGGAGCCGGTTGGGCCGCCGACGTCTACCCCGAGGAGGACGCCATCTACGTCATCTTCAGCACGAGCCCGACGACCAGCACAGCCAGCGCATGCGCAAGATGGAGGTCAACGCCATCGTTCCACCGGCCCCCCGGTACATGCACTGGTCGGACAAGCCCATCACCTGGGGCCCCGAGGACCACCCGGTCATGATGCCGACCCCAGGCGGCTATGCGCTGGTGATGGATCCCACCTTCGTCTCCCAACAGTGCACGTGTCGCTTCACGCGAGTGCTCATCAACGGTGGCAGCATCATCAACATTCTCTACCACGACACCATGGAGTAGCTCGGCATCCTCGAGTCAGAGCTCCAGCCGACTCGTACAGTGTTCCATGACATCATGCCGATCACTCCTTCTCGCTAATCGGCCGGGTCCGGCTGGACGTGCTATCCGGCGCCCTGGTGAATTTCCGTCGGAAGCCGATCTGGTTCGAGGTCGTCAACCTCACCAGCTCCTACCAGGCCATCTTGGGTCGGCCGGCCCTGGCCAAGTTCATGGCGGTTCCTCCCTACGCCTATCTTAATATGAAGCTACCAGACCCGTGCGGAATCATCACCGTCGCCGGTAACTACAAGAAGTCGTCTGAATGCCCTCTGGCCGGCTTCAAGGTGGCCGAGTCACTCGTCATCGCTGAGGAGCGGCGAAAAATCGATGGCTCGTAGCCCTTGCCCGCGAGCCGGCCGCCATCCTCGAGCCTAAGCTGAAGCACGCAGTTGCGGAGGCACATTTCCAGCCGGCTGCCGCCAAGGACAACAAGAGGGTCCCCCTGGACCCGGCAGACCGCACCGGCAAATAAGTATGTGTGGGGACCAGCCTCAGCGCAAAATAGGAAGGCGATCTTGTCGACTTCCCCCAAGAGAACCGAGACATCTTTGCGTGGTCCCCAAAGGACATGCCTGGAGTCCCGAGGAAGTTCGTCGAGCACTTTCTCCATGTCCGCCCCGAAGCTAAACCCGTCAGGCAACTCTGGCGCCACTTCTCAAAGGCCAAGCTGAAAACAATCGGCGAAGAAGTTGCCCGGCTGCTGGCAGCCGGCTTCATCATGGAAGTCTTCCACCCGGACTGGTTGTCGAACCCTGTCCTGGTGTTGAAGAAGAACAAGACTTGGCGCATGTGTATCAAGTACACGAGCCTAAACAAGGCATGCCCCAAGGATCCATTTTCTCTACCCCGTATCGATTAAGTGATCGACTCGACGGACGGCTGCGAGCTATTGTCCCTCCTGGACGTCTATTCAGGTTACCATCAGATCAAGCTAAACCCAGCTGATCAGTTGGAGACAGCTTTCATTACACCCTTTGTGGCGTTTTGCTACATTATCATGACATTCGGGCTGAAAAATTTCGGCGCCACGTTCCAGCGGTGCATGCAGCGATGCCTTTATAGGCAGCTTGACCACAACGTACACGTTTACGTGGACGACATTGTGGTCAAAACCAAAGAAAGTTGCACTCTCCTAGACGATCTCAAGGAGACTTTCGCGACCCTGCGCGAGTTCTAGATCCGGCTGAACACGGAGAAGTGAGTGTTCGGTGTGCTAGCCTGATAGCTCCCCGACTTCCTCATTTCCGAACGAGGGAACGAGGCCAACCCAGAAAAGATTCGGGCCATCGAGCAGATGGCCCGGCCGACTGACCTGGCAGGCGTCCAGAAGGTCACCGGCTTCCTCGCCTCGCTTAGCCGCTTCATTAGCAGGTTGGGAGAGAAGGCCCTCCTGCTCTACCGCCTGCTCAAGCAGGTAGACGGCTTCGGCTAGGGCGACGAGGCCAACGAGGCCCTGGCTGTCCTCAAGCGCACACTAACCATGGTGCCCGTGTTGGCTGCACCGGCAGACATAGAGCCAATGTTGCTCTATATCGCGGCAACCATCTGCGTCGTCAGGATCATCATGGCCATCGAACGCTCCGAGCCAGGCCAAGCCTAGCCGGTCCAGCAACCGGTCTACTACGTGAGCGAGGTGACGTCTGCTTCAAAGCAGAACTACCCCCACTACGAGAAGATATGCTACGACGTGTTCCTGGTGGCCCGGTAGCTCAAGCCCTACTTCAAAGAGCATCTGGTCATGGTGGTGAGCACCGCTCCCCTCGGGGAGGTCATGGGCAACAGGGACGCGTCCAGCCACATCGCCAAGTGGGCCCTCCAGATGGCTGACCACGACAATAGGTACAATTCCCGTACTACCGTCAAGTCACAAGGCTTGGCAGACTTCCTCGTCGACTGGGCGGAGATGGAGTACCTACCGCCACATCTCGACTCCACCCATTGGCGCATGTAGTTCGACGACTAGAAGATGTGCACTGGCCTTGGGTGGGCATCGTTCTCTCATACCCCAAGGGAGACCGGCTGTAGTACATCCTCTAGATACACTTTGCCGCGTCCAATAACGTGGAAGAGTACGAGGCGCTCACCCATGGCCTTTGGGTGGTCAAGGAGATCGGAAACTGACGCATCCTCTGCTTCGGTGACTCCGACCTGGTGGTGCAGCAAGTCACTGGCGAGTGGGATGCCAGGGACGCGGGCATGGAAAAGATCGGCTCCACCAGGCAGCCCATCCTAGCCGGCGTGTCCCTGGTGCACGTGCGCAAGCCCTCCATCAGACCTTATCCAAAGTCCGAGTCCATCTTCGTTCCGGCATACACGGGGCTGCGCTGCCATTCCCGGTGAGTGCTGATGCCAACTCGGGGGCTGCCGGCACCCTGCCGGTTGGAGCTCCAGCCGGCCAGCGGCCTGCGCCACACGGACTGCATCCTACCCTAGCACACTCGTCGCCCGTTTCAGTTGGCTTGGGGGCTGCCGACCTTCCCACAGGGTTCCTCCGACCCGACCCGAGTGCTGCGGCAGCTGGCCAGCCGCCTGCCGCCCCCGCCCAAGCAAACGCCACGGCAGCCGTGCTCCCCGTGGTCACAGCCCTATCCTCGGGGCAACCGTTCCTTTAGTACCTCGAAAGAGGCACCCTGTGTGCTAACAAGGTCGAGGCCCGACAAATCCAAAGGTGTTCTACCGCCTACACCATTATCAACAATGAGCTCGTCAAGTGCAGCGTGTCTGGAGTCTTCCGACACTGCGTCGATCCAGATAAAGGCCAAGAGATCCTCCACGACATCCACCAGGGCGAGTGTGGACACCACGCTGCCTCCTAATCCCTGGTGGCTAAGTCATTCTGCCACGGGTTCAACTGGCCGACTGCTTTAAAGGACGCCAAGGAGGTATTTGACAAGGGCAATGGGTGCCAGCGCTTCAAGGTGCGCAACCACCAGCCGGCTGCGGCTCTGCAAACCACCCCCCTGACATGGTCGTTTGCTGTGTGGGGCCTGGACATGGTAGGACCATTCAAGACCGTCCGGGGCGGCGTGACACACATGTTGGTGGCGGTCGACAATTTCACAAAGTGGATCGATGCTCGGCCAATCAAGAAGCTCGGCGGCCAACAGCAATTGCATTCATCAAGGACATCGCTGTCTGCTACGGCCTCCCCAACAACAACATCACCGATAACAACACCAATTTCACCAAGGGTGCACTATCCCGCTACTACAGCGAGCACGGAGTCCAGCTGGACCTCGCATCCGTGGCTCACCCGCAGTCAAACGACCTGTCGGAGCCGGCAAACAACCACATCCTAGCCGGCCTTAAGCCCAAACTGGTCGAGCCGCTCGAGCGCTCGGCCGACGCCTAGGTCGAGGAACTACCGGTAGTGCTATGGAGTCTGCGGACCACGCCCAACCAGGTAACTGGTTTCACCGCATTCTACATGGTGTATGGTCCGAGGTGATCATCCCTACCGATGTGGAGATCGATTCATCTCTGGTTACCCTATACACCAAGGCTGACACAAAGGAAGCCAAAGAAGACGATGTCGACCTCCTCAAAGAGGCACGCGAGCTGGCGCTGTCTAGAACAACAATCTACCAGTAGGCACTGCACCGCTACCACGGTCGGTGGGTGAAGCCACTCTCATTCCAAGATGGTGACGTGGCGCTCCGGCCGATCCAACGGACAACCGGTCAGCACAAGCTATACGCCCCATGGGAGGGTCCGTGCATCATCAACAAAGCCCTGAGCAATAATGCCTATTACCTGATCGACACTCAGAAGGCCAAAAAGAACAAGAAGGACACCTCCGGCTCCGAAACAGAGCGGCCATGGAACACAGAGCTCCTCCACTCATTTTATAGTTAGATGTGTACGTATGTATTTGTCTTACTATGAATCAATGAACAGCCGGCACCCCATAGAGGGACTCATGGACTGCCTCTTTCCCTTAAACATGAAGTTTTTCATCCGCGTCAGCCGCCCCCGAGTCGGCTCTGTTGACCCGGGGACAGTCGGCTCACCCAAAACCTACCCCACCTCGGCAAAGTACCATAGCTTCCCCTCCTCGACGGCCTAACCCTAGCGGTCTATAGACCACAGCGTGGCTGTCTGGCCGGCAGTCGCACAAGCAAGGGGAGGCGGGGCATATGGGAAATATTGACAAAGGGCGGATCGGGCTCAGCCGCACTGCCAAGATGGTTCAAACATCTAGCTTGCGAAAAATCTAAAGTACCAATACCCCGCCTCCACAACCCACTCTTTGCTTGGCCACAGTCTGCAAGACAGCTGGCCGGCAGGAACAAAGGCAAAGGAGAGGGGCACACGGGAAACCAAAGATTCACAGGAAGAAAGGTAAGCGAACAAAAGGGCAGACTGCGGCATGTTAAAACTCGAAGGTGCAGCGCATAGATAACGAGATAAAGGCACGCTTCCTAAAGTACTTTACAATACACTCCAAGTCGGTGGACTTTATCATAATAGCTTCAAATGCTAAGGAAAAACTAGAAAGATACATGATCGGCTATAGCAGTGCCACCTCCCGGTCTCAGTCGGCATGGATGTCTGGCTCATCTAGGGAGTCGGCGGCGCTTACTTGTTGTCCTACACCTCGGCAGCTGGGGTCGCTCCACTGCCGCCAGCCGGCGGCGCCTCCTTGCTGGCCTCCACCTCAGCACCTGGTGGCGCTCCGCCGCTGCCAGCCGCGGCGCCTCTGAGTCGCCAGTCGATAGCACCTTAGTGGCCCCGGCAAGCGGCTGCTCCCCTTGGTTTGAGGACTCGGCCGCACCGTCGGCAGCCGTCTTGGTGGCTCCTTGGTCGCCATCGGGCTTGTCTAAGCTGGACACAACCTCTTCGTCGCCATCGACGATGGGAACACCATAGTCGTCCTCTGGGACGGGCACGCTGTTCTCACCTAGCTCGGGGAAGTAGGTGTCCCATGCTGCGTAGATGGCGAGCTCGTGGGCTCGAAATCCAATCTCCCCCTTGCATCGCGACAGATCCACCTATGACATCGCCCTCAATGTGCAAAGCCAGCCGAAGTTGATGCCGGGGTACCAAGAGAGAGCGAAGGTCAGGGCGACCCTAGTGCCAGCCCGAGCAGCCTACTCCTGCCACGCATCAAACCGGTCGGTGGCGTGCCCGAGCCACGTCGTGACCCGGTCCCCAGGAATACCCTCAGCACGTTCGGACCAACGGGGCAGAACGATGCCATGGCCTGCCGTCAGCAGCCTATCCCAGAGGGCCCGAAGATGGACCACCATGGCCTCGCAAGCGTGCGCCACCTCCGCTGCTGACTAGTCGGCGCCCTCGCCCGGATCGACGCCGGCTTGGTACTATTCCTCCCGATACGCCATCATGACACACTCCGCCCACGCTTGCGTCTCGGCAAATTGAGTTGGCACACGGAAAGTAAGTAAGAAACAAGGAGGAAGACGGCTAAACGCGACGGCCAAACACAGTGATGCTTACCAGCAAAAACGTTGTCCACCCCGCGAAGAAGGCCGAGTGCGTCGGCCGCCTCCCGGTCGGCTCCCCTCTTGAGCTCCTTGACCAGGTGTGCCTCCTCACCAAGCTGAGCCACTTCGTCCCAGAAGGTCGCCGCCGTCCCGTCGTTCGTGGCTGCCGCTTGCTGTACGACCTCCTTTGCCGTCTCCGCCACCTGCAGCATGCTACCAAGCCACGCCACCTCTGCCTTCAGCTATGCTCTCACCACCTACACGGCGCTCAGGCCCAACTGTAGCCGTTCGGGCTCCCCGGCAACCTCGTCACGCTTGCTCCGGACTTCGACCAGTGTTTGGCGCAGCTCCTCCACCTCAGCCGGGGAACTACCGCTGCTACACGAGAAAGAGTTAGTAGCCCGCTAGACTATAACAACACAAAGCAATAAGATTTGGCCCGGCTGCTGCACAGCCACGCAGCCGGCCCGAATCTCGTGGACTACACCTAGTGGATGCACTCACGCACACCCACCAACAAAGAGGAAGAAAGCTACTTTGGCCGCTTCCAGCTCGGCCTTGACTGCCTCTAGCTCGCCCGTCCGAGCCGTGAGGTCCTCACGAACCTGGGGATAGCGGTTCTTGGCGTAGCGACCAATGTATACCGTGTCCCGAAAGATCACCTCGCACTGCCCTTGCTCGGACTGAAAGCGCAAAAAAGAGAAGAGATAAAATTTGGCCTCGCTTCCACGAAGTCGCGCAGACGGCCGGAATCTCGGGGACTACACCCAATGGGTGCGCTCGCGCGCACCCACCCAACACATGAAGAAATTTTTTAGGCAAAAAGGCTATCCTCGGGTGCCATCTCCAGGGTCTTGAGGTTGGCCACCGCTGACTCGACGAAGCTGACAATGTTCTTCTTGTAGCGGGCCATCACCCCTGTCGCCCGCGGCATCGAACATTTCCTGTCCGGGGACCAGGGGGGCCGCCTCAGTCTGAGAAGGGGCGCAATGCAACTGCTCCCATGAGGCAGTCACCGAGACAAAGAGCGAGTCCGACTACCGCTGCTACCACCCACAACCGGCGCATCCAGAGTCGTGTGTGCTGCCGACACCATGATGGCTTGGCTGCTGTCGCCAGGGGCTTTGGTCTCGGCACCCGTTCGCTGCTCTGGGTCAGATGCAGGGCGGACCACCTCCTGGGCAGCTGGGACGCCGGCCGACGGGGACATCGCCTCTGGTGGCACCTTCGGATGCGCATCCGCGGCGCTGGCGAGTTCCTCGCTTGAGGAGCATCGGGCGGCGGCGGCGTCATGGCATCCCTCGTCGCCTCGGTCGATGGGACCTCGGCACCGGTGGGCGCAGTCGGCGCGGCCTTGCCTTCGCGTGCCGCTCCCGATCGAGCCGCGTTGTCGCCGCGTGCAGCACGGCGAGCGACGTGACCTGCTCTGTTTCGAGGGCCGACGCCTCGACATCTAGTAGCTCGATGACATCCCTGCAAGACAGGAAGGGGCACGAGCTAAATGCCACGCGACTACTAAGGAAAAAAAGGAGGCATGAGCCTCGGAGAAAAGCCCTATCCTTCACTGAGAGAAATCTGGCGGGGCCCGCGCCTGAACCTCCTCCGCATCGGCGGAGGGGTGCTGGCTGGCACGACCGCCGATCGTGTCTTCTTAGGCACGAGAGCCGTCGGCCGGCCGCTTCTCTGTCATCAGACGCCGGCCCGGCTGGGTAACAGTGAGCCGACCCCAACCGGACGTTCGGCGCTCCCGCCCCAGTGGTGGTTTCGGATCATAGGCGGCGGCGTGTCAAGCAAGCATGGGCCTTCAGGAGCGTCGGGGCCGCCGCCGTCCGACTCATAGTCCTCGGTGTTGGAATCCTCCCTATCCACGAGGAAATGCATCAGGTGTGGGTCGTCTGACATGTTTTGCTGACTAAACATTTAGGGAGGCACCACGAGCGCACGTTAGGTGCTACAAATAGATAGGAAAGTCAACAAAGAGAAACAGTGCCATCCGCCTGAACTCTTACTAGGGGTGGTGGTTGGCACAGTGGAACGGCTCCATGCCGAAGCTCCACACCTCCTTGTCCCGCTGGAAGTTAGTGATGCGGTTCACCCGGGCGACCACCGTGTGCAGCGGTAGCTCCACAGCCGAAAGCCGACATGGGTCCTTGGGGCCGCCCATGTCGCATATCCGGTGCGGCCTGGCCTACAAGGGCTACACGCGGCGAGAGATAAAGGTCGCAATCATGTCTTCGGCCAACAACCCCATCAAATACCGGAGCAGCCCCAACCGGCTGACCAAGGGCACCATCCGGCGGCGGCTCGTGGGAGGGATCCATGATAAACAGGTTGACGGACCAATTCGTCACATCCGGCGCGCGTCGATGAAGGCAGGGAGGCTGACCCAATCGCCCCCCTCTCCGATGTTGCGGATGTAGAAAAATGTTTGTTGCCACTTCTTGAAGGACTCCTGGAACTTCATCCTCGACATTAGCGTGCCGTTCCACCTGTAGATCACCACGATGGCGCAGGAGTAATCCACTGTGCCGTGCTTCTGGTTGCGGAAGTAGAAGAAATGGGGGAAGAAGGACGAAAAAGGGTTGATGCCCAAGTACGCCTTGCACAGCGTGACGAAGCAAGTAATGTACAAGACGGTGTTCACCCCCTGATGATGCATCTCGAGGCCAAAGCTCTGAAGGAAGTGTTGCAGGAAGGAGCTCGTCGGCTGCCCGAAGCCAACAAGGAAATGGTTGGCAAAGATGACACGCTCGCCGTCGCGGTGTTCCGGCGCTCGCGGGCTTCGACCACCTCCTCGGACGGGAGCTTCCGCGTCCGACGGAGGTACTTGATGTGCCCGTCGTTGATCATGGATTCCTCTCACGAACCGAATGGGACCTTCGACATCTTGGAGGTTGCCGACGGCGAGCCAGGTGAAAAGAGACAAGACAGACGAACCCCCAACGGATCTACCGCGGGGGAGGCGTTGTGGGTGCGAGGAGGAAGGGAGGAGGCGGAGGGGTGCTACGGGAGCATGGAGGAAGAAGGAGGCGGAGAACAAAGGGCGAAGAGAAGTGGGAAGTTGAGGCAATGGCGGCCTCGGCCTCCCTCCCCCTTTTAAAGCCCCGGGAGAGGGAGGGGCGTGCGGGATCTGTTACGCCCACGATCTCCACCTCCCCACGATCTCGTGCATTAAAAGCGTGTGGGGAACACCAACTAACGGGGCACGGCTACGTAACATCGGTGCGTGGGCCGAGGCGGGCCAGGATGACCGTGTAGCGTCGTCCCATCGCGTAGAAAGTGGCGGGCCCGTCGCCCGTCGCCGGCCAACGCGTGGCGTCTTCCATATGCCCCTGGCACCGAGGCGACATGGAGAACCGGAGGCGCTGCGGCCGCCTGTCGAAGCGCGATCCGCTGCGACTAGTGCGGCCGGGTGGCGATAGCCGGCCCATCCTGCTCATAAGTTCGGTCGGCTGGAGATAGTTGGCCCCACTTCAGGCCCGCACGTACCTATGCGGCTGGCAGTAGCCGACCACCTCTTCAACATGTACCCGGCCGCCGAGCGGGGCTTGGCCGGTCGGTTGCCCCCCGCCAGCCGGATGGCCGGCTCCCGTCCCATCCAGCCGTACCGTCGTATGCACACAAGACAAGACGAATGATCATAGGCTATCATGACAGCAGTACACGCTGACGTGTACGGCAGTGCTGTGGCCTGATGATGGGAGGGTAAGCAAGGCTACAGGGGCCCCGACCCTGACCGGGCAAGGATGTCTTGTAGCCTCGTTCCCCTCTGGCTCCCTCGCCCTAACTGTTAGGCGCACCGATCACTACTGCACATGACCGGCGGGCCTCGTGACAATACCCAACCATAGGTGGGCCCCACAGCAGGCCCAAGAGACTGGTAGTCTGCCCCCACCTCACAATCCTACCATTACAACTTTAACAACTGGCTACACTATAAAGCCACGCCCCTGCCCACTGAGAGGGGAAGGTTCGAGAGGTTCATACGTTCTTCCAGTTTAGACTCCTACCACTACTCATAGAACACCACCTAAGGCAGCAAGACCGGTAGCCAGCGCTCCGTCTCCCTCCTCACAAACAGCTCAAGGAGCAACCTTTGTATTGTGATTACCTTATAGTCACACAGAGAGGACTCGGGCTTTTACCTCATCGGAGGGCCTTGAACCTGGGTAAACCGGCGTCATGTGTGTTGCGCCTACACCCGTTGCCACACGTCGTCGGCGCCTACCGGCCTCAATCCACGAGTTAAGCCACGCCATGGCATTTGTGCCAGAATACCACGACATGTTCCCCGAGTCTTGTGGGTACAACGCGCAACCTCTCCACAGTGTAAAACTATTCGAATAGTTGTGTCTACGGTCAAGGATAGTCGGGTGGTGCTTCTTAGACTATGTCCATTTGTTTTCACAAACTTGGTGTGTGTTGGAAAAGATGATGCTTTAGCTAAGTTGGATACCTTGACATGATGACTAAACATGACATGTTCAACCCCTGCTTATGTTGATATCTCTAACTTGTTCATATGGATATCTAAAACCAGTTGATGCATGCTTTTACAAGTTGATTGACCACGTCATTGAACACAAAATTAACTTTCTACCACTTACATACTTAGTGTTGTATCTTGCATTGTTATTTCCTCATTCGAACACATGGTTGCTTTCCAGTACATTCAAAGTACCCATTGGCTTGACACTTGTTATATTATTGGCCAGGCATGAAACACAGGATATTATGAAGAGCACCTTACTGATGTACGTGCGAGCTAGGGTGCTTCACAGTCATAATGCCAGTAGGGTTAAGGTAGATGGCATGGGTTCACACTATCGTTGAAGATTTCCACTTCAAATATATGAATACTTGGCCATGAAGGTCATATTTGAGTAAAACGGTATGTAATGGATTTAAGACTCTTTTTATTCAGTTTTTGTGTGTTCAGTGAATTGATCTCTGGGATCACTGTGCACGTACATTCAGTGATCAGGACTTATGAGTCGGGGTCCCCACAAAAGGTATGTACTCATATCCTTTTAAAACTTTACTCCAAGTCATGAGATAAAGCAACTCAAGCTATATGAAGACATTAAAATGGTTAAACAAAAAATATGACCTATGATCAAGCACTCTAATATAGTTGACCTAGTCGCCAACCATCATCTAGATGAAGTTTCTTGTTTGATTCATCTTCCAGTTGCGTGGTTTCTTGGAACCATTCAACCCGATCTAGTTGAGAAATTTCATTAAAAATCTTTTAAATAGTTTCACACAAAATGTGTCAATACTTTCTAAAAAATTTGTTCACCAAAATGGCCAAGAATGTTTTTACCAAGTTTGTGTTAGCAACTGTGACCCTCGAAATCAAGGAAATTGGCTGCAACACAATAGCAAATATATTGCCAAGAACCTATTAGGTACTACCGAAAAGGAACACTTTGGCTTTCCCGATTTCACCGTGAGCCCTAAGGTCATTTTTTTGTTCTTCCGACAAGTTCTGCCTCAGAGTCTCCAACTTTGAATATTCCTCCCTCCCCCTTTTAAAGCCCCGGGAGAGGGAGGGGCGTGCGGGATCTGTTACGCCCACGATCTCCGCCTCCCCACGATCTCGTGCATTAAAAGCGTGTGGGGAACGCCAACTAACGGGGCACGGCTACGTAAGATCGGTGCGTGGGCCGAGGCGGGCCAGGATGACCGTGTAGCGTCGTCCCATCGCGTAGAAAGTGGCGGGCCCGTCGCCCGTCGCCGGCCAACGCGTGGCGTCTTCCATATGCCCCTGGCACCGAGGCGACATGGAGAACCGGAGGCGCTGCTACCGCCTGTCGAAGCGCGACCCGCTGCGACTAGGGCTGGCTGCAACTCCCGCGGGCACCGAGCCTTACTGCGTGATGGCTCTAGCCGGCTGGCACACATCGACAAATTCTTCAGGTGTGTGTGTGTGGGAGTGGGGAACCGCTGCCCCTCTCGGCCAGAGGCCTCCGAACCCCAATGGTCTCAGGGGCTACTGACGGGGATATTACCCTCGGGTAGACCAAGAGCGGAGATTATCCGTCTCCAAGACATTTGGGGCCGCCTCAGCCCCCGAGGTCGGCTCGCGATAGCCGACCCATTCGGCCGACGCAAGTGCGGCCGGGTGGCGATAGCCGGCCCATCCTGCTCATAAGTTCGGTCGGCTGGAGATAGTTGGCCCCACTTCAGGCCCGCACGTACCTATGCGGCTGGCAGTAGCCGACCACCTCTTCAACATGTACCCGGCCGCCGAGCGGGGCTTGGCCGGTCGGTTGCCCCCCGCCAGCCGGATGGCCGGCTCCCGTCCCATCCAGCCGTACCGTCGTATGCACACAAGACAAGACGAATGATCATAGGCTATCATGACAGCAGTACACGCTGACGTGTACGGCAGTGCTGTGGCCTGATGATGGGAGGGTAAGCAAGGCTACAGGGGCCCCGACCCTGACCGGGCAAGGATGTCTTGTAGCCTCGTTCCCCTCTGGCTCCCTCGCCCTAACTGTTAGGCGCACCGATCACTACTGCACATGACCGGCGGGCCTCGTGACAATACCCAACCATAGGTGGGCCCCACAGCAGGCCCAAGAGACTGGTAGTCTGCCCCCACCTCACAATCCTACCATTACAACTTTAACAACTGGCTACACTATAAAGCCACGCCCCTGCCCACTGAGAGGGGAAGGTTCGAGAGGTTCATACGTTCTTCCAGTTTAGACTCCTACCACTACTCATAGAACACCACCTAAGGCAGCAAGACCGGTAGCCAGCGCTCCGTCTCCCTCCTCACAAACAGCTCAAGGAGCAACCTTTGTATTGTGATTACCTTATAGTCACACAGAGAGGACTCGGGCTTTTACCTCATCGGAGGGCCTTGAACCTGGGTAAACCGGCGTCATGTGTGTTGCGCCTACACCCGTTGCCACACGTCGTCGGCGCCTACCGGCCTCAATCCACGAGTTAAGCCACGCCATGGCATTTGTGCCAGAATACCACGACATGTTCCCCGAGTCTTGTGGGTACAACGCGCAACCTCTCCACAGTGTAAAACTATTCGAATAGTTGTGTCTACGGTCAAGGATAGTCGGGTGGTGCTTCTTAGACTATGTCCATTTGTTTTCACAAACTTGGTGTGTGTTGGAAAAGATGATGCTTTAGCTAAGTTGGATACCTTGACATGATGACTAAACATGACATGTTCAACCCCTGCTTATGTTGATATCTCTAACTTGTTCATATGGATATCTAAAACCAGTTGATGCATGCTTTTACAAGTTGATTGACCACGTCATTGAACACAAAATTAACTTTCTACCACTTACATACTTAGTGTTGTATCTTGCATTGTTATTTCCTCATTCGAACACATGGTTGCTTTCCAGTACATTCAAAGTACCCATTGGCTTGACACTTGTTATATTATTGGCCAGGCATGAAACACAGGATATTATGAAGAGCACCTTACTGATGTACGTGCGAGCTAGGGTGCTTCACAGTCATAATGCCAGTAGGGTTAAGGTAGATGGCATGGGTTCACACTATCGTTGAAGATTTCCACTTCAAATATATGAATACTTGGCCATGAAGGTCATATTTGAGTAAAACGGTATGTAATGGATTTAAGACTCTTTTTATTCAGTTTTTGTGTGTTCAGTGAATTGATCTCTGGGATCACTGTGCACGTACATTCAGTGATCAGGACTTATGAGTCGGGGTCCCCACAAAAGGTATGTACTCATATCCTTTTAAAACTTTACTCCAAGTCATGAGATAAAGCAACTCAAGCTATATGAAGACATTAAAATGGTTAAACAAAAAATATGACCTATGATCAAGCACTCTAATATAGTTGACCTAGTCGCCAACCATCATCTAGATGAAGTTTCTTGTTTGATTCATCTTCCAGTTGCGTGGTTTCTTGGAACCATTCAACCCGATCTAGTTGAGAAATTTCATTAAAAATCTTTTAAATAGTTTCACACAAAATGTGTCAATACTTTCTAAAAAATTTGTTCACCAAAATGGCCAAGAATGTTTTTACCAAGTTTGTGTTAGCAACTGTGACCCTCGAAATCAAGGAAATTGGCTGCAACACAATAGCAAATATATTGCCAAGAACCTATTAGGTACTACCGAAAAGGAACACTTTGGCTTTCCCGATTTCACCGTGAGCCCTAAGGTCATTTTTTTGTTCTTCCGACAAGTTCTGCCTCAGAGTCTCCAACTTTGAATATTCCTCCCTCCCCCTTTTAAAGCCCCGGGAGAGGGAGGGGCGTGCGGGATCTGTTACGCCCACGATCTCCGCCTCCCCACGATCTCGTGCATTAAAAGCGTGTGGGGAACGCCAACTAACGGGGCACGGCTACGTAAGATCGGTGCGTGGGCCGAGGCGGGCCAGGATGACCGTGTAGCGTCGTCCCATCGCGTAGAAAGTGGCGGGCCCGTCGCCCGTCGCCGGCCAACGCGTGGCGTCTTCCATATGCCCCTGGCACCGAGGCGACATGGAGAACCGGAGGCGCTGCTACCGCCTGTCGAAGCGCGACCCGCTGCGACTAGGGCTGGCTGCAACTCCCGCGGGCACCGAGCCTTACTGCGTGATGGCTCTAGCCGGCTGGCACACATCGACAAATTCTTCAGGTGTGTGTGTGTGGGAGTGGGGAACCGCTGCCCCTCTCGGCCAGAGGCCTCCGAACCCCAATGGTCTCAGGGGCTACTGACGGGGATATTACCCTCGGGTAGACCAAGAGCGGAGATTATCCGTCTCCAAGACATTTGGGGCCGCCTCAGCCCCCGAGGTCGGCTCGCGATAGCCGACCCATTCGGCCGACGCAAGTGCGGCCGGGTGGCGATAGCCGGCCCATCCTGCTCATAAGTTCGGTCGGCTGGAGATAGTTGGCCCCACTTCAGGCCCGCACGTACCTATGCGGCTGGCAGTAGCCGACCACCTCTTCAACATGTACCCGGCCGCCGAGCGGGGCTTGGCCGGTCGGTTGCCCCCCGCCAGCCGGATGGCCGGCTCCCGTCCCATCCAGCCGTACCGTCGTATGCACACAAGACAAGACGAATGATCATAGGCTATCATGACAGCAGTACACGCTGACGTGTACGGCAGTGCTGTGGCCTGATGATGGGAGGGTAAGCAAGGCTACAGGGGCCCCGACCCTGACCGGGCAAGGATGTCTTGTAGCCTCGTTCCCCTCTGGCTCCCTCGCCCTAACTGTTAGGCGCACCGATCACTACTGCACATGACCGGCGGGCCTCGTGACAATACCCAACCATAGGTGGGCCCCACAGCAGGCCCAAGAGACTGGTAGTCTGCCCCCACCTCACAATCCTACCATTACAACTTTAACAACTGGCTACACTATAAAGCCACGCCCCTGCCCACTGAGAGGGGAAGGTTCGAGAGGTTCATACGTTCTTCCAGTTTAGACTCCTACCACTACTCATAGAACACCACCTAAGGCAGCAAGACCGGTAGCCAGCGCTCCGTCTCCCTCCTCACAAACAGCTCAAGGAGCAACCTTTGTATTGTGATTACCTTATAGTCACACAGAGAGGACTCGGGCTTTTACCTCATCGGAGGGCCTTGAACCTGGGTAAACCGGCGTCATGTGTGTTGCGCCTACACCCGTTGCCACACGTCGTCGGCGCCTACCGGCCTCAATCCACGAGTTAAGCCACGCCATGGCATTTGTGCCAGAATACCACGACATGTTCCCCGAGTCTTGTGGGTACAACGCGCAACCTCTCCACAGTGTAAAACTATTCGAATAGTTGTGTCTACGGTCAAGGATAGTCGGGTGGTGCTTCTTAGACTATGTCCATTTGTTTTCACAAACTTGGTGTGTGTTGGAAAAGATGATGCTTTAGCTAAGTTGGATACCTTGACATGATGACTAAACATGACATGTTCAACCCCTGCTTATGTTGATATCTCTAACTTGTTCATATGGATATCTAAAACCAGTTGATGCATGCTTTTACAAGTTGATTGACCACGTCATTGAACACAAAATTAACTTTCTACCACTTACATACTTAGTGTTGTATCTTGCATTGTTATTTCCTCATTCGAACACATGGTTGCTTTCCAGTACATTCAAAGTACCCATTGGCTTGACACTTGTTATATTATTGGCCAGGCATGAAACACAGGATATTATGAAGAGCACCTTACTGATGTACGTGCGAGCTAGGGTGCTTCACAGTCATAATGCCAGTAGGGTTAAGGTAGATGGCATGGGTTCACACTATCGTTGAAGATTTCCACTTCAAATATATGAATACTTGGCCATGAAGGTCATATTTGAGTAAAACGGTATGTAATGGATTTAAGACTCTTTTTATTCAGTTTTTGTGTGTTCAGTGAATTGATCTCTGGGATCACTGTGCACGTACATTCAGTGATCAGGACTTATGAGTCGGGGTCCCCACAAAAGGTATGTACTCATATCCTTTTAAAACTTTACTCCAAGTCATGAGATAAAGCAACTCAAGCTATATGAAGACATTAAAATGGTTAAACAAAAAATATGACCTATGATCAAGCACTCTAATATAGTTGACCTAGTCGCCGACCATCATCTAGATGAAGTTTCTTGTTTGATTCATCTTCCAGTTGCGTGGTTTCTTGGAACCATTCAACCCGATCTAGTTGAGAAATTTCATTAAAAATCTTTTGAATAGTTTCACACAAAATGTGTCAATACTTTCTAAAAAATTTGTTCACCAAAATGGCCAAGAATGTTTTTACCAAGTTTGTGTTAGCAACTGTGACCCTCGAAATCAAGGAAATTGGCTGCAACACAATAGCAAATATATTGCCAAGAACCTATTAGGTACTACCGAAAAGGAACACTTTGGCTTTCCCGATTTCACCGTGAGCCCTAAGGTCATTTTTTTGTTCTTCCGACAAGTTCTGCCTCAGAGTCTCCAACTTTGAATATTCTTAGTGTTATTTGTCATTCTCTCAGCTTTTCAGTAGAAGTTCTCAATGATCCCTTACTCTCTGATGCTTTTTTGAAATGAATGCCAAAGGGGAGAAATATCAAAGCTTATGCTTACCCAAAGGGGGAGAAGTATTGAAGGGAGAGAAATATTAAGCTCCCCCAAACGGAGATACACTACATTAAGGGGGGAGAGAGAACCAATCTACCAGCTATCTTTAAAGGGAGAGAGAAAGTATTTTATTATCCTTCTTGTATTAGACTTGTCCCAACCTACCTACTCCCAATATCTACATGCTATGATCAAGGGGGAGAGTAAGACCTATAAATCCATACTTAGGGGCGAAAGTTCTAAATGCTCCTCGATACATATCTATCCTAACAAATAGGGGGATAAATATCAATCATCAAATGATATTTTCAATATGTCTTCAATGTATTATTACTATTGAAGATCTTTGCATCTTTACAATAGAGAACTCTTGTGTCATCTAACAATTGTTTTCTCAAGTGTTTTTCTACTGTTAAAATGCCCAAGAACTTCAAGATAAGTATATGCAACACACTACAGGAATCACCTTCTTTTCCGTCTGCCATCACAGACGGCAAAGACAGTATCCCTGACGGCAAAGACAATACCACAGACGGCAAAGATTGTCACGGCCCGCAAAATTTCTGCGTCAGCCTACGATGGCATAGGACCTTCTTTGCCGTCTGCCCCCACAAAGCGGACGACAAAGTTCTTTGCCGTCAGATTTCATTACGAGCAGTCGGCAAATCTTTTGAGACGGCAGCCGACAGGCGTTGCCTCCGTTAGGGGTTAACGGAGCCTTTGCCGTCTGCCTGCCCGTCAATCTTTGCCGTCTGCCTCCCCGTCAATCTTTGCCGTCTGCCTTCTACTCCCCTCCATCTTTGTCGTCTGCCTCCAGGACAATCTTTGCCGTCTGCAGGGTCCTCCCCTCCCCCCTCTCTCCACTCTTTGTCGTCTGCCTCCTCCTTTGTGCCCTCTTCTTTGCCGTCTGCCCCCCAGAAAGCGGACGGCAAAGAGACTATATGACCAGCTGCTACTGCCCAGGTTGCACAGCTGGGCGCCACGTGGCACCTTTGCCGTCGGCTGGCTGACGGCAAAGGCCTTTGCCATTAGCTGGCAGATGGCAAAGAGCCTATATTGTCACATATTTATTTATTTTTTCTATTTCACAGCACATATACATATAATTCATAGCACATATATCATAAATAGATCACAACACATATATGATATACATATAAAGCTCATCAATGCCATTTGTTCATCAACGTACATCCCATATGTCAAAAGAACCAACACATACAAAGTTTCATCGATATATACATACATATAGTTGCACATATATTGTTCATCAACACATTGTTCATCAACACATACAAAGAACCAACACATTGTTCATCAACTCAAATAAAAACGGAAACTAAAGCACTCCAATGCCAGCTTCCATGCATGTAGTACATCCAATCTGCAAAATGGGAATAAGAAAGTCAGAAGAAGAAGAAGAACAACATATATATTACAAACAAGCTAAATTGAAGAAGAAAGAGAAGAAGCAAGAAGAGAACAAGGAGAAGAAAAACAAGAAGGAGGAGGAGGAGGAGGGGAAGGGGTAGGAGAAGGAGAAGGAGGAGGAGAAGAAGAAAAAAGAAGAGCAGAAGAAGGAGAAGAAGGAGGAGAAGAAGGAGAGAAGAAGAAGGAGAAGAAGGAGGGCTCCTTCTCCTTCTTCTTCTCCTCCTTCTCCTTCTTCTTCTCTTCTTCTCCTCCTCCTTCTTATTCTCCTTCTCCTTCTCTTCTTCTTCTCTTCTTATTCTTCTTCTTCCTTCTCCTTCTTTTTGAGCTAAATATTCCAATTATGTCATTTTAGAGGAAAACAACCTAAGTATATAATATTCATGAGCTAACCAAGGTTCTTGTGCCATTTTGAGCTTATTATGGTATTTTGGAGCTAAATGGGCTAATTATGTCATTCTTGGGTTAATTAAAGCAAGGATAATATGAAAGCGGAGAAGAAAGAGGAGGAGGAGGAGGAGAAGAAGAAGAAATCAAGAAGGAGCAGGAGGAGGAGAAGGAGGAGGAGGAGAAGGATAGAAGGTCCTTGGCCTTCTCCTCCTCCTCCTCCTCCTCCTTCTTCTTCATCTCTTCTTCTTCTTCTTCTTCTTCTTTCTTTTCATTTTGCCTATTTCTTCTCCTATTCTCCTCTTGTTGGAGCTAAATTACCTAATTATGTCTTTTTTGAGCTAAATGGGCTAATTATCCCATTTTAGAGGAAAATAAGCTAAGTATATAATATTCATGAGCTAACCAAGGTTCTTATGCCATTTTGAGCTTATTATGGTATTTTGGAGCTAAATGGACAAATTATATCATTGTCGGGGAAATTAAAGCAATTGCAAGGATAATATGAAAGAGGAGAAGAAAGAGGAGGAGGAGGAGAAGAAGAAGAAATCAAGGAGGAGGAGGAGGAGGAGGAGGAGGAGAAGGACTAGAAGGTCCTTGCCCTTCTCCTCCTCCTCCTCCTCCTCCTCCTCCTTCTCCTTCTTCTCTTCTTCTTCTTCTCTTCTTCTTCTTCTTCTATCTTTTCATTTTGCCTATTTCTTCTCCTCTTCTCCTCTTGTTGGAGCTAAATTATCTAATTATGTCTTCTTCGAGCTAAATGTTCCAAGTATGTCATTTTAGAGGAAAACAAGCTAAGTATATAATATTAATGAGCTAACCAAGGTTCTTGTGCCATTTTGAGCTTATTATGGTATTTTGGAGCTAAATGGGCTAATTAATTCCAAAAAACTAAATACCAAACATGTGATCTCCTTTTTGTCTTCTCCTCCTCCTATTCTTCTTCTTCTTCTTCCTATTCTTCTTCTTCTTCTTCTCCTCCTCCTCCTCCTCTTCTCCTCTTCTCCTCCTCCTCTTCTTCTTCTTCCTACTCTTCTTCTCCTCTTCTCCTCCTCTTCTCCTCTTCTTCTCCTCCTCCTATTCTTCTTCTTCTTCTTCTCCTCCTCCTCCTCCTCTTCTCCTCTTCTCCTCCTCCTCCTCTTCTTCTTCTTCCTATTATTTCTAGTAACCTAACTAACTAACTAACCTAACTAGCCAAGCTAACTAAACCTATCGCTAAACCTAGATAGCACTAAACAACAACAAAAAATAAAAACAGAATCTACCAATAAGTAACTAAAAAATAATCTAGGTACCACTAAATAACAAAACAAAATCTACCACTAAACTACCAACTAAATCTACTAATTAACTAACTAAATCTTCCAACTAACTAAACTACCACTAAAACTACTAATTAACTAACCTACCAACTAAACTATATATGCCACAACAACTACAATAACAACAACTACTACAATAACAAGAACAACTACTACAACAACAATAAAAAATCATGCCGGTAGTTATAATCTAAGTCCAAAGAACTAAATACCAAAAAATAAAAAATCAAGGGGGCGGGGGTGGATGGGCTTACCGGCAGTGGGGCTGCGGGGGCGGCGCCGAGGCCTGCGGGGCAGTGGTTGGGCCGGCGGCGCCGGCGGTGGGGCTGCGGCGGCGGCAGCAGGGGCGCCGGGGGTGGGGCAGCGGCGGCGCACCAGGGGCACCACGGGGCGCCGGCGGTGGGGCTTGAGGGGCGGCACCAGGGGGGCGCCGGGGGGGTTGTGGAGCTTCGGGGCAGCACCAGGGGCGCCGGGGGGGTTGTGGGGCTTCGGGGCGGCAGCACCGGCGGTTGGGCTGCGGCGGCGGCACCAGGGGCGCCGGGGGGGTTGTGGGGCTGCGGCGGCGGCAGCAGGGGCGCCGGGGGTGGGGCAGCGGGGGTGCACCACGGGGCGCCGGCGGTGGGGCTTGAGGGGCGGCGCCGGGGATGGCCGGGCAACAGTGCTGGCGGCGTTGGGCGTCGGGGGAGGAGAGAGAGAGGGAGGGGCCGTTTGAGAGAGAGAGAGGGCCGCGGTGGGGGCGGGACAGCCGTTACTAGATTCAAGATCTTTGTCGTCTGCTGGCACACGGCAAAGGGGTCTATACTCTTTGCCGTCTGCTGGCAGACGGCAAAGAAGGCGCCAGCAGACGGCAAAGAAGGCGCCAGCAGACGACAAAGAAGGGAGTAGGTTGACCTAAGGTTCCCCGGCCAGATGAGCTTCTTTGCCGTCTGCTGGCGCCTTCTTTGCCGTCTGCCGCGGACGGCAAAGAGCTGACTGCTGGCAAAGACCTTCTTTGCCATCAGCTAGTTCTTTGCCGTTAGTTTTGTTGAAGCTGATGGCAAAGAGTGTCTTTGCCGTCCGCTAGCTGACGGCAAAGAATAGGCAGACGGCAAAATCTCTGATTCCAGTAGTGACATATCCTTTGTCAGGATGATCTGTTGGTTCTTGCACATATTGTTTGCAAGAGTGAGACTTGAACATGGAGACACTTAATTCGCATATGTTTGATGGATATAGACAAGGTACACATGACTCATCATGTCCTCTCTACAACATGTGTGTCTATGCATTCCAAAGCAACTACTCCTTCAAGGGGATTGCATATATTTAGGGACATCTTGTATTAGTCATGTATCCTTCAAAGCTATGATATTTTAATGCCTATATTAGTTTGAAGGTTTAATTGTGTCATCAGTTACCAAAAAGGGGAGATTAAAATCACATATGCTCCCTTGGTCGTACTGATAATTGATGACATCATACATTGTCTCTTGGACTAATAAGTTTTATCTAGTTTAATGCAGATGAAGTCCATAGAGAGAATTGGTTAGATTGTGAGTAGAAGACCCAAAGAAGGATAAGAATATAATTGTAAAAGCATCAAGATTCAAGACTACAATTTTTTTTATGTGATAAATCACAATTAATTCTATAGAAAAGACAATACTATTAAAAGGGTATGTTGTATCTATGATGATGTGGTTGCTCTAGTGCTTAGAGTTAGCCACCAAATACCCTTATGAAATTATCCCACAAATATTATGTCCAAACCATAAACGTTCAAATCTGGTAACACACATATTTCCAATTCGGTCGTACCAAGCTATAACATAGAGAAATCCAGAGCCAACCCAACAATCTCGGTTCCACCAAGTCTTGAGTTTGGTGCAACCAAAAATAGTTACCAACTCGTTGGTAGCCACTTCCTAAAAATTGGAATCTCTGAGTTTTAGGAATCCGTGCCTCCAAGTTTGGATAACTTCCTAGGCTAGCTAAATCAGACCTACCTAGAATTATATATTGGTCCCATTGAAAGGCCAAAAGTTGCCACATTTTGCACTAGTGGGTGCAACCGAGTTTTCCTTCGGTTTCATCGAGTTGGGAAATAATGTTGAACGGTTGGATTTTTTGATATGCCTCTAACTTTATGTGGAGTTAAACCAAGATGTTTGTAAGGGCAAGGATATTGCCTCCTTCGTGAAGATCTACCCCGAGCGAGGCTAGTCCTTCGTGGACGAGAACCATGTTGGAATAGATAAGGTGTCTTCTTCGTGGACCCTCACTCCTCGCGAGTGCGTTGGTCTCCCTCCAAGATTAAAGGTTGATGTAGCAGAGCGATGGAAATTATTTCCCTTAGTTAAGAAACCAAGGTATCGATCCAGTAGGAAGATCCACAACACTATGTAAGCAGCCCCTGCACACAAATAGAAAATCCTCGTAACCAAGTGCGTAGAGGGGTTGTCAATCCCTCATGGGTAAAGTACGGACATATTGATATATGCAAATAAGAGTGATAGCAAATAGAATTCAGCAAGGTATTATTGGGTTTTTTGATAATATAGATCTCAAAACAAAAGAGCAAATAAAGTAGAAAAGCAAATAGCAAAGTAGATATTGCAAATAGATGATGTGAAGTAGACGTGGGGGCCGCAGGTTTCACTAGTGGCTTCTCTCGAGAAAATTGCAAGCGGTGGGTAGACAAATTACTTTTGCTCAATTGATAGAAAAGCAAATAATTACGACAATATTCAATACAATGATAATGTATATAGGCATCACATCCAAAATAAGTAGACCGACTTCTACGTGCATATTCTTCTATTACTCCACATATCGACCTCTATCCGGCATAAATCTAGTGTACCGAGTTTGTGGAGAAATGGAGTAATTCCTTAAGAACAATTACATGATTTAGACAAGATCTATCCATGTAGTAATAGACCCCGCCATTTTATCCTTAATGTCAACGATACATGTGTGTCATGTCTCTTTCTGTCACTAAGATTGAGCATGGCAAGATCGAACCCATCACAAAGCACCTCTTCCCATTGTAAGATAAAAGATCAAGTTGGCCACACAAAAACAAAATATCAGAGATCAAATATGAGGCTATAATAATCAAGCATGAATATTTTATCATAGATCATATCGTAAACTCACAATTCATTGAATCCCAAGAAACACACCGCAAAAGAAACAGTTACATCATATGGATCTCCGAGAGACCATGGTATTGAGAAACAAAACGAGAGAGATAGCCATCTAGCTACTTCCTACGGACCCGTAGGTCTTATATGAACTACTCACGCTACATCGGAGGAGCACCAATGAGGATGGTGAACCCCTCCGTTATTGTATTCCTGTCCGGAATGGGCTCTAGATTGGTTTTACATCGTTCGAAACGATTTTACGTCGACTCGTCTAGGGTTTCTGGAATATTGGGGTATTTATAGAGCCCAGAGATACTGGAGAAGCTTCCAGAGGGCCCCAGTAGACATTAGGCCAGGCCAGGGGCCTCTCACGTGATGTGGTGTCTAGTGCCCCCCTGAACCTTGGCTACTGCTCAATCTTGGCGCCCATGTTTCCTTTTGGTCCGAAATTCTCCAAAACGTTTCATGGCAATTGGACCTCATCTGATATGGACTTTCTGCAAAGTAAAAAACAACAACTCCCACTAGGTACTATGTCAATGGGGTAGTCCCAAAAAAATGATATAAAATTGCTATAAAATGATTATAAAATATCCAAGAACGATAACATAATAACACAGAACAATAAAAAATTATAGATACGTTGGAGATGTATCAGCATCCCCAAGCTTAATTCGTGCTAGTCCTCGAGTAGGTAAACGATAAAAACAGATTTTTAATTGTGAAATGCTGCCTCACATGTTCATCATATTATTTTCATGTCAGCATGGACATATGGACTTGTAGACGATGCAAAGAAATAGTTTATAATTTGACATGAAGATTTCAATACTCAAGCATACCAAGAAGGAACTAACTCTTTCAAAATAACAATGCTAAAGAACGTTATCTCTCGCCCATCATGCTCTATCATTGATCCATTTAGGCAACACACTCAAATGTTAACTACACCCAATGCTCAAGTGTGATAATGGTCTTCCATACTTGGGGCTTTATAAGAGAAGATGGAGACTCAAATTCAAAAACAAAAATTGCATAAGGTAAATAGATAGGCCCTTCGCAGAGGGAAGCAGGGATTTTTTGTTGGAGATATGCCCTAGAGGCAATCATTGATGATGATATTTCCTATGTGTTTATGAACAAATATAGTCCTTGGACGTTATCAATGATGTGTATGAACAAGTATGTGACTTGTTTGTGAGACTATACATTGTATGATGACTTTCCTAAATGGTCCCAAGTCGAAAGAGTTGTCTGGACGTGCAACCACCTAGACTAGCATATGATATGGTAGATGGTTCGGTCTCACTGACCATGTAGCATTGGATGCTAGCCAGATATTATGGACCTAGAAGGATTTGGTCAGATTCAACGTAGTTTGATCCGAGTCGAGATAAGGTGTGAGTTGGATAGACCCAACTATGAAATGCAGCGATAGGTCATCTGTGAGTCTCGAGTACAACATACGTTCTATGTCACGAGACCTGAGCTGGCGCATGTACTCGGGATGGTGATAGACTAGATTTGGGCCAACCAAATGCTACTGCGTGACTGGGTAGTTACAAATATAGGTTTTAGGCGCATGTACTCGAGCAAGATGGGATATGCACCTCCAACCAGGAGAGATATACTCTGGGCCCCTCGTGTGATCTGACATGGATAATCATAGCCATGCGATGAGAATAATGAGATAATCCGAATGTATGTCAGATTCACCAGAACTAGAAAGAGGTCGTGCAGCAACAAGGATGCCTATGTCGCTTTGAGCACGACAACGTATATCGTGTGGCAAAGGGAACACAATTATGAAGTTCATGTTCTCCTAACGAGCTTCATTGGACACTTAGAGTCGGTACGCCTTTCTAGAGGCCGCTACTGACTTGCCGAGTCGGACATTGTCTGACTCACGACCAAGTGAAAGAGAACCTAAGGGGTCGCACACTTAAGGGAAGGAACACATGGGCTTTAGGGTCCGTGTGAGACCCAAGAGTTGAGCCCGGGCCGGACGCCTATATATAGTGGAGGTGTGGAACTATTATTAAGTTGATCACTTAGGCGCCATTATTAGGGCAGTGCATGTGTTGCACCTAGACACCTCCACTCGCCGCCGCCAACTGTGTGATCCGGACCTAGCAGTCCGCCGCACGGTGTTCCTACTGCACGCACAGATACCGTTAGAGGCGATGCACAAGCAGCGCTCTGGTGAACCTGTACGTGGGATCCGGCGACCACTATTGGACGGAGACGATCCGGCGACCAACTGTTCGAGGGAGATCAGACGAGGAGGAGACGGGCCACGCAGACGTGCTGCCCCAACTCTACTTCTGCTACACGTCACTGCGCGTCTAGCGGTAACGATGTGTGATCCATCTCTATAGCATGTTCTTGGATGTTTTTTGCGTAGGAAAATTTAATTCGCATGCGATGCACCTATGGTAGAACCCAACATTTATAGAGGTGCCATAGGTCAAAGTGAAAAACTTAGAGATAAATTTTTCTAGGGGGCATGCTTTTCCTATCAATGAGAACCACTAAGATTTTCCAATATCCTCCATGCTAAACAAATTATAGCAGGTTCCTAAACTGAAAATAAAGTTTATTCCTTTTCCACCTTTCTTTCACATTCCACTTCGAGCCGTATCCGTGGGTCCTGTCGACACCAACACTTCCCAAGGAATCTATTATTTGACAACATAAAACATATTTTTTGTTTTTGCGTCTCGGCATCCCAATTATCGCCATACTCTTGTGCAATGACAAGTGAATAAACACTCATCTTGAGAATAACCTATTTAACATGGAAGATACCGGCCACCCCTCGCCGCTTCATGAGTGGTACGGGCACACAAAACATAATTTTATTTTGAATACTAGAAATAGCACTTGCGAATTTACTTGGAACGGTGTTGAAATACCGTATATAGGTAGGTATGGTGGACTCATTGGCATGACTTTTGGTATAGGATTTGGATGCACAAGCAGTATTCCCGCTTAGTACAAGTGAAGACTAGCAAATAGATTGAGAAGCGCCCAACCTAGGAACAAAAATCATCATAGGTGAACATTAAACATAACTAACAGTGAATAATGCAACACAAGTAGGATGTAATTCCATAGCATAATTATTGACTTCATGTGCATGCATAGGGAATCACAAACCTTAACACCAATATTCTTACTAGAGAATAATTACTCATCAACATACTCACATATTACTATCTTCGTATCGCAAAACTATTGCAAAGATTAAAGTTTAATATCCAATGATCTTCATGAAAGTTTTTATTATATCTTTCCTGGACATTCATTAATTTGGGACTAATTTTCATTTAAAGAAAATTGCCAATGCGAATAACAAGCTCTCAAACAAGTATAAGTGAAGCACGAGAGCAAAATTTTAAATTCTCAAAATTATATAAGTGGACTAAGAGAGGATTCGTTCAAAATTTCAGCAACTCAAAATAATCTAAGTGAATCATGATAGTAAATTTCTTCAAAATAACAGCACCACCGTGCTCAAAAAGATATAAGCGAAGTACTTGAGCAATTCCATGGCTAAAAAAATTAAGTGAACCATAAAGAGCGATTCTAACAAATCGTAGCATAATTTAGCTCTCTCAAATAGGTGTGTCCAGCAATGTTTATTATGAAAAAATAACCAGAAAATAAAGTAAATACACAAATGATACAAGATGCTCCAATAAAAACTCATGATATGTGACAAATAAAAATATAGCTCCAAGTAAAATTACCGATTGTTTCTAGAAGAAAGAGGGGATGCCTTCCGGGGCATCCCCAAGCTTAGATGCTTGGTACTCCTTAGATATTGCCTTGTGGTGGCATGGGGCATCCCCAAGCTTAGGCTTTTATCATTTCTTATTCCTTCATCCATTGTTATCTGACTCAAAACTTGAAAACTTCAATCACACAAAACTAAACAAAATTTCGTGAGATCCGTTAGAATACGAGAACCAAACATTACTATAGGTACTGCTAAAAACCTATCCCGAAATTTATTTTGCATTATATCTTCTGTATTCTAACTTTACCATGGCTTATTTCCCCGATATAAACCATAGAATCATTAAAATAAGCACACAACACAAAGAAAACATAATCTGTTAAAAATAGAACAATCTGTAAAGATTTGAAATTTACTTATACTTCTCCAACTCCAAAGATTCTGAAAAATTAGGACAACGTAGGGAATTTTTATATCAATCTTGTGAAAAATTTATACACTTTTACCATTTGTGTGATTTTTAGGATATTTTTTACTGGATGCAAAAGTTTTTTTTTTAGAGAATGATTAAAGCATCTAATACCCCGCATGATCCCAAAGGCTTTGCTTGGTAAAAACACTAAATAAAACACAAAAAACACAATTATAATAGTAGCGTAATTTTGCAAACACTTGAGAACAAAAAACGAAAATAAGATTTATTTATTGGACTGCCTCCCAAGAAGCGCTATCGTTTTACGCCCCTACCTAGGAATATAAGATAAATTTAAGTGATGCCATCCGTAGCGATTGATCCATAGGTTTCCCTGATGATTGATTCATAGGGTAGTTTAATTTTAGTTCAAGGCAAGTGTTCCATGCCCTTTCTTAGTGGAAACTGAAATTTAATATTCCCTTCTTCCATGTCAATCACGACCCATATAGTATGCAAGAACGGTCTACCAAAAATTATTGGACAAGACGGATTGCACTCAATATCAAGTACAATAAAATCTATGGGCACATAATTCCTATTCGCAAGAATAAGAACATCATTAATTCTTCCCACAAGTTTTTTAATAGTAGAATCTGCCAAGTGCAAGTTGAGAGAACACTCTTCAATATCGGTAAGACCAAGCATATCAGAAAGAGATTTCAGAATTGTGGAAACACTAGCACCCAAATCACATAAAGCATGTAATTTTCTAAAAACTGAAATCTCTACCTCCAACTTTTCTTCCAAAATTTTAATCACCGCTTCCAAAATATGTTTAGTAAGAGCTTTATTTTGTTCATGGGCATTGGGTGAATTTATCATCCATTGCAACATAGAAATACACTCAATCTAGGAGCATCTATCAAAATTGAAAAATTGCAATACAAAATAGTGGGTGCATTGCTAGTTAAAGTTTTTACCTTTTCAATCCCACCTTTATAAAAATTTTCAATAAGATTTTACCCTCCAAATCATGGGAACACCCTCTAGCTAAAGTTGACACTTATTTAATTCCCTCATCATTGATTTTAACATTACAAAACAGGGAATCAATAGAAGAAACACCAATCATTTTAATCTCTTCATCATTTTTATGAAAGCAATTGGGAAACACTCGTTCGAAAACTATCTTTTAGCTCTAAGAATATAGGTTCTTTTCTTAGTTTAATCTATAGGAACATATAAAGCTTTAATTGATTCAATAATATCAACCTTAGGAAAAAAATTATTCTTGTGATTTTCTACATCATGCGAAATTCTATCAATGCTTCTAGACATATCATCAATTTTATTCAACTTTTTCTCTATCATAGTATTAAAAGCATTTTGAGCATTAGTAAATTCCTTAATATTCCTCTCAAGATCATAGGGTAACGTAGCATTATTATTATGAGAATTACCATAGGAATTACCATAATTATTTGAAGAACTTCCACGATACGGCCTAGTATTAAAATTGTTCCTATAGGCATTATTATTAAAATTATTTCGCGAGACAAAGTCACATCTACGGAATCATTATTTTGCTCAATCAAAGTAGACAAAAGAACATCATGAGGATCAATAGTAGCATGCTTACTAGCAACTAATTTCGTAAGAGCATCAACTTTTTCCCGCAGAGCTTCAATTTCTTCAATATAATTAACATTTTTACTAGTAGGTGTTGTGTTAGTATGCCATTGTCAATAATTATCAATAATATTATCAAACAATTTAGTAGCATCACCCAAAGTAATTTCTGTAAAATTACCACGTGGAGCGGAATCTAAAAGATTTCTAGAAACAAAATTCAATCACGCATAAAAAAAATGTATGATCATCCACAAATTCAAACCATGAGTTGGGCACTTTCTTAACATCAATTTCATCCTTCCCCAAGATTGTGAAACATGCTCATGCTCAAGTTGTATAAAATTCATAATCTGATTTCGAAGATAAATAATTTTTACGGGAGGAAAATGCTTTGTGATAAAAGCTTCTTCGCACTTATTCCAAGAATCAATACTATTTTGTGGCGAAGATGAAAACCAGATTTTAGCACGATCATGCAAAGAGAACGGAAATAATTTCAGCTTAACAATATAATTGTCCACATCTTTATTCTTTTGCATATCACACAATTCAACAAAAGTGTTTAGATGGGACACAACATCCTCATTAAGATTACCAGAAAATTGCTCTTTCATAAAAAGATTCAACAAAGCGGTATTAATATCATAAGAAAATATGCTAGTGTTGGGAGTAGCAATAGGAGTGCTAATAAAATCATTGATGTTGGTATTGGAAAAATCAGACAACTTAGTGTCCTCTTGAGTCATTGTGACTAGGCAAATAAGAACACAAGCTACCAAGAGATCCGACAGGAAAACAACAAGGGAAAGATGGAAAATAAAAAGGCAAATTTTAGTGACGTGGGGGAAGGAAAAAGAGGGGCAAATTGCAAATAATGTAATTGCAAGGAGATGTGATATGTATGTACGAACGTTATAGATCTTGACTTGATATTCCCAGGAAAAGGCGCCAGAAATCTTGCTCACCCCTCGCGTGTGCATTGGACTCCCTTCAAGCTTAAAGGGTGATCTAGCACATCGACGACAAGTATTTCCCTTAGTTAATAAATAAAGGTAAAAATCAAGTAGGAAGATCCACAAGACCATGTAAGAATCCTCTACACACAAATAACAAATCCTCACAACCCAACGCGAAGAGGGGTTGTCAGTTCCTCGTGGGTAAAGTAAGGCTAGATTGATAGATGCAAATAAGAGTGAGAGCAAATAGAACACAACACGGTATTTTAGGGTTTTTTGATAATATAAATCTGAAATAAAATAGAAACTAAAGTAGAAAAGCAAATAGCAAATTAAAGATTGCAAATAGATAATGTGAAGTAGACCCGGCGGCAGTAGGTTTCACTAGTGGCTTCTCTCGAGAAAATAGCAAGCGGCGTGTAGGCAAATTACTGATAGAAAAGCAAATAATTATGATGATATTCAAGGCAATGATCATGTACATAGGTATCACATCCAAAATAAGTAGACCGACTTCTGCCTGCATCTACTTTTATTACTCCACACATCGACCGCTATCCAGCATGCGTCTAGTGTATTGAGTTCATAGAGAAATGGAATAATGCCTTAACATTGATGACATGATGTAGACAAGATATTTTCATGTAGGAATAGACCCATCGTTTTATCCTTAATGGCAACGATACATGCGTGCCATGTCTCATTCTTTCACTGAGATTTAGCACCGCAAGATGGAACCCATCTCAAACCACCTCTTCCCGTTGCAAGATAAAAGCTCAAGTTGGCCAGAGAAAAACAAAATATCCGAGAAGAAATACGAGGCTATAATAATCAAGCATGAATATGTTTTCATAGATCTGATCATAAACTCACAATTCATCGGTTCCAAACAAACACACAGCAAAAGACAGAGTTACATCATATGGATCTCTAAGAGACCATGGTATTGCGAAATAAAATGAGAGAGAAAGCCATCCAGCTACTGCCTACGTACCCATAGGTCTGATATGAACTACTCTCGCACCATAGGAGGAGCACCAATGAGGATGGTGAATCCCGCCGTGATCGTGTATCTCCCCGGAACGGGCTCTAGATTGGTCTTCAAGGCTCTGGAACTTGCGGCGGCTGAAACGATTTTTTGTTGACTCCTCTAGTGTTTCTAGAATATTAGGGTATTTATAGAGCTCAGAGGGGGTGGAGAATCTTCCTGAGGGCCCCACTAGACACCACACCGCGCTCGGGGCCTCTAGCGCGTCCTGGTGTCTAGTGCCCCCCTAGGCCTTGGCTGCTGCTCAATCTTGCCCCCAAAGTTTCCTTCTGGTCCAAAAAACTCCATAAAGTTTTGGGTCAATTGGACCTCATCTGATATGGATTCTGCGAAGGAAAAAACAACAGAAAATAACAACTCACACTAGGCACTTTGTCAATAGGTTAGTCCCCAAAAATGACATAAAATTGCTATAAAATGATTATAAAACGTCCAAGAATGATAACATAACAACATAGAACAATAATAAATTATATATACGTTGGAGACGTGTTAGGCCCCTTGTGGATGGAGACCTCCGTGGAATCGCGTAGCCATTACCCACCGTGGGTTGAAGTGGCCATCAATGTACACTTACGATAGCACCATCTATCGGAACCACGCTAGAAATATGCATGGTCATCTTTATGTTTGATCTTCCTACCTCTACTCCTTACTTTCTTGTTCATATCTTTATTTTCTGCTGCTATACTCGTTGACTTGCATGTGTAGGCTGTGCTAGGCTTGTTGGAATTGCTAAAATCTACCAACCATTAAAATTGGAAAAAGGTTAGGTTTTAATTTGTTAATTATTCTATTCACCCCCATCTTGATGTTCCTTCTAGTGATCCCTCGGTTTTCACGGTGCCGCTTCGAGCTCCCACCCCCTTACAAATAGACCCAAGGACCTAGATTTACTTTTCCTCCTCGTCTCCGTCCTCTCACCTTCAATCCAAAGAAACCAAGCTCGCCAGAGTTTATCCTTGTGCCATGAGCCATTCCCGCCATTGCCGTCACCGGAACCAAATCGCATCGGATGCGGCTTGCTCCCGGAACGCAATTCCCCGCAGCTTTCTTCGCCTCGGATGTGGTAAATGTCACTCTCGCCATTAGGTCTTTCTCGTGTTCTTCATAGTTTGTTAGAGCTCCATCAAACTCTATGTGAACACAGATGGAATGCTTGATTCCTTCATAATTTCCACTCATAGTATGTATCCTTAGCTCAGCATTAATTTTAACAAAGCTATAGATATGTTTAATTCCGTGATGAACCTGTAGAAGTTTCATATCAGTGCCTTCGCCATAGAAAACTGTTTATGTGAACGAAAAAATTGCTAAGTCTTTTTAGCTTTTGCGTCCACCCTCAGCCGGCTCATTGCCACATACCGTCTTGTTTTATTAAGTCGACCTGCCGAAGTCCAATCTGGCTTATCTACGTCTTATTAGGTTGTTTCTACATTGTTCTTGATTCTAGTGAGTTGTATACCGACTCATTCTTTTCATTTTCGCCTTTGTAGTTGATTTGTGATGGCTTACAAATCTGGCAAAGCCTGTAGCTGGGTCAAAATTCAAGAGTCGGTGCTTACAACAGAAAAACCTTGTTGTTCAATGTTTTTTGTCGGCTCAAGGTGAAATTAGTTGGCTAGTACCTGAGGAAGAGTCTTCTCCTCGATCCGACCAAGGGCAAGTTGTTATTTTCATAGCCCACCTGCTTAGAGGCTTCTGCCCCCAGTTCAATGTTTTTCACAGATCTTCTGAGTTTTTTCAATCTTTGTCCATAGGATTTTTGCCCTAACTTAATGACCAACATCTGCCAATTCCAAGTCCTATCTGGGCTATATCTTCAAATTGAGGAAACCATCACCCTTTTCAAGGATTTCTTTTATATCAACCATCAAACCAAAGTGAAGAACAGCCCAAGTGTAGAACTTGGTGCAATATCCATCGAGAAAGGGAAAATAGCCCCTTTCCTGAATCGAAATTGGTGAGTCATCCCAAGGGTTGGAATAAGACTTGGTTTTACTAAAAATACACTACCCCTGAATACCAAAATCCTTTGTCATGTTAGAAACTCAACGAACCTAAAGCCTCAACTGAATTTCCAGGTTGGCCCATTCACGATGAAAGAAAACAATTAATGCTCGTACTACTGCAACTAAGAACCCTAACCGCTCATGGCCTCACTGGAATCGACTGGATCCATTGCTTTGTAACACGGCGTATTCAACCTCTTACTTTAAGAGGCAACTTGGTGTGCTATTATACCGGTCAGCCGACAGATCATCAATGTTTTAGAGAATACAATATGTCTGAAAGCGATAGCATCAACTGTAACGCCCAAGATGTGATTCTATCCTTATTTAGGCACGAGGGCCTCGACAGGTATAGAAGCGCATCTGGTTGTTTCACAACAATGGATATCGTTACAAGTACATGTAAAGAAGAGATGAGTATATGGAATTGGCTTACACTCGCCACGAGCTAATCATGGTCATCTCAATACAAACATACATTCAATCACCATTCAGAAGAGTAGGGTCCGACTACGGACGAAAGCAAACGATAAAAATGACGTCCATCCTTCCTATCCCAGGCTGCCGGTGTGGAACCCGTCCTAGATCGATGATGAAGAAGAAGAAGAAACTCTAAATAGAAAAATCATCGCGATCACGTCAAAGTATCACGTTACATGTACTTGCAACTATTGTTGTAGTAATCTGTGAGCTACACGGACTCAGCAATATTATTTCCAAAGGTATCAAGACTAGCAAAGCTTAATGGGTGAGGTATGGTTAAGTGGTGAGGTTACAGAAAGCAACTAAGCATTTATTTGAGTGGCTAACTTAAGAGTACAAGAATAATAGAGGGGTGATCTAGGCATGAACAGATGTGAACTAATAATGATTAAGAAATTATCCTAAACACCTACTTACGAGTCAAACATAACCCCACCATGTCCTCTCTCAGATAAGAACGCGTGAGAAGATACAATGACGGTTATGCACACATTTGTCCCATTTTAATTAGAGATAATTAGATTTATGCCTCTGGTTATGTCCCACTCGGCTGGTTTACCCCTAATTTCCAAAAGTCACCGGTTCTGTCCAAGTCACTTCGCTCCTCTTATGCTTTTGCCCTTTGCCGGTTTGACCGTCATTTTGAAAACTTCATAACTAATTCATAATAAATCATAGAAACACAAATAAGATACCAAAAGTTTCGGAAAAACATAACCTACTTGTCAATGTCATTTGCATTCATGAGAAAGGTGTTGTAAAGTGTACATCCGAGTTTTAGCTCTTATGGTACCACCATGAATAGTAAAATAAAGAAAAATCAAATAATTCTAAAGAAATTGGTGGCAAAGAATGAAAAATGTTTTAAGTGCTTGCCAAGTTTCACCAGGGAACGACATTCATGAAAGTCGTGGCAAAAAAACAACCAGCACTCCAAAATAGATTGTTTTTGCCACGACTTCCACGCATGTCGTTCCCTGTTGAAACATGGCAAGCACTTAAAACATTTGTCATTATTTGCCACCAATAGTTTTTATAATTTTTTTGATTTTTTTACATTTTACTATTCATGGTGGTATCATAAGAGCTAAAACTCGGATGGGCACTTTCCAACACTTTTGTCATGAATGCAAATGACAATGACACATAGGTGATGTTTTTCCGAACATTTTGGTATCTTATTTGCATTTTGCTGATTTAGTATGAATTAGTAATGATGTTTTCGAACTGACGGTCAAACGGTCAAAGGGAAAAAAGCATAAGAGGAGCAAAGTGACTTGGACACAACCAGTGACTTTTGGAAATTAGGGGTAAAACATATGAGTGGGACACAACTAGGGGCATAAATCTAATTATCCCTTTTACTTAAGTTTACTTCAGGTTTGCTATGACCAGGTCTTAAACAAAGTTTCCAAGTTGCCACATAACCGCGGGCATGAACCATGCAGGGGTGCTCCAACTAGTCCATCAGAAACTTTAACCAAGGAAGACCCGTGGTCTCCTCGGAAATTCAGATGGAAAACCTCAACCTTGAGATAGCACAAAGTATCCTTGGAATCCCGCGCACAAGACGTTCGAGAAGGGAAAAACAAATCCAGCAAGACTGCCCGAGAGGCCAGATTCCAATAGGAGCCACGCATATCAATTTCTCACGGCACGACCAGATGGGCAAGACTTCGGGTTGGCTGAAACCCCTGGTGACCAGGGGGACCATACTTTTCCCGGTTTGGACAAACACTCATGAGGAGCACTGGCCCCGGGGTTTGATTAGTTATCCACTGGGTGATCATGCCCTATGTCAATTTTAGTTGTTATTAAGCAAATAGAACCAACCGGGACTTGTCGGAAGAGTTTGATCCCACACAAAAAATCAAGGGGGTCCCCAAAACAACCCCAAACATGTTAGGAGCCCTCTATGTGGAACATAACACCGGTACACAAGTAACTATGGTGTAAAAGGTGGAACAAAACACCAAGCTAGAAGGTCAGGCCTTCCACACTTTGCCAAGTATATTGGTGCATTAAATTAATAGCAATAATGTGGTGATATTCAAAAGAATATCCATGTATTCACATGAAAGCATCTGCACCTACAACTAGCAACGCTATAAGAAGGTTGAGCAAGCAGTAACATAGCCAAACAAAAGTTTGCTGGGATGCCGAGGGGTTAGGGGATTTTCATGGCAATGTTGGGAGGCTTGACATAAGAGGTGGTGGGCAGCATGACATAGCAATAGAAATGATATAACTAGCATGGAAATGATAATAGGGGTATCTAGGGAAATGACCACCTTGCATGTGATCCCGCTTGGAAGAAGAACGAAAGTCTGAAGTAGATGAACCTAAGTAGTCGAACGAATCCTCACACTCCGAGGTGGTTCGAAACTCTATCGAGAAGAAAAAATACAGAAATAAAAATCTACACACAATAAACACCACCACATATGCATGACATGTTGCACAACCACATATGATGCAAGTCCATTTAATTACACAAGACACGACCAAGCATACCAATCAACTTCTACACATTAAGTGAAACTCAATATGCAACGAGTTGAATATTGAAAAAAATCCATATTTGAATTATTTAGTTCATGCCTGATTAGGTACACGACAATATTAAATTTTGTTAAACATGGCAAGAGGTGAAGCATAAATAAACTACACTATCTAGGCATGTTAAATAAGGTCGGAAACAACATATAGCATTTTCGGAACGAGCCATATGTTAATTACCAAATTAGTCCAGATCAGAAGTAAACATATTTTATATTTATTAAACATACAAATAAAGTGGCCCATATGATTCTACACGTCATTCTAGTCGATTTATATATAGATCATCTAAAGCGGAGTTACGGTCTAATAGATATGACCAACATAAGACAATATATGATGAATGCAGAATGTATGAAAATGACAACCACAAGCATTTTAAATGATGGATGCAATAAGATATTATGAAACTACATGAGATTCTAAGCAAGTTTCATATATGGCATGTTTGAAACGGATCAATGGTTCAAGAAATACAATCAATACAAGATATAGCTATAATCCGTCCAAAAACAACAACATGGCATTTTTTACACACCAAAGGAACAAGCTACATGAACCTAAAATGCTCAAACAAGACATGAGGTGGTAGCTAGTGGACAAGATTCACAATATCCATCTCCTAATGGCAAATTGAATAGACGCATGGGTCACTAGGAAAAGAGCTCACAAAATGGCTAATTGAACACATTTTCAAACTTAGTGAAATCATCGGTTTTAACGGTGCAGTTTTTTATCATGATGGCATATTGGCAGGAGGGAAAAACATTCTACACGGCATATAATGACATGAAAATTACCGCACGGTAGTTGGCATGATGCACTTCATTTCATTCCACACTAGCACGGTCTAAATATGCACACATTCATAGCTAGCACTGCTACAACATGGCATTGTGAAATAATCATATTCTCACACTTAGAAATATTTGACCCTACCGAATAACACCATCATCTTAGCATGTTCACATAATGAAAACTAGAGTTATACATGTCATAGATGGCGCAGGAAACCAACTCACAACAACGCTTCAAATCACCTCATTGCGGACATTCAAAAGAGGCTGCATAATTCGAGCTTCACAAAATGGAACTTTACGAAAATAGAGTGTAGTTTTTAACATAATAGCTCATTGGGATAAAAAAGGAACATGTTAATGATGATCTACATGGAAAATAGTGGCAAGGCATAAAAGTAGACATATCCTAGAGCATTTCTCATGAATATACCATATGCAAAAGACCTATGGACTAGATGCAATCATCCACACAATGTTGAATAAAATAACAGTTTAGACGTATTCATGAAGGACTTGCAATATAGTTTTGAGCATGTAGATGCAACCTATTATGTACGCAAATTCCACAATCACGTAGAGCACATCAAGCACAATACTTTCCATATAAGGTTCATTTAAATCGGAGCTACGGTTATTTAGTTATGAGACAAACCGTTTTGACATGGCATTATGCAAAAGAATAATTAAACAGTAAGTTTAAACATTTTAAACCTGGTTTACAGTTGGATATTGTGAAACTACATAAAATTTTGAACATTTTACATGTTGATATCATTTTAAACCGATGGACGGTTCGTGAGTTATTAATGCATGAAGATCAGGGACTAATATGTTAGTAGACAATTAACTGGATAATAGAGAAATTTGTAGACAGAAAAAAACATGTCTTGCACCGAATCTTGGTGATTGCAACATAGTTGAAACACGCACGGGCAATAGATAAGGATGGGGCACTCACCACAGGGCCTGGGGCCAGATCTGGCGCTGGGCTGGATGGCGGCGTGGTGAGCTTGGGGCGGTGCGGGCCGAGGCGGTCGCTAAGCCTTGGGGAGGCGCTAGTGAGGCCCATGGCGCTTGAGAAGGCGAGCGCATCGAGCCTCCTGGTTGATCATGATGCAGACCAGGGCAAGACGGTGGCGCTATAGGCCTCCGGTGGGGAGGCGCCGCAGGTGGCTGGGGTCAACCGGATCCAAGGGCCTGGAGGCCGGATCCGGTGAGGGTTCTTGCGGAGGCGGCGGTTTGGTGCAGTGACGAGGAGCTTGAGGCCATGGCACAGAGGGAGCTTGGGTCCACCAAGGAGGCATTGCAGCAAGGACAGCGTGGTCCATCAGGGGCGGTGCTGCTTCATGGATCTTCGGTCGGGGCGCAACGCGGGTCGCCACCAACGAGGTGGAGGCGACCGTTGGATCCCATGCGAGCAAGGAGCGCTCAAGTCCCTGCATGACGGCGACAGTTGCACAGGCCCAGATGGGCTTCGGGTGGGCTCGACGCGCGTGGGGCGCTGGAGGGAGGAGAGAGGAGACCAGGTGGCGGTTGGAGGGGCGTGAAATTCAAGGGTGGCTAGGGTTTAGGCCAAATTTTGAAGGCTACGGCGTCTATAGAAGGGAAGGCTAGGGTTAGGGGTTTGCTCCGTTTTTCAACCATTTGGTCTTGATGGGGCGGTGTAGAGTGATCGTGGGCTGAGAGAAGAGAGGGAGATGAGCAGCCTGTTGATACGTCTCCATCGTATCTACTTTTCCAAACTCTTTTGCCCTTTGTTTTGGACTCTAGTTTGCATGATTTGAATGGAACTAACCTGGACTGACGCTGTTTTCAGCAGAATTGCCTTGGTGTTATTTTTGTGCAGAAATCAAAGTTCTCCAAAGGTCCTGAAAATTTACGGGGAGCAGTTTTTGAAAATACAAAAAATATCTGTGCCAAGTTCCACCTCAGGGGGTGGGCCAGTGGCCCACAAGCCCTTGCTCCGCCACGACCCCCCCTGGTGGCGGTGGGCAGGCTTGTGGAGCCCACACAGCTCTGCCGCCCCCAACCTCAGGTCTATAAGTCCCCTTTCGGCCCAGAAAAAATAAAAAATAGAAGTTGTCGTTACGTTTTCGATACGGAGGCGCCGCCACCACCTGTTCTTCATATGGAGGGAAGATCTGGAGTCCGTCTTGGGCTCCGGAGAGGGGAAATCGTCACCATCATCATCATCAACATTCTTCCCTCTCCCATTCCATGAAGCTCTTCGTCGTTAGTGAGTAATCTATTCATAGGCTCACTGGGCGGTGATGAGTAGGATGAGATCTATCATGTAATTGAGTTAGATTTGATGGGGATTGATCCCTAGTATCCACTATGTTCTGAGATTGATGTTGCTACTACTTTGCCATGCTTAATGCTTGTCACTAGGGCCCGAGTGCCATGATTTCAGATCTGAAATTATTATGTTGTCACCAATATATGTTTGTTTTAGATCCGATCTTGCAAGTTGTAGTTACCTACTATGTGTTATGATCTGGCAACCCCGGAGTGAAAATAACCGGCACCACTCCCCGTTATCACCATAGTTTGAGGAGTTCATGTGTTCACCAAGTGCTAATGCGTTGGTCCGGTTCTTTATTAAAAGGAGAACCTTAATATCCCGTAGTTTCCTTTTGGACCCCGCTGCCATGGGAGGGATGGATAATAGATGTCATGCAAGTTCTTTTCCCTAAGCACGTATGATGACACACGGAATGCATGCCTACATCACATTGACGAACGAGAGCTAGCCACATATCTCTCCGTGTTATAGCAGTTGAATGATGAATATCATCCAAACGAATCACCGACCCATTGCCTATGAGTTTGTCCTACTGCTGCTGTTACTTGTCTTCCTCTGCTGCTACTACTACTGTTGCTACTGCTGTTACTTGTCTTGCTCTGCTTCTGCTACTACTGTTGCTACTGCTGTTACTAGTTTTTCTCTGCTGCTGCTGCTACTGTTGCTACTTGCTACTGCTGTCACTACTGCTGTTCCTTTCCACTGTTGTTACTCGTTACACTGCTGCTACCTGCTACAATCTTGGTTCAGTGGACGTTGATGGGAACTGACAACTTCCGTCAACGCGGCAACGGAGGCGCCATTGATACAATCGTTAGGAATAGTCTGTCGTCAACACATCATTTCTGACACGGTTGTTATCATATTACTTTGATGTTACTACTGTGCTTGCACATACTAATCTTTCAGGTGTGGTTGAATCTGACAAATTCAGTTTCTAATACTCCTGTCGGACTTATCAACAAATTTGGGTCGAATACTCTGCCCTCGAAAACTGCTGCGAACCCACGCGCTGGTGGGCCATCAACAACATTCTTCTAGTTCCGTTGCCGGGGAGTGCTAGAAGCATTCTTCTGGTGCCGTTGCAGGGGAAGGTTTGTTGTCATCAGCATTCGTCTAGCTATCGCCAGAGATTGCAATCAGCATTTTTCTGGCGCCGTTGTCAGGGAGGTATTGCTATATTCTCTCAGTCACTTGGGATTTATATCTGCTGATCACTATGAAGAATCTGAAGGATCCGAAGACCAAAGTCTTGCCCTCAACTACGAGGGGAGGTAAGGAATGGCCATCTAGCTCTGCACTTGATTCACCTTCAGTTTTGAGTAAGTTTGCGACATCACCTTCTGCTAGAAATCTTCATATGTCGCCTGTGCTTGATGGTGCTTGTGATACTACTGCTAGAGATGCTATGCTTGATACTATGTGTGATGATACTATGCTTGATACTATGCCTGATACTGCTAGAGATGCTATGCTTGATACTATGCGTGATGATACTATGCTTGATACTATGCTTGATACTGCTAGAGATGCTATGCCTAATACTACTTTGCCTGATGATACTATGCTTGATACTGCTAGAGATACTCCTTTGCCTGATGTTCCAATAGGAGTGTTCCTTGATGCTCATATTGCTAGAGTTACTGCCAATGCTCGTGATGCTTCTGAAACTACCGATACTATTGAGATAGAACCTGCTTTTGCACCTGTTAGATCTAGCTCTCCTAGATATGAATTGCCTGATATATGTGAGGGTTACTTTATGGAGGGAGAGACAACTGAGGATTTTCTTGCGTGTAAGGATGCCTATGACGCTGAGAAATTACTTCTCAAGTCGAAGGAAAAATGTCGGGAAGCTAGGATGAAAAATGACCCGAAGTTTGCCGCTTCGCCTATCTTTGTCACCGATAAGGATTAGGAATTCTCTGTCGACCCTGAGATAATCTCTCTAGTCGAATCTGATCCTTTTCACGGTTATGAGTCTGAGACAGTCATAGCCCATCTTGCCAAACTATCCGAAATAGCCAACCTTTTCACTAATCAGGAGAAGATCCGCCACTACTATATCCTTAAGTTGTTTCCTTTCTCTCTAAAGGATGACGCTAAAGTCTGGTTCACCTCTCTTGCTCCAGGATGTGTGCGTAGTCCCCAGGAGATGGTCTATTACTTCTGTGAGAAATATTTCCTTGCCCATAAGAAGCAAGCTGCCTTGCAGGAAATATGCAACTTTGCTCAACTCCAAGAAGAGAGTCTTCCACAAGCTTGGGGGAGGCTCGTCCAGCTACAGAATGCTTTGCCTCATCACCCTCTTAAGAAAAACGAGATACTTGATATCCTCTATAACGGACTTACCGATGCCTCTAGAGACCACCTAGATAGTTGTGCCGGTTGTGTTTTTAGGGAACGAACTGTAGAACAAGCTGAGACCCTACTGAATAACCTCTTGATCAACGATAATGCTTGGACTATTCCCGAACCACCTCCTATGCCAACTCCTAAGAAAATAGGTATTCTATTCCTCAGTCCCGAAGATATACAAGAAGCCAAGAAATCTATGCAAGAGAAAGGCATTAGATCTGAAGATGTCAAAAATCTACCACCTATCGAAGAGATCCATGGTCTCGATAACCCAATACAGGTAGTAGAAGTGAATTCTCTGGGTAGGTTTGATGAGAGTGATATTCCTTTTGATAAACCTGCTAGCCTATGCTTTGATGAATTTGACAACTTTGTTGCCAAACAACAGAGTTTCAATGATTATGTTAGCACACATTTGGAATAAAGTACTCGTATGCTTAGCCAGTTAAGTGGTTGTGTAGACAGAAATGTCAATGATCTGAAGCTTCTGAGTAAACATGCCTCTATGATTACTACTCAGGTAGAACAAGTACTTAAAGCTCAGAATGACCTGCTCAATGAACTAAATGACAACTCTGTCAGAGTCATTACTAGAGGAGGCAAAATGACTCAGGAACCTTTGTATCCTGAAGGTCATCCTAAGAGAATTGATCAAGATTCTCAAGGAATCAATGCTGATACACCTATCATCCTAAGGAGAAGAAGAAGGATGATAGAAACCTACACGCCAGTTCACCAAATACTGTCACACCTGAAGAACCTAATGATATTTCTGCGTCTGATGTAGAAACACAATCTGGTGATGAACATGAACCTGGTGACAATATGGACAGTGATGTTCATAATAATGCCCAACCTAGCCATGACAAGGATGTGGAGATTGAACCTACGATTAATCCTGATAATCCACATCCTAAGAAGTACGACAAGAATGACTTCACTGCTAGGAAGCATGGTAAAGAAAGAGAGCCATGGGTTCAGAGACCTATGCCCTTTCCTCCTAAGCCATCCAAGAAAAAGGATGATGAGGATTTGGAGCGCTTTGTTGAGATGATAAGACCCGTCTTTCTGCAGATGCGGTTAACTGATATGCTCAAGATGTCTCCGTATTCCAAGTACATGAAAAATATCGTGACTAATAAAAGGAAGATACAAGATCTTGAGATATCCACCATGCTTGCCAACTACACTTTTAAAGGTGGAACTCCTAAGAAACTTGGTGATCCCGGAGTGCCCACTATACCTTGCTCTATTAAAGGAAACTACGTAAGAAATGCCTTATGTGACCTTGGAGCCGGTGTTAGTGTTATGCTGCTCTCTCTGTATCGTAGACTTGAATTGGATAAGTTGACACCCATTGAAATTTCCCTGCAAATGGCCGACAAATCAACTGCTTTCCCTATCAGCGTTTGCGAGGATGTGCCTGTTGTGGTTGCTAATACCACTATCTTAACAGACTTTGTTATCTTGGATATTCCCGAGGACGATGCCATGGCTATCATCCTCGAAAGACCCTTTTTAAACACTGCAGGGGCTTTTATAGATGGCAACAAAGGCAATGTCACTTTCCATGTCAACTCTAATGAGCACACCGTGCACTTTCCGAAGAAACGATATCAAGTACATTGCATCAATGCTATCGAAAAGACTTCATCGATTCTTATTGGGAGCTTTGAATGCCCTATTCCTCGTGTCAAGATGAAGTATGATTTGCTTGTTGGGGAGATACATATCCCCATTGAGGTGACTTAGTGGCTATTTCAAAATTTTCCGTTCTCTCTTGCGATTCGAGAAGCTTTTGTCATAAGGACTTGATCAATCCCATTGATGGATTTCTTTCGATGACCATGAGACGGATGAATCAGAGAGTCACATACCTCTGTTTTGAGTTTTCCTTTTCTGTTGCTTAGAAGAAAAATGATATAATTAGTTTAGTTTTTCCTGTTTTCTGTTTTAGCATCCCGGAGAAAAATACCTCGAAAATAAAAGTTCTCCAATGGTCCTGAAAATTTAGTATGATTTTTTCTGGAATTTTTGAAAATTTCTGGGCTTAAGAGCTGGCCTGGGGGCTAGACTAGTGGTCCACAAGCCCTGCCACCGCCACCTACCCCCCTGGTGGCGGAGTGCATGCTTGTGGGGCCCACAGGCACCCCCTCCACTCATTCCAGTTCCGAGCCTCTTCTTCCACCTCCCGAAAAAATTGTTTCCCAGCTCAAACCCGTGTTCTTGCTCATTTGGGTGTGATTTTCGATCGACTTCCTGAAAGCACCATTCTCCAAACCGTTTTGGGGGAATTACTCCTTGGTCAATGACTCCTCCATTGGTCCAATTAGTTTTTACTCTAGTGCTTTATCCTTCGCGAATTCTTGCTACCTTGGTGACCCTGTTCTTGAGCTAGAAAAGTTTATTTTAGCTGGTCCCAATTAGTTTAGCGTGTGATACGGTCTCTAGGCACTAGTAGGAGGAGTTGCTACAAGTTGGGTTAATCCTTATTCACTTTTCTTTCGAAGTCTCTAAAAATTTCAGAAATTTTCAGAGCTAGAAAAGGGAAAAGATGAGGAGGTTCTTGAGATGCTCTTCAAGCCGTAACCCCAAGGAGGATGAGAAGAATCACCCCAAGTACGTAGTCCTTCGAGTCACAGATGTTCGAGCGTGCGAGTGGCCAAGTGATGAATTTTTGCGCGCTGCCGGACTTTATGAAGACTTTCATTACTTGGTGGAGAACGCAGGTCTTACTGTGTTTGTTGAAGATAAGTGCCCACAATATCTCCTCCTCACCAATATTTTCGTTCAAAGCTTCAACTTTTATCCGAGGAAGAATCCTCCCATGGTTGAGTTCATGATATAGATGTCCCCCAGTGCATGACGCTACAGGAGGTTTGCAATGTATGCAAATTACCTTATGTTGGAGGATTTCATTGGTTCTATTGCTGTTGGAGAGGAGAGAGGAGTGTCTCGCGCTAGAATTGCTAGCATACGTTTTCCGGTGCTTCGGTACTTCTCACTATTTGTGGGAAAATGTTTGATTGGCCGTGGGGAGGCTGGATCACTTAGTTCTACAGACCTTGCGGTTTTGCGCGAAGGCCTTTATAGCGATAAGACTTATAGCTTGGGCACTATAGTAGCTCAACGGTTGAACCTGAACCGTTCTAAAGGTGTTGTCTATGGAGGTATCTATGCTACCCGTCTTGCTAGACACTTTGAGATACCGATTGGACTGGGAGAGAAAGGAGAGATGCTTCTCCCTGAAAGATATCTGGATTATGACAGCATGGTTCGCCATGATTTTCTGGATATAGATGTTAGTAGATGGATGATTTATAACCTGGTGTTTAGTCAGGGTACTCGAGAGATTATTACTTTGCCTGCTCCTTCTTTGTTTGATCTTCATGCAGGCAGGTACACTATTATGCCCGTAGACATCTACGCATATTGGGGCTTGGCCCAACCACAGGCGCCCGTGCCCGAGCCGCCAGTCGAGTACCAGACGCCAGTTTATCAGTGGGAGCCAGAGGAGCTCACATAGCAGTGGCATCCATAGTCTTCTCCAGAGTATCCCGGAGCTGGTTATTTCCCACTTTAGGAATAGGCCAAGCTAGGCAAAAAGCCTAAGCTTGGGGGAGTACGTGTTCTCATCGACTTTACATTCATGCTTACGCTTTCACTTTGTTAGCCGGTGTTTACACTTTGCCACTGTATTATCCATGCTAGTTTCTTTTCGTTTTCTTGTTTTCTTGTTTTGTGTCCTTTTGAGAAAACCCAAAAAGATTTTTCTTTCTTCTTTTGCTTGTTGGGAGCTTTCCCATGTAAATAGCTTTCTTTTTCTTTGTGTCAAGGTAGAAGATATTGGTTACAATGTTTATTGGTTCTTACATGCTTACCTGTTTAACTTACAAAGAGCCATATTATTTTGTCTTCTCCTTTGTGTTTGCCTGCAGATTCAGCTTAGTCCAATGCGCTTATTATTGTTCACATCGTTCGATCGTGCAAATGAAAGGCAACAATGATGATATATGATGAAGTGACTGAGACCAAAAAGCTGGTATGAACTCTATCTATTTTGTTTTTGCAAATATGACTAGCTTGTCGACCCATATTTAGCTTTGTTGTGAGAGAACCATGTTTGCAATGACAACTTAGAGATCATAGTTTCTGATGCCATGCTTATTTAGCTGAGAGCTTATAATGGTTTGTCTTGGATGCCAACATAGATTTTGAGATGACTATGATGTACTATGATAGGATGGTATTCTCCTTTGAATGTTTCAAGTGGCTTGACTTGGCGCATGTTCATGCATGTAGTTGAAACAAAATCAACATAGTCTCTATGATGTTCGTGTTCATGGTGATTTGTATCATGTTCATGCTTGCATTCCATGTTAGTCAAACTCATTGCATCTTGATGACCGTTGTCGCTCTCTAGTTGGTCGCTTCCCAGTCTTTTGCTAGCCTTCACTTGTACTAAATGGGAATACTGCTTGTGCATCCACTTCCATAAACCCAAAAGTTTTTCCACGAGAGTCCACCATACCTACCTATTTGTGGTATCTACCTTCCATTGCAAGTAAATTTGCATGTGCCATTCTCTAAACCTTCAAGAAATAATCTGTTTTGCATGCCCGAACCACTCATGTGGTGACAGAGGGCTATTGGTATCTTCCATGCTAGGAGTGTTATCCTCGACATGTGTTTATTCACAGTCATTCACGAGAAAGGGGCCGGTATTTGGAATGCCCAAGTTCCACGCTTAAATCGAAAACATAACTGTAAAACATGATTCCCCCTGGATTGATGTTAGTATGGACGGTACCCGAGGATTCGGCTAGCCGTGGAGTGTGATTGATTGGTGGTGGGGAGTTAAAACTTTACTTTTATGTTTGGGAACCGCCTATAGCATGAGTAACATGGAAGATATAGAGAACTCTTGGTCATTGTGTTGACAATGAAAGCATGCCACCCAAAATTATTATCTCTGTTTTCAAAGCTTGAGCTCTGGCACTTCTGCAAATCAATGCTTCCCTCTGCGAAGGGCCTGTCTATTTATTTTGCCGAGTCATCCTCCTCTTATATAAGCACCAATTAGAGAGCACCTCTGTCATTTTTATATTTTGCTTTTGATTAATATTGAGTATGACTATGACTGGATCTTCGTTGCTATGAATTACAATGTTTAGTCAACCCTTGATCTTTGAAAGTGTTCTGCATTTATGTTTTGCGGTCTCAGGAAGAGCTAGCAAGATACCACCTATTCATATTGCTTCACGCTTGTTTTGATTGAAGTGTTGGTATTTGAAAATCATTATTATCAGCGTGTTAGCTGATTATGCCATTGATATTAGTTTACGTGAGACCTTTGTGTCATTTGCTTATGTAGTTAACTTGTGATCTTGCTGAAATTCTGGTTATGAGTTAGACATAGTTGCAACAACAAGATCAAACAGAGTTTGTCAAAGTTTTTCTTTCTCTCTCAGTTTGTCAACTGAGTTGCTTGAGGACAAGCAAGGTTTTAAGCTTGGGGGAGTTGATACGTCTCCATCGTATCTACTTTTCCAAACTCTTTTGCCCTTGTTTTGGACTCTAAATTGCATGATTTGAATGGAACTAACCTGGACTGACACTGTTTTCAGCAGAATTGCCTTGGTGTTATTTTTGTGCAGAAATCAAAGTTCTCCAAAGGTCCTGAAAATTTACGGGGAGCAGTTTTGAAAATATAAAAAATATCTGCGCCAAGTTCCACCTCAGGGGGTGGGCCAGTGGACCACAAGCCCTTGCTCTGCCACCACCCCCCCTAGTGGCGGTGTGCAGGCTTGTGGGCCCCACACGGCTCTGCCGCCCCCAACCTCAGGTCTATAAGTCCCCTTTCGTCCTAGAAAAAATAAAAAAGAGAAGATTTCGACGCGTTTTCGATACGGAGGCGCCGCCACCACCTGTTCTTCATCTCGAGGGCAGATCTGGAGTCCGTCTTGGGCTCCAGAGAGGGGAAATCATCGCCATCGTCATCATCAACCTTCTTCCCTCTCCAATTCCATGAAGCTCTTCATCATTCGTGAGGAATCTATGCGTAGGCTCGCAGGGCGGTGATGAGTAGGATGAGATCTATCATGTAATCGAGTTAGTTTTGATGGGGATTGATCACTAGTATCCACTATGTTCTGAGATTGATGTTGCTACTACTTTGCCATGCTTAATGCTTGTCACTAGGGCCCGAGTGCCACGATTTCATATCTGAAATTATTATGTTGTCACCAATATATGTGTGTTTTAGATCCGATCTTGCAAGTTGTAGTTACCTACTATGTGTTATGATCCGGCAACCCCGGAGTGACAATAACCGGAACCACTCCCGATGATGACCATAGTTTGAGGAGTTCATGTGTTCACCAAGTGCTAATGCGTTGGTCCGGTTCTTTATTAAAAGGAGAACCTTAATATCCCGTAGTTTCCTTTGGGACCCCGCTGCCACAGGAGGGATGAATAATAGATGTCATGCAAGTTCTTTTCCCTAAGCACGTATGACGACACACAGAATGCATGCCTACATCACATTGACGAACGGGAGCAAGCCACATATCTCTCCGTGTTATAGCTGTTGCATGACGAATATCATCCAAACGAATCACCGACCCATTGCCTACGAGTTTGTCCTACTGCTGCTGTTACTTATCTTGCTCTACTGTTGATGCTACTGTTGCTACTGCTGTTACTTGTCTTGCTCTGCTGCTGCTACTACTGTTGCTACTGCTGTTACTTGTTTTGCTCTGCTGCTGCTGCTACCGTTGCTACTTCCTACTGCTGTCACTACTGCTGTTCCTTGCCACTTCTGTTACTCGTTACACTACTGCTACCTGCTACAATTTTGGTTCACTGGACGTTGACGGGAACTGACAACTTCCGTCAACGCGGCAACAGAGGCGCCATTGATACAATCGTTAGGAATAGTCTGCCGTCAACAGATCGTTTCTGACACCGTTGTTATCATATTACTTTGTTGTTACTACTGTGCTTGCAGATACTAATCTTTCAGGTGTGGTTGAATCTGACAAATTCAGCTGCTAATACTCGAGAGTATTCTCTGACCTCCTATCAGGCTTATCAACAAATTTGGGTCGAATACTCTACCCTCGAAAACTGCTGCGAACCCACGCGCTGGTGGGCTATCAACAACATTCTTCTAGTTTCGTTGCCGGGGAGTGCTAGCAACATTTTTCTGCTGCCGTTGCAGGGGAAGGTTTGTTGTCATCAGCATTCGTCTAGCTATCGCCAGAGATTTCAATCACATGTGAACGATTTTTAAACACCGAACACATGATGAATAGACTGGCTATAGTGCTGCTATATGTTATCCGTTGGGGTATTGAACAACCTCCGATTGCGAAGAAATTTCGCAGGCGGCCTACCTACAATATAACAAGGCCGCACGCTAACTTTGAACACAATCCGATGAATTTTCATACAAACTTTTAAAAACAATATATTTTAACAATGTCGCGGGCGCGTGCATGTGTGGTTGGTCCGGAAACATCCATTATTGAATTCGAGAAGCATCCTTACAAGGAATGATTGAACGAAGTTGTTGGAAAATGAACAAAGAAAGAATAAGCTTGTTGTGGATTTTGGAAAACATCTCAAAATTATGAGGTGACAACCAACCACCAACGGAAACATGGTTGCTTGGAAGAAGCATGATAGGCAAACTTCTTTCACAAATAGGACACATTGAGAACTTGGATCAATGATAATCACCATAATATCAACAATCATTAGGAAAAGCTTTAGTGGAATCAAATCCAAGATAACTTCATTGAAGAAATCATGAGTTGAAAATACCCCATGACCGAAGAAATTGGTGGTTTTAAATATCACAATCGTGAATTTTTTCTCTTTGGGACTAATCATGAGTCAAGAATGCTATAACACCACCTCAAAGGATAAATGAGGAAGAATTACACTTTGGAATGCAAGAGAAAGAATACTTGAGCTCCTCCAAAATAATTGAAGAACACTTCGAGAAAGAATTACATTCTTAACGAACCACCATGAAAACCTCCAGAACAAAAGAATGATGAAAAGAAATGAAGGATGAGAAATAATAAGATTGAGTCCTTGCCATGATTTAGACGAAGCTTCGCGAAGAGATACCAGAGAAGACTTGGATCTCTGAAAAAGAGAAGATAAACAACTTATAATTAACGGTTAACATCATGAACAACTCCGGAAGAAGGATTGAAATCACTTTGATGAAACAAGAATAAAAATTACGTTATGCTTATCCTTCCTCAAGTTAAATTGATGAAAAGCAATTAATTTATTATACCACCTATTATTTTTAAAAACATTGGAGAGAGAGATATAGAGCGCAAACTTGAAGAAGTCCAGAACGAGACACCGCTAAGAATTTGGAAATGAATGAGGATACCATGAATGAATGGTCATACATGAGAACAAAAAGATCTTGATCTGCCTAGCAGGAAACTTCAACGAGGTAGTGGAATAATTGAGATACGAACAAGGATACAAAAGTTGAGAAAACTTTGAGAAGGGAAGGTGAAGGATGAGAGTGAAGGATTGTTATGAAATGATGGCCTTCAAAGGATCAAGAGATGACAACCACTCTGAAATGCACCTGATAGATATGGAAGGAATTACTCATAATCGAAAGCAATTCAGGAGGATAGCATGAAGCTGAAATGGAAAATATGGAAAAGAAAAGAGGAAGATTTAAGAGAAACGCTCCTTCGGTCTTCAACACCCAGAATGATGAAGAGAAACAACACCATGAATTACTGAGACACTCTGGAATAATGAATAAGAAAAAAGTTGAGCCGATGATGAAAATAATTTGAAAACAATCTTGAGAAGGAATATGACTGTTGGAATTCATGCTTACGTCATATTTGCAAGAACTTGAGATCTCCAAAAAAGATTGGAAGAGCCAGGTAAGATCCTGGGAGAACCTATGGGTGATGGGCCCACCAAAAGAAAAGACCGTTGAAATGATTGCTAAGAAAGATTGATCGCACCGATTCAAATGAAAACTTGATGAGGTCAGAACCTAGAAATAGTTTGAAAGGAGTTGAAGGGGAACACAAATCTTCTGAGGTATCTTCTGCACTCCGGATAGAATAGAGAGAGATAAATAAATAACAAAGGGTTGGATGAGAATCTCCAACATGCGAAAGCATTGGACGAATGAAAAGGATATGTTGAACAACGAAAGCTTGAATTGAACCATCGCAAAAGACACACGAAGACGAAGAAGCAATGAACTTAGCATTGAGCATGTGCACAATGAATCATGGATAAATACAAAAGAGAATATAGTGGAAGAAACACTAAAATAAAGGCACTAGGATGATAATTAAATCATTCAAGAATAAGGCGGGAGGCTAGGAAAAACAAAGACTATTTGGGACAGATGAGACGAACTCCACAAGGAAATGTGAGGTTGGATCTTGCAATAACTGGAAAGGATTATATTAATTGATAGGAAGCATCCCCGATGGAAAATAATTAACATGAGAACTCCAGTTGATCAAAAGGATTAGCATTACCATACAAATATGAGAATACCTCTTAGGAATGATATGAAATCAGCACTTGACATTGAAGCACTCGAATTACCATGCTCTAACAAAACAAAGGATGGGGCTTATGGATTCAGTCTGAAATAAATTCATGACACAGATTTCATCCGATATTTTCATGGTAAGGCTCGTAGGTGTTCGATTGAACATTGGATTGTCATACCAAAATGACAGTCGAATATGCTCCCTAGGCGTAGCGAACTACAAGGCTTGACAAAGCATATTTGACGACACATATCGAGAAAGACCGTGAACAAAAAACCACTAGATGTCGAACCCTAACCTCACATCATCCGTTTATTGGAATATAATCCTAGGTAACTACTTGAATTCCCACCTGAGATGTCACATCCCTAGATTTCCCATTTGGTGTGTAGAAAGATTGTGCTCATGTTTTATTCTTGCTTTAAAAATGAAAATAGGGATGAAAGAAACCCTAGCACCTCACCTTGTTTAACCCAAAATAAAAAGAGTGATTTCAATGAACCCAAAATGGCCTTCATAAAAGCCCACCCTTTTTGATAAATATTGGAAACAATATTTCAGGGGTGGAATTTATTTAAAAAATACTTCTAGCACTTTAATTATTTCACAAAAGCCACTCATATTACCCAAATATGAGGTTTTAAATATCTTAGGATATTATAAAATGTTGAAATATTTTTGTGGACTCGGAAATAATTCAAATAACACCCACAATTATTTTCACTATTTATAGGAACTGTTTGGAGCCAAAAATAAAGTAAACAAATGTCTGAAATGTTAAACAGAAAACAAATAAGAAATAAAATAGGAAAGGATCTATCAGACGCTCACTTGGCACAACCCATCTTCTCCACCTTGTCTTCTTCCTCCTGCCAGTAGGCAGAGGAGAAGCAGGAGCTGGCCGCCGCTTCCTCCGGCGATGGCATGCACCTTGGGCTTGCCTGGTCGCCCTGTCGTGCTGGCAAGGGAGATAAGCTCCCCCGCAATCCATTCCAACCTTCTCCCCCTCCTCATTCGAGATCTTGGCCTCTCCACTCTCTACCGCCATTGGAGCCGAGCTCGAGCTCCAGCTCGCCACTGCTCCATCCATCGCAGCGCCTCCCCGAGCCACCCGTCGACTCCGCCACCACGAGCAGCTCCTCCCTGCCCAAGGAATCGAGCCGGAAGCCCCCGCAGTGCCGCCCCCATCGCCATCTTCAACCTCCAGCCACCGGAGTTTGTCGTCGCAATTCGCCGGCTAGAGAGCCTCCCCGAGCAAGCCCTGCCCCCGTTGGAACCCTCGTGAGCTCGCCCTACTTTTCCCTCATTTTCCCCGCTCTTTCTTGCACCGTAGCCGCAGCCCTGTCGAGCCCGAGCCGCCGCCGCTGTGCGCCTCATCGCCGGTGCTCCTCCGGCCGCCCATAGGCCCTCCTGCAGCCCCTGCTAGATGAGGTTGAGCCTGGGCTTCGTCCCATTGCTCCTAGAACTCGAAACCGAGCCCTGTAGCTCATTTTGGAGCAACTTCGGCGAGCCTCCGCTGCGCCCGTGGTCGCTGCCGGCGAAGCTCCGGTGGGGACGATGTGGCAGCACTAATCCACCGTTATTTAGCCATTAGAGCCACTAACAGTGGGCCCCAGGATTGGGTCAAACCCACTTAGGGGCTCGTCAGCGCGGGTTTACCCCATGGGTCACTGACCATGGCCCCCACTGGTATGTTTGAGTACACCAAGCACCATTGACTGTGATGACGTTAGCCTGACATAATAAATCAAATTCTACGATTAAAAATAATTCCATAAATGCTGAAAACTTTGAAAAATCATAGAAAATAAAATATAACTCCAAATTTTGATAAATAATATATGTAAAATGATCAGAAAAATTCAATGAACACAATGGTGTTACTTTCATGCATGACAAACAAAGTTATAAAACAGAATCAGGTCAAATCAATTAAATGAATTTGATAAATATCCTATTTCAAATAATATTTGAACTTTGGATTCAAATCAGAATCATACTAAGGTTCTGTTATCCACATGAAAACATACTACATTTCATTTAATGTCTGTTCATGCATCGTATTGTTGCATATGAATGATATTGATTGTCGATATTATTTCGGTAGGCTCTACCCCTCCGGATACGTCCGAATAACCGATTGACAGATTTAATCCTTCCACTGAGCAACAAGGCAAGCACCATTTTTGATCATCCTGATATAATCCCATGTTTCCGCTCCTGCTTTCACTTATTGCATTAGGGCAAAATATTTGAAATGTTTTACTTTGGTAGCCGAACGCATTCCTTTCCATGACCTGTCATTGTCACAGTAAATAGCTAACACTTGCAACCTAGCATACCTGGTAGTTGCTTGAACCATGATGTGTCTTATCCTGCTATGCTTGCTATGCCTAGAGTTGTGTCAGGTCTGTTTCATATGGGTGATGAACATGAATGGATGAATGTGTTCTAGTGACAAAGAATAAATGTGGAACCTGATTTGGTAAAGGTACCGATGAAAGGCTATGTAGGAGTACATGGCGGGTTGTTTCATTGGAACAATCCTTAGGAACTGAGTTCCGTGTATGTATTCCAAGACTATATACTACCACACATTGAGATACTTAACTGACCCTCTCGGCTTATTAATCACCTAGTACTCGGTCCAGGAGTTGCAAGTAGTTTTTGGTGTTTATAGTGATGCTGGAGGCCGTGCATAGTGCTGACCATAGAGGTGGGCTGTGACGCGGTAGGCAGTGGCACGGTGTACCAAGTGGCACCCGGATGGTGGGCTTGGGAAACCAGCGCACATCATTTGGGGCCGTAGTGGAAACTTCGTCCGGACTTCCGTGCGGGTTCACTCTCAAATAGGCGATAACCCTGGACTAGGTATTAGCGTGGTTAACGGTCGTGGCCGACTCCCTCGCTAGGCTTCCGCTTGAAGGTTGACGAGGTGCATGATGTGCACATGGCGATAAGTGGCGAGAGCGTGTGTGAAGAAGTACACCCCTGCAGGGTTATGATCTATTCAAATAGTCGCGTCCGCGGATATGGACTTCTTGAAGAAAAATGTTGTTCATAGATAACTTTAATGGTTACTCATAAAAGTATCAAGATAAGTGTGACTATCATGTATGGCATTCCCGTAGGAAGACCAGAAGGAATCCATGATTGTGTATTGTTGTGGTGGTAGTGGACTCGTGTACGACTTATCGAAGTTGTTTAGAACTATTTAAAATTGTAGTATAGTCTAGCCAAGAGTCAAAGCTGGCTTGCTGCATGAAACCGCACAACCCCCTTTATTGATACATGTGCATGAGTAGATAGATTTTTTCTGAAGTCTTGATGAGGCACTGATAAACCACAAGTATAGGGGATCATTTGTAGCCTTTCTCGATAAGTAAGACTGTCAAACCCAACGAGGAGCTGAAGGTAGAACAAATATTCCCTCAAGTTCTATCGACCACCGATAAAACTCTACGCACGCTTAATGTTTGCTTTACCTAGAAACTAGAAGTACTTTGTAGGCATGATAGGATAGGTTTGCAAGAAAATAAAGAACACGTAAATAAAAACTAGGGGCAGCTAAGATAAAGAAACAACTAAGTTGGTCTTAGTAGAGATATATTTGTCACAAGAAGGTTATTTGTCCCTAGGCAATCGATAACTGGACCGGTAATCATTATTGCAATTTTATATGAGGGAGAGGCATAAGCTAACATACTTTCTCTACTTGGATCATATGCATATGATTGGAACTCTAGCAAGCATCCTCAACTAGTAAAGATCATTTAGGTAATACCCAACCATAGCATTATAAGGTATCAAGTCCTCTTTACTCCCATATGTAACAACCCACCTACTAGGGTTTATGCTTCTGTTACTCAAGCAACTCACCATAGGAAAATCATGAACACATTGCAACACCCTACAGCGGGGATCCCTCATGCTTGCGTGACATGGAGAGCAACATAGGAAAACACCAATAATAAAACATGCAACTCAAACGAATAATGATCATCAATCAACCCATAGGACAAAACGGATCTACTCAAACATCATAGGATAGCCATAACATCATTGGGAAATAATATATAGCGTTGAGCACCATGTTTAAGTAGAGATTACAGCAGGAGAAGGCGTGTTACACCGCACCATAGAAGGGGAGAGAGTTGGTGATGATGGCGGCGAAGTTGTTGGTGTAGATCGTTGTCACAATGATGGCCCCGGCGGTGTTCTGGTGCCACTGGGAGAGAGGGGGAGAGAGTACACCTCTTTCTTCTTGTTCCTTGGCCTCCCCCTAGATGGGAGGAGGGTTTCCCCTCTGGTCCTTGGCCTCCATGGTGGCGGAGGGGCGAGAGCCCCTCCGAGATTGGATCTCTCTGTCCGTTTCTTACTGTTTCTGCGTTCCAGATTCTGGCTTTTCACCATTTCTTATATCCCCGGAGATCCGTACCTCCGATTGGGCTGAAATTTTAACACGATTTTTATCGATATTAGCTTTGTTGCGGTGAAAGAAGGGCAACCCCGCCTTACAGGGTGACCACAAGACAGCATGACGCGGCCTACCCCCTAGGCCTCGCTCCTCTTTCTTGTGGACCCCTCGGGCACCGCCTTTTGTTTATTCCACTTCCCAAAATTCACATATATTCTAAAAACAATCTCCGTAAGTTTTTATCCCATTTGGACTTCGTTTGGTATGGTTTTTCTGTGGAACAAAAAACACGCAACAAACACGAACTGACACTAGGCACTGGATCAATATGTTAGTCCCAAAAATAGTATAAAAAGTTGCCAAAAGTTTGTGAAAGGTGTAGACTATTGGCATGAAACAATTATAAAATATAGATACGACCGAGATGTATCAGCATCCCCAAGGTTAATTCCTGCTTGTGCTCGAGGAGGTAAATGATAAAAAAGATACATTTTGATCTGGAATGCTACCTATCATAATTTTGATCATATAATCTGATCATGGTATCAATATTAAGACACGAGTGATTCAAAATATCATGGCTAAAAGAAAGTTATCCCTACAAAATCTTATTGTGGGGCTATGCTCCATCTTCATCAGACAAAGTATTAAATCATGCACAACCCCCGTTTCAGCCAAGAAATTGTCTCATACTTTAGTATTCTCAAAAAATTTCAACTTTGACGCAATACATGAGCGTGAGCCATGGGTATAACACTATAGGTGGAATAGAATATGGTGGAGGTTGCGGAGAAGACAAAAAGAAGGAGATAGTTTCAAATCCACTAGGCATATCAACAGGCTATGGAGATGCCCATCAATAGATATCGATATGCGTGACTAGGGATTGCCATATAATAGATGCACTGGAGCTATAAGTGTATGGAAGCTTAAAAAGAAACTAGTGGGTGCGCATCCAACTCACTTCCTCATGACGACCTAGGGCAATTTGAGGAAGCCCATCATTGGAATATAGAAGCCAAGTTCTATAATGAGAAATTCCCACTAGTATATGAAAGCGACACTATAGGAGACTCTCTATCATGAAGATCATGGTGTACTTTGAAGCACAAGTGTGGAAAAAGGAATAGTAGCATTGCCCCTTCTCTCTTTTCTCTCATTTTTTATTTTTTTTATTTGCTCCTTTTTTGGTGGGCTTCTTTGGCCTATTTTTTATATGGGCTTCTTTGTCCGCTTTTATGTTTCATAAAGTCCATAGACTCATTCCAACTTGTGGGGGAATCATAGCTTCCATCATCCTATCCTCACATGGGACAATGCTGCAATAATGATGATCATCACACTTTTATTTACTTACAGCTCAACAATTACAACTCGATACTAGAACAAAATATGACTCTATATGAATGCCTCTGACAGTGTAATGGGATGTGCAATGATCTAGCATATCAATGATATCAAAAAATGGACAACCCATGAAAACAACATACTAGCTATCTTACGATCATGCAAAGCAATATGACAATGATGGAGCGTATCATAATAAACGAAACGGTGGAAGTTGCATGGCAATATATCTCGGAATGGCTATGGAAATGCCATAATAGGTAGGTATGGTGGTTGTTTTTGTGGAAGGTATATGGTGGCTGTTTTGAGGAAGGTGGGTTTAATACACCGCCGAAAGTTGCGCGGTACTAGAGAGGCTAGCAAACGTGGAAGGGTGAGAGTGTGTATGATCCATGGACTCAACATTAGTCATAAAGAACTCACATACTTATTGGAAAAATTTATTGGTCATCGAAACAAGGTACTACACGCATGCTCCTAGGGGAAGGGTTGGTAGGAACTAACCATCGCGCGATCCCGACCTCCACTCAAAGGATGAGAATCAATAAATAAACAATGCTCCGACTTCTTCAGATAACGGTTCACCATACGTGCATGCTACGTGAATCACAAACTTTAACACAAATATTTCTACCAATCCATAATTACTCACTAGCAACACTCTAATATCACCATGTTTATATCGCAAAACTATTGCAAGGAATCAAACATATCATATTTAGTGATCTACAAGTTTTATGTAGGATTTTATGACTAACCATGTGAATGACCAACTCCTATTAACTCTCTAAATAGATATAAGTGAAGCATGAGAGTTTAGTTCTTTATACAAAAGATATGTCCACGCACTAACAAATATAAGTGAAGCAAAAGAGCATTCTACAAATGGCGCTTTTCTATGTGTAGAGAAACAGGCAATCCAAACTTCGAATGATATAAGTGAAGCACATGAAGCATTCTATAAAGCCATACTCAAAAGATATAAGTGAGGTTCAAAGAGCCTTCTATAAATCAACGAAGGACTTTATCATACCATCATGGTGCATTATTAAAACAAAAATAAAAATCACACGACACTCCAAGATTTACGCATATCATGTGACGAATAAAAATATAGCTCCAAGTGAAATTACCGATGGTTGTTAGAACAAAGACTGGATGCCTTCCAGGGCATACCCAAGATTAGTTTCTTGGGAGTCCTTGAATATTACTTTGGGTTTCCAAAGGCATCCCCAAGCTTAGTCTCTTTCCACTCCTTGTTCCTTCATCCATCGCGATCTCGCCCAAAACCTGAAAACTTCAATCACACGAAACATAACAAAACCCTCGTGATATCCGTTAGTAATAATAATGCAAATTACAACTTTAAGTATTGTTGCTAACCAATTCATATTTTGTTTTTGCATTGTATCTACTGTAATAGAACTTTTCCATGCCTTATACCACCGATACACTCGATAGTTTCATGAAAACGAGCAAAACAATGCATGAAAAACATAATCTGTCAAAACAAGGACAGTCTGTAGTAATCTGTACATTCACCATACTTCTGTAACTCCAAAAATTCAGAAACATTAGGACGACATAAATTTTTTGCATAGAAGTACTGTGTTAAAATTTCAGAAACTTTTGATATTTCAGTAAAAAATATAAATTCACGCATTATAGCCAAACTTTCTGTTTTTACACTACACACACCAAACAAGCAATCTAATCATCCTAAAGGCAAATCTTGGCACATTATTTTTATAATACAATGGACGTATACAAGGGGATAATTATTTTTTTGAAAAGTTTCTGTAATTAAGATTCACAAGTTTTCCATGGGCATGAACAAAGTTCAAGGCATGCTCCCATTTTAACAATGCTCGTCTCTCTCACTTTGAATTTTCTTTTTGAAAAAGTTTTAGGTTCCCCTCTTTTTTTCAAACTATATAAAAGCACACAACAGAATAAAATGACTCTCTAAAACTTCCGGGTTGTCTCCCTGCAGTGCTTACTTTAAATCCATTAATCTAGGCATAAAGTGCTCAAGTAATTGATTCACCCGGATCCCAAGTGCACAAAGTAACATATATCACACAACAACGAAGTCTAATTCTCTTCCTATGCATCGACATGTCATAAAAGAAGAGTTCATGCACACAAAGTAAAGGCAAATGCATAGTATAGACAATTTCTTGCAATTTTATCGTATTGGAAACATCAAGAGGTGGAGATGTAGTTCCTCTCTCACAATAATTGCAACTAGGAGCAGCAAGCACATGCATATTATATCTATCAAAATCATCATGTGTAATAGTAAAAGGCAACCCATCTATATAATCCTTAATAAGTCCAAACTTATCCAATATAGTGTAGTTGGGAGAATTCGAAAAGATAATAGGACTATCATGTGTGGCTGCAATAGCAACAATTGCATTCTTAACATAAGGAACTATATCAAGTTCATCTCCATAATCATTATTCATATTGGCATCATAGCCACAAGCATAGCAAGCATCAAGTTCATCAAAAAGGGATATTTCAAATGAATCCAAGGGATCATAGCAATTATCATAGCATTCATCCTCCGGTAAGCACCAAGGGAAATTAAACATTGTATGAGTTGAAGAGTTACTCTCATTAGAAGGTGGGCACGGGTAGCTAATCCTCTCTTCCTCGTTTTTTCTTCTCTCTCCTCCTCATCTTTTTCATTAAATGAGCTCAAAGTGTCATCAATTTCTTCTTCCATCGATTCCTGCAAAATATTAGTCTCCTCTTGGACAGCGGAGGCGTCCTCATTATATGGCTTAACATAAGCATTAGAAGCATAGTTTTCGTAGCAAGATTTAAGTATGGCAAAACTTTCAGATTTGTAAATAGTAGCATCATACTTTTCAATGAAAGAAGCAATTTCATAGGCACCCTTAAAAGCAAAAAATTCTTCAATTTTCTCAATACCATAGTAATTATAAACACCCTTGGCATAAGAAGATACGATTCCATTATCCTTAAACTCACATTGATAGGGAAGGTGTTTTTAGGGTCTTCACAACAAGTAAGGTCATAAATTTTGCATAAATTCAAAGCATATGATTGCAAAGTATTAATAAGATGCCATAAAAGTTTCCCTTTTTGACATAAGCAGTGACTCACATGATAAGCATGCTCATTTAGTGATTTGCCCTCTACTAAGCTAGTTGGGGTTTTAGCACGAGCACAAATGAATCGAAGATGACCCAAGTAATATTCCTAAGTGGTACGGAACACTAGTGGTTCCTCAACTTTTGGAGCAGCAAGCACATCTAATTCTTTTGGTATTTTGCGTTTCCTACCCATATCTAAAGATAGAAAACAATCTAAACAGCAAATGAAATCTACTTAGTGATAAAGCAAACAAGCACACATGAGAATATTCACCCCACGCTATTGCTCCCCGGCAATGGAGCCAGAAAAAGGGCTTGATAACCCACAAGTATAGGGGATCAATTGTATCCTTTCTCGATAAGTAAAGGTAGAACAAATATTCCCTAGAACCCAACGAGGAGCTAAAGGTAGAACAAATATTTCCTCAAGTTCTATGGACCACCGATGTAACTCTACGCACGCTTAACGTTCGCTTTACCTAGAACAACTATGATACTAGAATTACTTTGTAGGTGTTATAGCATAGGTTTGCAATAAAATAAAGAACACATAAATAAAAACTAGGGGCAGCTAAGATAAAGAAACAACTAAGTTGGTCTTAGTAGAGATCTTTTTGTCACAAGAAGGTTATTGGTCTGTACTAGGCAACCGATAACTAGACCGATAATCATTGTTGCAATTTTATATGAAGGAGAGGCATAAGCTAACATACTTTCTCTACTTGGATCATATTCACTTATCATTGGAACTCTAGCAAGCATCTGCAACTACTAAAGATCATTAAGGTAAAACCCAACCATAGCATTATAAGGAATCAAGTCCTCTTTACTCCCATATGCAACAACCCACCAACTCGGGTTTATGCTTCTATCACTCAACCGACCACCATAGGCAAGTCATGAACACATTGCAACACCCTACAACGGGGATCGCTTATGCTTGCACGACATGGAGAGCACCATAGCACAATACCAATAATAAAACATACAACTCAAACCAATCATGATCATCAATCAACCCATAGGACAAAACGGATCTACTCAAACATCATAGGATAGCCATACATCATTGGGAAATAATATATAGCATTTAGCACCATGTTTAAGTTGCTATTACAGTGGGGAGAAGGGGTTTTTCACTGGTGCATAGAAGGGGAGAGAGTTGGTGATGATGGCAGCGAAGTTTTTGGTGTAGATCACCGTCTCGATGATGGCCCCGACGGTGTTCCGCTGCCTCCGGAGAGAGGGGGAGAGAGCCCCCCTCCTTCTTCTTCTTCCTTGGCCTCCCCCTAGATGGGAGTAGGGTTTCCCCTCTGGTCCTTGGCCTTCATGGAGACGGAGGGGCGAGAGCCCCTCCGAGATTGGATCTCTCTCTCTGTTTCTTTCTGTTTCTGCGTTCCAGATTCTGGCTTTTCACCATGTCTTATATTCCCGGACATCCTTAACTCCGATTGGGCTGAAATTTTAACACGCGTTTTTTCTGGATATTGGCTTGCTTGCGGAGAAATAAGGGCATCAACCGCCTTACAGGGTGACCACAAGACATCCTGGTGCGACCTACCCCCCAGGCCACGCCCCTCTAGCTTGTGGCCCCCTTGGGCACCACCTTCTGTTGATTCCAATTCCCAAAATCCACATATATTCCAAAAAAATATCCGTAAGTTTTTATCCCGTTTGGCTTCGTTTGTTATGAATTTTCTATGAAACAAAAAACATGCAACAAATAGGAACTAGCACTGGGCACTAGATCAATATGTTAGTCAAAAAAATAGTATAAAAAGTTGCCAAAAGTATATGAAAGTTGTAGAATATTGGCATGAAACAATTAAAAATTATAGATACGATGGAGAAGTATCAGGCACCAAGTCAGAACTCCATCACATCGCCATCATAGAGATCCCAAAATATCCGCCTGATCCTAAAAAAATTGAGTGAGAAGAGGGGTATAATTAAAATTCCTGTGTGAAGATTCCTCACCAGAGCAAAGAAGAGGAGTAAAAAGAATCCTACTCTTCAACATATAACTAGACTCAAAGTAGTTTTTCACTAGACTCGACTCGGCCAAGTTCAATCAATCAAAGGGACTCCTAGTTCGGTACTGCTCTCATACCAACTTGTAACGACCAAGATGCGATTATATCCTTATTTAGGCATGAGGGCCTCGACAGGGATAGAAGCCCATCTCATCTTTTCGCAATATTGGATATTGTTACAAGTACATGTAAAGAAGAGATGACTATATGGAATTGTCTTACACTTTAAACAGGCTAATCATGATCATCTCAATACAAACATACATTCAATCACCATTCAGAAGAGCAGGGGCCGACTACAGATGAAAACAAACAATAAAAATGACGTCCATTTTTTCATATCCCAGTCTGTCGACCTGGAACGCATCCTAGATCAATGACGAAGAAGAAGTAACTCCAAATAGAACAATCATCGCGCTCACTTCAATGTATTACATTACCTTTACATGCAACTGTTGTTGTAGTATAATCTGTGAGCCACAGGGACTCAACAATCTCAGTTCCAAAGGTATCAATACTATCAAAGCTTAATGGATGAGGTATGGTCAAGTTGTGAGGTTGGCGGAAGCAACTAATCATTTATTTGAGTGGCTAACTTCGAGTACAAGAATAAGAGGGGGTGGTCTACACATGAACGGACGTGAACGAATACTGATCAAGAAATGATCTTGAAAACCTACGCACGAGAAGAGACATTCATGGTTACGCACAAAGTTGGCATATTTTAATTAAGTTTACTTCAAGTTTGCTATGACCGAGTGTTGAACAAAGTATGCAAGTGGCCCCATAACCGAGGGCATGACTCTCAAAAATATTTAACCATGCAGGAGTGCTCCAATTAGTCCATCACAATCTACCACAACCTGCATGGAATAACCTCAACCATGGAATACTGTGGTCTCCCCGGAAATTCCGATGGAAAACCTCAACCTCGAGATAGCCCAAAGTATCACCAGATTCCCGTGAACAAGACGTTCGAGAAGGGTAAAACAAAACCAGCAAGACCGCCCGCATGCCAAATCCAAATAGGAGTCTTGCGTATATATTTCTCGGGTACTTCCAAATGGGCAAGACGTCTGGTTGGCTGAAACCCTGGGTGGCCAGGGGGCGCCGGACATCGCACACTCATGAGGAGCACTGGCCCGAGGGGTTGATAATTTATCCACGGGTGATCATGCCCTATGCCAATTTTAGTTGTTATTATGAAATTGAACCAATGTTGGGCTTTGCCGAAAGAGTTTTATCCCAAAAAACTCAAGGGGGTCCCCGTAACAACCCCAAACATGTTAGGATCCCTCAATATGGAACATAACACCGGTACACAAGTAACAAGGGCAACAAAGGTGGAACAAAACACCGAGCTAGAAGGCCAAGCCTTCCACCCTTTACCAAGTATATAGGTGCATTAAATCAAGAGCAATAATATTGTGGTATTCAACAGAATATCAATGTTGTCACATGGAAGCATCTTCACCTGCAGCTAGCAACGCTATAAGAAGATTGAGTAACCAGTAACATAGCCAAACAAAGGTTTGCTTGGATGCCAAGGGTTAGGGGCTTTTCATGGCAATGTTGGGAGGCTTGACATAACAGGTGGTAGGCAGCAAGACATAGTGATAGAAACAAGACAACTAGCTGGTATCTAAGGAAATGATCAACTTGCATGTGATCCCTCTTGGAAGAAGACCAAATCCGTGAAGTATATGAACCAACGTAGTCGAACAAATCCTCACACTCAAAGGAGGTTCGAAACTCTATAAAGAATAAACAATTTGGAAATAATAATCAAGACACAATAAATAACGCAACATATGTATGACATGATGCACAAATAGATATGATGCATGTCCATTTAATTATCCATGACACGACCAAGCACAACAATCAACTTCCACAGACTAAGTGAAGCTCAATATGCAAAAATCCAAATTTTAATTATTTATTTTCTCCCGTTTATATACATGACAATCTTAAATGTTGTTAAACATGGCAAAAGGTGAAGCATAAATAAACTACATTATCTAGGCATGTTAAGTGAGGTCGAAAACAATTTATAGCATTTTCAAAATGACCCCATATGTTAATTTATAAATTGGTCCAGATATGAACTAAACATATTTAATATTTACTAAACATCAAAATAAAGAGGACCATGTGATTCTACATGTCATTCTAGTCAATTTACATATGTAGATAATCTAAAACGGAGTTATGGTCTAAAAGATATGACCAACACAAGATAATATATAATGAATGCAAAATGTATGCAAATGACAACCACAAGCATGTTAAATCATGGATGCCACAAGATATTATGAAACTACATGAGATATTGGTAGCAAGTAAAACACATGCTATAAGGCATATAATGATATGAAAATTTACCGCATGATAGTAGGCATGATGCACTGCATTTCATTCTACACTAGCATGGTCTAAATATGCACACATTCGTAGCTAGAACCCCTACAACATGGCATTCTCAAATAATCAAATTCTCAGACATAGCATGTTCACTCTATCAAACAACAATATCATCTTAGCATGTTCACATGATGAAATCTACAATTATACATGACATACATGGGATGGGAAACCTATTTACAGCAACTTGGCACAACACGCTTCAAATCACTCCATTGGAGACATTCAAAAGAGGCATGGTTTTCTTAATCCGAGCTTCACAAAATGGAACTTTACAAAAACAGACTATAGTTTTAACATGATATCACATGTGGACCAACAAACAAACATGTTAATGATGATATACATGGCAACCAGAGGCATGGCATCAAAATAGACATATCCTAGAGCAATTCTCACGAAGAACCCATATGCAAAAGTCCTATGGACTAGATGCAATCATCCATGCAATATTGAACAAAATAATAGTTTAGATGTATTCACAAAGCACTTCAACATAATTTTGAGCATGTAGATGCAACCTGTTATACATGCAAATGCCACAATCAGGTAGAGCACATCAAACACAATATTTTCCATATAAGGTTTATTTAAATCAGAGCTACATTTATTTTGTTATGAGACAAACCATTTTAACATGGCATTACGCAAAAATTAATTACAGCAAGTTTAAACATTTTAAACATTGTTGAAAGTTGGATATTGCGAAACTACACGAAATTATGAAAATTTTACATCTTGAATACATTTTAATTAGATGAGCATTTTGTGAGTTATTAATGCATGAAGATGCGGGACTAATCTGTAAAGCGACAATTAACCGGATAATAGAGGAATTCGTAGAGAGGACAAAACATGTCCTCATCCGAATCTGGATGACTGCAACATAGTTGAAAGGCGTACTAGCAATGAATAAGGATGGGGCACTCACTAGAGGCCTGGTGCTCGATCTCGCGCTGGCTGGATGGAGGCGGGGTGAGCTTGGGGCGGCACGGGCCGAGGTGGTCGCTGGGCCTTGGGGAGGAGCTGGTGAGACCGAAGGCGCTTGAGTGGGCGAATGCGTCGAGCGAATCATGTCGCTTGCTTTATCATGATGCAGACCAGGGCGTGGTAGCGGTGCTGCAGGCCTCCTACGGGGAGGCGCCACAGGTGGCTGGGGTCGACCAGATCCAAGATCTGAGAAGCCAGATCCGACGAGGGTTCTTGCGGAGGCGGTGGTTTGGGGCGGTGAGGAGGAGCCTGAGATCATAGCGGGCACAGAGGTTGGGGGCTGCCGTAGAGGTGATGAGAAGAGGACGATGGGGTCAAGCAGGGGCGGCGGTGCTCCGTGGATCTTCGACTGACGGCATGGTGCGGGCCCCGATAGGAGGGTTCTGGATCCCTCGGGAGTGAGAAGTTCTCGGTTCCCTGCATGACGGTGGCGGTTGCTCAGGCCCAAATGGGTTTCATGTGGGCTACACGCAGGCTCGACGGGCCTAGGGCATTGCAGGAAGGAGCGAGGAGATGAAGTGTCGGCTGGAGGGGCATGGAATTCGAGGGTGGCTAGGGTTTAGGCGGCTAGGGAAACTATATATAAGAGGGGAGGCTATGGTTAGGGGTTTGCTCCATTTTGGGACCGTTCGATCTCGATCGGGCGCTCCGAAATGGAGGGGTAGGCTAAGTGCCCTAGTGGGCTGTGTAGAGTGACCATGGGATGAGACAAGAGAGGGAGATGAACAACTCGTGACAGATTTTTAAACACCGAACGCCTGACGAATAGACTGGCTATAGTGTCGATATATGTAATCCGTTGGGGTATCAAATGGCCTCCGGTTCCAAAGAAATCTAGCAGGCAGCCTACGCACAATAAAACAAGACCGCATGCCAACTTTCAACCCAATCACAAAAATCTGGCAGGCGGCCTACCTACAATAAAACAAGACCACAACAGTATATTTGACGATGTCGCTGGCGCGGGCCTGTGTGGTTGTTCCCAAAACGGTCAACGACAAAAATGGAGAGAACCGACAACTAATAACAGATGCAAGTTTGAAAAAGTGATGACAACGGAGTGTCAATGCAATGCGGATGATGCGCAGGATGCAATGATGAATGTGACAACAAATAAATCACACGACAACAATAAAATAAGAAGGGAATCTTCTGGAGAAGCGGTTCGAGGCTGTTACATCATAGCCTCCAAGAATTGTTTTGGGGACTCGAAAAAGAAGGACAACGTGACCGGGTTGGCCCCAATTTGTTTGAACAACCCGGTTCCTCCGATAAGTATTCTTGAACTTGTATATTTGTTTGTCATAATTTTCTGACTCATCATACTCATTTTACATCTTGTCTTACTTCTGCAGGAAGAATCTGATTGGTGGAAAGTCAGAGCCAATACTCTTGTTCCCCCTCAGTCTGAATAAGCTGATGACCCGACTAGAGGAGCAGCCATGGGAGAAGAATATGATGTAGGAGCCTGGATCCCTTGGCTGCCACTTTATTGAAATTGGTGACGCTCCTTCTCCCAAGGGTAACACTAATGCTAGTGAAGCCAAAAATGTTGAGGTAATTTCAATCTGCTCCAACTCACCAGAACCGTATATTACATAGAGCGTGAGGCAAGCCGTCAGGAAAGTTAAGTTTTTGAACCCAGATGCTTACTTAAATCCAAACTTTATTTTGAAAAAAAATCAACATGCTCGCCAATTGAAATGCATGACCCGGAGTACATCTGGGGAGTTATCTGCCAGCTTATCTCTTTAGACCGCCACCCACAAGCAACGACTCGAGGTGCCTCATTGAACAACTCTTTCTCGCTCGCGAGCTGTCTTTTCATGCAACCACTAAGCTCTTCTCACTCAAATTATCAGGATTCATCGCCCTCTTCTGGCGACTCAATAGCGACGCAACTTCCTGCTTTCACCATCTACCGTGGGTAAGTTCTTGTTAAGACAGATTCATTTCTTTTGCCATCACTTGTAATTTCCTCAACCCGGTATTTTGTTTTCAGGACTGTAGAGAAAAAGCTTTCATGAGGAAAAAGGTGGGTGAGTCATCTTCTGATGATGTGGATCCCGATACTCAAAATCCATTGGCACATGAGGCATCAATTCACATTGAGCCTACTAGCCAACATAACTCGGACTTGGGATCTAGGCCGGCTCGTGACAAGGAGATGGTCCATACTGAACAGCCGATCATCATGGAAACACCGGGTCAAGATCAAGGTGTCGTAAATGACCGAACCTTTGGTGTTGAATCTCCAAGTCCTCCTCGCCCTTCAAGTTCTCCACTCAGGGTGGATAGTACTGTCCCATCAGCTACTATGGATGACACAAATATCACTATCATTGGAGAAGCTTTCAAGGTTGTCGAGACATCAACTTCTTTGGCCAAGGTCCTGACAGAAAATGAGTCGGAAACGTTGGAAAAAGGGAAGGCTAAGTTTGAGAGTCCAGATGTTACCAACCTTGATGTTTATGACCTTCATCAACAATATAACCCGATTGTCCAAGATTCGGGATGCTGAGATGAGTTTGGTCAATAGTCTAAAGCGAAAATATGAGGTAAAAACGTATCCTTTTCCTCTTATCGTCTGTACTCTTGTAGCCCCCAAGGGCTAGCTCATTGCAATAACTAGTGACATGGGTCTGGTTTTAATTGTCAAAGTCCATCATAGCCCTCAAAGAGCCGTCTTATCTCTTTGAGATAGCCGGGTATTTCTGTATTTTTTGAGAACAAATCGTAGCCCCCAGGGACCGGGTATTTATGATAATAATGAGTCAATGCTTTGAGTAGCCTGAAACCTTTTAAGATAAAAGTGTCACCAGTAGCCCCCAAGGGCCGACTTATCTCTTTGGGATAGCCGGGTATTTTTGCATTAAAATACTTGTAATCTGTCAACTTCAAAACATGATTAGTAGCCCCCAAGGGCCGACTTATCTTTTTGAGAGAGCTGGCTCTTGCTGTAGTCTTTAGAAAACAAGTGACTTGCATTAGCCCCCAAGTGTCATGTAGAATGCTTGCAACTGCATGGGACTTTGAAGAATATATCAATTTTGTTTTTTGTAGCCCCCAAGTGGCGGGTCGCCTTCCCGCGGCGGCTCGATGCTGGTATACTTGTTATTATGACTTATATGTTTGCATGAATTTTTGGATGAGGCCGAGTCAGCTGCAGCAATCTTATAAAGGCGACTTAAACAGGAAAAGAAACTCAAGACTGATGCAAAACTGTTGGCATCTCGTCTCCAAGATTCTATGAACCAGTCAAACGATCTCTTGGAGCACACTAAAGCTAAATTCAAAGAAGAAAGAGCCATCCTTCAGAAGTGTGCAGAGGATGCCGAAAAAACCCTTGGCACGGTGACTAAGGAGCTGACAACGCTGAAGGATCACATCACAAACATGGCTCTGACCATCTTTGCTATGTTCATATACTCATAATTCAGTTTATTCTTTTTGCTGGCTTATTAGATGTGTCTCTCTCATGCAGGAAGAAGAAGTGGAAATGTTGTGCATCAGCCAATAGTCAAACTGAAAGCCATATTCACCTATGTGGAATAAAGCCATATTCAGCCAATGGTGTATTCATGCTATAATGGCTCTAAAGAATCTTAATAAGCCTCCTCTTCGTATTAAAGACATTCTTAATGATCTATCAATGGTCCTCGAATGGATTGAACAAGCCAAAAAAATGGGCGGCTCAAGCTAGAGCCAATACGGTGCTTGCTCGTGCAAAGGCATATGCCCCATAGTTAGAGCCAGCATCTATGGAAGGCGGCTTCCTAGATTATAAACTTGATGGCTTAGAATTTCCAAAGGAGGACTTTGCCTCGTGTGTGAAGGAGTCCCGAGCATTGGCGACTCAACTTGACGATGAGTTCGACTTGACCAAGTATCAACCGAGCTATTCGAAGGAGAACAAATGCCTTAGCCCGCCCGAAGATAAGCCTTTTTAGATTGTTCTTCCATGTCGTAAGCCAACCTTTTCTCCCCATGTTGACCCGTCTCTTATCACCCATGGTGGCTCAACTTTCAAAGCTTTGACAGCTGTTCAGTGGACGTGAAAGGACCACCACATCGATCATGATGAGCCGGCTCACACAGATGCAGAACCCACTGGTGCAGAGGGCCAACACAAGGAAACTGAGACGAATGGTGATCAGGTCGGCTTGCATGAGAAGTTGTTTATCCTTTCTAAAAAACGTTGGTAATTTTGTGGCTCTAAAATGAGCTTGTAATAGGAGTGGCACTGTTGAGCTGGCTTTCATTCTGTCATGCACATAATTCTTTTGATCTGTTATCCTTCTCTGAAAACTTATCATTGGGTTTGCTTTATATAGCAATACTTCTGTATATCTAATAAGTCGTCTTTCTGCAGCGTACCATGAGTCGGCAAAATGAAATCATGCTTAGATATAGCAAAGTCTGTCGTATTTTTACCAAGTAAATAATTGGTCATCATGTGATTGAGTGAAATAACCGAGTTAAGTGGGATAATAAAGGCTAAATCATTGAGTCGGGACCCCCAAGTGACTTGTGTTAAAAGAATAAAGACTCATGCACAATGGTTGAGATGAAACGACAAAGACCTTTATACATCTCCAACGTATCTATAATTTTTGATGATTTCATGCTATTATCTTGTCAAACTTTGGATGCTTTGTATGCCTTTTATATCTTTTTTGGGACTAACTTATTAACTCAGTGCCAAGTGTCAGTTCCTATTTTTCCGTGTTTTTGACCCCTTTCAGAGGACGATTTTAAACGGAGTCCAAACAGAATGAAACTTCCAAAAAGATTTTTTCCGGAAGAGAAGACGTTTCGGGGAACTTGAGAACCAAGGCACGGGGCTACCAAGGACCCCACAAGCCCCCTAGCCGTGGCCAGGGTGCGCGCCTCCCAAGCTTGTGGGTTCCCTGGGCGACCTCTGCCCTAGGTCTTTCGCCTATATATTCCCAAAAATTCCAAAAAAAATTAGGAGATCATCGAAAGTACTTTTCCACCGCCGCAAGCTTCTATCTCCGCAAGATCCCATCTGGGGCACGTTCTAGTGCCATCCCGGAGGGGGAATTCAGATACGGAGGGCTTCTTCATCAACACCAAGACCTCTCCGATGATGCGTGAGTAGTTCACCATAGACCTACGGGTCCATAGCTAGTAGCTAGATGGCTTTCTCTCTCTCTTGGATCTTCAATACAAAGTTTTCCATGATCTTCATGGAGATCTATCCAATGTAATCTTATTTTGCGGGGTGTTTGTCAAGATCCGATGAATTGTGGATTTATGATCAGATTATCTATGAATCTTATTTGAATTTCTTCTGATCTCTCTTATGCATGATTTCATATCCTTGTAATTCTCTTCGAGTTGTGGGTTTTGTTTGGCCAACTTGATCTATGATTCTTTCAATGGGAGAAGTGCTTGGTTTTGGGTTCGTAGCGTGCGCTGTCCTCACTCAGTGACAGAAGGGGTAGCGAGGCACGCATCATGTTGTTGCCATCAAGGGTAAAAAGATGGGGTTTTCATCATTGGTCTGAGTTTATCCCTCTACATCATGTCATCTTGCTTAAGGCATTACTCTATTCGTCATGAACTCAATACACTAGATGCGTGCTGGATAGCGGTTGATGTGTGGAGTAATAGTAGTAGATGCAAAAAGTATTGGTCTACTTGTCTTGGACGTGATGCCTATATGTATGATCACTGCCTTAGATATCGTCATGACTTTGCGCGGTTCTATCAATTGCTCGACAGTAATTTGTTCACCCACCGTAGTATTTTCTAATTTGAGAGAAGCCTCTAGTGAACACTATGGCCCCCGGGTCTACTTTACACAATATTTTCAGCCTTACTCTTTTACTTCGTTGCACTTTCCGCCTTCAGATCTCACTTTGCAATAAATCTTGAAGGGATTGACAACCCCTTTATAGCGTTGGGTGCAAGCTCTTTTGTGTTTGCGCAGGTACTCTGGACTTGACAAGATTCTCCTACTGGATTGATACCTTGGTTCTCAAACTGAGGCAAATACTTACTGCTCCTGTGCTGCATCACCCTTTCCTCTTCAAGGGAAAAACAACGCAAGCAAGTCTCCGTCAACGTGTCAATTTCTAACATTGTTGTTTGAGAAGTAGCAGAAGGATTTCTGGCGCCGTTGCCAGGGAGGATCAAGTCAAGAACTCATCCAAGTAAGTGTCGCAAACTCATCTCTTGCATTTACTTTTTTTCCTCTCGTTTTCCTCTCCCCCACTTTTGAAAAAAACAAAAATTTACAAAAATATTTGCCTTTTTCGTTTGTCTTTTTCGTTCGCCCTTTTCTCTCGCTTGCTCTTTGTCTGCTTGTCTTCCTTCTAAGACCTCTATGGCCCAACCAATGGATTTTGATGCTCACTATGCGAGGTTGGAAGAAATTGAAACTAGTGTTAAAGGATTCATGTCTACACAGTTTGAATACAATAGTTACTTTCGTAGAGAACTGAAGGAGCAAAATTCGTTTTTGGATTTTATGAACAAAGAAGTTGATGATATGGCCAAAGAATTCCTTGCGCTAAATTCTCAGTTTTCTCGTCTTGAAAAATTGCTATGCCAGATTTCTGATAAACATGCTACTTTAGTCAATAAAATGGCTGCTAAACCTGAAATTTCTGATGAGAATCACAAAGGTCTTAAAGTGCTTGGTGTGACTCCCATTGAATCTTTGTTTTCTTGTGTCAAACCTAATGATGATGGGGCTGGATATGAATCCACTTTGGTTCAAAACCGCCCCATTGATTCGGAATCCATCTATCTTGATGCTAAAAGCATTGAAAGTGGAGTAGAAGATATTAAAACTTTGAGTAGTAATGAAATTACTACCTTGGATTTCGAGGAATTCAATTATGAAAGTTGCTCCTTGATTGATGCAATCCATGCTAAACTCTCCACATGCTTATAGCCAAAACAAGGCCTTCACCGAGCATATCATCGAAGCTATGATAAAATCTCTTGAAGAGAAACTTGAATTGGAAGTGTCTATCCCTAGAAAGCTTCATGATGAGTGGGAACCTACTATCAAAATCAAATTCAAAAACTATGAATGCAATGCTTCGTGTGATTTGGGTGCTAGTGTTTCCGCGATTCCAAAGTCTTTATGTGATGTTCTGGGTTTAAATGAGATTGAGGAGTGTTCTCTTAATTTGCATCTTGCAGATTCTACTGTCAAGAAACCCATGGGAAGCATCAATGATGTTCTTATTGTTGCAAAAAGTAACTATGTACTCGTGGATTTCATTGTGCTTGACATTGATTGCAATCCTACATGCCATATTATTCTTGGTAGACGTTTCCTAAGGACTATCGGTGCTAACATCGATATGAAGGAAGGGAATGTTAGATTTCAATTTCCTTTAAATAAGGGCATGGATCACTTTCCTAGACAGAAAATAAGATTTCCTTATGAATACATGATGAGGGCTACTTATGGTTTGAGCACCAAAGACAACGATACATGATTCTATCGCTTTATGCCTAGCTAAGGGCATTAAACAATAACGCTTGTTTGGAGGCAACCCAATGAATTTATCTTTTTTATTTCTGTTTTGTTGCATCCACACCATCATAATTCTTTTAGGATAATGTCTTTTGTGTTTCTTTTTGTGTTTGAGCCAAGCAAAACCTTTATGACTAGTCTTGGTGATGGTTGTTTGATCCTACTGAAGAAGACAAGAAACTTTTCGTTGACGAGATTATTTTTCATTTTTATTCAGAAAGAGATTTTTAGTTTATTCTTTTTGCTGCTGGTATATATGCCATTTGCCCAGGCATTTGTAAGTTTTCAGAATTTTTGAGGTACCACAAGTATACTAAGTATACAGATTGCAACAGACTGGTCTGTTTTTGACAGATTCTGTTTTTGTTAAGTTGGTTACTTGTTTTGATGAAACTATGGATAGTATCAGGGGGTACTAGCCATGGAAAAGTGAGAATATAGTAATCTGACAACAATATAAATAGAAATCAAGATTTCTACAGTACCTAAAGAGGTGGTAGTTTGTTTTCTTGTGCTAATGGTATCACGAGTTTCTATTTAAGTTTTGTGTTGTGAAGTTTTCAAGTTTTGGGTGATGTTCTCATGGAAAAATAGATAAGGAGTGGAAAGAGCTCAAGATTGGGGATCCCCAAGGCATCCCAAGCCAAATTAAAGGACACCAAAAAGCCTAAGCTTGGCAATGCCCCGGGAAGGCATCCCCTCTTTCGTCTTCAATCCATCGGTAACATTACTTGGAGCTATATTTTTATTCACCACATGATATGTGTTTTGCTTGGAGCGTCTTGTATCGTAGGATTCTTGTCTTTTGTTGTGTCACAATCATCCTTTCTGCACACCTTTTGAAAGATACATGCACTCATCGTGATTTTGCTAGAATGCTCATCGTGCTTCACTTATATCTTTTGAGCTAGATAATTTTGCTCTATGTGCTTCACTTAGATCTTTTAGAGCACGGCGGTGCGTGACTTGGTAGTTGGCTTGTGCTATGAAAGTAGTCCCAAAGGTGATAGGTACCCAAAGAGGATACAAAAACCTCCATCTTCATGTGCATTGAGTAGAAAGAGAAGTTTTGATTCCTCTCAATTAGTTTTGAGATGTGGATTTGGTAATATTAAGAGTTATGTTAGTAGGGTGTCGTGAATCTACAAATACTTGTGTTCAAGTTAGTGATTCCCGTAGCATGCACGTATGGTGAACCGCTATGTTAGGATGTTGGAGCATAATTGATCTATTGATTGTCATCCTTTGTGTTGTGGTCAGGATCGCGCGATGGTTAACACCCACCAACCCTTCCCCTAGGAGTATGCGTTTAGCACTTTGTTTTGATTACTAATAAAAACTTCCGCAAGAAGTATGTGAGTTCTTCATGACTAATGTGAGTCCATGTTATAGATGCACTTTCACCTTCCACCATTGCTAGCCTCTCTAGTGACGCGCAATTCTCGCCGGTGCACAAACCCACCATATGCCTTCCTCAAAACAGCCACCATACCTACCTACTATGGCATTTTCATAGCCATTCCAAGATATATTGCCATGCAACTCCCACCGTTCAGTCTCATGACTTGTGCCGTCACTCTCATATTGCCAATGCATGATGGTAAGATAGCTAGCGAGATGTTTCAACAGCATACGCCAAGCTAGATCGTTGCACATCCCGGTACACTGCCGGAGGCATTTCCTATAGAGTCATCTTCGTTCTAAGCTTTGAGCTGTGAGTAAATAAAAGTGTGATGATCATCATTATTAGAGAACTGTGTGATGTGCAGGGAAAAAAAGAGGCCAAAGAGCCCAAATAAAAAAAGAGAATAAAAAAGAGAGGCCCAAGAGCCCAAATAAAAAAAAGAGAGAAAAAGAGAGAAGGGACAATGATACTATCTTTTTCCACACTTGTGCTCCATAATAGCACCATGTTCTTCATGATTGAGAGCCTCTCGTTTTGTCAACACCATATGCTAGTGGGAATATTTATTATATAACTTGGCTAGTATATTCCATTGATGGGCTTCCTCAAAATTGCCCTAGGTCTTCATGAGCAAGCAAGTTGGATGCACACCCACTAGTTCTCCTTTTGAGCTTTCACATACTTATAGCTCTACTGCATCCTTTGTATGGCAATCCCTACTCATTCACATTGATATCTATTAATGGGCATCTCCATAGCCCTTTGATACGCCTAGTCAATGTGACCATCTCCTCCCTTTTTGTCTCACAACCACCACCACACTCTATTCCACCTATAGTGCTATATCCATGGCTCACGCTCATGTATTGCGTGATAGTTATAAAAGGTTTGAGAAAGTAAGAGTGCGAAAACAATTACTTGGCCAATACTGGGGTTGTGCATGATTTAAATTAGTTGTGTGAGGATGATGGAGCATAGCCAGACTATATGACTTTGTAGGGATAACTTTGTTTGGCCTTGTTATTTCAAAAGTTCTTGATTACCTTGCTAGTTTGCTTGAAGTATTATTGTTTTCATGTCAATAGCAAACTATTGTTTTGAATCTTACGGATTAGAACATTCATGTCACACAAAAGAAGTTACAAAGGACAACTATGCTAGGTAGCATTCCACATCGAAAATTCAGTCTTTATCACTTCCCTACTCGAGGACGAGCAGGAGTTAAGCTTGGGGATGCTTGATACGTCTCCAACGTATCTATAATTTTTGATGGTTTCATGCTATTATCTGGTCAAACTTCAGATGCTTTGTATGCCTTTTATATCTTTTTTGGGACTAACTTATTAACTCAGTGCCAAGTGCCACTTCCTGTTTTTGCCGTGTTTTTGACCCCTTTCAGAGGAGGATCTTAAACGGAGTCCAAACGGAGCGAAAATTCCAAAAAGATTTTTTCGGAAACACAAGACGATCGGGGAACTTGAGAACCAAGGCAGGGGGGCCACCAAGGACCCCACAAGCCCCCTAGCCGCGGCCAGGTGGACCCGTGCCTCCCAGGCTTGTGGGATCCCTGGGCCACCTGTGCCCTAGGTCTTTCTCCTATATATTCCCAAAAATTCCAGAAACAATCAGGAGATCATCAAAAGTATTTTTCCGCCGCCGCAAGCTTCTGTCTCTGCAAGATCCCATCTGGGGCACATTCTGGTGCCCTGTTGGAGGGGGGATTCAGATACGGAGGGCTTCTTCATCAACACCATGACCTCTCTGATGATGCGTGAGTAGTTCACCATAGACCTACGGGTCCATAGCTAGTAGCTAGATGGCTTTCTCTCTCTCTCTTGGATCTTCAATACAAAGTTCTCCATGATCTTCATGGAGATCTATCCGCTGTAATCTTCTTTTGCGGTGTGTTTGTCGAGATCCGATGAATTGTGGATTTATGATAAGATTATCTATAAAACTTATTTGAGTTTCTTCTGATCTCTCTTATGCATGATTTATATCCTTTTAATTCTCTTCGAGTTGTGGGTTTTGTATGGCCAGCTTGATCTATGATTCTTTCAATGGGAGAAGTCCTTGGTTTTGGGTTCATACTGTGCGGTGACCTTCACCCAGTGACAGAAGGGGTAGCGAGGCACGCATCGTGTTGTTGCCATCAAGGGTAAAAAGATGGGGTTTTCATCATTGGTTTGAGTTTATCCCTCTAGATCATGTCATCTTGCTTAAGGTGTTACTTTGTTCGTCATCAATTCAATACACTAGATGCATGCTGGATAGCGGTCGATGTGTGGAGTAATGGTAGTAGATGCAGAAAGTATCGGTCTACTTGTCTCGGACGTGATGCCTATATGTATGATCATTGCCTTAGATATTGTCATGACTTTGCGCGGTTCTATCAATTGCTCGACATTAATTTGTTCACCCACCATAATATTTTCTATTTTGAGAGAACCCTCTAGTGAACACTATGGCCCCTGGGTCTACTTTACACCATATTTTCAGCCTTACTCTTTTACTTCGTTGTACTTTCTGCCTTCAGATCTCACTTTGCAATCAATCTTGAAGGGATTGACAACCCTTTTATAGCGTTGGGTGCAAGCTCTTTTGTGTTTGCGCAGGTACTCTGGACTTGACGAGATTCTCCTACTAGATTGATACCTTGGTTCTCAAACTGAGGGAAATAATTACTGCTCCTGTGCTGCATCACCCTTTCCTCTTCAAGGGAAAAACCAGCGCAAGCAAGTCTCCGTCAACGTGTCAATTTCTGACACTATTGTTTGTGAAGTAGCAGACCCCGAGTTTCAGGGGTGTCAACTTTATTATATTGAACATAGAGGTATATACATATGTATGTACAATGAGGTCGATCTAGTGGCTCTAAGTATAATAAGGCTGAAGATGAGCAATATTCCAACGCCTGCTGGTCACCTTTTTAGACGTGTGTGACTTCTTGTGCGAACGTATGTCAACCAGGTAATATGACCCATTTTTTAAGTTCTTGCTGATGACAAAAGGCCCTTCCCACGGTGGCGAAAGCATATGCATGCATTTTTGGTCTTGAATCAAATCCAGCACTAAGTCACCTTCCTGGAAAGTGCGCCTACGAACTCTACGGCTATGATAGTGACATAGGTCTTGTTGATAGATAGCTGACCATTAGGCTGCTAGATCACGTTCCTCTTCCAATGCATCCAGGGAGTCCTAATGAGCTTTTTCACTATAATACTCGACATAAGCGATAACCTGGCAAGAATCATGTCTCATGTCACTAGGCACAACTGATTTTGCTCCATAAACCAAGAAAAATGGCATGTAGCGTGCGGATCTGTTGGGAGTAGTCCGTATGCTCCAAAGTACTGTGGGAAGTTCCTTGAACCAACAACCAGGAGTTCGCTCGAGGGGAACTATAAGCTGGGGTTTGATTCCACGTAGTATCTCCTGGTTAGCTCGCTCACCTTGTCCATTAGACTGTGGATGTACGTTTGAGCCTAAATCTAGCCGATGTGTTCTCGTTGACAAAACTATTCCATTGCTCCCTTGAACAAGTTTGTGGTGTTATCTATGATGATGTTGTGTGGATATCCAAAATGTAAAACTAGTTTTTTTTTAAATCCCCGTTGTCTCGGCATCATAATTGTTGATTGGTTGTGCTTCAACCCACTTGGTGAACTTATCAACTGCCACCAATATGTGGATCTCCTTATGTGATCATGGTTGAACGGACCGACCATGTCAAGCCCCAAACTGCAAATGGCCAAGTGATTGGAAACATCTACAACTCTTGGGCCGACACATGAGCTTGTTGTGCAAATTTTTGAGAACCATAGCACTTCCGCACAAATCCGTCGGCATTAGCATGGGAAATAAGCTAGTAAAAACCATGTCGGAAAGCCTTTGTTACCAATGATATTGAGACGACAGGATGACCTTCCGGTGTGGATTTCATTAAGGATCCCGCGACCTTCTATGGGGGAGACACAATGTTGAAACACAAAGGTAATTCTTCGTCAGTGTAACTCATTCATCACGATAGATTTGCAACACTTGATAATCGTTCAGGCGATGATTTCCTCATCTCGGAGCTCGCGATGGTTCAAATAAGCCAAGTTGGGGATTATCCAATCAGGGATAGCATGAAGAGACACAACAAGATGTGCCTCTTGGTCAGGAATAGCTTTGTCTTCCTCCTATGGCACCTTGACCGAGTGGTTGTGAAGCGCGTCAGGGAAAACATTAGAAATAACCGGCTTACAATGAGAACCGAGTGATGATAAAGCATATGCCACCTCGTTAAGCGAGTGATCAATGTGATCAACTTGATAACCCTGGAAATGACCTGCAATGATCATGACTACGCATCGGTTAGCTCCCATAAGAGGGTCCTTTGAATCCCAAGTTCCTGATACTTGCTAAGCCACCAAATCTGAATTGCCTAAACATCTGACCCGGCTTAGATTTATTCTCTTAGCCATGCAGAGCCCATGGAGGAGAGGCTCATACTCAGGTGCATTGTTAGTACAAGGGAACATGAGCCATAAGACATAACAAAAAATTTGTCACCTCGTAGGGAAGATAGAATAATTCCAGCCCCCGAGCCCTCCAACTGCCTAGAGCCATCGAAGTGTATTGTCTAGTATGTGTTTTCTGGCCTCTCCTAGGGTACTTGTAATTCAGTCCAATCATTAATGACATCGACAAATGTTGGAAATTTGATGGCTCTTCGAGGTACATATTTCACCTGGTGTGGTCCTAGCTCATTCACCCATTTAGCGATCCGGCCTATAACCTCCCGATTTTGTATGATAACTCCAAGAGGAGATGAGCTGACCAAAGTGATTGGATGTTTCCTAGAAATAATGTTTCATCTTATGACTAGCCATGAAGATACCGAATACCAGTTTCATCCAATGTTGGTATCACTGCATTTATAAGGTCAGAACTTCACTAATATAATAGGCAGGTGATACGTCTGCAACGTATCTATAATTTTTTATTGTTCCATGTTCTTATATTATCATCTTAAGATACATTTTCGGTCATAATGCACCAATTTATATTATTTTTGGCCACTAACCTATTAACCCTGTGCCCAGTGCCAGTTGTTATTTTCTGCGTGTTTTTTAGGTTTTCAGTAACAAACGAAGTCCAATTACCATGAAACTTTTTTATGATTTTTTCTGGACCAAAAGAAGACCCGAAAGCTTCGCGGGGATACCTAAAGCCACACATGGATTCTACACGACAACAGGGTGCGACTAGGTTGGTGGCCACACCCTGATGCCTTGTCGCCTCCCTGTGGCCCCTCTTGCCTCGTTCTCTAGACTATAAATTCCCAAATATGCCATTGTAAGTCTCTGTTCCTCGGTGACCACATCTGGAGCTCCGTTCTGACACTCTACCGGAGGGGGATCGATCACGGAGGACCTCTTCATCAACCTTGCTGCCCTTGTGATGATGTGTGAGTAGTTCATCACAACACTATGGGTATGTAGATAGTATCTAGATGGCTCTCTCTCCCTCTATCTCTTGATCTTCAATACAATGATCATCACATCTTCGCTTTGATCTATCTGATGTAATTCTTTTTTATGGCGTGTTTGTTTGGATCCGATGAATTGTGGATTTATGTTCAGATTATTCATGAAGAGTATATGAATCTTATCTGAGTTTTATGATTCTTATTTGCATGATCATCATAGCTTCACAAATCTGTCCGATCAATTGAATTTCTTTGGCCAAGTAGTTTGATCTTTCTTAAGTGGTAGATGTGCTTTGTAGTGGGTTCAACCTGGCAAATTTCTATATCCTAGTGTTAGAAGGGCACAAGATGTGTCCTTTTGTCTCTTCCACTAAGCATAAAACGATGTGGTTTATTCATATTGTTTGAGTTTACTTTGTCTACATCATGTCATTATTCTCCAAGCATTACTCTGTTTTACTTAATACTCTAGATGCATGTTGGATAGTGGTCGATGGGTGGAGTAATAGTAGTAGGTGCAGGAAGGAGTCAGCCCATTTGCTTATGGACGTGATGCTTGTATACACATGATCACTGTCGTGAAAATCGCATAATTATCATATCTTCTATCAATTGCCCAATAGTAATTTGTTCACCCACCATATCTTGCTTTCATGAGAGATGCCACTAGTGAACACTATAGCCATCGGGTCTATTTTCTTATATATTCAGAAAACTAATAATTTCCTCGCTGTCATTATTTGTCTTCTATTTTATTTTGCAAGTCACAACCATCTACAATTATCTACACACCTCATTCGCTTGCAAATAACGAGATGATGGATTGACAACCCTCTTGCCCGCGTTGGGTGCAAATTCTTTTCCCTTTTGTGCGCAACTGCTGCACACAGTTGAGTAGCGATATTCCTATTAGTTTGATAAACCTTGGTTTCTTAATCGAGGGAAATACTTACCTGTATTGTGTTGCCATAAGACGTTCCTCTTCACAAAAAACCCAACGCAGATCACAAGCATCAATATGTCGTTGCACTAGGTACTCCTTTCCTTCCTCCTTGCACTCGATAACAACTACTACACCCACTACTTTGTTATTTGCACCGATGTGCGGGAGCATAGGCTCTTTTTCAATCGGGGCGGCAAGAATGGGCAGCTCGACCAGCTGCTTCTTGAGAGCTTCGAAAGCGTCATTGCAGCATCAGTCCAGACAAAATTGTTAGTCTTTCTCAACAATTGGTAGAGAGGAATCGCCTTCTCACCAAGCTTGCTTATAAACTGGCTCAAAGTTGTGATGCGATCGCCATGCATTGGGCGTTGTTGTTAATAGTCGGCTTTGAAAGTGAGGTTACGGCTTTGATCTTGTCCGGGTTAGACTCGATGCCATGCTTTGTTATCGAGAATCCTAGTAATTTGCCCGCAGGAACACCAAAAACATACTTGGCCGGGTTAAGCTTCATTTTCTACACGCAAAGGTTGCCATACGTTTCCTTGAGGTCATCCAGCAGAGTCTCATTCTTCTACTCCCTCCGTTCCTAAATATAAGTCTTTTTAGAGATTCCATTAGAGGACTACATATGGAGGAAAATGAGTGAATCTAAATTATAATGTATGTCTACATACATCCGTATGTAGTTTTCTAGTAGAAACTCTTAAAAGACTTATATTTAGGAACGGAGGGAGTAGGATTTAACCAAAATATTGTCGACATAAGCATGAACATTGCACACAATCTATTTGTGTAAGCAGTTCTGAACACAACATTCATATGTAGCCCCGCACTCTTAAGCCCAAAAGGTATACAGACATAGAAGAAGGCTCCAAACAGGGTGATGAAATCCATATTCTCTTGATCATCAACATCCATATTAATCTGATGATAACCGGAGTAAGCATCCAAGAAACATAAACACTCGCAACCAGCTATAGCGTCGATAATCTGGTCAATGTGGGGAGGAGAAAACGGGTCCTTGGGACAAGCTTTGTTGACATCTATGTAAACAACAAACAGATTCCAAGTGTCGTTCTTCTTTAGAACAAGCACTGTTGAGCCCTAGTGTGTTGTGGCAAAGACCTCGACCCTGTCCACGGTGCACTACCGCTCGCGTATAAATAGGCCTTCCACGATCTCTCTCTCCCCTCTAGACTCCCTCTCCACCTCCTAATTGTGTGCCAGAACCACTCAAGCCTCCCCTTAACCTCCCTGTCCTCGGGGTCGACGGGAGCTCTGCCGCACTGGGTCCATTGTCGATCTCTAGGCACGACCACTCCCCGACCCTCTTTTTTCTTACTACGAGACTCCCTCACCTCCCTGGTCATCTCCCATCTCTTCCCCATTCCTTTGCAGCCAGACAACATCAACGGTGATTGATGGGGTTGTACATTAGGGGTAGGCCTACGGACCTGCCTCCTTAGGCCTACCTAGGTCCCCTTGCAGACATCAGTGTCCTTAAACTCACATGTACAACCTCGACCTCATTCGGTTCAGCAACCGTCACTCATCCTGCCTGGAGTCACTTGGACCACCTTGTGTCTGTCGTACGCAACTTGGCACTCGGACCACAGCAAGGTGAAGGCACTAAAGAGGTTACAACAATGAAGGACTTAATCCATGGCATGAAGTACAGTGAAGACTCGTGTTACCAGTAACACCGAGGGTTAAAGCTGTCGTTTCTAGTGACTTCCCTCTTTGATAGCATTAATTGCCATGTAATAAAGCTCGGTCGGTCTTGGCAGCAACTATGATGACACTCGGCAGAGAGATCCTCTTCGGTTCCCTCAGCTGCATCGTCGACGACTCGACGTGGCTGCAGGATGCGCCCCTGGACACCGACGCCCTCCCCGCACGAGGTACGTCGCATTTTAGTGCAATCATGCATAGAGTCCTGATCCGGCAGCCATCGGTGCTTGATACGTCTCCAACGTATCTATAATTTTCTATGGTTTCATGCTATTATCTTGTCAAACTTTGGATGTTTTGTATGCCTCTAATATCTTTTTTGGGACTAACTTATAAACTCACTACCAAGTGCCAGTTCCTGTTTTTTCCATGTTTTTGACCCTTTTCAGAGGAGGATTTTAAATGGAGTCCAAACGGAACGAAACTTCGAAAAAGATTTTTTCCGAAACAGAAGAAGATCGGGGAACTTGAGAACCAAGGCAGGGGGCCACCAGGGACCCCACAAGCCCCCTAGCCGCGGCAAGGGGGGCCCGCGCCTCCCAGGCTTGTGGTCTCCCTGGGCCACCTCTGCCTTAGGTCTTTCGCCTATATATTCCCTAAAATCCGAGAAAAATCAGGAGATCAACAAAAACAATTTTCGCTGCCGCGAAGCTTCTATCTTCGCAAGATCCCATCTGGGGCATGTTCTGGTGCCCTGCCAGAGGGGGGATTCGGATATGGAGGGCTCCTTCACCTACACCATGACCTCTCCGATGATGCGTGAGTATTTCACCATAGAGCTAAGGGTCCATAGCTAGTAGCTAGACGGCTTCTTCTCTCTCTTGGATCTTCAATACAAAGTTCTCCATGATCTTCATGGAGATCTATCCGATGTAATCCTCTTTTGCGGTGTGTTTGTTGAGATCCAATGAATTCTGGATTTATGATCAAGTTATCTATGAATCTTATTTGAGTTTCTTCTGATCTCTTATATGCATGATTTCATATCCTTGTAATTCTCTCCGAGTTGTGGGTTTTGTTTGGCGAACTAGATCTATGATTCTTGCAATGGGAGAAGTGCTTGGTTTTGGGTTCATACCATGCGGTGACCTTACCCAGTGACAGAATGGGTAGCGAGGCACCATCGTGTTGTTTCCATCGAGGGTAAAAAGATGGGGTTTTTATCATTGGTTTGAGATTATCCCTCTAAATCATGTCATCTTGCTTAAGGCGTTACTCTGTTCGTCATGAACTCAATACACTAGGTGCATGCTAGATAGCGGTCGACGTGTGGAGTAATAGTAGTAGATGCAGAAAGTATCGTTCTACTTGTCTCGGACGTGATGCCTATATGTATGATCATTGCCTTAGATATCGTCATGACTTTGCGCGGTTCTATCAATTGCTCAACAGTAATTTGTTCACCCACCATAATATTTGCTATTTTGAGAGAAGCCTCTAATGAACACTATGGCCCCCCGTGTCTACTTCACACCATATTTCCAGCCTTACTCTTTTACTTCGTTGCACTTTCCGCCTTCAGATCTCACTTTGCAATCAATCTTGAAGGGATTGACAACCCCTTTATAGCGTTGGGTGCAAGCTCGTTTGTGTTTGCACAGGTACTCTGAACTTGACGAGATTCTCCTACTCGATTGTTACCTTGGTTCTCAAACTGAGGGAAATACTTACTTCTCCTGTGCTGCATTACCCGTTCCTCTTCAAGGGAAAAAACAACGCAAGCCGAGACTCTGTCAACATGTCAATCTCTCGCGCTGTTGTATGTTGCCGTAGCAGAAGAATTTCTGGCGCCGTTGCTGGGGAGATTCAAGTCGAGAACTCATCCAAGTAAGTGTCGCAAACTCATCTCTTGCACTTACTTTTTTTTGCCTCTCGTTTTCCTCTCCCCCACTTCTGAAAAACAAAAATTTACAAAAAAAAATATTTGCCTTTTTCGTTTGCCTTTGTCGTTCGCCCTTTTCTCTCGCTTGCTCTTTGTTCGCTTGTGTGCTTGCTTGCTTGCTGAAGTCACTATGAATGAAAACACCAAACTTTGTGAGTTATCGAATACTAATAATAATGATTTTATTAGTACTCCGATTGCTCTCGTCGCTAGTGCGAGTCATACAAAATCAATGCCGCTTTGTTGAATCTTGTTAGGAAAGAGCAATTTTCCGTCCTTCCTAGTGAAGATGCCGCATCCCATCTTAATACCTTCATAGAGCTTTGCGATATGCAAAAGAAGAAAGATGTGGATAATGATGTGACTAAATTGAAGCTTTTTCCTTTCTCGTTGCTAGATCGAGCAAAAACTTGGTTTTTGTCTTTGCCCAAAAATAGTATTGATTCTTGGGATAAGTGCAAAGATGCTTATATATCCAAGTATTTTCCGCCGGCTAAGATTATCTCTCTCCGTAATGATATCATGAATTTTAAGCAACTTGATCATGAACATGTTGCACAATCTTGGGAGAGAATGAAATTGATGATTAGAAATTGTCCCGCTCATGGCTTGAGTCTTTGGATGATTATACAATTCTTCTACGCTGGCTTGAATTTCGCTTCTAGAAATATCTTGGACTCCGCCTCAGGTGGAACGTTCATGTAATCACGTTAGGAGAAGCCACAAAACTCCTAGACAATGTCATGACGAACTACTCTCAGTGGCACACTGAAAGGTCACCTACTAGTAAGAAGGTACACGCTATAGAAGAAATTAACTCGTTGAGTGCTAAGATGGATGAGTTAATGAATTTGGTTTCTAGTAGAAGTGCCCCTTTAGATCCTAATGATATGCCCTTGTCTTCCTTGATTGAGAGTAGAAATGCTAGCTTGGATGTTAATTTTGTTGGTAGGAATAATTTTGGCAACAACAATGCTTTTAGAGGAAACTATGTTCCTAGGCCTTTTCCTAGTAACCCCTCTAATAACTTTGGCAATTCCTACAACAATACTAATGGAAATTACAATAGATTACCCTCTGATCTAGAGAGTAATATCAAAGAGTTTATCAACTCGCAAAACATTTTCAATGCCTCCATAGAGGAAAAACTACTCAAAATTGACGATTTGGCTAAGAGCGTTGATAGAATGTCTATTGATATTGATGCTTTGAAAGTTAGATGTGCTCCTCCCAAGATCAATATGGATGAAACTTTGAAAGCTATGCGTGTTTCCAAGAGTGAGAGCAAAGAAAGAACCGCCCAAATTTGTGCTAGACATGAATGGCTCAAAAGGGCATGTTCTCGTGATAAGAATCACGAAGATCTTAAAGTACTTGTTGTGACTCCCATTGAATCTTTGTTTTCTTGTGTCAAACCTAATGATGATGGGGCTGGATATGAATCCACTTTGGTTGAAAAACGCCCCAATGATTCGGAGTCCACCTATCTTGATGTTGAAAGCATTGAAAGTGGAGTAGAAGATATTAAAACTTTGAGTAGTAATGAAATTACTACTTTTGATTTCAAGGAATTCAATTATGATAATTGCTCCTTGATTGAATGCATTTCCTTGATGCAATCCATGCTAAACTCTCCACACGCTTATAGCCAAAACAAGGCCTTTACCGATCATACCGTCGAAGCTATGATAAAATATCTTGAAGACAAACTTGAATTGGAAGTCTCTATCCCTAGAAAGCTTCATGATGAGTGGGAACCTTCTAACAAAAACAAAATTAAAAACTATGAATGCAATGCTTTGTGTGATTTGGGTGCTAGTGTTTCTACGATTCCAAAGTCTTTATGTGTTGTTCTTGGTTTTAATGAGATTGAGGAGTGTTCTCTTAATTTGCATCTTGCGGATTCTACTATCAAGAAACCCGTGGGAAGGATCAATGATGTTCTTATTATTGCAAATAGGAACTATGTACCCGTGGATTTCATTGTGCTTGACATTGATTGCAATCCTACATGCCCTATTATTCTTGGTAGACCTTTCCTAAGGACTATCGGTGCTATCATCGATATGAAGGACGGGAATATTAGATTTCAATTTCCTTTAAAGAATGGCATGGAGCAATTTCCTAGAAATAAAATAAGATTGCCTTATGAATCCATGATGAGGGCTACTTATGGTTTGAGCACCAAAAACGACGATACGTGATTCTATCGCCTTATGCCTAGGTAAGGCCGTTAAACAATAGCGCTTGTTGGGAGGCAACACAATGAATTTATTTCTTTTTCTTTCTATTTTGTTGCGTCCACACCATCATAATTCTGTTATGATTGTGTCTTTTGTGTTTCTTTTCATGTTCGAGCCAAGCAAAACCTTTATGACTAGTCTTGGTGACGGTTGTTTGATCCTGCTGCAAAAAGAAAGAAACTTTTCGCTCACGAGATTAGTTTTCATTTTTATTCAGAAAGAGATTTTGAGTTGATTCTTTTTGCTGCTGGTTGATATAACTTTTGCCCAGGCAGTCATAAGTTTTCAGAACTTTTGAGGTACCACAAGTATACGAAGTATACAGATTGCTACAGACTGGTCTGTTTTTCACAGATTCTGTTTTTGTTGAGTTGGTTTCTTGTTTTCATGAAACTATGGATAGTATCGGGGGAAACTAGAGATGGAGAAGTGAGAAGACAGTTATCTAACACCAATATAAATATAAATCAAGATTGCTACGGTACCTAGAGACTTGGTAGTTTGTTTTCTTGTGCTAATGATATCACGAGTTTCTGTTTAAGTTTTGTGTTGTGAAGTTTCAAGTTTTGGGTGATGTTCTCATGGACAAAGGGATAAAGAGTGGAAAGAGCTAAAGCTTGGGGATGCCCAAGGCATCCCAAGCCAAATTCAAGGACACCAAAAAGCCTAAGCTTGGGGATGCCCCGGGAAGGCATCCCCTCTTTCATCTTCAATCCATCGGTAACATTACTTGGAGCTATATTTTTATTCACCACATGATATGTGTTTTGCTTGGAGCGTCTTGTATCGTAGGAGTCTTTTCTTTTTGTTGTGTCACAATCATACTTTCTACACACCTTTTTGAGAGAGATACATGCACTCATCGTGATTTTGCAAGAATGCTCATCGTGTTTCACTTATATCTTTTGAGCCAGATAATTTTTCTCTATGTGCTTCACTTAGATCCTTTAGAGCACGGCGGTGCGTGACTTGTTAGTTGGCTTATGTGGAAGTAGTCACAAAGGTGATAGGTACCCAAAGAGGATACAAAAACCTCCATCTTCATGTGCATTGCATAGAAAGAGAAGTCTTGATTCCTCTCAATTAGTTTTGAGACGTGGATTTGTTAATTTTAAGAGTTATGTTAGTAGGGTGTTGTGAATCTAGAAATACTTGTGTTGAAGTTAGTGATTCCCTTAGCATGCACGTATGGTGAACTGCTATGTTAGGAAGTCAGAGCATAATTGATCTATTGATTGTCATCCTTTGTGTTGAGGTCAGGATCGCGCGATGGTTAACACCTACCAACCCTTCCCCTAGGAGTATGTGTTTAGCACTTTGTTTTGATTACTAATAAAAACTTCCGCAACAAGTATGTGAGTTCTTCATGCCTAATGTGAGTCCATTGTATAGATGCACTTTCACCTTCCACCATTGCTAGCCTCACTAGTGCCGTGCAACTTTTGCCGGTACACAAACCCACCATATGCCTTCCTCAAAACAGCCACCATACCTACCTACTATGGCATTTTCATAGCCATTCCAAGATATATTGACATGCAACTCCCACCGTTCCATCTCATGACTTGTGTCGTCACTCTCACATTGCCATTGCATGATGATAAGATAGCTGGCGAGATGTTTCAACTTCATACGCCAGGCTAGATCGTTGCACATCTTGATACACTGCCGGAGGCATTTCCTGTAGAGTAATCATCATTCTAAGCTTTGAGCTGTGAGTAAATAAAAGTGTGATGATCATCATTATTAGATCATTGTCCCATGTGAGGAAATAAAAAAGAGAGGCCAAAGAGCCCAAATAAAAAAAGGGGGGAAGAGGCCCAAGAGCCCAAATAAAAAAAGGAGAAAAAGAGAGAAGGGGCAATGCTACTATCTTTTTCCACACTTGTGCTTCATAATAGCACCATGTTCTTCATGATTGAGAGCCTCTCATTTCGTCACCACCATATGCTAGTGCGAATCTTTATTATATAACTTGGCTTATATATTACAATGATGGGCTTTCTCAAAATTACCCTAGGTCTTCGTGAGCAAGCAAGTTGGATGCACACCCACTAGTTCTCCTTTTTGAGCTTTCACTTACTTATAGCTCTAGTGCATCATTTGTATGGCAATCCCTACTCACTCAATTTGATATCTATTAATGGGCATCTCCATAGCCTTTGATACGCCGAGTCAATGTGACCATCTTCTCCCTTTTTGTCTCACAACCACCACAACACTATATTCCATCTATAGTGCTATATCCATGGCTCACGCTCATGTATTGCGTGATAGGTATAAAAAGTTTGAGAAAGTAAGAGTGTGAAAACAATTACTTGGCCAATACCAGGGTTGTGCATGATTTATATTAGTTGTGTGAGGATGATGGAGCATAGCCAGACTATATGATTTTGTAGGGATAACTTTCTTTGGCCTTGTCATTTTGAAAGTTCAAGATTACCTTGCTAGTTTGCTTGAAGTATTATTGTTTTCATGTCACTAGCAAACTATTGTTTTGAATCTTACGGATCTGAACATTCATGTCACACGAAAGAAGTTACAAAGGACAACCATGCTAGGTAGCATTCCACATCAAAAATTCAGTCTATATCACTTCCCTACTTGAGGACGAGCAGGAGTTAAGCTTGGGGGTGCCTGATACGTCTCCAACGTATCTATAATTTTTATGGTTTCATGCTATTATCTTGTCAAACTTTGGATGTTTTGTATGCCTTTTATATCTTTTTTGGGACTAACTTATTAACTCAGTGCCAAGTGCCAGTTCGTGTTTTTTCCATGTTTTTGAAACTTTTCAGAGGAGGATTTTAAACGGAGTCCAAACGGAACGAAACTTCCAAAAAGATTTTTTCCGAAACAGAAGAAGATCGGGGAACTTGAGAACCAAGGCAAGGGCCAGCAGGGACCCCACAAGACTCCTAGCCGCGGCCAGGGGGGCCGCGCCTCCCAGGCTTGTGGGATCCCTGGGCCACCTCTGCCCTAGGTCTTTCGCCTATATATTCCCTAAAATCTCGGAAAAAATCACGACATCAATGAAAACACTTTTCCGCCGCCGCAAGCTTCTGTCTGTGCAAGATCCCATCTGGGGCACGTTCTGGTGCCCTGCCGGAGGGTGATTCGGATACGGAGGGCTTCTTCATCAACACCATGACCTCTCCGATGATACGTGACTAGTTCACCATAGACCTAAGGGTCCATAGCTAGTAGCTAGATGGCTTCTTCTCTCTCTTGGATTTTCAATACAAAGTTCTCCATTATCTTCATGGAGATCTATCCGATGTAATCTTGTTTTCCGGTGTATCTGTCGAGATCCGATGAATTGTGGATTTATGATCAAGTTAACTATGAATCTTATTTGAATTTCTTCTAATCTCTTATATGCATGATTTCATATCCTTGTATTTCTCTTCGAGTTGTGGGTTTTGTTTGGCCAACTAGATCTATGATTCTTGCAATGGGAGAAGTGCTTGGTTTTGGGTTCATACCGTGCGGTGACCTCACCCAGTGACAGAAGGGGTAGCGAGGCACGCATCGTGCTGTTGCCATCAAGGGTAAAAATATGGGGGTTTTATCATTGGTTTGAGATTATCCCTCTAAATCATGTCATCTTGCTTAAGGCGTTACTCTATTCGTCATGAACTCAATACACTAGATGCATGCTGGATAGCGGTTGATGTGTGGAGTAATAGTAGTCGATGCAGAAAGTATCGGTCTACTTGTCTCGGACGGGATGCCTATATGTATGATCATTGCCTTAGATATCGTCATGACTTTTCCCGGTTCTATCAATTGCTCGACAGTAATTTGTTCACCCACCATAATATTTTCTATTTTGAGAGAAGCCTCTAGTGAACACTATGGCCCCCGGGTGTACTTCACACCATATTTTCAGCCTTACTCTTTTACTTCGTTGCACTTTCCGCCTTCAGATCTCACTTTGCAATAAATCTTGAAGGGATTGACAACCCCTTTATAGCGTTGGGTGCAAGCTTGTTTGTGTTTGCGCAGGTACTCTGGACTTGACGAGATTCTCCTACTGGATTGATACCTTGGTTCTCAAACTGAGGGAAATACTTACTGCTCCTGTGCTGCATCACCCTTTCCTCTTCAAGGGAAAAACCAACGCAAGGCCAGTTGACGTGTCAATTTCTGGTGCTGTTGTCTGTTTCCGTAGCAGTGTTATATCACTCGACACCCCCATGTCCCGCTGATGTTCACCACAAGTGCTCTGGGCGCTCGCGGATGCAGCGGTGGATCAAATACGCCATGGCCAACCAGGCCATTTTCGGATAGGTGGCCATGCTCACCTCTGATGAGCCCACCGTCGGCCTCTTCCCTTCATCGAGCCAGGAATCACTCAGAGACTCCGACTGCGATAGCAGCAGGGGTGCGGCCGAAATCCTGATGACTGACACCAACAGGGGAGGCAACACAGGTTACACCATGGAGAATTCTCCCAAACATGAAGGCGGAGAGCGTCACCACGGAGATGACAGCCACCACATTACGCACCAGCTCACCGAGCAACAGCGGGAGGAACTAGGGCAGAGGAGCGATCAAGTGCTCCACACCCCCATCATCGGGAACATCCCGGCGGAGATCGTGCTGGAGAACGTGCGACTCGCCAACCTGGTCGAGCACGAGTGCCTCAAACGACTCCGTCGTTTGCTCGACGCTTGGGCCGTGAGGGACCAGCCGAGCTCCAGCCGCAGTCGCACGCAATTGTTTCTGAACAACCGCCCGCGGTGCATCAAGGTGATGTGGAATCCTGTTCTGAACCTGGTCGATGCCACTCGGATTGCTGATTCCATTAAGTCAAGTGATAGCATGGTTGAGGAAGGCATTCGGCAGATTCAGACTCTGCTGAAAATAGCCATGCAGTAGAATTCCGCAGAGTCGCAATCGTGGCACCGAATTCACAGCAAGTCCGTGCAGGCAAACACCGTGGAGTCGTCTCATAACCCGCATGTGTATAGATGATGCCAAAGGTCTCCTCCTCCTCCGAGAGGCCCGTAGGGAGACTAGCGGCAGGGTCATCGGGACCGAAGAAGGTCACCCCCTCAGGAGAGTGTCTCACTCAGTCGCCGCCCTCACGACCGCAATCCAAGCCCCAATCGGCGTCGAGGTAATGAGGGCGGTGACTACCATTACAAAACACGTGATTGATCGATCACGATCTGGCCGAGGAGTGTCCAGCCTCGAGTGCTTCGGCCGACACATCCGAGAGGCCGAAATCCCCTCCAACTACTGGTTGGCCACAGGGATCCGTAAATTCAACGGCGAGTCGAAGCCAGAGACTTAGCTGGAAGACTACCTAGTGGTCGTCTAGATCGGCACCAGCGACAACTACGTTGCTATGAAATATTTGCCCATCATGTTGGAGGGGTCCGCGAGGGCATGGCTCAACCAGCTGCCCTCCAGCAGCATACACAATTGGGGCGATCTCGTCTGAGTGTTGGTCAAGACCTTTGAGAGCACGTACAAGCGCCCAGGCGGCTTGATGGAGCTGCAACATTGTGTCAAGAAGAGCAACAAGACTCTTAGGGAGTACATCCAGCGACGGACCACGCTCCACAACACCATTGAGAACGTCACCAAGCACCAGGCCGTGTGTGCTTTCAAAGCGGGCAGTCGGTATTGAGAGCTCATCCACAAGTTTGGCCAATCTGGTGACCTGTCCCCTGGTAGGGCCATGGAGAACTCCAATCAGTACGCAAATGGCGAGGAAGAGGACCGCCTCCGCAACAGCAAAGGCTGAGCTAGCAATACCCCTCAGTCGGGCAACGCTTGGAAGGAGCAAAAGTGAAAAGGCGACCCATCATGTAAAACCGAAGTAGGTGCTGACCCAGGACAAGGCAAAAAAATACAAAAAGAAGAAGGACTGGGCTGGCAATAAGAAAGCCAAGTCAAAGAGCACCCTATTGGACCAGCCAAGTGCGATACATTCTCGCAAAGACAAGGAGGGGGAGACTATTCCCGCCAAGCAGACAGCTCGCGACTGCCGTCTGCTCTGGATGGAGATGGGCCGAGAGCCCTCCGGTGAAAAGGAGGATGAGGACGACCCTGTGGATGCCTCCAGGTATCCCAACATTTAGGTGACCCTCATGATCTTTGCGGACGTCGAGAGCAAGAGCCGATTGAAAGTTATCAATCGCGAGGTGAACATGGCAGCCCCGGCTGTCACAAAGTACCACAACTGGGTAAAGACGCGAGTCACCTTCGACTAGTCGGACCACCCCGCCAACATAGCCACCCCCGGGAGGCAGGCGCTGGTGTTCGATCCCGCAATCAACGGGTTACAACTGCAAAAAGTCCTCATGGATGGAGGCAGCGGCCTCAACATCATCTACGTGTACACTCTCAAAGCCATGGACATCCCATTGTCCCGGGTGAGCAAGAGTAACATGCAGTTCAACGGGGTCATCCCCGGGAAGAAAGTCGAGTCACTCGGGCAGATCACTCTCAGCGTCGTATTCGGCAGCGATAAATTTTTTCGCAAGGAGAGGTTGACCTTCGAGGTGGTCGACTTTCACGACGCCTATCACGCCTTCCTGGGTAGGACCGCCTATGCACGTTTCATGGCACGTACATTTCATGCGTACTTAAACTTAAGATGCCAGGGCCAAAAGGCATGATCACGGTGACTGGCAATCGGAAGGTTGCTGAAGAGTGACTCCAGGAAGGCTCTAGGATCGCCAACGAGAAGGTCCTCGCAGCCGAGCTTAATGGGTACAATAAGACAATGGACACCGCAGAACTGCTCAAGTCGAAGCGCCCAGCTACTAAATCCGCTTTTCAGTCGACCGGGGAGACGAAGCAGGTCCACGTCCACTCTACCGATCTGAGTGCTGCTGCGACCAACAGTTGCACCTCACTCGGAGAGAAATAGGAAGCCGAGCTCATCCACTTCCTCCATGAGAACTGAGATATCTTCGCATGGAAGCCTTCTAACATGTCGGGGGTTCCCACAGAGCTTGTTGAGCATCGCCTCCGAGTGGACCTAAAGATCGAGCTCGTCATGGAACACCAGTACCACTCCTCCGTGGAGAAGCATAGAGCAATCAGCGAGGAGATTGTTCAGCTCCTAGGTGTTGAGTTCATCTGCGAGGTCTACCACTCTGAGTGGTTGGTGAACGTGGTCCTGGGGCCAAAGAAGAACAATTCACTCCAAATGTGTATTGACTTCAAGCACCTCAATCGGGCCTGCCCGAAGGACCACTTCCCTCTGCCTCACGTAGATCAAATCGTAGATTCCACTACCGGATGTGAATGCATGTCGTTCCTAGATGCGTAATCTGGGTACCACCAGATCCGAATGTATGGACCAGATGAAATAAAGATAGCCTTCATCACCCCATTCGGGTGTTTTTCTTACAACATGAGGCCATTCGGTCTTAAAAATGCTGGAGCTACATTCCAGCGTATGATTCAAAAATGTTTATAGGAACAAATCAGTCGGAATGTCGAAGCGTACATGGATGACATCATGGTCAACTCCTGGAAAGGTTCCGACCTCCTGGCCAACCTCACTCAAACCTTCGCGAACCTTCAATGCTTTGGGATTAAGCTCAACCTGGCCAAATGCACCTTCGGTGTACCGGCCGGCAAGCTACTCGGTTTCCTCGTTTGTGATGAGATATGATCCGTCGTCCAGATTAGATGGCCAAAGAGCATCCACGATGTGCAAAGGCTTACGGGTTGCCTCGCAGCCCTCAGTCGGTTCATCTCGAGACTCTGTGAGAAGGATCTGCCTATCTACCGATTGATGAAGAAATCTGACAACTTCGAGTAGACTGATGAAGCGCAGGTCTCATTCAACCAACTCAAAGCGCTAATTTCCACCCAGCCGGTGTTGGCTTCTCCAAGCAGCCACGAGCCCTTGCTCCTGTACATCGCTGCCACTAGCCAAGTGGTGAGCACCGTCCTCACCATGGAGCGGGAAGAAATAGGCAAAGCATACAAGCTACAAAGGCCAATCTACTACATTTCCGAAGTGTTGACACCTTCAAAACAGAGGTATCCACAATATTAGAAGCTCGCCTATAGAATCTACCTGACCGCGAAGAAGGTGGTCCACTATTTCCTAGATCATTCGGTCACTAAGAGAAATTCTGCACAATCGGGACACAATCGCCGAGTGACCAAATGGGCAATCGAGCGCCTACCATTGGATATCAATTTTGAAGCCAAGAAAGCAATCAAGTCTCAGGCCCTGGCGGATTTCGTTGTTGAATGTGTCGAGTAAGGGTAGGCTGCTCTAGTCATCCCCGAGCATTGACCATGTTCTTTGATGGATCCAAGATGCTCCATGGCTTGGGGGCTGGGTGGTTCTTGTTTCCCCCACGGGAGTTCGATTGATCTACGGGCTCCAAATTCACTTCGATTCATCCAACAATGAGGCCGAGTATGAGGCCTTCCTTTATGGGCTCCGCATGGCCATCTCACTCGGCATCTGCCGATTGATGGTTTATGGTGACTCAGATCTCGTTGTCAACCAAGTCATGAACGAATGGGACATCCGAAGCCCAGCAATGATAGTCTATTACAACACGGTCAGGAACCTAGAGAAAAACTTTGAAGGTTTGGAACTACACCATGTGCCCCGAGCAAACAAACAAGCGGTCGATGACTTGGCAAAGATCAGCTCCACTCGGAAGATTGTTCCAAAGGGATGTTTCGTGAGCACCTACGTGCCCCCTCGGTCAAGGAGAATCCTTTCACCAAGGAGTCCCAGAAACCAATCGGTTTGTCTGATCTGACTGAGATCAACGTCCCAGCCGTGATCGACCTCGTCCATGAGATGTTGGTCATCCCTCCCGAATGGACACAACCTTATATAGCTTACCTTCTCCAGCAAGAGCTTTTCGAGGACGAGGAGGAAGCCCGCCAGATCGTTCGGCGGTCTAAATCTTTCAAAGTACTCGGAGACAAACTGTACAAGCAGAGCTTTACAGTAGTCAGCCAGAAGTGCATCTCTCTGGAGGAAGGACTTCAAATCCTGCACGAAATCCACTTGGGAACCTATGGACACCATGCGTCCTCTCGGAACTTGGTGGCAAAGGCCTTCCGAGCATGTTTTTATTGGCCCTGGTCCAATGAGGCAGCAAGGGACTTGGTGGACCCGTGTGTCGGGTGCCAATTCTACAAGAATCAGTCGCACAAGCCTGCATCCATGACAAACAAGTCAAGGGCCAAGCGTTTCAAGAGGGAGATGTAGTCCTCCGACTGGACCAATAGAAACCCCACAAGCTGGAATGCCCGTGGCACCGACCATTCGCCATGTCCAAATTTCTGCACAATGGAGCTTATCGACTGTACAACATCGACAACGGTACCGAGGAACCCAAAAGTTGGAACGCGGACCTGCTCCGTAAGTTCTACACATAGAAGTTTTCTTTTTTTCATTCCTGTAATGAATTTGAATGAATAGAAGAATAAAGTGCTTACTTTATTCAACTATCTTCGAACACTTCACTCCGTTGAAACACACCCCTAGTGGGTAGAAAATCCTTAACTACGAACATGTCTTCCCTTAAGGTAAAACCTGCCTCGAGTGCGGACAATCTCCTCACTCGAGGGCTTCACTACGGACCAGTTTTCGCCTAAGTAAAAATGGTTCCGAATGAGGACACTATCGTCGTTCAGATGGCTTGATGGACAGGACCATCAACGAGTCCCCAAGGACTATCAACCCGGTAGCGAACCCATTTCTCCTAAGGTAGACCCTTCCCCGAGTGATCGTGGAAATCTCCACACTCGGGGGCTTAGCTGCGAACCAGCTTTTGCCTAAGTTAAAGTGGTTCCGAATGAAGGCAAGACCTCCATTCGGGCGCCAAGATGAACAAAACAAGAACCTCTTGGTAGCGAACCTGTTTTGCCTAAGGTAGGCCCTTCCCTGAGTGATCGTGGAAACCTCCACACTCGGGGGCTTAGCTGCGAACCAGCTTTCACCTAAGTTAAAGTGGTCCCGAGTGAAAGCAGGACTTTCGTTCGCACGCCAAGATGAATAGGACAATAATTCCTTAGAGGCGAATTCGTCCTTGCCTAGGGTAAATCCTGCCCGGATAAGGGACAACATCCATGCTCGGGGGCTTAGGTGCAGACCAGTTTTCGCCTAAGTAGAAACAATTCCGAATGAGGAAACGATCGTCATTATTATGCCTTGATGGACAGGACCCTCGACGAGTCCGCAAGGACTATCATCTCGGTAGCGAACCAATTTCGCCTAAGGTAGACCCTTCCCCGAGTGATCGTCGAAACCTCCACACTCGGGGGCTTAGCTGCAAACCAGCTTTCGCCTAAGTTAAAGTGGTTCCGAATGAAGGCAAGACCCCGTTCAGACGCCAAGATGAACAAAACAAACATTTGTTGGTACCAAACACGTTTTTCCTAAGGTAGAACCTTCCCCGGGTGATCCAGGAAACCTCCACACTTGGGGTCTTAGCTGCGAACCAACTTTTGCCTAAGTTAAAGTGGTCCCGAATGAAAGCAAGACATTCATCCAGATGCCAAGATGAATAGGACAATCATCCCAAGCTACGGTCCCACTTTCAAATAGGGAGAAACGGTCTCGAGTGAGGACGACCTCCACACTCGGGGCTTAGGCGTGAACCGCTTTCGCCTAAGTCACAAGCAATCACGAGTGGGGACAACTTCCACACTCGGGGACTCGGACACGAATAAGGTTTCGGCCGAGTATAAACCACCTCCAATAAAGACGACCAAGCAAATAAGATCCAAAATCAACTATGGATAAAATGGGATCAAGTTGAGCTTATGGTACGCAAAAGAGAAGGCCCAGAGACCACTCAAAGTTTAAGGTTACATAAAACCACTCACCATACCAAGGCAGATTAATGCTTATGTGTTTTACCATCCAAGCATCACACGAAGGCTGAAGATTCCACCGCTTCGACGAAGGTGCCAAGATCAATCCCCTCTGCAATTCATGTGGCTGCCACCATGAACATCTCCATGAAGTCTTCAAATTTGACGCTTTTGCGGTTGACGACCCAAAGATTCTTCAGCATCTCTTCATCCACTCCCTTGGAATGGATGCGGATGAGCGAGAGGGCAATATCGACTCTAGACCATGCTGATGACTTGTTCCATGACTTAAGTTCACTAGGATGGCCTTCACTTCGTTCACAATGGCTTGAGAGTCCTTCATAGGAGCATCTTCAGGTGCCTTCTACTAGTCAATCTCTCCAACAGCCGACTGAAGCACCTTGAAGCAAGCTACTACATAATCAATGCGATCTTCTAGCCTGAGGAGAGACAAGGCAACGCTCTCCTTCAGGAGCCCTCTCTTGGGATTGAGCTCCTTCTCTATTCGCATCGTCTCTTCTTCAATGTTAGCAGCAAAGGCTACACTCAAAAGAAAATGGAGGATGAGAAATGTCAGTCACAGATTAAAGAATGATCATGGGAAAGTATTCGGATACTCAACGTACCTTTGAGCTTCTCACAGAGCTCTACACTGAAATCCTCGCCGAACTTCTCTAGCTCAGCTCTCTTGGCGGTGGACTTCTCGAGGTTGGCTTCCCACTCGGAGTAATGTTTCTTCAACTCAGCAAGCTCCGTCCTGGTCTTCTCCGCACTAGCTTTCAAAAGGCGATTCTCATCCTCCAAAGTCCCAACCGACTTGGGATTGGCTTCATCTGCCAAGGTTTTCTGTTTGATATCCTTCCAAGAGGATGCAAGTTCGTCATCCCTCTTCTCGAGGGCTTCCTTCATGGTCACTAGAGAAATGGAATTCTTTAGCCTCTCGGAAAGGCGATCTCACAAGACAGCCTTAGTCAGATAAGGAAAGACAACTTAATGGAGTATCGGTCGGATGGCAAGTATATACCTTCAACTATTCACTTTTCGAGCTCCAGTCGCTTGCCCTTTGCTTCCTCCGCATCAAGGCTCAGTCGAAGTTCTTGCAACTATTTTTCCATGGCATCATCGCGGTCCACAAGCCCACAAGTAGTCTGCAATCAACAAATACAAGAGAGGCATAACATTATGTCATAACTTTAAGACTACCGCCGACTGCCACAGTCGACGGTAGTCTCGGGGACTACACCCAGTGGGTACGCTCAGCGCGCCCCCATTGTAATGAAAGAGTAGAAGATATCCGTACCCGACTGGCCTTTATCAGTCAAAACAAAGAAACTAAGACTACTGCCGACTGCTTCAGTTGACAGTAGTCTCGAGGACTACACCGAGTGGTACGCTCAGCGTGCCCCCACTCGAAGCATGGAAGAAAGGAAAGTGCTTTGTACCCTACTAGACTCTGTCGAACATACAAAATAAAAAAAGACTACCGCCGATTGACACAACCAACGGTAGCCTCGGGAACTACACCCAGTGGGTGCGCTCAGTGCGGTCCCACTAACACCCAGTGGGTGTGCTCCTGGGCATGCCCACTTGGGATTCCTACCAAGGATCAATTTCAAAAAATACATGCGTGAAGGACTTACCCAAACATTCTTCTCCACGGCTTCACTCGCGTCGTACGCGTCCTTCAATCACCCAGCAATCACGTCCAGCTCATCCAAGACCTCCTTGCGCACCTCCTCTTAGTCCTCCGGGGAAACATGGAGCTGGAATATGCTGTGATCCTTAGGGTTAGACGATGAAGTGGTCAGCGGATATTGTCCGGGTGACGCTCCAGCCGAAGCGACCTCCTGCGCCACGGGAGTTTTGGCCTTGATGTTCACTCGGATGGGAGTCGGAGCGTGCTTCAACACTTCCCCAGCCACAGAAGGGACATCAATGTCGAGTACGATCACATCCTGCAGCTCTGCACATACCCACAAGATAGTCCAAAGACCACTCGAATATCCAAATCCCGAATTTCAAATGGATTGCTGGAAAAGCTCAAGGGTTACATTTTGATGAAGCAACGTCAACGTTAGCTCTTCCTTTGTCTATAGTCTTGGGATCAAGTGAAGCAGTTGCAGTGTCAGGCCTACAACAGAAACAACAAGGCTGGATCGTCACTCGGAAGACATTGTTCAAATTAAGACAACTCACTCGGCAAAGATACTTACGGCGAAGCCACATGCACATCGACCTTGATGCGTGGCAGGACAGTCTTGTGAGGCCTGGAGCTTTAGATCTTGGGTTGTTTGGCGGCCTGCTCTGGCAGTGCCTCGGACTCACCCCGACCTCGTTTGGAGCTATGAATCGGTATGGCTGAGACACTTGGCTTCACCGTCGACCGAGTCTTTTGGACGCCGGCGCGGACCCCGGGGTCCTGGCGTGCCTTGGAACGGGTTTCAACCTGTTTCTCAACCTGGACTTCCTCAGACGGAGAAAATTCCGCCTCTTCTCTGGCTCATACTCGCTCTCTTTTGTCTCCTCATCACCGCCTTCATCGTCCTCGTCATCCTCTGAGCCCTTCGAGAGCTCGGCGTCTTAGTTTTCCGTGGCACGTTCCACATCAATGGGCGAGCAGTCAATAGCCGGTACAAAGCTGACCAGCCTTGTGAAAGCCTACCGAATGAACGAAGCAAAATCACAAGTGGAAGTTGAAACCAATAAGAAGTTCACTCGATATGTGTCCTCGAGGATTCACCTCATTCGGCTTATTGTCCGTCGTGAAGGGTTTCACCTACCTGGAGCCTCTAGGTTGTCTCTCACTGGAGTCACTGCTCTGAGCTTATTCTCCACTGCCTTTTCTCCGAGCTCCTAGAGATGGACTCGAGTCTGATCATCTATCCCTTCATTCTTCTACATCGGGTGGGCTCTGTCCTGAAGAGGTTGGATCCTACGCTGGAAGAAGACCTCCAAGAGGTCCATACCGTTCACACCCTTTCGGATCAAGGACACCATCGCTATCATCAAGATCTCTGCGTCAGTCTTATCCCCTGTGGACAAGGTCAAGGTAGGGGCTGAGTGGATCCTATCAACCGCGAATGGAGGGAGGTCCGACTAGCCCTCTCCGACTGGGACGTCTCGACAATAAAAGTAAGTGTCCTACTAGTTCTTCACCGAGTCTAGGAAACTCATATGGGGAAAGCTACTTTTGCCCCTAAGCTGAATGCCTAAGCCGCCGCAAAGTTGTGCTACATTGGTTTTCCCCACTGAGGAAGAAGGCTTCTTCACGGTCATCGCTCGACACAGGAACAAGTACTTGAACAAGCCCCAATGTGGGTGGCACTCGAGAAAGTTCTCGCACAAAGACACGAATGCGGCTAGATACGAAAAAGCGTTGGCAAGCAGATGTTGGAGCTGAGCCCCAAAGAAAGCAAGAAACACTCGGAAGAAGGGGTGCGGAGGCAGAGAAAAACCTCGCTCGATCTGGGTGACCAAGAGCACCGCTCGTCCTTCTGGGGCGCCGACTCAATCTCTCCGTCCTCGGGAAGTCGCCAAAACCCCTAGAAGATCAAGCCTTCACCCTCCAGCTCCAACAACAACCTCTCCAAGACGCGGGACGACATCTAGTCACCCTGGATCCACCCTCGCGGGAGCACTCCAGCGCTCGAGGAGGATCCACGCGAACCCCTCTTGGACCGCTCGGCGTTCGGCGTCGCACCCTTTTCCATGGTAGGCAGCAGAGAGGTAGGAGCCGGGGATCGACGGAGAAAACCGACCGTTCTGGTGTTCGGTGGCAAGTGGCGGAAGCGGAGACGGGAAGAACGTGGTTCTAAGACGGTGTACTCCCTCTCTCTCTTCCGCCCCAAGCCTTAAATACCCAACGGTAAGATTCCCCATCGTGCACATCGCAGGCCGAGGAAGATCTGCAGTATCCCGAGGATCACGTGCACTGTAGCATGATAGCAACATTACATGCGCAGAAATCGGGGTGTCATCCCACTACTTCCACTATGTGCATCTCCACCAAAACTGTCGCCCGCACGCGCTCCTTCGATTCAAAAAATCATGAAAAATCCGTCCTACCTTATATCTTGATTGGATTCCTTATCCGCGGCGTGTGACGAGGTGACTCGAATGATCTTTTCGCTCATCCCCTGCAGGACCCCGATCATTTAGGAAATCAATGAAGATGACCCGATCGTCCTTCCACCAATGCAAGTGGGATCCGTCCCCACTCACCGATTGAGCATGCGGAGTTCAGATCTCTCATACACCGAACTCATGGAATCTATCTTCCTAAAAGATAGTCCTTCACCGCCGATAGCAGACATACCCGTACAACTAGACAGTCGGAATTCGTCACTCTTGAATGTGAGGAGGTTTACCGAGAGTCCGAATGACGCAGACCCAAGCTGCAGCCCAAGAATCTCTGGAGACGTCGAAGGAAGTCATTCACTCAGCCTCCAAAACCTCAAGTTATTCGGGGGCTAGTGATGGGTTTTTACATTAGGGGTAGGCCTACGGACCTGGCTCCTTAGGCCTACATAGGGCCCCTTACGGATACGAGTGTCCTTGAAGTCACCGGTACAGCCTCGACCTCATTCGGTTCAGCAACTGTCACTTGGCCTGCATGGAGTCACTCGGACCACCTTGTGTCAGTCGGACTCATCCTGGCACTCGAACCACAGGTGAAGGCACCAAAGAGGCTGCAACGGCTAAGGACTTAACCCATCTTATGAAGTGCAGTGAAGACTCACATTACCAGTAACGCCGAGGGTTAAACCTGATGTTTCTAGTAACTTCCCTCTTTATTAGCATTAATTGCCTTGTAATGAAGCTCGACCGGTCATGGCAGCAACTATATAAGCCACTCCCGGGCTCCACCTCAAGGGTTCATCACTTTGTAATCTTTTGCACCCTCATAAGAAAACATCAGCCTTACGCCTCGAGACGTAAGGTTGTTACCACTTCCGAGTGGGGCCTGAACTCATAAATCCGAGTGCATCTGGTGAGCCTAGTTAGACTTCAACCCTTCGCTCGTACCCCTAGGTACTATTGTCAGGGTCATTCGCATGACAGTGACCACTTCCCGAGCACCTCCGTCATGGCTCCTCCTTCGTCGGCTACTAGGGCCTCCCCGTCGTCCATCTCCTCCACCTCCCGAATGGCAGCGCCCCCTCCACTTGAAAAGCTTGTTTTAAGTATTTTATCTCTCTGTTAAAATACATTTCACTACTTTTTATACTTCAAAACTAAAACCTAATAATTTTCACAATACTAATAATCACCCTAGTATTTTACAAAAAATGAGTTGACATTTTTGTGAGTGTTATATTTCCCCTGTTTTTGTCGTAGTCTTATTTTTGCCCGTTTTTGTCATGACAATAGATTGCGCTGTTGATGAATGAGCTGGACCATGGATACTTTGTTGAGCCATGCAAGGAGCCCCTTGACCATGACTTGAAACTTTAGTGCATGTCATATAGCACTTCATCCCGATGCATTGAATCATGAATCAATGACCACCGTGGTGGGTCACTGATGTTACTCTCCTCGTTGGTACTTGCAATAAGGAAGGCCCTACCTTCCTATCATCGTTGTGCGGGTGGAAATTTGTTAGGATGTTATGTAGATGCGACACAAATGGGATGGGAATATGCATGGTTTCGAAAAAAGGAATGATTTCAAACACTTTTCGAAACCCCGTCGGGTGCCACTAATGCCCGAGGGAGATGGTGTTTAGGCAGATGACCACTTGAGAAGGAAATGGAGTAGCAAGACAAATTGTGTGTCTGTGTGTGTTTTCAAAAACAACGGGATTTAAGATTAATCGACCGTCCCAACCTTACATGTACAACCATGATACCCCTTATGGGACGGGGCTCTGTTGATTACTGTGATCGTTACTAGCAGAGAGCCTGCATTACTAATGGTGGGAGTGACGTGGTCACTCTCGATACGGGGTCGCTCCAGGAAAGGATGACCATGGGTTGTTTTTACAGACACCGGGGACACCGTTGGTCCCCGCATGGGTGTTACCTGTTATGTACATCATGAGGGTTGTGTGACAACAAGTGGACTCTTTGTTAGTATCATCATAGGAAAGGCATTGTTAGGGTACTTACCTTGGGTATAAACAGTACCGTGAGTCGTGGCTTAACATGGATGATTCCCGAGTCTTGTGGGTAAAGTGTGTAACCTCTACAGAGTGTAAAACTGTTCAGATATCCGTGTCCACTGTCAAGGACAGTTGAGTGGTGCTGCTTAAACTACGTCAAACATTTTCACAAACTTGGTGTGCGTGTGTATGAGAAAGGAGATACTTGAGACATATCAGATGACTTGACATGATGAGTGTACATGATATGTTCAACCCTTGTTTTATTGATATTTGTATCCTATTCATATGGATATGTGCAACCGAATGATGCGGGCTTATACGAGATGGTTGATCATGTCATTGCACTCAAAACTAGCCTTCTGCAACCTACCTATTAGTGCTATATCATGCATTATTATTGCCTTGTTCCAAACATGGCTTGCTTGCGAGTACATTAAAAGTACTCATTGATCTGCCACTGATTATTTAATTATCTAGGCATGCAAGTCCAGGGCTATGATGAAGGGTTCATTGGGGAAGAACATACGAACTAGGACGCTTCCGAGTCAGAATGTCTGTAGGGTTAAGGTAGATGACATGGGTTAACACTTTCCTTCAAGATTTCCGCTGCTATTTTATGTTTGATGTGTTGGCCTTGGAGGGCCTATCATTGTAATACATGACCTAAATGGCCTTTATTTGTATCATACGGTATGTATGGATGTTTGACTCTTACTATTCAGCTTATGTGTGTTTAGTGAGCATAGATCTCTCGGAACTATGTACACGTGCATTCGGTGATCACGACTCCTGAGGTAGGGTCCCCACAGAGTTGGTATTAGAGCCATCCTCACTTTAGTAATCCTTATTTAGCATGGACGTCAGTTAGGACGAAAACCCTTTCAAAAACTATACCTAGCATCTATACTTATGAGTTTCTGCACTTCCTACCTCTTCCACTCTATTTTCGAAACTTTACTCACACCCCTCCCCTAAAACCTTGTAGATGGCCATCATACCCCAAGACCACACATAACATCCGACTTTCCCCTACTCCTTGAGGATAGCCTCGAGAAGTGCCAGTTTTGCTGATTACTAGTTTTCCTCTAAGACAAGCACGGGGTCGATGCCACCGAGAAGGATTACCGCATTAATGTGGTCATGAAGTCAAACAACTCCGCAACAAGCTAGTTCTTTGAGGGACCATAGATGGAGACACTGGCGTTAACAGTTGAGACAGCTCCACGGAAGGTACTCCTAACCTTCAAGATGTCATCCCAGAGATGGCAGATGAGACGACTACTCTCATCGCCTTCCTTTTCGGAAGGATGATTTTGATGAGAGTTGGACGTTGGTTCCATCCAAGGAGGATGGAACACCACTCAGGTTCTAGACCTACTTCAGCCTCTCCACCGACAGTGTGGCTCACAACCTGATTGACGAGTCCGTGAAGTTCCGCAAGGAACTTCACCACACCCGCGAGCTACTTTGAATGGCCAATACGAAGCCAGACATGATCATGAAGGATGGAGCCCCCGAGGGACGACTAGCTTTCGCTTGCAAAGCAGGAGTGCCCCACCTAGAGATGCACCCACACGTTATGTTTGCATGAGTACGAAGGAGTATCGTGCGCTCTACACCAACCCACTGGCGAAGTGTTGTCAGGATGGACCTCCTCATTCTCCGACCCCCTGACAGGAGACGATGCCCGTACTGATGATGACCAGGAGGAAGACCCCGAGGAGCGTGAGTACGAGACCAAACACTCCACAACTTGAGTCCCAGAACACCCCTAGGGTAGGACAAGTCATGTATCCGTCATGCAAAGTCGAGTACGTATAATTGTTAATATGAAACCACGTGCGCTTCTTGTTGTTTTGTCGTTTGTGTTTCGATTAAATTTGCGTGTTTGCCTTAGGTAACCTCTAAGCGACTACATCTCCTATCTTATCTTAATGTTATGTGTTTGGTCTTTCATCCTTTGTTTTATCAACTTGCACTATACCAACCCCTTGCTTCGTCTCGCTTATGTGTTGGTTTGCCTCCAAGCTTAAAGGGTGATGTAGCATAGCGATGGAAACTATTTCCCTCAATTAAGAAACCAAGGCATCAATCCAGTAGGAAGGTCCACAAGACTATGTAAGCAGCACCTGCACACAAATAGCAAATCCTCAGAATCCAACGCGTGGAGGGGTTGTAAATCCCTCGTGGGTAAAGTAAGGATAGATTGATAGATGCAAATAAGAGTGATAGCAAATAGAACACATCAAGGTATTTTTGGTTTTTTTGACAATTTAGATATAAAAACAAAAGAGCAAATTAACTCAAAACACAAATAGCAAAGTAGACATTGCAAATAGATGATGTGAAGTATTCCCGGTGGCCATAGGTTTCACTAGTGGCTTCTCTCGAGAAATAGTAAATGGTGCGTAGGCAAATTACTGTTGGGCAATTGATAGAAGATCAAATAATTATGACGATATTCAAGACAATGATCATGTATATAGGCATCACGTCCAAGATAAGTAGACCGACTTCTACCTGCATCTACTACTATTACCTCACACTGTAGGATTTACGGCTCCGCAAAACACTAAAGATTCAAACTCAGGGGCGTGTGCGAAGATCTCCCGCCGGCTCGCCTCACCTAGCTCGCTACTCGATGGATAAGGCAATGAACTCACTCAATGGCGAGGGTCACATAGAACACAACAGTTTACCTAGGTTCGGGCCGCTAGGAAGCGTAATACCCTACTCCTGCATCGGTGGATTGCCTCTCTCGGAAGTGGGTGGATGAACTAGTACAGTTCTCAGGAGCCTCCGGAGGCTAGGTGGCTTTGCGTGGTGCTAGTGGGTGAATGAATGAATCGAACCCCCTTTCTATGGAGCAACCTATCCCCTATATATAATGGCGGCTCAGGTCCTCTTCCTTTATCGTTTCCGCGGGAAGGGGTCCCACAGTGGCCAATTTTGAAGGAGAACAAGGGAACATGCTCCCCTACCCAAAGGTGGTCTTCGCATGCAAAGTCAATGTGCGTGTTACAGGGACAGGCCCGGGAATGACGTCTGCCCTGCTCGCGGGCAGCGACGGCCTTGTTGCACGAGAAATGAAACCTTTGGAAGATGCCTTCGGAATCCCAGTACGTCCTTGCCCCCTTTGCACTAAAGGGGAAACTACACGGCCTTGCTGCCTGCTCCTCGCGTGTCCTTCCTCCGCATCATCCTTGACTCCTGAGGCCAAGCCTCGCCTCGGAATATCTGCCGCTCCGTAGGGGTCTTCAGGAGGCCTCTCTATGGGTCTTGATGTTGTTCCTCCTCACGAGGCTTGGCCCCTCATGAGGGCCTAGTCTCGGGTGGTGCCGTGCTCGGTTGTGTTTGCTTGACGAAGTGGGCCATCCCTGGGCCACAGGCAGGCAGGTTTGGGCACCCCCATTCCTAGAACGCCGACAGTAGCCCTTGGGCCCACGACGTGCTCGGCTTGGCTTCTGGGCAAAGCCACAGGGGGGAGGCCTGAGGCACCACGGGCCCTAAATGCTTGTGGGCTAGGCTGGTGTGTGTCACGCGGATGTTGTTGGGTCCCCCTTGTCTTCTGTCTCTGCCTGAGGTATTAGGAATCCGGCTCACTACGTCGATGCATTATTGCTTTCCTTCCCCCACACTCTCTCTTCTTCCTTGGTCTCCGACTCCAACCGGTGTCTCCCAGATCTAGCGCCGTGCCGCTCCCTTGCCAGTCCAACAATGGCCCCCACCGGCAAGCAGAAGCCAGAGGCGCAAGGTCCTGCACTGACTCCTCCACTCTTGGAGTGCGCCCTTTCCAAGGACGTGGATCTCGTTCCCGTGGTTCCATGGACTACGGTCAAGTCCAACGAGCACGGCGGACCTTGATCTGGGTTGGCGCCATAGAGAATCGACCCACATCCAAGGTGGAATACCCCTTCTTCCTCCAAAGCGTCTACGCTGGGCTGGTGCCGCCTTTCTCCTAGTTCTTCATTGCCAGCCTGAACCACTATGGGATCCAGATTCTTCACCTCCAGCCTAACTCTGTCTTGCTCCTCTCCGTCTTTGCTTTCTACTGTGAGGACTTCGTGGACGTGCGACGTTCAGTGGCCCTCTTCCGCCATTTCTTCAGTCTGTGCATGCATGACAGCGCCCATTCGTCGGCATGCGTCTCCTTCGTGGCGGCCTAGAGTGGCAATTTGATCCTGAAGGCCGGGAAGAATGTGGAAAACTTCAGGTAACGTTGGGTTCTTGTGAGCCTCAATGACGCCAACCGTCGACTAGAGGAGCCGAAGGGGCTACCGGAGAAGACTTTCGCATGGAGATCGGCGAAGCTCTCATGCCCTCGGGCCACACCCGTCTTGGAGCGCTTCTCCCACGAGATCAGCGCCAAGAGGCTGACCTGTGGGATAATAGTGAAGGCATTCTCGGCGCAGTGCCTGGCGCCCCTTCAAGCCCACTCCAGGCCCTTGTGGGACTATCGCGCCGGTGAGGACGAGCTCAAGCTCTGGTCCCAGGACCTTCCCACTAAGGAGCTGAGCAAGGTCGTGGCGATCTTGCTGGGCAGTGACCTTGGTGACTTGCCTAAGGCTCTGGTTCTGCTGAACCATCTTGACCACCAAGCCGACGTGATCGCCGGGCTGCGTGTCTTCGATGAGCGGGGGCTTCTCCCAGCCGAGGGCTCCAGTCCGGTAGAGGTGTCATCTGGTGACACCTCCGGTGAGGGGATTCGGAGAAGACTGCCCGGCGAGCGTGCCTCTCCCATCAAAGGCCGTCCTTCTGCGCGAGCTGGCAGATGATGATGCCACCGGTGAGGTCTCCGTAGGGGTCTCCTCACGCCCGGCCAGGACCTCCAGGGGACTCCCGTCGACCCCATGCGCTACGCGGTCTGCGTGTGTGCCCGCCCCCCACAAGTGCAAGGCTGGGTCATCCTTGGCGCATCCCGCCTCCGCCGGTGGAAAGCCTGAGCCGCGGGACTCGCCCCCCTTTGTGGGGGGGCCGCGTTGCTCCCGCCGGCGCGTGGCCGATGAAGAGGAAGAGCTGGATTGACCCTGAAGAGTGATTCACTTGTCTTGGCATGCCATGCACGTCCGAAGTCCGTGCTTGGCTGATTCCCTATTTTTCCTGATGTCCAGGGGCTTCATCTGGCCGAGGGAAAAGAGGAAGAAGACAGGCGTCAAGCCGAAGGCGACTCCTGATGCACCGCCGGCCCTCTCCAACACGTCGCCGCTAGCCGATGGAGAGGGGGAGGATCGCGCGACAACCTTCCAGACCTTGATCATCGCGCCCCTGAGCCCCCGAAGCGTTCTGAGGTGGTCGTGGTGACGTCGTTGCACGAGGGGCAGGCACTGGAGGCCCGCTGACGTGCCAATGCCTACAACCTCCGGGCAACCCTCACACCCCCCTAAACCTAGCGATGATGCCTTCGTGATGATACCTCTCGGGGCAGCTCTAGAGGCACCTCAATAGAAGATCCAGAGTACTTCGGAGTACACCCAGGGCATCCTGAACAGGGCCTTCCGCGCTCTGGGCAAGGTCGCGGTCGTGATGGCGAACGACGAGAAGGTGGCCAAGCCCCCCCCAACACACCCCCCCCCCCCCCCCGCGTGCGAGGAGGCGATGGAAGGAGCCTTTGTGGCCACCAAACCCTGCGAAGAGGCGGAGGCTCGCCTGAAGGACCTGTGAGAAGAACAGGCCAGGCTTGCCGAGCTACATTGCCTGCGGGAGGAAGGACTAACGACCCAGGAGGCCAAGCTCGCTGCCCGGGTAGAAGAGCTATTTGATCTGCAATCTCTGGCGTTAGCTAGACGAATGCTTATGACAACAAACCTTCTTCTGCAACGGCACCAGAAGAATGCTGAAAGCACTCCCCAGTAATGAAACTAGAAGAATGTTGTTGATGGCCCACCAGCGCGTGGGTTCACAGAAGTTTTCAAGGGTAGAGTATTCAACCCAAATTTGTTGGTTCGCACGACGGGAGGTGAGAGAATACTCTCAAGTATTAGCAGCTGAATTTGTCAGATTCAGCCACACTTGAAAGATTAGTATCTGCAAGCAAAGTATTCACAAGAAAGTAACGATGGCAGTGTAACGAGCAATAGCAGCGGCAAGGAACAGCAGTAGTGACAGTAGTAGCAAGTAGCAACAGTAGCAAGCGACAGTAGTAGCAACAGTAGGAGCAGAGCAAGACAAGTAACAGCAGTAGCAACAGTAGTAGCAGCAGCAGCAGAGCAAGACAAGTAACAACAGTGGGACAAACTCGTAGGCAATGGGTCGGTGATTTGTTTGGATGATATTCATCATGCAACAGCTATAACACGGAGAGATATGTTGCTAGCTCCCGTTCGTCAATGTGATATAGGCATGCATTCCGTGTGTCGTTATACGTGCTTAGGGAAAAGAACTTGCATGCCATCTATTGTCCATCTCTCCCGTGGCAGCGGGGTCCAAAAGGTAACTACGGGATATTAAGGTTCTCCTTTTAATAAAGAACCGGACCAACACATTAGCACTTGGTGAACACATGAACTCCTCAAACTATGGTCATCACCGGGAGTGGTTCCGGTTATTGTCACTCCGGGGTTGCCGGATCATAACACATAGTAGGTAACTACAACTTTCAAGATCGGATCTAAAACACACATATATTGATGACAACATAATAATTTCAGATCTGAAATCATGGCACTCGGGCCCTAGTGACAAGCATTAAGCATGGCAAAGTAGTAGAAACATCAATCTCAGAACATAGTGGATACTAGGGATCAATCCCCATCAAAACTAACTCGATTACATGATAGTTCTCATCCTACTCATCACCGCCCAGCAAGCCTACAAATAGATTACTCGCGAACGACGAAGAGCTTCATGGAATTGGAAAGGGAAGAAGGTTGATGATGACAATGGCGACGATTTCCCCTCTCCGGAGCCCAAGACGGACTCCAGATCTGCCCTCCAGATGAAGAACAGGTGGTGGCGGCGCCTCCGTATCGAAAACGTGATGAAAACTTCTCTTTCTATTTTTCTGGGACAAAAGGCAACTTATAGAGCTGGAGTTGGGGGCGGCAGGTGCCTGTCGGCCCCACAAGCCTGCCCACCGCCACCAGGGGGGTGGTGGCGGAGCGGGGGCTTGTGGCCCACTGGCCCACCCCTTGAGGTGGAGCTTGGCGCATATATTTTTGATATTTTCCAAAACTGCTCCCCGTAATTTTTAGTACGTTTGGAGAACTTTGATTTCTGCACAAAAATAACACCAAGGCAATTCTGCTAAAAACAGCGTGAGTCCAGGTTAGTTCCATTAAAATCATGCAAATTAGAGTCCAAAATAAGGGCAAAAGAGTTTGGAAAAGTAGATACGATGGAGACGTATCAACTCCCCCAAGCTTAAAACCTTGCTTGTCCTCAAGCAACTCAGTTGACAAACTGAGAGAGAAAGAAACACTTTGACAAACTCTATTTGATCTTGTTGTTGCACCTATGTCTAACTCATAACCATAATTTCAGCAAGATCACAAGTTAACCACAAAAGCAAATGACAAAAAGGTCTCACGGTAAACTAATATCAATGGCATAATCAGCTAACGAGAAAATAATAGTGCGTTTCAAATACCAACACTTCAATCAAAACAAGCATGAAGCAATATGAATAGATGGTATGTCGCTAGCTCTTTCTGAGACCACAAAACATAAATGCCGAGCACTTTCAAAGATCAAGGGCTGACTACACATTGTAATTCATAGCAACGAAGATCCAGTCATAGTCATTCTCAATATCAATCAAAAGCAAAGCATAAAAATGACAGAGGTGCTCTCTAATTGGTGCTTGTATAAGAGGAGGATGACTCAACAAGAAAATAAATAGACAGGCCCTTCGCAGAGGGAAGCATTGATTTGTAGAGGTGCCAGAGCTCAAGCTTTGAAAACAGAGATAATAATTTTGGGTCGCATGCTTTGATTGTCAACGCAATGACCTAGAGTTCTCAATATCTTCCATGCTACTCATGCTATAGGCGGTTCCCAAACAGAAAAGTAAAGTTTTAACTCCCCCACCACCAATCAATCACACTCCACGGCTAGCCGAATCCTCGGGTACCGTCCGTACTAACATCAATCCGGGGGGAGTCTTGTTTTACAGTTATGTTTTCGATTTAAGCGTGGAACTGGGCATCCCAAATACCGGCCCCTTTCTTGTGAATGACTGTGAATAAACACATGTCGAGGATAACACTCCTAGCATGGAAGATACCAATAGCCCTCTGTCACCACATGAGCGGTTCGGGCATGCAAAACAAATTATTTCTTGAAGGTTTAGAGAATGGCACATGCAAATTTACTTGGAGCGGAGGTAGATACCGCAAATAGGTAGGTATGGTGGACTCTCATGGAAAAACTTTTGGGTTTATGGAAGTGGATGCACAAGCAGTATTCCCACTTTGTACAAGTGAAGGCTAGCAAAAGACTGGGAAGCGACCAACTAGAGAGCGACAACGGTCATCAAGATGCAATGAGTTTGATTAACATTGAATGCAAGCATTTACAGGATATAAATCACCATGAATACGAACATCATAGAGGCTATGTTGATTTTGTTTCAACTACATGCATGAACATGCGCCAAGTCAAGCCACTTGAAACATTCAAAGGAGAATACCATCCTATCATACTACATCATAGTCATCTCAAAATCTATGTTGGCAATCAAGACAAACCATTATAAGCTCCCAGCTAAATAAGCATGGCATCAGAAACTATGATCTCTAAGTTGTCATTACAAATATGGTTCTCTCACAACAAAGCTAAATCTGGGTCGACAAGCTAGTCATATTTACGAAAACAAAATAGATAGAGTTCATACCAGCTTTTCAGTCTCAGTCACTTCATCATATATCATCATTGTTGCCTTTCATTTGCACGATCGAACGATGTGAATAATAATAAGCGCATTGGACTAAGCTGAATCTGTAGGCAAACACAAAGGAGAAGACAAAATAATATGGCTCTTTTGAAAGCTAAATAGGTAAGCATGCAAGAACCAATAAACATTGTAACCAATATCTTCTACCTTGACACAGAGAAAAAGAAAACTATTTACACGGGAAAGCTCCCAACAAGCAAAAGAAGAAAGAAAAATCTTTTTGGGTTTTCTCAAAAGGACACAAAACAAGAAAACAAGAAAACAAAAAGAAACTAGCATGGATAATACAGTGGAAAAGTATAATCGCCGGCTAACAGAGTGAAAGCATAAGCATGAATGTAAAGTCGGTGAGAACACGTACTCCCCCAAGCTTAGGCTTTTGGCCTAGCTTGGTCTACTCCCATGGATGAACCTGGCGAAACCCAAAGTCATAATGGGTGTTATACGAGAGTGTTGCAGCCATGCCTGAATAGCTGCCTCATGAAGTCGAGGAGCAGTCGCCTCCCTCTCATACTCCTCTGGCTCAACTATGGTTATGTAGTATCTTTGTTTTACCTGAAAGTCAAAGAAAGCAGGAGCAGGAAGGGTAATATGGAAAACACGCTGCCGGTTAAATATCAAGCGGTATAGGAGGGATCCATGATCTCTCTCAAGGAACTGGTAGCGAGTTAGAGCGACAAGATCAAGGTAGGTTGTACTGAGAGGAGGGTCTTCTGGACGGATGGATACTCCCAGAGAATTTGCTAAGCATGTAGCATAAACTCCACAAAAGAAATCCCCCTCACTGGCATTTTTATTCAGCCTCCTTGCTATTATAGCTCCCATATTGAAGCTCCTGTCACCTGTTATTGTGCTCTTAAGGATACTAAGGTCGGAAGCGCATAGGTGACAATGTGCACCCTTGCCGTTAATGCACCTATCTATGAAGAGGGCAAGGTAGTGCAAGGCAGGGAATGGATGCTTCCTATGGTGGCTTGCGTGATATCTTTGGTTTCTCCCACAGTTATACTGGAGACAAAGTCTCTGACTGAAGACTTAGGAGGATCATTAACACTACCCCCATCGGGTATCATGCAAATCCTATTGAAATCCTCCAGATCCATGGTATATGATTTATCGTACAGGTCAAACAGTATGGATGATCCACGACCAACTAAAAATTTAAATCAACGCACGAAAGAGGCAGTGAGCATAGCATACTGTTCACATTTATCTAAGAGGAATTCTTCTAACCCAGCATTGCGGACAAGTGCATCGAACTCATCCTTGAAGCCTGCTTCAATCATGAACTCATAGGAAGGCCATTCACATGGTTGTATAGGTGCGTCCCATAGTTGAAAAGGTTCGGGATCCCGAAAAGAGAGACGAGGACCCTTCTTACTTGATGAACCACCATGAAACTTCCTCCTGAACATAATTTCCTTATGCTGAAATTTTTGAAGTTCAAGAGAAAAGTGAATAAAGACCCACCACACCTTGTAGCAACTACTCCTACTAGTGCCTAGAGACCGTATCACACGCTAAAACTACTTGGGACCAACTAAAATCAACATTTCTAGCTCAAGAATAGGGTCACCAAGGTAGCAAGAATACGCGAAGGATAAAGCACTAGAGCAAAAACTAATTGGACCAATGGAGGAGTCACTTACCAAGGAGTAATTTCTCCAAAACGGTTCGGAGAATGGTGCTTTGAGCAAGGAGATCGAAAATCACACCCAAATGAGCAAGAACACGGTTTGAGCTGCGAAACAATTTTTTCTGGAGGTGGAAGAAGAGGCTGAGAGCTGGAATGAGTGCAGGGGGTGCCTGTGGGCCCCACAAGCTTGGACCACGCCACCAGGGGGTGGCGGCGGAGCAAGGGCTTGTGGCCCACTGGTCAGGCCCCCTGGCCAGCTCTCAGGCCCAGAAATTTACAAAAATTCCAGAAAAAATCATATTAAATTTTCAGGACCATTGGAGAACTTTTATTTTCAAGGTATTTTTCTCCGGGACACTAAAACAGAAAACAGGAAAAGCAAAACTAATTCCATCATTTTTCTTCTAAGCAACAGAAAAGGAAAACTCAAAACAGAGGTATGTGACTCTCTGATTCATCCGTCTCATGGTCATCGAAAGAAATCCGTCAATGGGATTGATCAAGTCCTTATGACAAAAGCTTCTCGAATCGCAAGAGAGAACGGAAAATTTTGAAATAGCCACTAAGTCACCTCAATGGGGATATGTATCTCCCCAACAAGTAAATCATACTTCATCTTCACACGAGGAATAGGGCATTCAAAGCTCCCAATGAGAATCGACGAAGTCTTTTCGACAGCATTGATGCAATGTACTGGATATCGTTTCTTCGGAAACTGCACGATGTGCTCATTACCGTTGACATGGAAAGTGACATTGCCTTTGTTGCAATCTATAATAGCCCCTGCAGTGTTTAAAAAGGGTCTTCCGAGGATGATAGCCATGGCATTGTCCTCGGGAATATCCAAGATAACAAAGTCTGTTAAGATAGTGGTATTAGCAACCACAACAGGCACATCCTCGCAAATGCCTATAGGGAAAGCAGTTGATTTGTCGGCCATTTGCAGAGAAATTTCAGTGGGTGTCAACTTATCCAACTCAAGTCTACAATAAAGAGAGAGCGGCATAACACTAACAGCGGCTCCAAGGTCCCATAAGGCAGTTCTTACGTAGTTTCCTTTAATGGAGCAAGGTATAGTGCGTACTCCGGTATCACCAAGTTTCTTAGGAGTTGCACCTTTGAAAGTATAATTGGCAAGCATGGTGGAGATCTCAAGATCTGGTATCTTCCGTTTATTAGTCATGATATCTTTCATGTAATTGGCATACGGAGATATCTTCAGCATATTAGTTAATCGCATCTGCAGAAAGACGGGTCTTATCATCTCAACGAAGCACTCAAAATCCTCATCATCCTTTTTCTTGGATGGCTTAGGAGGAAAGGGCATAGGTCTCTGAACCCATGGCTCTCTTTCTTTACCATGCTTCCTAGCAGTGAAGTCATTCTTGTCGTATCTCTTAGGTCGTGGATTATCAGGATTAACCGTAGGTTCAATCTCCACATCCTCATCATTGCTAGGTTGAGCATTATTATGAACATCACTGTCCATGTTGTCACCAGGTTCATGTTCATCACCAGATTGTGTTTCTGCATCAGACGCAGAAATATCATTAGGTTCTTCAGGTGTGACAGTATTTGGTGAACTGGCGTGCAGGTTTCTATCATCCTTCTTCTTTTCCTTAGGATGACTGGGTGCATCAGCTTTGATTCCTTGAGAATCTTGATCAATTCTCTTAGGATGACCTTTAGGATACAAAGGTTCCTGAGTCATTTTGCCTCCTCTAGTAATGACTCTGACAGAGTTGTGATTTAATTCATTGAGCAGGTCATTCTGAGCTTTAAGTACTTGTTCTACCTGAGTAGTAATCATAGAGGCATGTTTACTCAGAAGCTTCAGAGCATTGACATTTCTGTCTACACAAGCACATAGATGGCTAAGCATACGAGTACTTTGTTCCAAATGTCTGCTAACATAATCATTGAAACTCCGTTGTTTGGCAACAAAGCTGTCAAATTCATCAAAGCATAGGCTAGCAGGTTTATCAAAAGGAATATCACTCTCATCAAACCTACGAAGAGAATTCACTTCTACTACGTGTATCGGGTTATCAGGACCGTGGATCTCTTCGATAGGTGGTAGATTTTTGACATCTTCAGATCTAATGCCTTTCTCTTGCATAGATTTCTTGGCTTCTTGCATATCTTCGGGACTGAGGAACAGAATACCTCTTTTCTTCGGAGTTGGCTTAGGAGGTGGTTCAGGAACAGTCCAAGCATTATCGTTGATCAAGAGGTTATTCAGTAGGGTCTCATCTTGTTCTACAATTCCTTCCCTAAAAACACAACTGGCACAACTATCTAGGTGGTCTCTAGATGCATCGGTAAGTCCGTTATAGAGGATATCAATTATCTCGTTCTTCTTAAGAGGGTGATCAGGCAAAGCATTCTGTAGCTGGACGAGCCTCCCCCAAGCTTGTGGAAGACTCTCTTCTTGGAGTTGAGCAAAGTTGTATATTTCCTGCAAGGCAACTTGCTTCTTACGGGCAGGGAAATATTTCTCACAAAAGTAATAGACCATCTCCTGGGGAGTACGCACACATCCAGGAGCAAGAGAGGTGAACCAGACTTTAGCGTCATCCTTTAGAGAGAAAGGAAATAACTGAAGGATATAGTAGTGGTGGATCTTCTCCTCATTAGTGAAGAGGTTGGCTATTTCGGATAGTTTGGCAAGATGGGCTATGACCGTCTCAGACTCATAACCATTAAAAGGATCAGATTCGACTAAAGAGATTATCTCAGGGTCGACAGAGAATTCATAATCCTTATCGGTGACAAAGATAGGCGACGTGGAAAAATTCGGGTCATTTTTCATCCTAGCTTCCCGAGATTTTTCCTTCCACTTGAAAAGTAATTTCTCAGCGTCATAAGCATCCATACACGCTAGAAAATCCTCAGCTATCTCTCCCTCCATAACGTAACCCTCAGGTATATCAGGAAATTCATATCTAGGAGAGCTAGATCTAGTAGGAGCAAAAGCAGGTTCTATCTCAATAGTATCGGTAGTTTCAGAAGCATCACGAGCATTGGCAGTAACTCTAGCAATATGAGCATCAAGGAACACTCCTAGTGGAACATCAGGCAAAGGAGTATCTCTAGCAGTACCAAGCATAGTATCATCAGGCAAAATAGCATCTCTAGCATCATCAGGCAAAGCAATATCAAGCATAGTATCTCTAGCAGTATCAGGCATAGTATCAAGCATAGTAGCATCAAGCATAGTATCAAGCATAGCATCTCTAGCAGTATCAGGCATAGTATCAAGCATAGCATCTCTAGTAGTAGTATCACAAGCATCATCAAGCACAGGCGACATATCAAGCATAGCATCATCAGGCATAGTATCAAGCATAGCATCAGGCATAGTATCTAGCATAGCATCATTAGGCATAGTATCAAGCATAGCATCATCATAAGCATCATGGATAGCAGAAGTAGCATCATCAAGCACAGGCGACATATCAAGATTTCTAGTAGGAGGCGATGTCGCAAACTTACTCAGAACTGAAGGTGAATCAAGTGCAGAGCTAGATGGCAATTCCTTACCTCCCCTCGTAGTTGAGGGAAAGACTTTGGTCTTCGGATCCTTCAGATTCTTCATAGTGATCAGCAGATATAAATCCCAAGTGACTCAGAGAATATAGCAATACCACCCCGGCAACGGCGCCAGAAAAATGCTGATCTGCAATCTCTGGTGTTAGCTAGACGAATGCTTATGGCAACAAACCTTCTTCTGCAACGGAACCAGAAGAATGCTGAAAGCACTCCCCAGTAATGAAACTAGAAGAATGTTGTTGATGGCCCACCAGTGCATGGGTTCGCAGCAGTTTTCGAGGGTAGAGTATTCAACCCAAATTTGTTGGTTCGCACGACGGGAGGTGAGAGAATACTCTCAAGTATTAGCAGCTGAATTTGTCAGATTCAACCTCACCTAAAAGTAGTATCTGCAAGCAAAGTAGTAACAACAAAGTACCGAGTAGCGGCAGTGTAACGAGCAATAGCAGCAGCAAGGAACAACAGTAGTGACAGCAGTAGCAAGTAGCAACAGTAGTAGCAACGGTAGCAGCAGAGCAAGAGAAGTAACAACAGTAGAAACAGTAGTAGCAGCAGCAGCAGAGCAAGACAAGTAACAACAGTGGGACAAACTCGTAGGCAATGGGTCGGTGATTTGTTTGGATGATATCATCATGCAACAGCTGTAACACGGAGAGATATGTGGCTAGATCTCGTTCGTCAATGTGATGTGGGCATTCATTCCGTGTGTCGGCATACGTGCTTAGGGAAAAGAACTTGCATGACATCTATTGTCCATCCCTCCCGTGGCAGCGGGGTCCAAAAGGAAACTACGGGATATTAAGGTTCTCCTTTTAATAAAGAACTGGACCAACGCATTAGCACTTGGTGAACACATGAACTCCTCAAACTATGGTCATCACCGGGAGTGGTTCCGGTTATTGTCACTCCGGGGTTGCCGGATCATAACACATAGTAGGTAACTACAACTTGCAAGATCGGATCTAAAACACACATATATTGGTGACAACATAATAATTTCAGATCTGAAATCATGGCACTCGGGCCCTAGTGACAAGCATTAAGCTTGGCAAAGTAGTAGCAACATCAATCTCAAAACATAGTGTATACTAGGGATCAATCCCCATCAAACTAACTCGATTACATGATAGATCTCATCCTACTCATCACCGCCCAGCGAGCCTATGAATAGATTACTCACGAACGACGAAGAGCTTCATGGAATTGGAGAGGGAAGAAGGTTGATGATCACGATGGAGACGATTTCCCCTCTCCGGAGCCCAAGACGAACTCTAGATCTGCCCTCGAGATGAAGAACAGGTGGTGGCGGCGCCTCCGTATCGAAAATGCAACGAAAACTTCTCTTTTTATTTTTTCTGGGACGAAAGGCAACTTATAGAGCTGGAGTTGGGGGCGGCAGGTTCCTGTGGGCCCCACAAGCCTTCCCACCACCACCAGGGGGGTGGTGGCGGAGCAGGGGCTTGTGGCCCACTGGCCCAACCCCTGAGGTGAAGCTTGGCGGAGATATTTTTTATATTTTCCAAAACTGCTCCCCGTAAATTTTCAGGACGTTTGGAGAACTTTGATTTCTGCACAAAAATAACACCAAGGCAATTCTGGTGAAAACAGAGTCAGTCCAGGTTAGTTCCATTCAAATCATGCAAATTAGAGTCCAAAACAAGGGCAAAAGAGTTTGGAAAAGTAGATACGATGGAGACGTATCACTATCCCAGGAGGAGAATTACCTGGGCGCCAAGAAAGCGTGCTTGGATGACCAGGAGAAGGAGGCTGCCTCGAGGAAGGCCCTATTTGATGCCAAGGGGGAAGCCCTCGCCGCGGACGAGAGGAAGAGGTCCGTGGAGCTGGTCAGCTTCCCTGATGTTGAGCTCCGGCTTTGCATGGCGCTCCGCTCCGTGTGTTGGGTCAGGTTCGACGATCCTCTAGCCACCCAGAGGGCGGGTTTGCCGCGCTTGCGGCGGAGCTCGCCGTGCCGTTGGAGAACACCATCGTCCAGGTGGACAAGATCTTCGATAGAGAGTGCAACAACCTCTTCATCGCGGCGGCGACACGCGTCTTAAGCTACCTTCATCTTCGCGAGCCGGGATTTGACCTTGGCTCCGTGATCCTGCCAGTCCCCATCGAGGCTCGCCACCATGCTGCGGAGGCGGTGAAAGGCCCCGTGGATGCGTTGGTGAAGAGGTTCTCCCGTGTCGCAACTCCTTCATCTCTAGATGCCGCCGAAGCCGACGACAAGGAAGACGACGCTTCTGACGTCGACGACAAGCCCCCCAAAGATGGGGCGTCCGACGGCGACGGCTCCCCCTGATTTCTCCCCCCTGCTTTTTCCTCCAGTTATATGTCCCACGCACTCGGTGTGGGCCGAGTCGTAGGTGGATTGTGTTGATTTCCTGGCCAGCTGTGAGCTTAGTCATTGGTGGACTATGTTGATTGCCTCCGTCTTCTCCCCAGCGTGGAGCGTACGTAGGGCTTCCACCAGGCGTGGGGTGGACCCCTCCGCGACCTCGGGGGCCCCTAGGCGTATACAGCCTCGGCTCGTTATTACGTGAGAGTGTCACGTTGGGGGCATAAGTGGGAGGTCGCGAGGACGCTTTGGCCTCGCGAGTGTCCCTACCCCCGAGTCATTGGTGGACCGAGCTTCTCCCCATCACGGAGCATAGGGCTGCCACTAGGCGTGGGATGGACCCCTCCGTGTCCTCGGGGGGGCCTGGGCGTATACAACCTCTGCTCATTATTACGTGAGAGTGTCACGGTAGGGGTGCATCTAGGAGGTCGGAGGACGCTTTGACCTCGCGAGTTTCCCTACCCCCGAGTCATTGGTGGACTAAGGTTCTTTTGGGTCATTGGTAAACCCTGTTAAATTCTTCTTCTTCGGGAGTGAGAGAGCGTGTCTCCTGCCTCAGGTGGCCTACAAGGATAAGCTTCGACCAGAGCCCCCAAGCAGGGGGGTGAACCGCCCAAAGGCACAAGCAATGCAGAGCGTTAGGGTTCGAAGCGGGTGTTGTCGAAACAACCGAAAGATGCTTAAATGAATGCAGCGGCTGGGGTGTGCCCTGAGCTCCTGGAGGCCGCATGGCCCTGTGGGCACCCTCGGACAGGGTGAGCCAAAAAGTTACCTGCTGCAGCCAACAAAAAGTCACATGGCGGCCTTGCCGCTGAAGCGCCGAACGCGCCGTCATCGCTAGATCTCCCGCTTCCATGGTCGCGAACGTCATGGGTCCGCCATCTCCCAAGGCTCGGGGCTTTCGCTAGGCCCGAGCATCTCCTCCTCTTCCTCGCCATGCCCCAGCAGGCAAGGCATGAGAATGGCCTGCTCGAGCCCCCGGTAGGTGGGAACCGCGTTCCCCAGTCCGGAGGGCATGAGGGCGCCGGTGCCCGGGTACACCCACCGATGGCCAGTTATCGCAGGCCAGAGGGGGCCTCGAGCTGCGACTCTGTCGGTCGCGAGCGCATTGATGCAGATGCGGGACCGGTCGACCTTACAGACAACGGGGATTGCGATTGGTGGTGCAAGGCATTCCCCGCCTCGCACTGCTCGGGCCTCTCGAAGTTCTCGGATGTCTCTCATGACAGGCTCACGGGAGCTGGGCGGACGTGCGTCGGAGCTTGCCCTTGGGTTGTTCTCGAGCGCCACCCTCACCTCACTGGTCAGGCCTGGAACGTCCCCGGTGGGAGCCCCCAGCCCTGACCCAAGGGGGGCGCCGAGCGCACCTTCCCACGCGATGGGAGGCATGGCCCCGTCCCCCGGCACAGAGTCCGAAGCCCCAAGGCGCTCCATGGGGAGGAGGTCCTTCTTCCTCTTGTGTGGGTCCTCAAGAGGCGGCTCGTCTTCTTCGGCATCCGAGCGCTACGCCCCCGCTACGCGGTAGGCGTGCTCAAGTGTACACACATCATCCTTCTCGTCCCAGGCGATGGTGATGATGCTGCCGCTCCCTGGCATCTTGAGGACGTTGTAGCCATGGTGGGTTACTGCCATGAACTTGGCGAGAGCCGAGTACCCAAGGATTGCGTTGTATGGCAGGCGGATGTGCACGACATCGAAAACGATGATCTCAGTGTGGTAGTTCTTGCGCTCTCCGAAGGTGACTGGCAAATGCACCTGCCCTATGGGCACAGTGGACCCGTGCGTGAGTCCTGAGAAGGGTTTGGTCGGCATGAGTTGTCCGTATGGCAGGTGGAGTTTCTCGAAGGTCTCGACTGAGAGGATGTTGAGCCCTTCTCCACTTTTGATAAGGGTCTTGGTGATGAGGATGTTGCTGATGATCGGGGTGCACATCATGGGGAGCTTGCCGGCCATGAACGGGCACCTGAGATGATCACTTGGGTCGAAGGTGATGGTGGTCTGGGACCAGTTGAGGGGGCGCATCGCTTCAGGCTTCGGGAGGGCGGCATTCACCTCCTGTGTGAACGACTTGAAGGCGCGGTTGGAGTCTAGGGTCTTGGTGGCGCCCAAGATGGAGTCCACCGCCCTGACCTTCTGGAAGCCCCCAGCCCCATCGTCCTGCCTGTCTTCATCCCTCCTTCTAGGTGGCAGAGGCACACGGGGCAGTCAAACCTCACTAGGGCGAACCTCACGAGGCTGACCGCGTCGTTTCCCCTCTTGAGGGTCGTCGCGCCAGCGGTCCTCTTGAGCCTGGCCGCACTAGTGGTCCTCCTTAGACTGGCCGCGCCAACAGTCTTCATGAGGCTGCTCGCACCACCCCTGACGCGGCTCTCGGTCGTCCCAACGCCCCCCGCTGCGACTTCCGCCGCAGGCGGGGCTTCTGTCTCCTCGTGCAGGGCGCCTGCTGAAGTGCTCGGCGCGGGCCAGTCGGAGTTCTTGGCACTCGTAGGTATCATGGCCGCTGGTGCCATGGAAGATGCACATTGGCCCCCCTCGTGACGGATTCTCTCCTCCTCGGTTGTACTTCGCTTCAGTCTCGGCCACGAGCACCGCAGGAGCCTTGCGCTTCACCTCCTTGGCCTTGGCCTTCTTATCTTCTGTTCTGCCTCCTGAGGCCCGAGGAGAGACAGGCGACCTTCTTCAGCCCTGGCGCACTTGTTTGCCATGTTGAACATCTCCAGTGCGGTGCTTATTTCTTCACTCATGGCGATCTCCTCCTCCATCTCGAGGTCGGTGACTCCGTTGGAGAAGGCCGAGATGACGGCCTCGTCCAACGCCTTGGGGATCTTGAGGCGCATGACCGTGAAGCGTTGTATGAACTTGTGCATGGTCTCCCCCTCCTGCTGCTTGATTCACCGCAGGTCATTCACGGCGGGGGCACGGTCACGAGTGCCCTAGAAGTTCGCGACGAAGCGCTTGCGCAGGCTATCCCAAGAGGTGATGGACGCCTTCGGGAGGTTGAGGAGCCAATAAAGCGCGCCACCCTTGAGCACCATGGGGAACCAGCATGCCATGACCTTATCGCCTCCTCCTGCCACCCTGATGCTCAACTTGTAGAGTTGGAGGAACTCTGCCGGGTCCAGGGTGCCGTCGTAGCGCGGTGGTAGGTCGGGCTTGAACTTGCAGGGCCACGTAGTTGGGTAGAGTTCAGGGGCGATGGTGAGGCATCCCACCGGTCCCACGGGCGTAGCGCGTGCGGGGACGACCCGACCCTGTTGCTCCAATGGGTCTGCTTCGGGCGAGGCGCGCTCGCGGTCCGAGACTTGCAGCGCCGGGAGTGCGCGTGTGTCGGCACGCGGTCGAGGAACCACCTAAAAACTAACTTCGTCACCTCGCCTCGCCCTGGGCTCACAAGGTTGGTGGTGGGGACGCGCTTCTTGCATGGGCTCGGGTCGCACGTCATGCCGCGGTGGTGGGGGTGGTGCATCTTGTTCCTCGTTGTTTGATTGGGACGGTTGGGGCCGAAATGAACAGGAGTGCGCTGTAGAGTCGCCGACAGCGACAACGAGCTCCCCGATGCGCTGGAGTCAGCCGTTGTGGCTGTCAGGGGTGGGCCGATTACGGAGCAGCTAGGTGGCCATGGAAAGCGCGCCGGCCGCGTGGCATCTCCAGCCAGGCGTGCGAGGCCGCCCCGGAAGCCCGGACGAGCAACGGAGTGGCGTTGCGGTCGTCGGGGATCTCGGTAGCCGGTTGGGAGGAACCTACTATCCTTTAGAGTAGGGGCCCGTGGCGACGTTCACCACGGGCGATGGTGATTGGCGCGCGCTGGCGGGGCCTACGGGTGCCGTCTGAGCGACGCGGGTGGTGCGGCGTTTGGCGCGAGCCCGACGAGCGTCAGCCTTCGGAGCGGCAAAGCTTGGTTAAGGCGGAGCTCAGAAGAAACCTCGACATGCCCCCTATCTGGCGCACCAAATGTCATATTCCGGGCTTCACAAAACCCTAAAGATTCAAACTCATGGGCGTGTGCGAAGATCTCCCGCTGGCTCGCCTCACCTAGCTCGCTACTCGATGGATAAGGCAAAGATCTCACTCGATGGCGAGGGATGATTGCAAGCTCTAGCGATGGCTAGATGAATGCTGATGAAAACAAACCTTCCCCTGCAACGGCACCAGAAGAATGCTGCTAGCACTCCCCGGCAATGGAACTAGAAGAATGTTGTTGATGGCCCACCAGCGCGTGGGTTCGCAACAGTTTTTGAGGGTAGAGTATTCAACCCAAATTTTTTGATACGCCAGGCAGGAGGTGACAGAATACTCTCGAGTATTAGCAGCTGAATTTGTCAGATTCAACCACACCTTAAAGATTAGTATCTGCAAGCAAAGTAGTAACAGCAAAGTAGTATGATAACAACAGTGTCAGAAACGATCTGTTGACGGCAGACTATTCCTAACGATTATATCAATGGCGCCAAGTTGCCTCGTTGACGGAAGTTGTCAGTTCCCGTCAACGACCAGTGAACCAAAATTGTAGCAGGTAGCAGCAGCGTAACGAGCAATAGCAGCGGCAATGAACAGCAGTAGTGACAGCAGTAGCAAGTAGCAACAGTAGCAAGCAACAGTAATGGCAACAGTAATGGCAACAGCAAAGCAAAGCAAGTAACAGGAGTAGCAACAGTAGTAGCAGCAGCAGGAGAGCAAAACAAGTAACAGCAGTAGGACAAACTCGTAGGCAATGGGTCGGTGATTTGTTTGGATGATATTCATCATGCAACAACCATAACACGGAGAGATATGTGGCTAGCTCCCGTTCTTCAGTGTGATGTAGGCATGCATTCCGTGTGTCGTCATACGTGCTTAGGGAAAAGAACTTGCATGACATCTATTGTCCATCCCTCCCGTGGCAGCGGGGTCCAAAAGGAAACTACCGGATATTAAGCCTCTCCTTTTAATAAAGAACCGGACCAACGCATTAGCACTTGGTGAACACATGAACTCCTCAAACTATGGTCATCACCGGGAGTGGTTCCGGTTATTGTCACTCCGGGGTTGCCGCATCATAACACATAGTAGGTAACTACAACTTTCAAGATCGGATCTAAAACACACATATATTGGTGACAACATAATAATTTCAGATCTGAAATGATGGCACTCAGGCCCTAGTGACAAGCATTAAGCATGGCAAAGTAGTAGCAACATCAATCTCAGAACATAGTGGATACTAGGGATCAATCCCCATCAAAACTAACTTATAGACCTGAGATTGGGGGCGGCAGAGCCGTGTGGGCCCCACAAGCCTGCCCACCGCCACCAGGGGGGTTGTGGCGGAGCCAGGCCTTGTGGCCCACTGGCCCACCCCCAGAGGTGGAACTTGGCGCAGATATTTTTCTTATTTTCCAAAACTATTCCCCGCAAATTTTCAAGACGTTTGGAGAACTTTGATTTCTGCACAAAAATAACAAAGGCAATTCTGCTGAAAATAGCGTCAGTCGAGGTTAGTTCCATTCAAATCCTGTAAATTAGAGTCCAATACAAGGGCAAAAGAGTTTGGAAAAGTAGATACGATGGAGACGTATCAAGGGACACACAGAACACGGCTGTTTACCTAGGTTCTGGCTGTAGGGCAGCGTAATACCCTACTCGTGCATCGGTGGATTGCGTCTCTCGGAGGTGGGTGGATGAACTAGTACATTGCCTAGGAGCCTCAGGAGGCTGGGCGGCTTTGCGTGGTGCTAGTGGGTGAACGAATGAATCGGATCCCCTTTCTACGGACTAACATATCCCTATATATAGTGGCGGCCCGGGTCCTCTTCCTTTATTGTTTCCACGGGAAGGGATCCCACAGTGGCCAATTTTGAATGTGAACAAGGGAACATGCTCCATTGCCCAAAGGTGGTTGATACGTCCATTTTGCATCATGCTTTCATGTTGATATTTATTGCTTTTTGGGCTGTTATATTACTTGTGGTTCCATATTTATGCCTTTTCTCTCTTATTTTGTAAGGTTTATTTGAAGAGGGAGAATTCAGGCAGTTGGAATTCTGGACTGGAAAAGGAGCAAATCCTAGTCCACTATTCTGCACATCTCCAAATGCCTTGAAAATTTACGTGGATTTTTTCTGGAATATATTAAAAATACTGGGCGAGAGAACTACCGGAGGGGGGCCACCAGGGCTCCACAAGCTTACCCGCCGCCACCACCCCCCTGGTGGCGCAGGGCAAGCTTGTGGGCTGCCTGACGGGCCACTAGCCCCCCTCTTTTGCTATATGAAGCTTCCTGGTCTGGAAAAAATCAAGGGGGAGCTTTTTCATGGTCTCGCCGCCGCCACGAGGCGGAACTTGAGCAGATCCAATCTAGAGCTCCGGCAGGACGATCCTGCCGGGGAAACTTCCCTCCCAGACGGGGAAATCGTCGCTATCGTCATCACCAACACTTCTCCCGTCGGAAGGGACGCATCTTCATCAACATCTTCATCATCACCATCTCCTCTCCAATCCCTAGTTCATCTCTTCTAACCAATCTTCGTCTCGCAACTCCGATTGGTACTTGTAAGGTTGCTAGTAGTGTTGATTACCCTTTGTAGTTGATGCTAGTTGGATTACTTGGTGGAAGAGTTTATGTTCAGAAGCTTTATGCTATTCATTACACCTCTGGTCATGATTATGATTATGTCTTGTGAGTAGTTAATTTTGTTCCTGAGGACATGGGATAAGTCATGCTGATAATAGTCATGTGAATTTGATATTCGTTCGGTATTTTGATATGATGTATGTTGTTTTTCCTCTAGTCGTGTCATGTGAACGTGGACTACATAACACTTCACCATATTTGGGCCTAGAGGAATGCATTGGGAAGTAGTAAGTACATGATGGGTTGCTGGAGTGACAGAAGCTTAAACCCCAGTCTATGCGTTGCTTCGTGAGGGGCTGATTTGGATCCACTAGTTTAATGCTATGGTTAGACTTTGTCTTAATTCTTCCTTTGTAGTTGCGGATGCTTGCAAGAGAGGTTAATCATAAGTGGGATGCTTGTCCAAGTAAGGGAAGTACCCAAGCGCCGGTCCACCCACATATCAAACTATCAAAGTAACGAACGCGAATCATATGAACATGATGAAACTAGCATGACAGAAATTCCCGTGTGTCCTCGGGGTCGTTTTTCCTCCTATAAGACTTTGTTCAGGCTTGTCCCTTGCTACAAAAGGGATTGGGCCACTTGCTGCACCATTGCTACTACTTGTTACTTTTTACTCCTTGCTTGCTACGTTTCACCTCGCTACACAATCACTTGTTACCGCTACTTTCAGTGCTTGCAGTTATTACCTTGCTGAAATCCGTTTATCAGAGCCTTCTCCTCCTCGTTGGGTTCGACACTCTTACTTATCGAAAGGACTACGATTGATCCCCTATACTTGTGGGTCTTCAAGACTCTTTTCTGGCGCCGTTGCCGGGGAGGGAAGCGCCTTTGGTAAGTGGAAATTGGTAAGGAAACATTTATATACTATGCTGAAATATATTGTCACTTGTCACTATGGAGACAGTTCCTTTGAGGAATTTGTTCGGGGTATCTTCACCACGAATGGAAGAACGAGGAGTTGCTCCTCAACCTGAGGTACCTACTAAAAATATCTTTTATGAAATTCCTTCGGGTATGCTAGAGAAACTGCTGGCTAATCCTTTCACAGGAGATGGATCTTCACATCGAGACTTGCATCTAATCTATGTAGATGAAGTTTGTGGTGTATTTAAGCTTGCAGGTTTTCCCGAGGATGAGGTAAATAAGAAAGTCTTTCCTTTATCTTTGAAGGATAAGGCGTTGACATGGTATAGGCTATGTGATGATACGGGATCATGGGGCTACAATCGGTTGAAATTGGAATTTCATCAAAAGTTCTATCCTATGCATTTAGTACATCGTGATCGGAACTATATTTATAACTTTAGGCCTCGTGACAGGGAAAGCATATCTCAAGCTTGGGGGAGTCTTAAATCAATGCTATATTCATGCCCCAATCATGAGCTCTCGAGAGAAATAATCACTCAAAACTTTTATGCTCGGCTTTCTCATGAAGATCGTACCATGCTTGACACTTCTTGTGTCAGTTCTTTTATGAAGAAGGATATTGATCACAAGTGGAATTTATTGGAGAGAATCAAACACAACTCTGAAGATTGGGAGCTGGAGGAAGGTAAGGAGTGAGGTATGAATTTCTAGTTTGATTGCGATAAATCTTTTGTTGAGACAAACACTTCTAGTGATTTTAGCGCTAAGTATGGACTTGACTCTGAGATAGTAGCTTCTCTATGTGAATCTTTTGCTGCTCATGTTGATCTTCCCAAAGAGAAGTGGTTTAAATATCATCCTCCTATAGAAAGCAACATAGCCAAAACTAATCTAGTTGTGGAGAAAGTCATAGCTTTTAGTGATCCTGTTGTTCCTTGTGCTTACACTGAGAAACCACCATACCCTGCTACGATAAAGGATTATTCCAAAGCTCCAACTGTGATACGTAGGGGTTACATTAGACCACTTGCACCCCCTGAGGAGACTAGAGTTGAACCTAGTGTTGCTATTATCAAAGATCTCTTAGCCGAAGACATAGATGGGCATGTTATCAAATTCTGTGAGGACTCCGCTAGAATTGCTAAACCTCACGCTAAAGACAAACACGGACCTGTAGTTGGCCTGCCCGTTGTTTCTGTTAAGATAGGAGATCACTGTTACCATGGTTTATCTGATATGGGAGCTAGTGTTAGTGCAATACCCCGTTCTCTATATGATGAAATCAAAGATGAGATTGCACCTACTGAGTTAGAACCCATTGATGTCACTGTTACGCTAGCTAATAGAGACACTATCTGCCCTCTGGGAATTGTGAGAGACGTAGAAGTCCTGTGTGGTAAGACGAAGTATCCTACTGATTTCCTCGTCCTTGGTACTGTGTAAGATAGCTTTTGTCCCATCATATTCGGTAGACCCTTTCTCAACACTGTCAATTCTCACATTGATTGCATTAAGCAGACTGTCACAGTAAGTTTCGAGGGTGTGTCTCATGAATTTAACTTCTCCAAGTTTGGAAGACAAACCCATGAAAGAGAGTCGTCTGATAGAGATGAAATAATTGCTCTTACCTCTATTGCCTTACCTCCTACGGATCCTTTAGAGCAATATCTGCTTGAGCATGAAAATGATATGCATATGGAGGAGAGAGATGAGATAGATAAAATTGTCTTAGAACAATATCCTATTCTCAAGAATAATCTGCCTCTTGAACTGCTTGGGGATCCTCCCCCACCAAAGGGTGATCCTGTGTTTGAGCTTAAACAGTTGCCTGATACTCTTAAGTATGCCTATCTTGATGAGAAGGAGATATATCCTGTCATTATTAGTGCTCTCCTCTCAGAGCGCAAAGAGAAGAAGTTACTAAAAACTCTGAGGAAGCACCGCGCTGCTATTGGATATACTCTTGATGATCATAAGGGTATTAGTCCTACTCTATGTCAGCACAAGATTAAAACCGATCCTGACTTTAAACCAGTCGCTGATCATCAAAGGAGATTAAATCCAAATATGAAAGAGGTCGTTAGAAAAGAAATATTAAAGCTTCTGGAAGCAGGAATCATTTATCCCGTTGCTCATAGTGATTGGGTAAGTCCAGTACATTGCGTCCTAAGAAGGGAGGTATCATCGTCGTTCCTAATGATAAGTATGAACTAATCCCACAAAGGATTATTACCGGCTATAGAATGGTGATAGACTTCCGGAAACTAAACAAGGCAGCCAGGAAGATCATTATCCTTTGCCGTTCATCGACCAAATGCTAGAAAGGCTATCAAAACACACACACTTCTGCTTTCTAGACGGTTATTCAGGTTTCTCGCAAATACCGGTTGCACAATCTGATCAAGAGAAAACAAATTTCACCTGCCCTTTCGGTACCTTTCCCTATAGACTTATGCCTTTCGGCTTATGTAATGCTCCTGCCACATTCCAAAGATGTATGATGGCTATATTCTCTAACTTCTGTGAAAAGATTGTCGAGGTTTTCATGGATGACTTCTCCGTTTATGGGTCTTCCTTTGATGATTGCCTCAGCAACCTTGATCGAGTCTTACAGAGATGCGAAGAAACCAACCTCGTCTTGAATTGGGAGAAGTGCCACTTTATGGTTAATGAAGGTATCATCTTAGGACACATAATTTCTGCGATAGGTATTGAAGTTGATAAGGCTAAGGTTGATGCAATTGAGAAAATGCCTTGCCCCATAGATAACAGAGGTATACGAAGTTTCTTAGGTCATGCTGGTTTCTATAGAAGGTTCATTAAAGACTTCTCTTAGATTTCTAGGCCTCTTACCAACCTCTTGTAGAAGGATGTTCCTTTTGTTTTTGATGGGGATTGTGAGGAAGCTTTCGAAATACTTAAGAAGGCTTTGATAACCGCACCTATTGTTCAACCACCTAACTGGAACTTGCCCTTTGAAATCATGTGTGACGCTAGTGATTATGCTGTTGGTGATGTTCTAGGACAAAGAGTTGACAAGAACTTGAATGTCATTCACTACGGTAGTGAAACTCTAGAAAGTGCCCAAAGAAATTATGCCACTACGGAGAAGGAATTTTTAGCAGCCGTGTTTGCATGTGAAAAGTTCAGATCTTACATAGTTGACTCCAAAGTCACTATTCACTCTGATCATGCTGCTATTAAGTACCTCATGGAGAAGAAGGACGCTAAGCCTAGGCTGATCAGATGGGTTCTCCTGCTACAGGAATTTGATTTGCACGTCGTTAACCGAAACGGTGCTGATAACCCTGTAGCAGATAACTTGTCTAGGGTAGAGAATGTCCTTGACGACCCACTACCTACAGATGACATCTTCCCTGATGAGCAATTAAATGTCATCCGCACTTCACTTAGTGCACCGTGGTATGCTGATTATGCAAATTATATCGTAACCAAATACATACCACCCAGTTTCACCTATCAACAAAAGAAGAAATTCTTCTTTGATTTGAGACACTACTTTTGGGATGATCCTCACCTTATAAGGAAGGAGTAGATGGTGTTATTAGACGTTGTGTGCCTGAACATGAACATGGACAAATCTTGCAGAAGTGTTATTCCGAAGCCTACGGAGGACACCATGCTGGAGATAGAACTGCACATAAGGTATTGCAATCAGGTTTCTATTGGCCCACTCTCTTCAAGGATGCTCGTAAGTTTGTCTTGTCTTGTGAAGAATTCCAAAGGATAGGGAACATCAGTAAGCGTCAAGAGATGCCTATGAACTATTCACTTGTCATCGAACCATTTGATGTCTGGGGCTTTGATTATATGGGACCCTTCCCGAGTTCCAATGGGTACACTCACATCTTAGTTGCTGTGGATTACGTTACTAAGTGGGTAGAAGCTATCCCCACTAAAAATGCTGATCACCACACCTCTATTAAGATGCTTAAAGAAGTCATATTCCCAAGATTTGGAGTCCCTAGATACTTGATGACTGATGGCGGTTCACACTTCATTCATGGTGTTCTCCGCAAGATGCTAGCTAATTATGATGTCAACCATAGAGTTCCATCTCCTTATCATCCTCAGTCTAGTGGTCAAGTGGAGTTGAGTAATAGGGAGATCAAGTTGATCCTACAAAAGAACGTCAATAGATCTCGAAAGAACTGGTCTAGCAAACTTGACGATTCACTATGGGCTTATAGGACTGCTTATAAGAATCCCATGGGCATGTAACCGTATAAAATGGTTTACGGTAAGGCCTGTCATTTACCTCTTGAGCTGGAACACAAAGCTTATTGGGCAATCAAAGAGCTCAACTTTGATTTCAAACTTGCCGGTGAGAAGCGGTTGTTTGATATCAGCTCGTTAGATGAATGGAGAGCCCAGGCATATGAGAATGCCAAGTTGTTCAAAGAAAAGGTTAAGAGATGGCACGACAAACGAATACAGAAACAAGAGTTCAATGTAGGTGATTATGCCTTGCTATACAAATCTCGTTTGAGATTCTTTGCAGGCAAGCTTCTCTCTAAATGGGAAGGTCCCTATGTTGTCGAGGAATTATATCGTTCCGGTGCCATCAAAATCAATAACACGGAAGGAAATTTTCCTAGAGTGGTAAATGCGCAAAGAATTAAGCATTATATCTCTGGTACTCCCATAAATGTTGAGACCAATATCATCAATGTCATAACTCCAGAGGAGTACATAAGGGACGTTTATCAGCCTGTTTCAGACCTTGAAAACGAAGATGTATCTGTTTCGGCAAGAAATTGTACTCTGATACTTTTCCAATAGGAAATTTCTTCTGTTTTGGAATTTTTGGAAAATTAGAAAAATAAAAAGCAGTCCGGAGAGCGAACGAGGCAGCCACAAGCCCCCACTCCGCCACCACCCCCTGGTGGCGGTGGACAAGCTTGTGGGCACCTCGTGTGGAGGACTCCTTCTGACCCAGAAAAAATCAATATATAGTCGCCCAAAGGTTTTGATCTCCATATCGCGTAGTTTTCCTCTGTTTTTGTTTCGAGCTTGTTTCTGCCGCAGATCTAGATCATCATGACTTACCCAACCGCTCCTAATGACAAGATCTTCGAGAAGGTCATCAATCCCTACCTCCCAGAAGTGTTGAAACACCCTCAATCTATGAAGATGAGCGAGGGGATGTTGCACATCCGTGATGGTGAGGGGCCTAAGAAGACCAGAAGCATGGAGACGAGGCTCGAAGCAATGGAGCAACAAGTCTTCAAGTGCCAAGGGATGGTAGAGCGTGGACTCAACGCCAACCACACGATGATCATGGAGTTCACTAGCAATCACAAGATGGATGCCATTGATATTGGGAAACACCTCTCCAGGCTCTACGATAGGGTTGACCAACTTCAGGGCCACATCTATGACCTGCAGAATCAAAATTGTGAGTATGAGTACAGATTTAAATTAATAAGGTTGGTTGCAGATTTGAGGATTCCGGCGACTCGTTCATCGTGCCATGATGGAGCACCTATGCCTTGGAAGACGGAGGATCAGACTACTCCAACAACACCACCATCACCACCAAAGGAAGACCACTAAGAATTGGTATGGGCAATCCCCTTGGCTTCTGCCAAGCTTGGGGGAGTTGCCCTGGTATCGTACCACCTTTATATCTTTTGCTTTTACCTTTGTTTTAGTTCTTTCCTTTTCAGTTTTTATTTCCTCTTTTAGAGGAATAAGTCTTTAGTTTTTAGTTTGAGTCTTTTTCTTTTGTCTCTCCCCCGATGTATTCGAGCTTACGAGCTATATAATAAAGAGGTTCTTAGTTAAGGGCTTTGCTTTGTGCCATCATCAATAGTATGAAAAGAACGATAGCGTGAAAGATCATGACACGATCTTATGGAAAGTGATAACTTCACATATGACACATATGACGATTGAAACTTGTTGAGAACAAATCAACATAGACCTCAGTCATTGTTGCAATTAATAAGAAGTAATAAGGAAAGAGAGGTTCACATATAAATATATCATCTTAGACACTTTTTACAATTGTGAGCACTCACCAAACTATTACATGCCTAGGAGTAAATGTTGGACAATGAAGACAAAATAATGAATTATGTTTGCTTGGTTCCAAACAATGTTATATGATTAGAGATCCCTTAGCACGTGACGATTGCTTCCACCTCATATTAGCCAAAACTCCCACACCAAGTAGAGATACTACTTGTGCATCCATAAACCTCCAACCAGTTTTGCCATGAGAGTCCACCATACCTACCTATGGATTGAATAAGATCCTTCAAGTAAGTTGTCATCGGTGCAAGCAATAAAAATTGCTCTCTAATATGTATGATCCATTAGTGTGTGGAAAATAAACTTTGTACGACCCTGTGATAAGGAAGACATAAAAGCGACAGACTGCATAATAAAGTTCTTTATCACAGGAGGCAATATAAAGTGACGTTCCTCCGCACTAAGAGGACACACATTCAAACCTCAAAAGCGCATGTCAACCTCTGCTTCCCTCTGCGAAGGGCCTATCTTGTACCTTTACTTTTTACCCTTGTAAGAGTCATGGTGATCTTCACCAATTCCTATTTCTGCCTTTGTCTTGGCTACCGTCACATGTTTGGGAAATATCTATATTCATATATCAACTTGGAGTTGAGTACTCATGCTTTATTGTTGTTGAGTTTACCCTTGAGGTATACCGTTGGGAGGCAAAACTATATGCCCCTATCTTCCTCTGTGTCCAGCTGAAACTTTGACACCATGACTACCACGTGAGTTGTAACAATTGTGGAAAACAAAAGAGATGATTGAGTATGTGAGTTTGCCTTACAAGCTCTTATTTGACTCGTTCTGATGTTGTGATAAATTGCAATTGCTTCAATGACTATGGACTATTGTTGGTTACTTCTCGGTAAGGTTTTTGCTTCATGCTTTGCTTTGTGAAGGAATTGTTACTTCCCATAAGAATATTTATGATGTATTGTTGTTCTATGTGTGATCATGATGCCCTCATGTCCATATTATGTTTTATCGACACCTTCGTCCCTCAACATGTGGACATGTTTATGGAACTTGGTTTTCGCTTGAGGACAAGCAAGGTCTAAGCTTGGGGGAGTTGATACGTCCATTTTGCATCATGCTTTCATGTTGATATTTATTGCTTTTTGGGATGTTATATTACTTGTGGTACCATATTTATGCCTTTTCTCTCTTATTTTGCAAGGTTTATTTGAAGAGGGAGAATTCAGGCAACTGGAATTCTGGACTTGAAAAGGAGCAAATCTTAGTCCACTATTTTGCACATCTCCAAATGCCCTGAAAATTTACGTGGATTTTTTCTGGAATATATTAAAAATGCCGGTCGAAAGAACTACCGGAGGGGGGCCACCAGGGCTCCACAAGCTTGCCCACCGCCACCACCCCCCTGGTGGCCCAGGGCAGGCTTGTGGGCTGCCTGACGGCCCACTAGCCCCCCTCTTTTGCTATATGAAGCGTCCTGTTCTGGAAAAAATCAAGAGGGAGCTTTTTCGTGGTTTCGCCGCCGCCACGAGGCGGAACTTGAGCAGATCCAATCTAGAGCTCCGGTAGGACGTTCCTGCCGGGGAGACTTCCCTCCCGGAGGGGGAAATCGTCGCCATCGTCATCACCAATACTCCTCTCGTCAGAGGGGAGGCATATTCATCAACATCTTCATCAGCACCACCTCCTCTCCAATCCCTAGTTCATCTCTTGTAACCAAACTTCGTCTCGCAACTCCAATTGGTGCTTGTAAGGTCGCTAGTAGTGTTGATTACCCTTTGTAGTTGATGCTAGTTGGATTACTTGGTGGAAGAGTTTATGTTCAGATCCTTGATGCTATTCATTACACATCTGGTCAGGATTATGCCTATGTCTTGTGAGTAGTTACTTTTGTTCCTCAGGACATGGGATAAGTCATGCTGATAATAGTCATGTGAATTTGATATTCGTTCGGTATTTTGATATGTTGTATGTTTTTTTTCCTCTAGCGGTGTTATGTAAACGTCGACTACATAATACTTCACCATATTTGGGCCTATAGGAAGGCATTGGGAAGTTGTAAGTAGATGATGGGTTGCTGGAGTGACAGAAGCTTAAACCACACTCTATGTGTGGCTTCGTGAGGGGCTGATTTGGATCCACTAGTTTAATGCTATGGTTAGACTTTGCCTTAATTCTTCTTTTGTAGTTGCGGATGCTTGCGAGAGAGGTTAATCATAAGTGGGATGCTTGTCCAAGTAAGGGCAGTACCCAAGCTCCGGTCCACTCACATATCAAACTATCAAAGTAACGAACGTGAATCATATGAACATGATGAAACTAGCATGATAGAAATTCCCGTGTGCCCTCGGGAGCGTTTTTCCTCCTATAAGACTTTGTTCAGGCTTGTCCCTTGCCACAAAAGGGATTGGGCCACTTGCTGCACCGTTGTACTACTTGTTACTTGTTACTCTTTGCTTTCTACGTTTCACCTCGCTACACAATCACTTGGTACCGCTACTTTCAGTGCTTGCAGTTATTACCTTGCTGAAATCCGTTTATCAGAGCCTTCTGCTCCTCGTTGGGTTCGACACTCTTACTTATCGAAAGGACTACGATTGATCCCCTATACTTGTGGGTCATCAGTGGTCTTCGCGTGCAAAGTCGTTGTGCGCGCTACAGGGATGGGCCCGGGAAAGACGTCTACCCTCCTGGCGGGGGCGAAGGCCTTGTTGCATCAGAAAGGAAACCTTTGGAAGATGCCTTTGGAATCCCGATACGTCCTTGCCCCCTTTGCACTAAAGGGGAAAACTGCACCGCCCTGTTGCCTCCTACTCACCTATCCTTCTGCTGCATCATGCTTGAATCCTGAGGCCAAGCCTCGCCTGAGAATATCTGCCACTCTGGAGGTGTCCTGAGGAGGCCCCTCTACGGGTCTTGATGTTGTTCCTCGTCGCGAGGCTTGGCCCCTCGCGAGGGCCTTGTCTCGAGTGGTGTCGCACTCGGCTGTGTTCGCTTGACAAATTCGGCCAGCCCTAGGCCATAGGCAGGCAGGTTAGGGTACCCCCATTCCCAGAACGGCAACACACACATCGACCGCTATCCAGCATGCATCTAGTGTATTGAGTTCATGGCGAAACGAAGTAATTCCTTAAGAAAGATGACATGATGTAGACAAGATCTATTCATGTAGGAATAGGCCCCATCGTTTTATCCTTGATAGCAATGATACATGCATGTCATGTCTCTTTCTGGCATGGACATTATGCACTGCAAGATCGAACCCATCACAAAACACCACTTTCCATTGCAAGATAAAATATCAAGTTGGCCTGCCAAATATCGGAGAAGAAATACGAGGCTATAGTAGTCAAGCATGAACATGTTTTCATAGATTTGATCATAAACTCGTAATTCATCGAATCCCAACAAACACACCGCAAAGAAAGAGTTAGATCATATGGATCTCCAAGAGACCATTGTATTGAGAAACAAAACAAGAGAGAATGCCATCTTGCTACTACCTACAGACCCGTGGGTCTGAGATGAACTACTCACGCATCATGGGAGGAGTGACAATGAGGATGGTGAACCCCTATGTGACAGGGTTCCTCTCCGGAACTGACTCTAGATTGGATTTTGTGGCTCTGGAACTTGCGGCGGCTGAAACGATTTTCCGTCGACTCCTCTAGTGTTTTTTGAATATTGGGGTATTAATAGAGCTTAGGGGCGGTGGAGGAGGTCACCGAGGGCCCCACTAGACACCAGGTCATGCTTGGGGCCTCTAGCACACACTGATGTCCAGTGGGCCCACTGGGCCTCGTCTGCTGCTCATTCTTGGTTCCCAGGTTTCCTTCTGGTCCAAAACATTATCTGTAAAGTTTCGTGGCAATTGGACCTCATTTGATATGGATTTTCTGCGATGGAAAAAAACAACAAGAAACAACAACTCGCACTAGGCAGTATGTTAATAGGTTATAACTGAAAAATGATATAAAGGTGCTATAAAATGATCATAAAACATCCAAGAATGATAATATAACATCATGGAACAATAAAAAATTATAAATACGTTGGAGACGTATTAGCATCCCGAAGCTTAATTCCTGCTCGTCCTTGAGTAGGTAAATGATAAAAACAGAATTTCTGATGTGGAATGCTGCCTCACTTGTTCATCTTATTCTTTTTATTTTCCACATGGTCATATGCACTTGTATATGATGCAAAGCATAGTCTATAATTTGACGTGAAAATTTCAGTACTCAAGCATATCAACAAGCTACCAAGTCTTTCAAAACATCAACGCTAAAGAACGTTATCCCTAGCCCATCATGCTCTACCATTGATCCATTGATGCAACACACTCAAATATTAACTACATCCAATGCTCAAATATGATGGAGACTCAAAAAATAAAAATTCCATAAAGTAGATAGATAGGCCGTTCACAAAGGGAAGCAGGGATTTCTAGCGGTGCCAGAGCTGAAAGTGAAAAACTTAGAAATATTTTTTTAAGGTGGCATGCTTTTCCTGTCAACGAGAATGACTAAGAGTTTCCAATATCCTCCATGCTAAACAAATTATAGGTAGTTCCCAAATTGAAAATAAAGTTTCTTCCTTTTTCCACCATTCCTTCACATTCCATGGCTAGCCGTATCCATGGGTACAGTCCATACCAACACTTCCAAAGGAATTTATTATTTGACAACATTAAATATTTCTTTTTTTCTTTTTGGAACTAGGTATCCCTATTACTGGCATACTCTCATGCAATGTTAAGGGAATAAACACTCATCTTGAGAATAATCTATTTAACATGGAAGATGCCGACCATCCCTCGCCACTTCATGAGCGGTGTGGGCACAAAAACAGAATTTTATTTTGAACATTAGAGTTGGTACTTGCAAATTTACTTGGAACGACGCTGAAATACCACATATAGGTAGGTATGGTGGAGTCATTTGGCACAACTTTGGGTTTAGGATTTGGATGCACAAGGAGTATTCCCGCTTAGTACAAGTGAAGGATAGAAAATAGATTGATAATCGCCCAACCAAGGAACAATAATCATCATATGTGAACATTAAACATAACTAACACCGAATAATGCAACACAAGTAGGATGTAATTTCATAGAACAATTGCGGACTTCATGTGCATGCATAGGTAACCACAAACCTTAACGCTCATATTCTTACTAGAGCATAATTACTCATTAACATAACTCACATATTATTATCTTCATATCGCAAAACTGTTGCAAAGAATCAAGCTTAATATCCAATGATCTTCATGAATTTTTTTATTATATCTTTCTTGGATATTAATCACTTTGGGACTACTTTTCATTTAAAGAAATTTTCCAATGCAAATAAAAAACTCTCAAACAAGTATAAGTGAAGCACGAGAGTATAGGTTTCTTTAAAATTTTCAACTCTAAAAATTATATAAGTGAAGCAAGAGAGTATTTCTTCAAAATTTCAGCAACTCTCGAAATAATCTATGTGTAGCATGAGAGCAAATTTGTTCAAAATAACAGCACCACCATGTTGAAAAAGATATAAGTGAAGTACTTGAGATATTCCATGGCTTAAAAAAATTAAGTGAAGCATAAAGAGCGATTCTAAGAAATCATAGCATAATTTTGCTCTCTCAATTGGGTGTGTCCAGCAAGGTTTATTGTGACAAACTAACCATTAAATAAAGCAAAGACACAAATGATACACTACACTCCAAGCAAAACTCATGATATGTGAAGAATAAAAATACAAATCCAATTAAAATTACCGATGATTTCTAGAAGAAAGAGGGGATGCCTTCCAGGGCAAACAGAAGCTTAGCTGCTTGGTACTCCTTAGATATTTCCTTGAGGTTCCATGGGTCATCCCTTGTAACACCCAGTTTTTGGCCTTCCTCGCTACCTAACTTATTTCAAAATTTAGGACCAATTAAAAAAATTTGTGAATGCTTGTGATGCTTGGAGTGACTATTGTCTTCTTGTTTGCTTGAGTGCATGTGATTGCGCCCCAATAATTATCTCTATTTTCCAACTCAACTCCTCAGCCCATGTTCCCCTGCCTAATGATCATGCCATGTGTTTAGGACAAATACCTACTTCTACCAAATATTATTTCACCAAAAAGCATTTCCTTGAATTAAACTTTCAAACCCGTGAGATGAGGTTTGCACTACAAGTCCTCAATTTAGGGAATTTATTTTGCACCAATTATTTTATTTAAAACCTATTATCAAAATGTCTTCCAAAAACCACCATATTATTATTTTAAAAGTTATTTTATTATTTTATTTAAAATCCTTTCTTTGAGGCCAGAAATGGTCTCCTATGAAGGAAAGTTATTTTTATTGCTTCCAAAAATATTTAAGAAAATTTAGTGAAACTCAGTGGATATATTTTATTCCGTATTTATGAGTTTCAACACATGGTCATGTTCAAAATATAGGGCAAATCCATCCAAAACCATTCCTTCCTATTTCAAGCTTGTGAAATATTTCCATAAGAAATATTCTCAATAAATTGCAGTAAAATTCTATCATGTCATCTATGATATTATTGATGATCTTGCCAAGTTTCAATTCAATCCAAGTTGATTTGGATCCCCTGATCACTCTAAAACCCTATCTGTCCAGAATCAAATTTGAGCAATTCTACATTGCGAAGTGTCTCCAATTGTGCTCAAATTTGGTGGACATGTTCTAATACTCCAATAAGGCATCCACACCAAGTGGTACACCAAGGAGAATAGAAGGACTTGTCCCAAGACCTTCAAAACCTCTCTTTTGATTTCTGATTTTGGTAAACTTTACATTATAAAGTTTCTCCAATTGACCTCAAACGTTTCGTGCATACCTTAATGCTCAAATAATGCCCCTAGACCAAATATTGGATTTGTGGGAATTGATTTGAATAGGGTTGCAAGCATAAAGCCACTTCTGCCCATTTCAAGGGTTTTCCAAGTCTACATTGGAATCTTCTCCAGCAAATCCCAAATTAGGTGTGCAAGCCTATTTTCATCTATTATTTGACCCTGTTAAATTTCATAGCCATTGGAATCCATCTGGTAGCCCAACCACAGATCAAACACCTTGTGTGCACTCACTAAATTGGCTTCTTTGACCCCTTGCACTTTTACCCTTGAGCTGAAATTTTTACCACAACTACAACTAGTCATATTTTACCTCCACTAACTTTCCCAGGGCCACTGGTCAATTATTGGAGAAGGTCCCTATGTAACTTTCTCTCATTTGCACCATTGGAATGACTATTTTAACTCTCTTTCCATTCTTCTGCTTAAGCTATCAGCCCCAACTCTTTCCAGAGCATCTATTATATGCCAAGTCTTCATTTAGATCAAAGATATGGCATGCTCCTGTGGAGAATAAGAACAACACTTCTACAAATGGATTTCTGGCTGAATCATGGCTTTGAACAGCAAGTAGTAGCTACCCTCCTTTGTTTTAGCTGAAATTTTGCAGTAATGAAGTCCTTCCATGCCTAAGACTACTAGACATGATTTTCTTCCAGTATCTCTCAAGTTAGTGCCCTATCTACCCACCTTAAGTTTGTTGTTCCAAACTTAAAAGCAGTCAAACTCATCTCTAACCAGCCTCAGATGCTTCCACACTCCAGAGTCTCCCTCCTGCATGGGTGCCCTACGTGCGAGACAAGATGGACTGGTCTTGTGTGCCATGTGGACGTGAGTGGCAATGGTGAGCACCTCCCTAGCATGCAGAAACGGTGCTCTACACCTTGTCATATTACTCCAGGGCGTGTCGCACCGTGCCATCATGTCTCAGAGCACCACAACATCCCCTTTGACTAGTCCAAGCTCTCCCCGACGCCAGCTTGCCTCCAAAACCTCTCTGGCACGCGTGTCTACCCCGTGCTCTCAGAGCTCCAGAGAGCTCCCGAGCTCTCTCCTCTTCCCCTCTCCATATGTACCCCCGAGCACCCTAAGCCTCTAGAACCCTCTCTCTCACTCCCTGGAATCCCTCGAGCTTCCCATTCTCTCCTAAGCTCTCCTCCCCTTCTCCATGGCCGGCATGGCCGAAGCTCCCTCGACGGCCTCCGCTCGAATCCAAGCACACCGGGACGCTCCCCCTCTCCCTTGTGCTTCCAGAGTCACCTAGAACCCCTAGGGGCATCCCAGACCGCAGCAGATCGCCCCTCCTTCACCTCCCCTTCAGGTGGCCGGAGCGCCCCTCCCCGTGGCCGCCATCGCCACTCTCCATCTCGGCCGCGGGCACGCTTGTGCCGGCCTCCCCAACACCATGGACCGGCCCAGGTGGGTGCGAGAGGACTCCCCGAGGGTGCTGGTGTCGGCGGCATCGTCAGCGGTGGCCGGAGCCACTAGGGGCGAGCACCGGCAGCACCCTGATCTGTCTCCCGCCGCTCCCAGCTTGAGCGGGAGGTGGGAGAAGGAGCTGACAGCCGGGTCCCCGGCATCAGCCACTCACCGGCCGGGCCCCCAGCGTTAAGTGGCCACGCCCCTGGAGTTGACGTCTCCCGCGCATGGAGACGTATTCGACGGAGTGCGCCTTCGGTGTCACCAGGATTCCGGCCGGTCTGCGCAACTGGGCCGGCCCGAAGGCCTACCTAGCGCAAAGTGCGCAGGATAGACAAATCTGGAGGCCAATTTCCCTTTTTCATTTATTTGCAAGTTTCAAAAATCCATCATAAATTCATACTGACTCCAAATTGCATGATTCAAATTGCTACAGGTTCCTAAATTCAAGCTCTGTCCACACATGTGCTTTGCACATTTTTCCAGGAAGGTTTTCTGTGGTGTTTTTATTTAAATACAATTCTGGTTAATTTGAACCCCACTTGTGAAAATCCTAGAGGTTTGAATTCAACTCCAAATGGAGTTATTCCAATTGCTAGGGACATCTAAATTCCTTCCCTATTTTTAGAACCCTAGTCAATATTTTTGTGTGAACAATTTCTGTTATAATAAATAAATAGCTTCCTATTGCTATTTATTCCACACTAGAAAATTTCTAGTATATTCATACCAACTCCAAATCCAGTGAAACCACTTCCTAAATATTTCTAAAACCATTCTCTGTTAAATGGGTGCCTCCACTCATTTTCAACAGAATGATTTCTGTTGGCTTCTTCAATGGTCACCTATATCTCCATTCATCCATTCAAAATTCCTTGATGATTTAAAACCCCTTGGCAGAGATTCAGTTGACGGTAGACGGAGTATTCGGAGTTGGAGCGGAAGACCTCGAAGACCCCGAGGACTTACGTGAGCAAGGCAAGCAGCCCTTTGACCATGACTGAGCATATGTTACTTTGCATGTTATAATAGCAAGTATTCCCATTCCATATGATCATAAGTGCCGGTACTCATCTGACATGATGTTACCGAAGGCTCCTTCGGAGCACATGCATTGAGCTTGACTCTACCTTAGGGTCATGCTAATACCATGTTGACAAGTAAAGATGGCAGTAGTTCCATCATGAGCATGTTGTTGTCACAAAGCAAGAGTTTATGAAAACCCCGTCGGGTGCCACTAATGCCCGAGGGTGATAATGAGTTAGGTGGTCACTTTTGGTGAAGTGATGCACCCGGTATTTGTGTGAGTAAGGTTTCGTAAATGGGATTAGATTTATGATGTGTCGACTGTCACAACCTTACCAATACGACCGCGTTACCCCTTATGGGACGAGCCTATGTTAATTACTCTGGTCGGTGCTAACAAAGAGCCACATTACTAGTGGCGGTAGTGATGTGTGGTCACTCTCGTGATGGGGTCGTGCCGAGTAGGACGACTAAGCCATTTTTATGAGTTCCACTCACACTGTTGGTCCCCGCATGGTCGGTACTGTCGAGAGTCGGTGCTCGTAAGACGAACGACATGTGGGCTGGGTACCAATCGAGTGGATCTCTTTGTCTAGTATCATCAGGGGAAAGGCATTGATCGGGTACTTACCTTGGGTATCGATATACTTCGAGTCGTGGATGACACGGAAGTTTCCCGGATCTCGTGGGTCCAGCGTACTACCTCTGCAGAGTGTAAACTATTCGAATAGTCGTGTCCATGGTCAAGGACAGTTGGGTAATCCTCCTTAAACTACGTCCTGATATTTCCGCATAAACCAAGTGTGCATAAGTGTGAGTGTGTGTGTGGTGATGAGCAAGTGTTGCTATGGTAGCAATGATATGACCAAGTTCGGAGACTTGGCATATAGGGTGAACCCGGATGGTTCAGCCCTCAACAGATATGTTGATATTTGTAACCTGTTCTTCAAGAGTAATTCTTTAACTTGATGCATATTCATGATCATTCCACCCAGATGAGTTATACTAGAGATGCATGATATTGTTATCCTTCACTTCCATTGTTCATGTCATGGGCTGTTTGCGAGTACATTCAAAGTACTCACTGGCTTGCCACTGGTTATTTCATTGACCAGGTATGAAAGAACTGGATATGGTGAAGATTAACTCGGTGATGTTCTTGCGAGCTAGGATGCTTCCCAGTCAGAATGCCTGTAGGTTAAGGCTGATGGCATGGGTTCACGATTTCAACCAATAATTCCGCTACTTGTTCAGTTTCAAGTGTAGGCCTTTAAGGCCCTATATATGTAAGACTCGACCAAAGTGGTCATTTATTGTATCAAACGGTATGTATGGATGTGAGACTCTTTTATTCGATATCTGTGTTCGGTGAGCATTGATCTCTGGGATCACTGAGCACGGCAGTCTCGACTCGTAAGTCGGGGTCCCCACAGAGCTGGTATCAGAGCCATCCTGACTGTAGGAAGCCCTTAGTTAGCACGGACGTTAGTTAGGATAAAACTGCTTTCCAGATCCTTCAAAACACTTACAAACCTATATATTTTCTCGACTCTCCTAAATCTTCAAAGAAAATGAAGGTTATGCTCTAGCCTTCCACTCTTGTTTTCCTGACACTCCTCTTCTACTTTTTCAAAACTTGCAAATGGTCGCTAGTACCTTATGCCCTCTGACACGGGATAAATTGAAATCGTCGTGGGCATCCCGGAAGGAAGTAACCTTCCAGGCAAACACCTGTGTTGAAAGACAGAGAAGACAACTCTGCGACCAGACGACACCAACAGAAGTACCTCCATGAGGAACAAGGACATCGAGGCTTAGAAGATGATGACACCTTGGGCACTGTTCCAGAATGATGCCACTTTCACCTATGATAATCTGGACATAGTACATGCAAACCATGATCTGCATCACTAATGGAGCGACCGTGTCAGTTGTAAGGAATTGTGTCGACTACCACCGGTGGATGAGAACCTCGCCATTTGGTCCGCCTCACCTTAGTGAGCAGGAAAACGGTTCTCTTCATCCACCGCTCTAGGTGTTGATATCGCAATTAGTATGATTGGCAGATCAGAACTCTATCATGTTTTGCAAGTATCAGTGCATGAAGATGTCCACTTGAGACTCACGGAAGACAAGAAGACATTGACAGGATCATGAAGACAACAGAAGACCCTGTCAAGGACAGCAATGAAGGACTACCTTCGTCAGCAACTTCCCAGACGAGAAGACAACAAGAGTCCTTTACAACTCGAGTGAATTGCTTCGGCAAGCGACAACAAGAGGCGTGGCAACACCATGAGATGGTCCAGAAGACTTAACGAACTCCTCTCCGAAGCACGAAGCAAGCACGACTGTCGAATCCCAGAACCTAGGATAGGGTGAGTCGTAAACTCCCTCACGCGAAGTCGAGTCCGTGAAATGGTTCGGATGGACCATGTTATGTGTTGTCTGTTTTTGTTGTTGTGCTTTGATATAAGTCTCACTTTTCCTTAGGCAATGAGCATGCAGTTATGTCACTCGTCGTATTTTTGATGTTCAAAACGATTTTGGCACTTGTTTGAGTTGACTCTCCAACGCTTGTTTGATTGCACTAAGACCCTTAGACACCCCCTCTGCGCTCTCTCTCTCTCTCACCCTCCCGACAACTGAAGACAGCAAGGCAATATGCACCAAGGATCCACTTCGAAGGACGAATGACACTGAAGACACTGACTATGCTATGCTTAACCGCACGTAACTGTGGTAGTGATGCTTTTTTTCCTTGAGATCGGTAGAGCCACACTCTAGACCGGACTAACCTCCACAAGCCTTTCCGGCTCAAATTTTCTGGTCACGTGTCTAGTACACGGACTTGCCAGAACACGTGTAGGTCCCTGATAAACCCCGCTTAGCACCGGGTTCCGTATGGAACAAGTGATCGCAGTGAACAAGTATCCTTCAATCTTAATCTAGTATTGTAACCTTGATGCCATAAGAGGATCGTTCTCGGATATAGAGCATTAGACTAAAGATTGTCTTGATGATAGGTGTCCTGAGGATATAGCTAGACTTTCTTGGTGGATCATATAGACCCTTATAAAGGTAGCTGAATTTGGTGGGACAAATAGATATAGTAGCATAACATACATATCCTTGGCGTAAGATTGGATTTAGTAGGACGATCATAATCGCGATCAATAATATTTTGGTGGTATACATGACTTTAGCAAGTAGTTGGCAAGAATTGATGCCTTACCATAATGACTTGGAGTATCAAGTAGACTTCTTATTGGATTTGAGTCTTGGATTTAAATAGGTAATCTTAATAGAGTATTGAGGATTACAGAAACCACATGGTTCGGAGTAAATTAGATTTAGCCCGATAAACTCAATCATGATACCATGTTCCTCGGTGGATATAGAGTGCGTATACTGGAGTTGTCAGATTGGTTTACAACCTATGTGTTTTGGCCTTGGAGATTAGCTAGCCATGATTATTGAAGTTGGTGGATATACTATGACGTAAACCTTGCAATAATGTGTGAATTATGAGGACTCTAAGAGATTAGGTAGAACCCCGTAAATGTTGGATTTGTAGGAGTGACAGGTCCAGTAATGACTGATCGGATTGATGGATCACTCGATCGGATTCATAGAAAGGAAACAAGATATTGGATTGGTATACTACGTGTTTCCTTAATATAGTAATACAATACCCTGTCCATGGGGAGACTTAGATGGACATTTGGATTTGTTGTGTCTTAAGTTCAATAATAGGAACTTGTATGTCTCCCCGAGGTTCTTGCATAAGAATGCATGTGCATCGTTGCTACACCATACTTGTAGTATTTGGGTTTAGTTCTTCCCTCAATCCAGAGTTGACTAGCTTGAGCGGTGTGTAGTTGACCCCGTGGGATGGTATCTTTGATGAGATGAGGTGATATCGTCCCGAGATTAGAGGTTGAACTATTGGCATCTAAGGAATGTGCTTAGAGATAAGATGATAACTGTTCGCCCACATCCTCAGTTCCTTGAGACCCTAAAGCTTTGCTGAGCCACGAGATGGACGGATTACGTACCCAGGAAGCGACTCTAAGTCATTCAAATGGGGCCAGTATCCGCCCATAGCAACTCCCCATTCTCCTCAACGGACTCATGAGCATTGTGCTTATGTCATGTTCGGGGAAAGTATGATGTCATCCTCACAGGTGACATACTTACTCACCTAGTAAGAGGAAGAACACCTTAGTCCTGTTTGGACGAGCCCCCAGGAACGTCGATTGATATGCCTCTCGAGGGTACAGTGTTATCTCGAGAAGGTGGGCTTCTCGAAGCAGTCCCGAGACAACGGAAGTCGATCCTACTTAAGTCAAGACGAAGAACCACCGTGGCGAGGAAGCCACGACAACATCGATGAAGCAACCGAAATCAACCACCGACCGCGCACCGACTACTTCAACGACGTCACGAAGCCTCGACGATTCAAGACAATGAAGCCTTTGGACAAGCGACGGTGTCAGACAACCTCCCCTTGGTCCAAATCCAGGAAGAGAATATTAGTTGGGTCGTGGTGAAAACCTGCCAAGGTGATTCCCACTTGCTGAGTCGCAGACCTTGGGAATGGATGGCTGGTCTATACTCTTGGGTAGCCAGCTCATCTAGAACCCCTCGCTAACTCTCCCAGATGGTAGGACCTATTCTGAACTCTGAGACTCCGAGCTTAGACTCATGGGTCAGACCCAACCCGGACCCTTTTCACGAGAAACTTTCGGAGACCATTGCGACCATAGCTTGACTGCCGAAAGGAAGTCAAGGACTTCCCCGTAAACAAGAAGCTACACGAAGACTTTGGCAGTGCGTTCTAACATGAGACATATAGATGTCACTAACCGGCATGTGAAGCCCCAGGACCAGATCCCACACACACCATCTTGCCATGTATTCTGACTTTGGAATACACTTGCAAACCAGAACCTTGCACAGACTTAGCTCACCAAACCTTTGACCTCAGTCAAGCATAACTTATTGCCAGATCCCACCCACGATGAGGCAAGGACGTGCGAAACATTCTAAGTTGTATCATCAAGCACCTCAAGACCACAACAACAACATGGCGAGATGAAGACTACCTCCGACTCAAGATTCGGTATCTCACCAACCCCTAGCCTAGAAATCTTGGGGACGAGATTTTCTTAAGTGGGTAAGGTCTATAACACCCGGTTTTTGGCCTTCCTGACTACCTAACTTATTTCAAAATTTAGGACCAATTAAAAAAAATTGTGAATGCTTGTGATGCTTGGAGTGACTATTGTCTGCATGTTTGCTTGAGTGCATGTGATTGCTCCCCAATAATTCTCTCTATCTTCCAACTCGACTCCTCATCCCATGTTCCCCTGCCTAATGATCATGTCATGTGTTTAGTACAAATACCTACTTTTACCAAATATTATTTCACCAAAAAGCATTTCCTTGAATTAAACTTTCAAACCCGTGAGATGAGGTTTGCACTACAAGTCCTCAATTTAGGGAATTTCTTTTGCACCAATTATTTTATTTAAAACCTATTATCAAAATGTCTTCCAAAAACCACCATATTGTTATTTTAAAAGTTATTTTATCATTTTATTTAAAAGCATTTCTGTGAGGCTAGAAAGGGTCTCCTATGAAGGAAAGTTATTTTTGTTGCTTCCAAAAATATTTAAGAAAATTTAGGGAAACTCAGTGGATATATTTTATTCCATATTGATGAGTTTCAACACATGGTCATGTTCAAAATATAGGGCAAATCCCTCCAAAACAATTCCTGCCTATTTCGAGCTTTTGAAATATTTCTATAAGAAATATTCTCAATAAATTCCAGTAAAATTCTAGCATCTCATCTATGATATTATTGATGTTCTTGACAAGTTTCAATTCAATCCAAGTTGATTTGGCTCCCCTAATCACTCTAAAACTCTATCTGTCCAGAATCAAATTTGGGCAACTCTACATTGAGAAGTGTCTCCAATTGTGCTCAAATTTGGTGGACATGTTCTAATACTCCAATAAGGCATCCACACCAAGTGGTACACCAAGGAGAATAGAAGGACTTCTCCCAAGACCCTCAGAACCCTCTCTGTTGATTTCTGATTTTGGTAAACTTTACATTATAAAGTTTCTCCAATTGACCTCAAACTTTTTGTGAATGCCTTAATGCTAAAATAATGCCCCTAGACCAAATATTGTATTTGTGGGAATTGATTTGAATAGGGTTGCAAGCATAAAGCCATTTCTGCCCATTTAAAGGGTTTTCCAAGTCTACATTGGAAAACTTCTCCACCAAATCTCAAATTTGGTGTGCAAGCCTATTTTCATCTATTATTTGACCCTGTTAAATTTCATAGCCATTGGAATCCATCTGGTAGCCCAACCACATATCAAACACCTTGTCTGCACTCACTAAATTGGCTTCTTTGACCCCTTGCACTTTTACCCTTGAGCTCAAATTTTTACTACAGCTATAACTAGTCATATTTTACCTCCAGTAACTGTCCCATGGCCACTGGTCAATTATTGGAGCAGGTCTGTATGTAACTTTCTCTCATTTTCACCCTTGGAATGACGATTTTACCTCTCTTTCCATTCTTCTGCTTAAGCTATCACCCCAACTCTTTCGAGAGCATCTACTATATGCCAAGTCTTCATTTAGATCAAAGATATGGCATGCTCATGTGGAGAAAATGAGAAACACTTCTACAAATGGATTTCTTGCTAAATCATGGCTTTGAACAACAAGTAGTAGCTACCCTCCTTTGTTTGAGCTGAAATTTTGTAGTAATGAAGTCCTTCCATGCCTAAGACTGCTAAACATGCTTTTCTTCCAGTATCTGTCAAGTTAGTGCCCTATCTGCCCACCTTAAGTTTGTTGTTGCAAACTTAACAACAGTCGAACTCATTTGTAACCAGCCTCAGATGCTTCCAAACTCCAGAGTCTCCCTCCTGTATGGGTGCCCTACGTGCCAGACATGTTGTACTGGACTTGTGTGCCATCTGGACGTGAGTGGCCATGGTGACCACCTCCCTGGCGTGCAGAAACGGTGCTCTGCACCTTGTCTTCTTTCTCCAGGGCATGTCCCACCGTTCCATCATGTCTCAGAGAACCACAACATCCCCTTTGACTAGTCCAAGCTCTCACCGACGCCAGCTTGCCTCCAAAACCTCTCTCGCACGCGTGTCTACCCAGTACTCTCAGAGCTCCAGAGAGCTCCCGAGCTCTCTCCTCTGCCACTCTTCATATGGATCCCCCCGAGCAACCTAAGCCTCCAGAACCATCTCCCTCACTCCCTCGAATCCCTCAAGCTCCCCATTCTCTCCTAAACTCTCCTCCCCTTCTCCATGGCCGGCATGGCCGAAGCTCCCTCGGCGGCCTCCGCTCGAATCCAAGCACCCCGGGACGCTCCCCCTCTCCCTTGTGCCTTCCCCAGTCACCCAGAACCCCTAGGGGCATCCAAGACCGCAGTAGATTGCCCCTCCTTCGCCTCCCCTTCAGGTGGCCGGAGCGGCCCTCCCCGCGGCCGCCATCGCCACTCTCCACCTCGACCGTGAGCACGCTTGTGCCCGCCTCCCCGGCGCCATGGACCTGCCCAGGTGGGTGCGGGAGGACTCCCCGAGGGGGCTGGTGCCGGCGGCGTCGTCAGCGGTGGCCGGAGCCACTAGGGGCGAGCACCGGCAGCGCCCTGATCTGCCTCCCGCCACTCCCACCTTGAGCGGGAGGTGGGAGAAGCAGCTGACAGCCGGGCCCCAGCGTCAGCCACTCACCGGCCGGGCCCCCAGCGTTAAGTGGCCACGCCCGTGGAGTTGACGTCTCCCGCGCATGGAGACGTATTCGAGGGAGAGAGCCTTCGGCGTCACCAGGATTTCGGGCGGTCTGCGCAACTGGACCGGCCCGAAGGCCTACCTAGCGCCCAGTGCGCAGGATAAACAAATCTGGAGGCCAATTTCCCTTTTTCATTTATCTGCAAGTTTCAAAAATCCATCATAAATTCATTCTGACTCCAAATTGCATGATTAAAATTGCTAAAGGTTCCTAAATTCATGCTCTATCCACACATGTGCTTTGCACATTTTTTCCAGGAAGGTTTTATGTGGTGTCTTTATTTAAATCCAATTCTGGTTAATTTGAACCCCACTTGTGAAAATCCTAGAGGTTTCAATTCATCTCCAAATGGAGTTATTCCAATTCCTAGGGACATCTAAATTCCTTCCCTATTTTTAGAACCCTAGTCAACATTTTTGTGTGACCTATTTCCCTTATAATAAATAAATAGCTTCCTATTGCTATTTATTCCACACTAGAAAATTTCTAGTATATTCATACCAACTCCAAATCAAGTGAAACCACTTCCTAAATATTTCTAAAATTATTCTCTGTTAAATGGGTGCCAACACTCATTTTCAACAGAATGATTTCTGTTGGCTTCTTCAATGGTCACCTATATCTCCTTTCATCCATTCAAAATTCCCTGATGATCTAAAACCCCTTGGCAGAGATTCAGTTGACGGTAGACGGAGTATTCGGAGTTGGAGCGGAAGACGTCGAAGACCCCGAGGACTTACGTGAGCAAGGCAAGCAGCCCTTTGACCATGACTGAGCATATGTTACTTTGCATGTTATAATAGCAAGTATTCCCATTGCATATGATCATAAGTGCCGATACTCATCTGACATGATGTTACCGAAGGCTCCTTCGGAGCACATGCATTGAGCTTGACTCTACCCTTAGGGTCATGCTAATACCATGTTGACAAGTAAAGATGGCAGTAGTTCCATCATGAGCATGTTGTTGTCACAAAGAAAGATTTTATGAAAACCCCGTTGGGTGCCACTAATGCCCGAGGGTGATGATGAGTTAGGTGGTCACTTTTGGTGAAGTGATGCACCCGGTATTTGTGTGAGTAAGGTTTCGTAAATGGGACTATTTTTATGATGTGTCGACCGTCCCAACCTTACCAGTACGACCACGTTACCCCTTATGGGACGGGGCTATGTTAATTACTCTGGTCGGTGCTAGCAAAGAGCCACATTACTAGTGGCGGGATTGATGTGTGGTCACTCTCGTGATGGGGTCGTGCCGGGTAGGACGACTATGCCATTTTTATGAGTTCCAGTCACACTGTTGGTCCCCGCATGGTCGGTACTGTCCAGAGTCGGTGCTCGTAAGACCTACGACATGTGGGCTGGGTACCAATCGAGTGGATCTCTTTGTCTAGTATCGTCAGGGGGAAGGCATTGATCGGGTACTTACCTCGGGTATGTGATATACCGCGAGTCGTGGATGACACGGAAGTTTATCGGATCTCATGGGTCCAGCGTACTACCTCTGGAGAGTGTAAACTATTCGAATAGCCGTGTCCACGGTCAAGGACAGTTGGGTAATCCTGCTTAAACTACGTCTTGATATTTCCGCATAAACCAAGTGTGCGTAAGTGTGAGTGTGTGTGTGGTGATGAGCAAGTGTTGCTATGATAGCAATGATATGACCGAGTTTGGAGACTTGGCATATAGGGTGAACCCGGATGGTTCAGCCCTCAACAGATATGTTGATATCTGTAACCTGTTATTCAAGAGTAATTCTTTAACTTGATGCATATTCATGATCATTCCACCTAGATGAGTTATACTAGAGATGCATGATATTGTTATCCTTCACTTTCATTGTTCATGTCATGGGATGTTTGCGAGTACATTCAAAGTACTCGCTGGCTTTCCACTGGTTATTTCATTGACCAGGTATGAAAGAACAGGATATGGTGAAGATTAACTCGGTGACGTTCTTGCGAGCTAAGACGCTTCCCAGTCAGAATGCGTGTAGGTTAAGGCTGATGGCAAGGGTTCACGCTTTCAACCAATAATTCCGCTATTGATTCAGTTTCAAGTGTAGGCCTTTAAGGCCCTATATATGTAAGACTCGACCAAAGTGGTCATTTATTGTATCAAACGGTATGTATGGATGTAAGACTCTTTTATTCGGTATCTGTGTTCGGTGAGCATTGATCTCTGGGATCACTGAGCACGGCGGTCTCCACATCCCTAGTCTTAGGATTTTATCACTCCTTATTCCATCATTCCTCGTGATCTCACTCTAAACTTGAAAACTTCAATCACACAAAACTCAACAAAAAAATTTGTGAGATCCGTTAGTATAAGAAAACCAAACTTTACTATAGGTACTGATGAAAACCTGTTCCAATTTTATTTAAATCTTGTGTTAGAAAATCGAGACACTTTTGACGTTTCTGTGATATTTAGTATTTTTTCTATTGGACGCAAAAGTTTCTGATTTTCAACAAGATTAAAGCAACTAATACCCCACATGACCCAAAGACATTGCTTGGAAGAAACACTAAATAAAACACAAAAAACACAATTATAACAGTAGAATAATTATGCAAACACTCAAGAACCCAATGAAAAATTAAAAATAAATTTTATTCATGGGTTGCCTCCCAACAAGCGCTATCGCTTTACGCCCCTAGCTAGGCATATAGCATAGATTTTAAATATTATCATCTTTAGTTTCCAACTCCTCAATCACACATCCCTAATTTCTTAGAGATTTGGCATGCACATTCTCAAAAATTATGCTCCTAGGGATAAAATGAAAGAATTCATTCATATGAGGAGGTTCACTCAAGTCAAAGTGAGCCCTAATCATCTTAAGATCAATGTTGTTGCTAGAAGAGGCACCCTTGTTCTTGGGAGTTTGGGTAGTTTTCTTACAAAGAGGAGTTTTTTCAATATTATCAGTGGAAGAAAAAGTTGTGCTCAATTTACTAAAAAAATCTTCTAATTTATCAATACGAGCAGGACTATCTACTACCCTTTCATTAGTTATAGGTTTGTCACACCCTGTTTTTGGCTTCCCTGACTAATTAACTTATTTCAAAATTTAGGACCAATTAATTTTTTTGTGAATGCTTGCGATGCTTGAAGTGACTATTGTTTTCCTTGCTTGATACCTAATAGATCATGTCACTCTCTTAATCATCTTCTCATCCCATGATCTCCTGCCTAATGATCATGCCATGTGTTTAGGATAAATATCTATTTTTCCAAAAAGCATTTCTTTGAATTAAACTTTCAAACCCCTCTGATGAGGTTTGTACTACAAGTCCTCAAATTAGGGAGTTTCTTTTGCACCAATTGTTTTATTTAAAACCATTATCAAAATGACTTCCGAAAACCACAATATTATTATTTTAAAAGTTATTTTATTATTTTATTTAAAAGCCTTTCTATGAGGCCAGAAATGGTCTCCTATGAAGGAAAATTATTTTTATTGCCTTCAAAATATTTACTAAAATTTAGGGAAACTCACTGGATATATCTACACCATATTTATGAGTTTCAACACATGGTCATGTTCAAAATATTGGGCAAATCCCTTCAAAACCATTCCTGCCAATTTCAAGCTTTTGGAATATTTCTTTAAGAAATATTCTCAATAAATTCCAGTAAAATTCTAGCATGTCATCTTTGATATTCTTGATGATCTTGCCAAGTTTCATTTCAATCCAAGTTGATTTGACTCCCCTAATCACTCTAAAACCCTATTTGTCCATAATCAAATTTGAGCAACTCTACATTGTGAAGTGTCTCCAATTGCGCTCAAATTTGGTGGACATGTTTCAGTACTCCAATGAGGCATCCACACCAAGTGGTACACCAAGGAGAATAGAGGAACTTGTCCTAAGACCCTCAAAACCCTCTCTGTTGATTTCTGACTTTGGTAAGCTTTACATTATAAAGTTTCTCCAATTATCCTCAAACTTTTTGTGCATGCCTTAATGCTCAAATAATGCCCCTACACCAAATATTGGATTTGTGGGAATTCATTTGAATAGGGTTCTAAGCAGAAACCCTTTTCTGCCCATTTCTAGGGTTTTTCAAGTCTACATCGGAAAACTCCTCCAGCAAATCCCAAATTTGGTGTGCAAGCCTATTTTCATCTATTATTGGGTCCTGTTAAGTTTCGTAGCCATTGGAATCCATCTGGTAGCCTAACCACAGATCAAACACCTTGTGTGCACTCACTAATTTGGCTTCTTTTGCCCCTTCCACTTTTACCCTTGAGCTCAACTTGCTACCAGAGCCTCACATAGTTACATTTCACCTCCAGTGACTTTCCCATGGCCACTGGTCAATTATTGGGGAAGGACCCTTTGTAAGTTTCTCTCATTTTCACCCTTGGCAGCACTGTTTTACCCTTCTTTCCATTATTCTGCTTAAGCTATCATCCCAACTCTTTCCAGAGCATCTATTATATGCCAAGGCTTCATTTAGAACCAAGATATGGCCTGCTTATGTGGGAAGAATGAGCAGCACTTCTTCAAATGGATATGTGGCTGAATCATGGCTTTGAAGAGCAAGTAGTAGCTATCCTCCCTTGTTTGGGCTGAAACCTTGCACTAATGAAGTCCTTCCATGCCTAACACTGCCAGACATAATTTCTCCCCAAGGCTTCCCTCCTAAGACCCACTTTTATCAGCTCCAAGTTTGCTGTTAGAAACCTTGCGGCAGTCAAGAGCCATTCAAATCAACTCCACTGGCCACCAAATTCCAGAGTCCCCTTCCTGGTAGCATGCCCCACCTCCCGGACAGCTTTGTCTGGCTATTGCAAACCTGTGGGCGTGGTGACCACCACCCTGACCTGCAAACAGGGTGCTCTGCACCTAGTTTCTCTCCTCCCGACCGTTTCTTGGCGAAGCAGCTTGTCCCAGTATGTCTCAGGGCACCAGGGTATCCCAATTGACTGGTCCAACCTCCTCCCGACACTAGCTAGCCTCCAAGACGTCCCAGGGACGCGTGTCTACCCCGTGCTCTCAGAGCTCGAGAGAGCCCTGAGCTCTCTCCCTCCTCTCCCTCTATCACCTCCTCGTGCCCTTGAGCTCTCCCTCTCTCCCTGGAACCACCCTAGAGCCCTCTTCTCCCTCCCAAGCTCCTTCCCCTCATCCCATGGCCGCCATGGCCAGCTTCGGCCATGCCTGCGCCCGGGCTCTCCAGCCCCTCTCTTCTCCTCTTCCGGCTACGTAGGGGTGCCCCGGAGGCCCTGCAGCCCTCCGCATTCTCCCCCTCATTCCTCTCCCCTCCCGGTGGCCGGGGCACTGCTCCCCACGGCCACTGTCGCTGCTCTCCTCCGCCGCTAGAGGCGCACAGGCCCTGGACCTCCCGAGGCTCCTAGGAGCAGCCAGGCGGTGCGGCGCGTCACCCCGAGCCCGCCAATGGGTGGAGCACCATCGGGGGTTGGCAAGTGCTGCCGGGGGAAGCGCTGGAGCCGGCCGGCTCCCGTGCCCGTGCTCACTCTGTGTCCAGCGAAGGAGGAAGAAGACCCTGGCAGGCAAGCCCTCCTGTCAGCGAGCCAACGACGGGCCCAGGCGTTAAGTGGCCGCGCCCAGGCCGAAAACCGTCTCCCCGCGCGGGAAGCGCACTTCGGAAAGGCGCCTTCGGCGTGGCCTCCTCCCTGGCCAGACCGAGCTGTTGGGCCGGCCCGAAGGCCTATCCAGCGCCCTAGGCGCTAGTTAGTCCGAGAAGCTGAGCCCTTTTATCTTTTTCCATATTTCTTAAACTTCCAAATTCCACCATAAATTCATACTAACTCGTATTTCATTGATTCAAATTTCTGCAGGATCCTAAAAATTAGGCCTATCCAAATAAGTGCTTTGCACATTTTCCCTACCCACTTTCTGTGGCATTTCATTTAAAATCCAGATATGTCCATATTTGATTCCACTTTGGAAATTTCCCTAGGATGCAAATCAACTCCAAATGGAGTGATTCAAACTCCCAGAGCCTTCTAAAATTCTTCTCTATTTTTAGAACCCTGGTCAACATTTTTGTGTGACTTACTTCTGTTGCAATAAATAAATAGCTCCTATTGCTATTTATTCCTCATTGTGAAATCTCTAGAATATTCATACCATCTCCAAATCCAGTGAAACCACTTCCAAAATATTCCTAAAATCATTCTCTGTTAAATGGGTGCCTCCACTCATTTTTAACAGAATGATTTCTGTTGACTCCTTCGATAAGCACTTATTTCTTCTTTCACCTATTCAAAATCCCTGAGGATCCACATCTCCAATGAGATGATTCAGGTATTTTTCTTATGACCAGAGAGGTCCAAGAAAAATAAAACTTCTATTTATAGAACACTTTTATTTATGCTTGATGTGTGGCTTACTATGGTTATTTCCGATGATAGTTGACGGTAGACGGAGTATTCGGGGACGGAGCGGAAGACCTCGAAGACACCGAAGACTTACGTGAGCAAGGCAAGCAGCCCTTTGACCATGACTTGATCATAAACATTGTTGCATGCTAGTATAGTTGGTATTTTCCCGTTGCATATGATCACGATGCCGGTTCATCATTGTGGTGATGGCACCGGAGGCTTCTTCAAAGCCCTTGCATGTTGATTATGTTATTCACATGGCTCCTCGGAGCATGATCATGATGAGCTTGATCCTACCATCTATGAGGATCATGCTAATGTCATGTTGACCAGTAAAGTTATAGGAATCATTGCACTAAGCTTGACCCTACCCCTTGAGGGTCACGCTAATACCATGTTGACAAGTAAAGATAGAGCATATTATCATGAGCATATTGATGTCATAAAATAAAGAGTTTATGAAAACCCCGTCGGGTGCCACTAATGCCCGAGGGTGATGATGAGTTGGTGATCACTTTTGGTGAAGTGATGCACCGGGTATTGTGCGTGTGTGGTTTCGGAAATGGGATTAGATTTATGATGTGTCGACCATCCCAACCTTAGTTGTACGACCACGTTACCCCTTTATGGGATGGGGCTTTGTTGATTACCCTGGTCGGTACTAGCAAAGAGCCACATTACTAGTGGCGGGAGTGATCGGTGTCACTCTCGTGATGGGGTCGTGCCAGGTAGGACGACTATGCCATTATTATGAGTTCCAGGCACACCGTTCGTCCCTGCATGGTTGATACAGTCCAGAGTCGGTGCTCGTAAGACGTACAACATGTGGGATGGGTACAAATCGAGTGGACCTCTTTGTCTAGTATCGTCAGGGGAAAGATGATGATCGGATACTTACCTCGGGTATATGTGATATACGGCGAGTCGTGGATGACACGGAAGTTTCCCGTTTCTCGTGGGACCAGCGTACTATCTCTGCAGAGTGTCAAACTATTCGAATAACCGTGTCCACGGTCAAGGACAGTTGGGTGGTGCTGCTTAAACCACGTCCAACGTTTTCGCATAAACCAAGTGTGTGTGTGTGAGTTCGGTGAATGGTGTTAATAACCGGAGTTACTTGAGGAATTGATATGACCAAGTTTAGTGACTTGGTATATAGGGTGAACCCGGTGTGTTCAACCCTTGTCAGATATGTCGATATATGTAACATGTTCTTAAAGAGTAATTCTTTATCTTGATGCATATACATGATCATTCCACCCAGATGTGTTACACTAAAGATGCATGATACTGTTATCCTTCACTTTCATTGTTCGTATCATGGGCTGTTTGCGAGTACATTCAAAGTACTCATTGGCTTGCCACTGGTTATTTCATTGACCAGGTGTGAAAGACAGGATATGGTGAAGAATAACTCGGTGACGTTCTTGCGAGCTAGGACGCTTCCCAGTCAGAATGCATGTAGATTAAGGCTGATGGCATGGGTTCACGCTTTCAACCAATAATTCCGCTATTGGTCTTGTTTGGTGCTTTGGCCTTTAAGGCCCTATGCATGTAAGACTCGACCGTAGTGGTCATTTATTGTATCAAACGGTATGTATGGATGTAAGACTCTATTATTCAGTATCTATGTTCAGTGAGCATTGATCCTTGGGATCACTGGGCACGGCGATCTCGACTTACCAGTCGGGGTCCCCACAAGGTTGTTTCTCTTTTAGAATTTTAATAGTGTCTCGCATCCTTGAACAAATATGATAAACATGACGTTGCACCTTTTTACCTAGATTTTAAACTTGTTATTTGGTAAAATTTTATTTTCAATAGCATCTATCCTTTGCATAACATGACCAAGCATTAAAAATGTTTCATTTATAATGATAGGTGGAGACCCCAATAGACTTCCTATAATTGCAAATCCTATAACAAACTTCTTTCAAACTTTCTCCTCCTCTTTTCTTAAAATTAAAAACTTCAATCTCATGGGTACTCACAGCGAGGGAGGAGTTTTCCATAGCAATAAGTAAAAAAATATCCTCCAAGAAAACAACAAAGAAAAGAAGGCAAATGTAAAGGAAAATTTTTGTGAAGTGGGGGAGAGGAAAACGAGAGGCAAATGGAAAATAATGTAATTGCAAGGAGATGAGATTTGTGTGTAGGAACCTGATAGATCTTGACTTGATCTTCGTCGGCAACGGCGCCAGAAATCTTGCTTCATGTCTCTTATGCGTTGATTTCCCTCCAATCATAAGGGTAATGTAGCACAGCGATGGCAAGTATTTCCCTCACATAAGAAACCAAGGTATCAATTCTAATTGGAAGATCCACAAGACTATGTAAGTAGCACGTGCACACAAATAGCAAATCCTCACAACCCTAATGCGTGGAGGGGATTGTCAATCCCTCGTGGGTAAAGGAAGGATAGATTGATAGATGCAAATAAGAGTGATAGCAAATAGACGCAGCAATGTATTTTTGGGTTTTAAGATAACATAGATCTGAAAACAAAAGAGCAAATAAAGTAGAAACACAATAGCAAAGTAGAGATTGCAAATAGATGACGTGAAGTAGACCCGGGGGCGTAGGTTTCACTAGTGGCTTCTCTCGAGAAATACCAAATAGAGGGTAGACAAAATACTGTTGGGAAATTGATAGAAGAGCAAATATTTATGACAATATTCAAGACAATGATCATGTATATAGGAATCACGTCCATGATAAGTAGATCGACTTCTCCCTGCATCTACTTACATTGCTCCACACATCGACCACTATCCAACATGCATCTAGTGTATTGAGTTCATGGAGAAATGGAGTAATACCTTAATAACGGTGACATGATGTAGACAAGATCTATTCATGTAGGAATAGTTTCCCATAATGTTATCCTTGATAGCAATGATGCATGCGTGTCATGTCTCTTTCTGTCATTGAGATTGAGCAACGCAAGATCGAACCCATCACAAATCACCTCTTGCTATTGCAAGATAAAAGATCAAGTTGGCCAGGAAAAAAACCAAATACCGGAGAAGAAATAAGTCGATATAATTATCAAGCAGGAATATGTTTTCATAGATCTGATCATAAACTCACAATTCATTGGATCCCAACAAACACACCACAAAATAAAGAGTTACATCATATGGATCTCCAAGAGACCATTGTATTGAGAAAAAACGAGAGTGAAAGCCATCTATCTATTGACTACGCACCTGTAGGTCTCATATGAACTACTCACACATCATCACAGGAGCACCAATGAGGATCGTGAAACCCTCCATGATCGTGTTCCTCTCCGGAACAGACTCTAGATTGGATTTCGTGGCTCTGAAACTTGCGGTAGCTGAAATGATTTCTCGTCGACTCCTCTAGTGTTTTCTGAATATTGGGGTACTTATAGAGCTCAGAGGCGGTGGAGGATATGCTCGGGAGCCCCACTAGACACCAAGATGAGCCAGGGGCCTGTGTTGCGCCCTGATGTCTAGTGCCCCCCCTAGGCCTCGTCTATTGCTCATTCTTGGTTCCCAAGTTTCCTTATGGTCCAAAAAAATCTCTATAGAGTTTTGTGGCAATTGGACCTCATTTGATATGGATTTTCTATGAAAGAAAAAATAGAAAAAACAACAACTGGCACTAGGCACTATTTCAATAGGTTAGTCCCAAAAAATGATATAAAGTTGCTATAAAATGATCATAAAACATCCAAGAATATAATATAACAACATGGAACAAACAAAAAATATAGATACGTTGGAGACGTATCACCCCCTTAGGCGTGTTTTCCTCTTGTGTTATTCCCTCTTGCCTATTGTAGTTGTTTGACTTGGCTGCTCCAAACAGGATCGTGACTGCAACCCACACCAACACTTTTGGTAACACTAGCGTCAGCAACACTAGCGAGCAGCTGGACGCTGGTGGGTCTGCTCATGGTGGAGATCGCCAGGAGCATCCACAAGGCGACATTACCCCGCCAACACCTCCACCGAAGAGCATGATCATAGATCAGTTTCTCCAAGTTCTCCGGGAGGCACGCCAAACCAACTCTGCTGCTATGTAACATATGGCTCAAACCCTTGTGAACAACCATCAAGGAACGAACGACATTGGCCGCTCCACTCTGTCCGAGTTCATGAGAAATTCGCCCCCAACCTTCACCGAGACTGTTGAACCTTTGGATGCTTATGACTGGACCTACACCATCAAGGACCTCGTTGCACTGGTCAACTGCAATGAGGATCGTGAGAAGGTTCTATATGCCTCTCACAGCCTCAGATGTACCACCACAGCTTGGTGGGACGGATTCAAGGTCATGCAAGGCGACCATGTGATTACCTCGACTAATTTCAAGCAAGGATTCTGCATTCCCCACATTCCATCTGGGATTATGGCTATCAAGAAGCGGGAATTTCAAGTGTTGAAGCAAGGAAGTGGCTCTGTCAAGGAGTGCCTACAGAAGTTCAACCTCCTATCAAGGTATGCACCTAGAGACGTCAGCATTGGGGCAGCCAAGATAGAACTCTTCATGGAAGGATGCCAGCATGCCCTGGAGTATCAACTCATTGTATGCGACTCCCAGACCTTCTTTGAGCTAGTGAACAAGGTCATCATGGTTGAAGTCACGCGTCCTGCCATGGAAGACACTCACAAGCGCAAGATGATCAGCAAGGGCAGTTCCAGCAACCAGAAACCTCACCCCTAGCAACCAGCCCTAGTGAAGCCAACCTATCAGCCTTAGAAACCAGGACTCCTACACCTCGTGTCAGCTACTAGCCTTAGAAGTATGCCAATCCAAGACAATCCTACAATAACCCAAACAACAAATAGTGGCAACAACAACTATAGCTCGGGCCAAGTCACTTGTTTTGGACGCGGTCAGTCATGGCACATCTCTGGGCAGTGCCCCAACCAAAAGCCTGATGCACCACGCCAAATACGCCAAACCAAGGACAAGATCATGGAGCACCACCAAGGAACCAAGGTCCCCGCAACCAGCCCAACAATGGCAAGGGTGTGTGAATCACGTCACCGCTAAGGAAGCCCAGGAAGACCCGGATGTTATACTGGATACATTGCTTGTCAACTCAACCCCGGCAATAGTTCTCTGTGATTGTGGTGCTTCACATTATTTTGTTACCCAAAAGTTTGCACTAGAGAGTGGTATGAAGCCTACACCTCTGGGTAGTCATATATTGGTACAAACTTCGGTGCACTATTAAGGACCAAGATAGGATATAAGGGAGTTGGGATTAACATCAATGGGGTAAACTTCCAAGAAGACCTTATAGTTCCCGAGTCGCTGGGGTTGGACGTCATCCTTAGGATCAGTTGGTTGACCAAGCACCAAGACATGCTATATTGTGCCAAGATGACTGTTACCATGACCAATAGCCAAGGAGTTGAAGTCAAGTATGTCCCCACCCTACATCCACTCAAGCCCCTCAGGTAAAGAACATCTGTTTGGATCTTTTTTTGAAATCGAGAATGTATAGATCACCTCTACGAAAACTAGTGAAGGCCATGTTATGATTATCTCGATGAAACACTTGGCAATGAACATCCCTTAATAGCGCTTTAAAACGAAAATACGCTAATCTAGATACGGAAAGAAGATTGTAGCCAAGGGATTCAACAAGCATGACATTTTGAATGGAACTATCATGAGATATGGCCACCATACCTATACCAATTACCTTACCCTTGCATTTGTCTTCGAAAGTCACATACCTTCATAGTCCATGGTTTGTTGTGATATCATCAAACATGTCTTTATCTCCGGTCATGTGATCGATGCATCCACTTTTAAGTATCCACTCCTTTCCTCAGGACATGTAGTCTCTAAGGTTTGCCATAAGACTTAGGCTCCTCATGGTCTTATCATATTCAATGTAAAATTTCTCGTCCTCATCGTAGTAGCCATGCTCCACATTGTTATCGTAGAACGGAATATCTTCGTGACAAGAATCTAGAGATTAGTTAGAATTTCAATCATAACAATGTTCAAGTTTATGAATGCAAATGGATGCAGCGATGATGTTATTGATGGTAATGACATATCCTTTAGCACGCATGAGGTCATGAAGCTCAAATAGACAGTTATCAGAGTTAGGATCATTGGGCTTCATATTGTGAAACTCAGTAGATTTTTGGAAAATAACATCAAGATTTTTCAAGGAGTACTTGGGATATCTTTTCTCCAAATCTTTCCACAAAGTATAAGCACACTCAAAGTTCTTCATTTGATTAAGAACATTTCTTGGCAGTCCTCTAATGATTAGATTAACAGCTTTAAGATTACCAGGCATATTAATTTCTTTGTCATGAGAAGGATGTAAGGGATCAATGGGAGGCACATAGGAATTTTTAACATATTTGCTCAAATGGAATTCATCAAATATATCAAGCATTTCACCTTTCCATTGTCAATAATACTCCCCGTTGAGAATGGGAACTCCACAACTAAGATTCCCCAAACTAGACACAACCATGTTCCTCCAATTTTGATTAAACAAAGGCTCCGTAGACCCAATCTCTGATATCTATTGTTGGATCACTACAAGGGATGTCTAGAAGGGGTGAATAGACTAATTCCATAAATAAAACCTAGCCTATTCCCAATTTGAATTTTGGCAAGCTTTAGCAATTCTAACAAGTCTAGCGCACCCTACACATGCTAGTCAACATATATGGCAGTGGAAAGTAAATACGTTGCACATGTAAGTACGGAGTATAGTTTAGAGGATCAAACACAAAGATGGACACGGTGATTTTTGGCGTGGTTTTGATAGGTGGTGCTATCTAACGACCACATTGATGGAGACTTCAACCCACAGAGGGTAATGGCCAAGCGAGTCCACGGAGGGCTCAACCCTCAAAGGGTCCACGGAGAAGCAACCTTATCTATTCCATCATAGCTTTTGTCCACGAAGGACTAGCCTCACTCGGGGTAGATCTTCACGAAGTAGGCGATCTCCTTGCATGTACAAACTTCTTGGTTAAACTCCGCAACACGAAGTAGGAGGCTCCCAAGCAACACCTAACTAATCTAGGAGGCACCACCCTCCAAAAGGTAATAGATGGGATAGTACAATGAACTCGTTGCTCTTGTGCTTCAAAAGATAGTCTCCTCAACACACAATCGATCTCTCACAGATTTGGGGTGGGTAGAAGAGATTGATTGGGTGGAAAGCAATTTTGGGACACTAGAGATCATGTTTCAAATGGATGGATTGGAATATCTTGATCTCAACACATGAATAGGTGTCTCTCTCTCACAAAAATGGATATGGCAAGTGTATGTGTGTTATGAGTGCTTCCTCTTGGAATGAGAGGTGGTGTATGGGTATATATAGGCATCTCCAAAATCCCAACCATTACAACATTATTGCCCAACTTGATGAAACCAAAGTGAATCTCGGTGGCACCATCATGCACAAAATGTGGAAACTTTTATATTATCGGTGAGACCGATATAGGAATCTCGGTGGTACCGATATTTGTGAGCTAGGGAAGTTTCCAACTCTCGGTGAGACCGATTCCAAACACTCGGAATTCCTAATTCTTGAAAACGACACACCAGGAACTTGATCACTGATTTCGGTGGCACCAAAAGGAATGTTGGTGGTACCGAGACTCTATGGTTTGGAATACGTTATGTGTGGTGAAAACTCGGTATGGCCGAATGGAAAATCTTGGTCACACCTATTTTAATGTTTAGGATTTGGACAAAGAATTTTTGTGGGAGAATGAATGAGTATTTTTGATGGCTCTCTAATAGCACTTGAGAAACCAATTCATCATAGATACCTCACCGCCTTTTAATAGTATTGGCTTTCCTATGGACTCAAATGTGATTTCTCGGAAATACAAAATGTAAAGTCTTTAGGCTTGAATCTTGGACAATCCTATAACTTTCCTTTTATTCTTCATCTTCTTGGGAATTCGCCTCACAGTTCTTTGTCAATACTTCTGCGTGGACTATGTATGAAATAAGCTTGATAAAACTTGTCCAAGAGACGATGAACATTGTCATGAATTATCAAAACCACCAAGGGAGCATATGTGCTTTCACTAGGGTGGACCCGTCTAAGGTGGAGGCTACGGGACTCCGAACCACGAGCCTCGGGTTGATGGGCCTTCAACCCACAAGACTCCAGTCCAAGAGGCTTCGGCCCACGATACTCTGGATCTAGACGGGGATCGGGCTACATCCCAAGAGACATCCGGAAGGGGTACCTGGCCGGATCCACCTCAGGGGCTAGGTGGCCATGCTGATGGTGACGGGGATCATTTTATTGATAGTGAGGGCACGGTGGTTGAGGGGGCCACCGTTAACCAGCATGGTGTTACATGGCTCCCGACCCTACCAGCGACCGCGAGCAAAGGCCGGTGATTAGGCCTGATATAGAGAAGTAAGTGCATTTGCTCTTTTTGTACCTTTTGCCTTCATGTTTCTTCAAATATCTAATGCGTTGGCCTTGTCATACTGTAGGGGTTGGTGACACGCCAGTGGAGTATGGAGGCCCAACAACGTCCTTGGTATGTTTTGCCCGCAAAATTTCCTAGGGTTTGTCACGTTGCCCGGTGAGGGGCGGCTTCCATAGCTAGGATTGAGCTCGGAGCACTATTTGGCTGCCCAGGCCCCGCTGGAAGAGATGATCGATGGTGTCTTGTTCCACACAAGCACCAAAATGCTTCTCAGAACTTCTGGGTAATGTCTCCTTTACACAATTAAAAATTAACAATATCTAGTTATTGCACTAATCAGTGTTGTCTCGTTTGAGTGCAGACCTTCTACATGTGTGAGAAGGAATATTAGGAGGACGCGACAAAGATTATCGATACCGTGTGCAAGCGCCTATTATTAAACTTATGGTACGAGGCTCGACCAAGGCTGTTTGAGACTACTACGCCACACATGGTATTAAGAAGGACACATCATCGTGCCGTGAGAGGTTTCTGAAGCAGGATCAATACATGAAGGTAATTACCTACTCTTAAGGACTTGTAATTAGTTTTCTTGATTTGGTTCATAGGCTTACTGTTGGAAATATGCCTTAGAGGCAATAATAAAATGGTTATTATCATATTTCTTTGTTCATGATAATCGTCAATTGTTCATGCTATAATTGTATTAACAGGAAACAGTAATACATGTGTGAATAAATAGATCACAATGCGTCCCTAACAAGCCTCTAGATTGGCTAGCTCGTTGATCAATAGATGATCATGGTTTCCAGATCATGGACATTGGATGTCATTGATAACGGGATCACATCATTGGGAGAATGATGTGATGGACAAGACCCATTCCTAAGCATAGGACTAGATTGTATTGTTCGTATACTAAAGCTTTTCTAATGTCAAGTGTCTTTTCCTTCGACCGTGAGATTGTGCAACTCCTGGATACCGTAGGAGTGCTTTGGGTGTATCAAACATCACAACGTAACTAGGTGACTATAAAGGTGCACTACGGGTATCTCCGAAAGTGTCTGTTGGGTTGGTACGAATCGAGATCAGGATTTGTCACTCCGTGTGACGGAGAGGTATCTCTGGGCCCACTCGGTAGAACATCATCATAATGAGCTCAGTGTGACTAAGGAGTTAGTCACGGGATGATGTGCTACGGAACGAGTAAAGAGACTTACCGGTAACGAGATTGAACAAGGCATAGGTATACCGATGATCGAATCTTGGGCAAGTTCTATACCGATAGGAAAAGGGAATTGTATACGGGATTGATTGAATCCTTGATATCGTGGTTCATCTGATGAGATCATTGATACGTCCATTTTGCATCATGTTTTCATGTTGATATTTATCACTTCTTGGGCTGTTATTTCACTTCACGATACAATACTTATGCCTTTTCTCTCTTATTTTGCAAGGTTTACTTGAAGAGGGAGAATGCCGGCAGCTCGAATTCTGGCCTCAAAGTGGAGCAAGTTTGAGATACCTATTCCGCGCAACTTCAAACGCCGTAAAAATCAACGAGGATTTTTTTGGATTTATAAAAAATACTGGGCCAAAGAAGTGCTAGAGGGGCGCTAGCAGGTGGCCACAAGCCTGCTAGGCGCGGCCAACCCCCTGGTCACACCTAGGGGGCTTGTGGGCACCCTGCTAGCCCACTGCCCCCCCCCCCCTCTTTTGCTATATGAACGGTTTCGTCCAGGAAAAAAATCAGGAGGAGGCTTTTTCGTGGATTCGCCGCCGCCACAAGGCAGAACTTGAGCAGAACCAATCTAGAGCTCCGGCAGGACGATCCTGCTGGGGAAACTTCTCTCCCGAAGGGGCAAATCGTCGCCATCGTCATCACCAACACTCCTCTCATCGGAGGGGCCTCATCACCATCAGCATCTTCATCAGCACCATCTCATCTCCAAACCCTAGTTCATCACTTGTAACCAATCTCCGTCTCGCGACTCGGATTGGTACTTGTAAGGTTGCTAGTAGTGTTAATTACTCTTTGTAGTTGATGCTAGTTGGATTACTTGGTGGAAGAGTTTATGTTCAGATCCTTGATGCTACTCATTACCTCTCTGGTCATGAATATGATTATGCTTTGTTAGTAGTTACTTTTGTTCCTGAGGACATGGGATAAGTCATGCTAATAGTAGTCATGTGAATTTGGTATTCGTTCGATATTTTGATTTGGTGTATGTTGTTTTTCCTCTAGTGGTGTTATGTGAACGTCGACTACATAACACTTCACCATTATTTGGGCCTAGAGGAAGGCATTGGGAATTAGTAAGTAGATGATGGGTTGCTAGAGTGACAGAAGCTTAAACCCTACTTTATGCGTTGCTTCGCAAGGGGCTGATTTGGATCCACTAGTTTAATGTTATGGTTAGACTTTATCTTAATTGTTCTTTCGTAGTTGCGGATGCTTGCGAGAGGGGTTAATCATAAGTGGGATGCTTGTCAAAGTAAGGGCAGTATCCAAGCGCCGGTCCACCCACATATCAAACTATCAAAGCAACGAACGCGAATCATATGAACATGATAAAAACTAGCATGACAGAAATTCCCGTGTGTCCTCGGGAGCGTTTTTCCTCTTATAAGACTTTGTACAGGCTTGCCTCTTGCTACAAAAGGGATTGGGCCACTTTGCTGCACCATTTCTACTCTTTCTACTTGTTGCTTGCTACGAATCATCTCACCACACAATCACTTGTTACCGACAATTTCAGTGCTTGCAGATTTTATCTTGCTGAAAACCACTTGTCAGATCCTTCTGATCCTCGTTGGGTTCGACACTCTTACTTATCGGAAGGACTACGATTGATACCCTATACTTGTGGGTCATCAATCATCATGGAACATGTGGGAGCCACCATGGGTATCCAGATCCCGCTAATGGTTATTGGCTGGAGAGTGTCTCAGTCATGTCTGCATGCCTCCCGAACCCGTAGGGTCTACACACTTAAGGTTCGAGGATGCAAGGGTTATAGGGAATTGTTATACGAGGTTACAGAAGGTTGTTCGGAGTCCCGGATGAGATCCCGGACGTCACGAGGAGCTCTAGAATGGTCCGGAGGTAAAGATTGATATATAGGTTGGATGGGTTTGGACGCCGGAAATGTTTCGGGCACCACCGGCGAAGTGTCGGGACCACCGGAAGGGTTCCGGAGGCCCACTGGGAGGGGCCACAAGCCCCGCCTGGCACACCGCAACGTAACGGAGTGTCTGAATGTTGTAATCGCACTTTATTAGATATGGTACGATATATGATGTCTCTTACCGACTTACCGCTATCATTTTGGGTATACGCATTGGAAACTGCAGCATTCACTTTAAATAGGGCACCGTATAAATCCGTTGAGACGACACCGTATGAAGTATGGTTTGGCCAGAAACCTAAGCTGTCGTTTCTTAAAGTTTGGGGTTGCGACGCTTATGTGAAGATACTTCAACCAGAAAAGCTCGAACCCAAAGCGGAGAAATGCGTATTCATAGGATACCCTAAGGAAACTATTGGGTATACCTTCTATCTTAGATCCGAAGGTAAAACCTTTGTTGCCAAGAACAGATCCTTTCTAGAGAAAGAGTTTCTCTCGAAAGAAGTCAGTGGGAGGAAAGTAGAACTTGATGAGGTAATTACACCCCTCTCGAACCGGAGAGTAGGGCATCACGGGAAATTGTTCCCGTGGCGCCTACGCCAACTGAATAGGAAGTTAATGATGATGATCATGAAGCTTCGGATCAAATTACTACTGAACCATGAAGGTCCACAAGGGTACGATCTGCACCAGAGTGGTACGGCAACCCTGTGATGGAAATCATGTTGTTAGACAACAGTGAACCTTCGAACTATGAAGAAGCAATAGCGGGCCCGGATTCCAAGAAATGGCTTGAGGCTATGAAATCCGAGATAGGATCCATGTATGCGAACAAAGTATGGGCTTTGGTGGACTTGCCCGATGATCGGCAAGCCATAGAAAATAAATGGATCTTTAAGAAGAAGACTGATGCAAACGGTAATGTGACCGTTTACAAAGCTCGACTTGTTGAAAAGGGTTTTCAAAAAATTCAAGGAGTTGACTACGATGAGATTTTCTCTCCTGTAGCAGAGCTGAAGTAAGTCTGAATCATGTTAGCAATTGCCACTTTTCATGATTATGAAATTTGGCAAATGGACATCAAAACAGCGTTGCTTAACGGGTATCTTAAGGAAGAGTTGTATATGATGCAACCAGAAGGTTTTGTCGACCCTAAGAGTGCTAACAAGGTATGCAAGCTCCAGCGCTCCATCTATGGGTTGGTGCAAGCATCTCGGAGTTCGAACATTCGCTTTAATGAGGTCATTAAAGTGTTTGGGTTCATAGAAGTTTATGGAGAAGCATGTCTGTATAAGAAAGTGAGTGGGAGCTCTGTAACTTTCCTCATACTATATGTGGATGACATATTATTGATGGGGAATAATATAGAGTTGTTTGAGAGCATAAAGGTCTATTTGAACAAGAGTTTTTCAATGAAGGACCTTGGAGAAGCTGCATACATATTAGGCATCAAGATCTATAGAGATATACGAGACGCCTCATAGTTATTTCACAAAGTACATACCTTGACAAGATATTGGAGAAGTTCAATATGGAAAACTCAAAGAAGGGGTTCTTGCCAGTTTTGCAAGGTATGAGATTGAGTAAGGCTCAATCACTGACCACGGCAGCAGATATAGAGAAGATGAGTACTGTCCCCTACGCTTCAGCCGTAGGCTCTCTAATGTATGCCATGCTGTGTACCAGACCTGATATAAACCTTGCCATAAGTTTGGTAGGGAGGTACCAAAGTGATCCCGGTATGGAACACTGGACACCGGTCAATAATATCCTTAAGTACCTGAAGAGGACTAAGGAGATGTTTCTCGTTTATGGAGGTGACGAAGAGCTCGTCGTAAAGGGTTATGTCGATGCTAGCTTCAACATAGATCCGGATGACTGTCACAGACCGGATACGTGTATGTTATGAATGACGGGGCAGTGAGCTAGTGCAGCGACAAGCAAGAAGTCATGGCAGCATCTACATGTGAAGTGGAATACATAGCTGCTTCAGAAGCGGCTCATGAAGGGATTTGGATGAAGGAGCTCATCACCGACCTTGGAGTGGTCCCAAGCGCATCGGGTCCGATGACACTCTTCTTTGATAACACTTGGGCCATTGCCATAGCCAAGGAGCCCAGGTTTCACCGGAAGACCAAGCACATCAAACGCCGCTACAACTCCATCCAGGACCATGTCCAGAGTGGATTTATAAATATTTGTAAAGTGCACACGGATCTGAATATTGCAAACACATTGACTAAACCTCTTCCTCGAGCAAAACATGATCAACACAACAATGCTATGGGTGTTTGATACATCACAATATAACTAGATTATTGACTCTAGTGCAAGTGGGAGACTGTTGGAAATATGCCCTAGAGGCAATAATAAAATGGTTATTATCATATTTCCTTGTTCATGATAATCGTCTATTGTTCATGCTATAATTGTATTAACAGGAAACGGTAATACATGTGTGAATAAATAGATCACAATGTGTCCCTAGCATGCCTCTAGATTGGCTAGCTCGTTGATCCATAGATGATCATGGTTTCCTGATCATGGACATTGGATGTCATTGATAACGGGATCACATCATTGGGAGAATGATGTGATGGACAAGACCCATTCCTAAGCATAGCACTAGATCGTATTGTTCATATGCTAAAGCTTTTGTAATGTCAAGTGTCTTTTCCTTCGACCGTGAGATTGTGCAACTCCCGAATACCGTAGGAGTGCTTTGGATGTATCAAACGTCACAACGTAACTGGGTGACTATAAAGGTGCACTACGGGTATCTCCGAAAGAGTCTGTTGGGTTGGTACGAATGGAGATCGGGATTTGTCACTCCATGTGACGGAGAGGTATCTCTGGGCCCACTCGATAGAACATCATCATAATGAGCTCAGTGTGACTAAGGAGTTAGTTACGGTATGATGTGCTACTGTACGAGTAAAGAGACTTACCAGTAACGAGATTGAACAAGGTATATGTATACCAATGATCGAATCTCGGGCAAGTTCTATGCCGACAGGCAAAGGGAATTGTATACGGGATTGATTGAATCCTTGACATCGTGGTTCATCCGATGAGATCATCGTGGAACATGTGGGAGCCACAATGGGTATCCAGATCCCGCTGATGGTTATTGGCCGGAGAGTGTCTCAGTCATGTCTGCATGCGTCCCGAACCCGTAGGGTCTACACACTTAAGCTTCGATAATGCTAGGGTTATAGGGAATTGTTATACGAGGTTACCGAAGGTTGTTCGGAGTCCCAGATGAGATCCCGGACGTCACGAGGAGCTCCGGAATGGTCCGGAGGTAAATATTGATATATAGGTTGGATGGGTTTGGACACCGGAAATGTTTCGGGCACCACCGGCAAAGTGCCGGGACCACCAGAAGGGTTCCGGAGGCCCACCGGGAGGGGACACAAGCCCTGGAAGGCTACATGGGCCAAGTGCGGGAGGGAACCAGCACGCGCCCGACACTCAGCCCAGGTGCACTAGAGAGGGAGGGAGGGGAGACCCTAGGCGCTGGTGGTCCTAAGGCCCACCTAGAGGTGCGCCATCCCCCTCCCCTCCCTGCCCCCCCGCCCTCTCCCATCTAGGGCTGTCGCCCCCCTCAAGGGGGAAACCCTAAGACCTTGTTTGGTACTAGTGTATTTTAGGGAATTTGTGGGGATTATCCTGGTCAAACCCCTCAATCCCCACACATCCCATAACATCATTTGGTTCTAGTGTATTTGACATGTTTCATCCCCACATTTCCCCTCAAATCCTCAAATTATAGTGCATTTTTCTCAATACCCAATACACTACCCCTACCTAGTGTATTGGGGATAAATGGGGATTTTGAGGGATTGGGTGAAGGTTGGGGTTTCACCCAATCCCTTAGGGGATTATCCCCACCAATCTCTTCAAAAACACTAGTACCAAACAAGGCCCAAAGGGGGCGCCACCCCTCCCTTCCCCTATATATAATGGGGGTTTTGGCCTTTGGAGATACGGTTTTCCTTCTCTCTCTCGGCGCAGCCCTGCTCTTCTTCTTCCTCCTCTCCCACGGTGCTTGGCGAAGCCCTGCCGGGAGAGCTCGTCTCTCCATTGACACCACGCCATCGTGCTGCCGGAGATCTTCCCCAACCTCTCCCTCCTCCTTGCTGGATCAAGGTGCGGGAGACGTCACCGGGATGCACGTGTGTTGAACGCGGAGGTGTCGTGGTTCGGCACTAGATCAGAATCACACCGCGATCCGAATCACCCCGAGTACGAATCCATCAACCGTGTTCTAGCAACGCTTCCGCTTAGCGATCTTCAAAGGTATGAAGATGCACTCTCCCCTGTCTCGTTGCTGGTTCTCCATAGGAAGATCTGAATATGGCGTAGGAAAATTTTGAATTTATGCTACGTTACCCAACATTAGCGCTCATATTTCTCTTTAGTAACTTAGGTTCCCCTGAGATGGTGTGCAGATAAGATGGATTTTTGGGATGCGTTGGTGAATGTGCGGTGTATAGACCACTAGCGAGCCGTCCACGAAAATGCCATGGACTGGCGTACCCAAATGGTTGGTGTGCCACACCATCAAGGCAGTGCCAACTTATTTCAGTACGAGCGGAACTAGCTATGTGATTTGCTTCATGATTCATGAAATTCATTCTTCATTCTAGCTTGAGCCCTTTACTAATACTTTGTTCCTCTCTTTTCAACGCGACACAATAACACAGAGGTGCTAGAGGTGTACGACCTCTATGCCATGGACCATACTACCTCGTACAAGAAGGCCAAGGCAATCTCTGAGTCTGACCTCGATCATCCAAAAAAGTTCAGCAACATCTCCTCCCACCACAAGCTCATGATGTACAACAAGGAGGCAAAAGCGAGGAAAGGGGAGGACTATAACACGAGCCAACATCCTATTAATCCATAGCTAGTGAATGTAGCTGGTGGCAGGAGGCCCCATCACTCAATAGCCATTGGAGATGGACGGATACATTGTCCTCTCACTCACCCGAAGATCAAGACGCACCAAACGAGCTCTTGTCCTGAGATAAGTACTCATCCACGACTAGTCCAGTACAAGAAATATGCTCATACATGACGTTTTTTAAGACGTCGTTGATGAATTTGTCATAAATCTATGACGATTTCATCCAAGATTGTCGTAAACCGTTTGTGGGGATCAAATCTACAAACAAATTACGGCGATGTGAGTAAAAAACGTCGTAACCGCATAAAATAAGATCGTCATAACTTTTACGACGATTATAAAAATTTCATAACTTTTCGAACCAATCAGAACTCTTCTCACGGATCGATGACATGGCGGCCATCCATCCATCCATCTATCTCACCATCTCACATCCATCCATTCATGTATCTAAATATAAAAAAACACCCGCAGACCAAACCCTAGCTCAGACCCCTCCCTCCTCCCCATCTCCTCGCCACCACCAGCTCCTCCCCGTCCTCGCCCCCCTCCCGATACAGTCCTGCCTCCTCCCCATCTCCGACGGTGTCGCCCAGGCCAAGGGTCCCAACACCACCGCCGCCCCACCTGGTGCACTGCTGGCCGCCGCTCCCTGAACCTGAGGAGCTACACGCCCTCCCGTCGGTGGTGTCGATGCCGGCTCCTTCCACCGCGTCGCCACCCTCGCTGGGGGTCGCTCGACGAGGACGCCCAGAAACCCTAGACGGACCGTCCCTCGCCTGCTTCCTTCCCCGACGCGACAGGCGAATCCAAGTTGAGTTCCGCCGGATCCGCCCTGCCTTCCCCGCTCGCTTCCTCGCCCTCCCCGCCTCCAAGGTGAGTTCTCCAGAACCTCCCGGCACACGGTTCTCCTCTGGGAACGTCCTCCTCCCCACCAACCTCTAGGAGGAGCACGTCGCGTCTCTGTCCGACAGGATCAACGGCGCGGTGACATTTTCTTTTGTCCGCGGTTCAGAGTTCAGAGCAGCTGCTGCTGTTAATTCATTAGAGTGTGAAAACTATCGCAGGTAGTGTAGTCTGACGCTGTTTTTTCAACTGCTAATTAATCGCAGGTGACCCGGCCCCTGGACAGGGTTACAGGGATCCGGGTTTCATCCACACCACGTTCCTCAAGGACCTGTGGCCAAACAGATAGTATGAACACCAACACTGACAGCTGAATCAGAGTGTTTCACTTCTGAAATACTACTGGTAGCTTTGTTTTCGTACTCACACTTGTGTTTTTTTTTCACTCATCAGGTATTCATATCAGATTGGGCACGAGCTACAAAGCGGGACGATGGCGTGGGGCAAGGCCGCCACCTTCCGCGTGTCCCCCTACCAGGGCCAGGCCTCGCTGCAGCGCGTCGTCATCTTCGAAGAAATCGCCTATGCTGCTATCTACTCTAAAATTTAGTCTCCGAGAATTTTTTCTTCTTACTTCTCATTCACCACCTGAGAGGCATACATAACTGAACAGCTTCCATGAGCACAGTGGCAGAAAAATAGAGCTAAATGGCTAAACAGAGTGCCTGTTTCAACCAAAATTTACAATCAACAGTAATTAATACAGGATGCTAAATAGTACCAACCATTGGATATGCGTGTCAGGCTTGTGCGCCATTAGATAACTGAACTTGTCCCTCGCTTGTTTGGTGCCGATAGATGTATGTGTGAAAACTTTTCCTCCTTCTAGCACCTGAAATAGGACTAGATATCACTTTGTGAACATATTTTGTGGTGGATTTTATGCTTGCTTGCCTCTAGTTTGGAAATATAGTGTTTGTTCGAGTTCTATCTCAGTAATTTGCTGCTGCGTGCAGTCCTGTAGATGCATCACTTGTTGTTTCTAGATGTAAAGATGACAGAGGGTTTCTTTGGAAGATTGGATCTGCAGAGGATGTTCAAGAGCTTCCTGGTATGGTTGACTCATTTTCTTAGTTTAATTGGGAAATTCCTTAGTCGATTTTTTGTATGTAAATATTTCCCCAGAATTCTGCAGAGGAAACTCTTTATATTTATGTTCCTGTTGCACAGGCTTTTGTACCTTAATTTACGGATGCATCCCTAGAATTGTCTATGAAGATTATATAATATTTGTTGCCGGTACAGGACATAACGATACTGTCAGCACTATGGCTTTCAGTTCAGATGGGAAATTAGTGGCTTGTGGAAGTATGGATGGACAGATAAATGTATGGAATACAGCTACACGAACACTTCAGGGAACCCTTGAGGGATCTGAATCAGGCTTTGAGGTGAGATGATGCTGATCACTAGAATCCGTTTAGCTGAACATACCCCTTAACTGTTTCAATTGCAAAATCTGTGTTTCCTGTTGTTAAACTATATATATATGTACTCGATGATTAATTATGTGCCTCTGGTTTCTGTTGTTATACTTAGATTCTCTTTTGAATGATTGAAACTCGAATGACACCGGGTCACTGCACATCGAGGGCTACCATGCCATCGATCCTTGACGGCCACGCATGAGATGTTGGCAGTGTTCTATTTCCTTCTTCTTGACCTCCATGCATGTTCCCTCCCATTGCCCGGCATTTTCATATAGGCAGGAGAAGGAAAAGCCAACTAATTGCAGGGGCGCTTAATTGGACGCAACATGCGTCCGAGTGTCTGGCTCACAGGGGGAAAAGAAGGTGACGTAGGGCCTAACACACTGTCATGATATCGGTGCCTCGATCAGTCTAGTATTTCTTTCTTGGAGAGGTTGTCACTGATTTTAGTGTTCTGATTAGGCTCACAAATGTTTTTTCATTAACTCAGCATGTAAGGTCAAATAGTATAAGCTTTAAACAGATAGTGCACCTGAAGCTGTTCTAAACATAGTTTATTTTAAGGTGTCACATTGTCGTGGATTGTCATGGTATACTTGGAAGTATATTTCGACTAAAGTGCACATGTGATGTTGTTTTGACAGGTCAGATTAATGTGGAAGTGGGGCGCCACCGCCAACCCCTACCACCGCGGCTGCGACTACATCACCCGCAGCCGCGACAACGACCCTTCCCAGGTAACAAGTAATTCGTTGCCAAAGTTGTCGGATCCAGAGCTGCTGCTGCTGCTGCTTGTTTTGTGTGTGTGTTCTGCTTGCTGGGTCAGAGTAGTAGGTGGAGTATTTTACTGGATCATGTCATCAATCAGTCAATAATATAATGTGTCCGTGTATGTATGTAACTAAGATTTGATTCCAACTCCCCATATATTATTACACGGAGTTAAGAACCTGAATCATATACAGTGTTATATTATATAAACTTGTCAAAGCCATCAGGATATTACTGTTGTTTATAGATGAATAGTGCCACTATTGTTTCTTGCTTCACGACGTTGTTTCAGGCTGCTCTTGATGGTACGTGCTCTTGTCTGATTTGTAAAAGAGATGCGTGAGTTTACGTTTGAAATAGCAAATGGTTTTGGCTTTGTTATTACAAGCAAAATAGACAATAAGAAGTATGTTATTTGATTATTGACTCAATGCATTTGTATGTTTTTTTTTCATTCTGTCTTTTCTCCAGGAATGTTGTGTTGTTTATTGATGCGTCTACATAAGACTGTAGGTCACCGTTTATCTCATACATGTGTTCCTTGTTGTTCGCCTTTGTATCTATGGGATAGCTGCTGACTGGGAATAGTACTTAACGGGGTAGCTACATGAATGTTTATGTTTCATGTACTGTTGTTTGTGATTGGGTTACAACAATTATGTCCTCATATTCTCACATTGTCGTCCAAAATCTGTTTACATGGAAATAACTAAAGAACAGTGGTTCTCTTTCCTTGTAGGTCTATGTGTGCACGCACACGCGCATGGTTTGTTGCTGATATTTATAATTCGTTGTTTGCAGGACAAGCCCGAGCCACCTCCAGAAAGGTTGTCTTCCTGATGCCACCCAAGGTACTATTGTGCAGCGTCTTTTATATCGACACAACCACATAACTTCTATATTGATAAACATGGCTGATTGTGTTGTTATTTTGGCACCAGCTAAGTGACAGAATGCTTGTAGAAGGTGTTAGCATATCATCGTTTCGGCATTTCACAATTCTATAATCTATAGGCAGGATTTAATTAAGCATGCTTGTTTGTATTTTATTCTGTAAATTTTATGGTGTTTAGATTGGATTTTACAAGGCTGACATGGTGAACTTACTGTTATATCAGGATATGCCCACCTAAATTAGGTGTTCTCCACCCAGATGGGTTCGAGTGATCAGGACACTGTCGCAGGGCGTGAGGAGAGCGAGGAGATGAAGAGGGCAGATACATGAGGAGGAGGACCAGGGGGCAGCGTCTTTTATAAGAGAAATGTATTGTAATAGTAGGCAGTATTAGGTATATCTAGGCTGTGGTGTAGTGTAAAGATTGTAATAGACAAATTTAATGTTGGTTTGGACGAATTTCATTTCCTCCCTAGCCTGTTTGAAATATTGATTACGAATGTGGTTTGAACACCTAAGAAATGGCAACTTGATAAGGGGAGCAAGTTATGATATTTATTTGACAAAATGTGAAATTTCTGACGTGTCCGACTAATTTTGAGATCAGCATTACATGTGGGACGAGTACAAAATAAGAATGGTCGAAAAGGAAAATCAATAGAAAGTAAAAGGCCACAAACCGAAATTCGAAAAAAATAGTAGAAGTGGCTGTAAATATGCTAAGGCCTCAAAAGAAGCCTAATAAAAAAAGCCCAAAAAAATAAAATCAGCCCATGTGATCAAATGAAATGGGCTGGGCTGATTTCAGCAATGACGTTTTGATTTCGTCGTAATTTTGCCACGTAGGACTGCCACGTAGGATTGGGTTAGATTGCCAACGACGATTTAGAATCGTCGTAAAGGTTACGATGATCCATCAATCGTCGTAAAGGTTACGACAATTTTGATCAAAACGTCGCTGTTGTTCATTTGTGACGCTCCGTTTTTGACGCTTGTTTTTTCGTCGTGAGATCGTCGTAAACTAAAAACCGTGACGATGTAGCGATGAAAATATAGCGTCGTATATTAGCATATTCCTTGTAGTGGTCGATCTAACCATCGAGGTTAGTTATACGGACTTAGATACCTTTCCTCCATTACATTGTGTGTGTGGACATCGATGATTACAATGCTAATGAGGAGTGGTATTGCACGCTGCTCTTTAGAAAGACAGAGCGACAACTCAGGCGCTTATGGTCGAGAGGGACCGGGTGGCGAAGGAGAAGACAACTAGGTTGTTGGAGGAGGAGAGGGCATAGAATGAGGAGGCTCACCGGGCCATGTACGAGCTCCTCATGGAAGTTTCTTCTGCATATTAGCCAAATCCTGCACGTAATGTTCGTTTCCTTACTAACTAAAATGACTGACTCATCAAAACCAAATGTGCAGTCTATGTGTGAGAAGACCGGTCAGACCCCTCCGCTAATGCCAGTCATTACTCCGGTGGGAGCGGTGAGTTTCATTTGAATGGTCATTAGTTACTAGTCTTAAGATTTGAGTGTCATTATGCTAACGAGGGATTCCAAATGTTCTTTGGTGCAACATAATTCTTGAGCCGCATCACACAACCCTTCTCCAGGTCAAGTTTCTCCAGGTTAAACCGACCCGAGCAATCCCGGTGGTTGACTTATGTGATGAAAACAACGGTAAGTTCTCTCTAGCGTTTTTCTTAACAAATGCATACTTAGCTTCGTACTTGCGAGTCAGCCCAAATATGCCACATACTTAGCCTATTTCCCCCAATAAAGTCATACTTGCTAGTTATCCTCCAAATCAACATAATTAAATTATTTAGTTCATTTTTGATATAATTAGCTTAGATAGGTCAAAATGGCATAAGAACCTTGGTTACCTCATAAATGTCATAAACTTAGCCTATTTTCAACCAAAATGACATATAGTAAGCTAAGTTAGCTCAATAATGTCCTATGTTTACCTAAGTTAGATCAATAATGACATATACTTAGCTTCGTTTGCTCCAAAGTAACATAATAAGCTTAGTTAGCTCAAAAATGGCATAATTACCTATGTTAGCTCAATGATGACCTATACTTACCTTATTTTCCTCCAAAATGACATAATAAGCTGTGTTAGCTCCAAAATGACATAATTTCCTAAGTTAGCTCAATAATGACCTATACTTAACTTCTTTTCATCTAAAATGACATAATAAGCTTAGTTAGCTCAAAATGGTATAATTAGCTAAGCTAGCTCAATAATGACATATACATACCTTGTTTTCCTCCAAAATGACATATTAAGATTAGTTAGCTCCAAAATGGCATAATTACCTATTTTAGCTCAATAATGACCTATACTTACATTCTTTTCGTTCAATATGTCATAATAAGCTTAGTTAGCACAAAAATGGCATAATTACCTAAGTCAGCACAAATATGACATATACTTATCTTATTTGCCTCCAAATTGACACAATAAGCTTAGTTAGCTCAAAAATAGCATAATTACCTAAGTTAGCTCAATAATGACCTAAACTTACCTTATTTTCCTCCAAAATGACATAATAAGATTAATAAGCTCTGAAATGGCATCATTACCTAAGTTGGTCCTAAAACGACATAAATAAGGAATTAGAAGAAGAAAAACAATGAAGACGAGAAAACAAAAGAATAGAAGAAGAAAGAGAAGAAAAAGAAATAATGAAAGAAGAATGAGAAGGAAAAGGATAAAAACATAGAAGAGAAGAAGAAAGATGAGAAAAGGAGATAAGAAGAAAAAAAATATATTCTTATTGTTCCTTTTTCTCCTCTTTATTTTTCTCTATATTCTAATCCTTCTTCTTTTTCTCATTCTTCTTCTTTCTTTCTTCTTAATATTTTTCTTCTCCTTCTTCCTCTTCTTCTTCTTCTCCTTCTTCTAGTCTTCTTCTTCTTCTTCTTCTTCTTCTTCTAACTTTCTTATTCCCATTTCGCAGATTTGATTCACTTCATGGAAGCTCGCGTTGATGGACTCCTAGTGTTTAGTTTTAGTTTTGATTGGTATTGATGAACAAATTGAAACTATGCATGTATATATCGATGAACTGTGTGAAACTATGTACGTATTGGTTCTTTAATACCCTATGTGTTCTCTTGTCCAATATTTCACGATGATGTGTGATAGTACATAATATTAGTTGGAACACATGGCCTATGCTTGAGCTTGAAACTATATATATCATATATGTGTTGTGAAAATGTAGGTAAATAACGGAAAACAGATAAAAAACTGGTAATATATGCAATTTGCCATCGGTAGGTGGAAGATAAAGGTGCCACATGGCAGCAACATGTGCGACCTCAGAGCACCATGTCTGGACCATTTGGTCATTCTGTCGTCAGCTGGCAGAAAAGCGAAGACCTTCCTTGCACACAAATATGACAAAACAAGAATGACGTGCAGCCACATGACTGCTCAGGTCAAAGGGTAGACCGCAAAGCAAGTGTTTCTTTGTCGTCCGCAGACATACGACAAAGTCTGCCGTTAGCCACCTAACAGAGAAAATAGCTATACTTTGTCGTGTAGGACCTGTACTGCCAGCTAGGCCATGAAGGCGGACAACAAAAGTCTTCGTCGTCCTCTATGCTTCTACAGACAGCAAAGACGTTGATTACTGTGACTTTCAGTGCTGAAAGTGGGGTTGTTAGCTAGGAGACGACAAATTTGTTTGCCATGTGGCCTAGTCCTTTGCCGTCTGCTATGACAGATAGCTAAGTAACTAATTCCTTTAGTGGGGGCATGGTTTTCACTAGAGGCTTCTCTCTCGTAGAAAGCATACGATGGGTAAACAAATTGTTGTTGGGAAACTGATTGAAAAGCGCATAGTTATGCAATATTTCTTCATGGCAATGATCATTACATATAAGCACTACATCCTAAAGCAAGTAGACCGACTCCTGTCTGGATCTACTACTATTACTCCACCCATCGACTGCTATCGAGCATGCATCTAGAGTATTAAGTAAAACAAAGTAATGTTAGGAGAACAATGACATGATGTAGACAATGAAAATCCAATTAATACGAATCAACCCCATCAATTTATCCTTAGTGGCAACAATACAAATATGTGTCTTGTCCCCTACTTCGTTACTAGGTTATAGAGCACTACAAGATTGAACCCACTACAACACACCTCTCTCTGAAGATAGATCAATCTAGTAGGCCAAACCAAATCAATGGGCCGGAGAGAATTATGAAGCTATCACAATCATGCTATAAGAATTCATAGAAGACTAAAATATATTTCAGGAATAATCTAAAATAAACCTACAATTCATCGGATCCCAACAAACACACCGCATAAAGTGATTACATAAGATAGATCTCCTAACAATCATGGTGAACTTTGTATTGAAGAACATAGAGAGAGATGGCCATCTAGCTACTAACTACGGACCTGTGGGTTTCTAGTGAACTAATCACACGTTGTCATGGGAGCATCAAGGTTTATGTAGAGTCCATCCATGATCGACCCCCCTCAGACAGGGCACCGGAAAAGGGCTCCAGATGGGTGCACAACAGAATAGAGACTTGTGGGGGTGGAAAAAGGGTTTTGGGAGGCTCCTTAGGGTTCTTGGCATTAGTCATTATTTATCGGACTAAGAGGAACGTCGAGGCCAAGGGAGGTGGCCCCAAGCCATTAGGGTGCGGCCACCGCATGGGGCTTCATGTCTCCTTCCAAAGATTCCAGCTCCTTATTTTGTCGAGAAAACATCGCCAAAAAGTTTCGGGGTATTTGGACTTTGTTTGGTACTGAATTCCTCAAAAGCCCAAAACATGAAGAAAACAATAGCTCGCACTAGGCACTGGGTTAATAGGTTAGTGCTTATAAATAACATACAAAATCTAGTAAATTCCTGAAAAGCATCCTAGAATGATAATATAATAGCATGCGATAATCAAAATCTATAGATACGTTGGAGACGTATGAGCATCTCCAATCTTAATTCCAGCTCGTCCTCGAGTAGGTAAATGATAAAAACATGATTTTGATGTGACATGCTACCCAACATGTAATCTCCTGCAGGTATGATTATTGAGAAATCATGAATTAACAAACATCAACATAGTAATATCCATGAACATGAGTAACATAATCATCGATGTTCAAAATATACGATCCTTACAGAATGTTTACCCCCCATTCATTTTTTCATATTAGCATGGCATGACTCCACCTTCACCACATAAGTACAAATTTCAAGCACCATGGTGTTAGGCCACGCAATTGGGTCGTGCTTTTTAACATGTTTCAACTATTTATTACTCATGCCATACATGAGAGTGAACCATGGACATAACATATTGGTGGAATAGAATATGGTGGTAGGTTTCAAAGGGGTAAAGTGGAGAAGTAGAAAGTCTTGCATCAACTAGGCTGATCAATGGGCTATGGATATGCCCATAAATTGATATCAATGCGAGGACAAGGGGTTGCAATGCAATGGATGCACTAGAGCTATCATTGTATGAAAACTCGACTAAAGCTAAATGGGTGTGCATCCAACTTGATTGCTCATGAAGACCTCGGGCATTTGAGGAAACCAGTTATCGGAATATACAAGCCAAGTTGTCTAACAAAAAAATCCCACTAGCATATGAAAATGTCAAAACATGCGACTCTCTGTATGAAAAACATGGTGCTACTTTGAAGCACAAGTGTGGAAAAAGACGTAGTAGCACTGTCCCTTCTCTTCTTTCTCTCTATTTTTTTCTCTTTTTTTATTTTTTGTTATATTTCTTATATTTTTATTTCTCTTTTTATTATCCTTTTCTATTTTTTATTTTTTGTCATTAGTCTCATCCCTACTTGTGGGGGAATCATTGACTTCATCATCCTTTCCTCACTGACACCGTGTCCTAATAATGAATAGCATCACCCTTATATTTACTTACAACTTGATATGAAAAACTACTAAACAATAAAACTCTATATGGATGCCTCTCGCGGTGTACCAGGATGTGCAATGATCTAGCGTAGCGAGGAAATAAAAAAAGACAAGTCATGGAAATATCATGCTAGCTATCTTATGATCATGCAAAGCAATATGAAAATGAGTGTACTAGTCATACGATGTGATGGTGGAAGTTGCATGGCAATATATCTATGAATGGCTACGTAAATGCCATGATAGGTAGGTATGGTGGCTGTTTCGAGGAAGATATAAGGTGACCTATGTGTAACAGAGCATATCATGTCCCGGGGGTTGGATGCATTGGCGAAGTTTGCACCAATCCTCAAAGTGAGAATGTGCAATGCATGATACCAAAGAGGCTAGCAAATATGAGGTCGTGAGAATGCATACATCCATGGATTCACATTAGTCATAAAGAACTCATATACTTATCGCAAGGTTTTATTAGCTCTCTCAAAGTAAAGTACTACTCACATATCCCTAGGGAGGAGATTGGTAGGAGTTAACCATCGCGTGCCCCCGACCTAAACAACACTAAGATTTCGACGAGCAATAAGAATGCTCACACAATATCACCATGCCATATCCAATATTTAGATGAACAACCAATTTTTAAGTGTACTAAAGATGTAGTCCCTTAGTACCCTAACTTGTGCACAAACGAGAGCGGCCTCCTTCCCGGCAAGCCTTGTCGAGAGACGATGCGCCCAAAATAGCGCCAGGCAACAAGGCCATAACGCCGGCAAGCCGCCTTGCTGGTGAAGAAAACCCAACAACCATCTTGCTCGACAAGGACACCACTACATCTTCACCGCTCCACCTCATCAGAATAATTGTCACCATCAATGAGGTGTTGAGCGGGAAAGTGGTTAGGTTAACCTTGTCAGCGGCACGTGGCAGCTGAAGGGATTTACAACATATTTAACGACACTCGTCTCACGGCTTGGCTAAAGAATAGGAGGTAGCTGGGAGAACGATATAGAAGGAGCGGTGATCCTTGTCGGGAGACACCACGAGCATGACACCTAATGGCTCATTTAATGTGTGTGCCCTAATCCATTAGGGACTATAGCTTTTGCCAATTGTTTTTACAACTATATGATCTATTATTTAGTCAATTTAATGACCATTTTATCCACTTTGGTAGCCCCTTGGTCTATATATGTAGGACCATTGCTACCTTTACAGAGGTCAACACATTGTCTATTTGCACGCACAGCCACACCCCTCAAGCATTCTTGTCGGGATGTTGCGCTCCTATGCTTTGGACTCACGTAATCCATAACTCACAGGACATAGGTTTTTACGCTCCCGAGTGGCCTAAACCTGCATAAACCCCCGAGTGCATAGGAACTGGTGATGCTCTTTTTGCCCGCGGATCCCCATAGTTGAATCGCAAAGGGACCCTGCAAGTCCGTAGATTGTTGTACCACACATCTTTGGCGGTGCCGGACAGGGTCGCATGAGTGGACCTTCACCAACTTCTGTGTGTCTTCATCAACATATTCATTGATGCCCATGGCTCCCAAAAAGGACAAGGGCATGTCGGCAGCCATCCCATCTTCGTACAAGCTACCCTTGCGTGCAGCTGCATGCGATGCAAACGAAAACGACCATCATACTCGTCGCACTGGTGAGCGTAGGCACAACACCGCACGGAGTTCCGCCAGCCGTGAGCTAGACCCCGTCATCATGGTTACGCGATATGCACCGGTGGTGACCTGGGAAAATGTTGTGGCCCCAACGGCTGCAGCAACAACAACAGCAGCGACGGGACCTTCGTTTTGTCCCCCGTAAGACAACCGCGACTAGCACCAGCGGGGTGACGACCCTGGGCGGCGTGCAAACAAGACCCCTAAACGTTGTTCTTAGGACGCACATCGTTCTCACGAAGCACAGGGCCAAGCCCATCATCAACCTCCCAGTGAGAATGGACATCAGGTGATAGGATGGGGGAGCACTCCTTCTGACACCGTCAAGAGTAAGAGCGCCTCCCATGCCTCGCACCGCTCCATGACCAAGACCTCGGAGGAAGCTCTTGTGGAGGCCCAACTATTGCTGAACTTTCTACGTGCGTTTGAGAAGATGTAACACTAGAGGGCGACCATACAGAGCTTGTTGAGCTTCATGAATCGTGACATGCGAGATATGGCGGGTCGTGTAGTTACTGGTTTATCAGAAAATAATTTGTAGAAAACAGGTCTTTGTGTTCACCAGCCCCAGGACTACTGTTAGCTGGTGAACACTCACTTGATACAGAAAATCCAAGCAAAATACAAAATCTCGGTTACAAGGCCATGAAGGTCTACTCGTTTGGACAAAAGTTTGAGGTTGACGCGGAACCGACTCGAGGAATATCCAGTGCCCATGGGACGCCATTCCCACAGGAACAGCTGAACTAGATAAGTTCCTATCTCACAAGGCTGCTATGCGGGACTCCTAGGTTCTGTGGTTGACGGCATCGTGCTCCTCTCCAAACGCAATATGGTCAAGACAATAGATAGGGACAAGCCAGTGAGTACTTTGAATGTACTCGCAAACGTCAAGAAAACGGATAAGTTAAGACAGGTGAGCTGCATGCATAATCCACTTAATAACTTTATGTTGACATACGAATTAACTCACGAATGCATTCATTCATATAATCTATTTCCACTAATATTGTATAGACCAGCAAGGAAGGGTAACAATGAATAAGTAATAGCATACGTGCTGCAGTCGGGCGTCAGAGCGACACCACCTAAACGGATCACATGCAAGTAATAACAGTTGCCACAGTCGGGCGTCTAAGCGACACCACAGAAAGGGCTTATATGAAATAAATAACATTTGCCATAGTCACGCGTCTAAGCGACACCACAGAAAGGGCTTATACGCGACAATAATAAATATTGAATATCGAGGAGGTAGAACCGTCCTACGGATATTCAACAAACATAATATTATGGGTTAGTCCATTGTAAAAATAATAGTTATGATCATCCACCATATTTCAAGATTAGTCCCGCAATTTCGTTAACTTCCTCCGAAGACCGACACTCAGATCAACACTTGACTAGTCAATCAGTCATCCTCGAACGTGGACACGGCTACTCGAATAGTGTGACTCTGCGGAGGGTGTACTCTTTAACCACAACCCACGGGTTCCAATAGCAACTCGGACTAATCTCGCGTATGGTATCTCAGTAGTAAACACTCAGAACCAGTACACAACCATTTTTACCCCCGCGAAGTCTGGCTTCACCCATACTACGCTGCCACGGAAAAACCAAAAGGCGGGGAGGCTCCGACCTCGACTAGCATGTGATCAAATTTATACCACGCACTACAAGGGAAGAGCTCTTCCCTCATGGTCCCAGACCGGAAACACCCATGCCCCCTAACCGGATGACTGGATTCAGTCCAGGGCCATGGATACCATCCTCCCGGGCCCTCTACTTGGTGTGTACCTGGTAATAGCTTATGACTTACTAAATCATATCCCCTTTCGGGAAGACCTGTGGCAGCACGAAGGGTAAGGAGACATACTGACAAGACTCGATCTACGATCAACTTAGGAGGTTTAAGATTTCCTACAACGTTAGTAACACACAATCTTGTTGAAAGAATTATCTCAGTGTTACTACCATCACACCACGGTATGCTCTCGCTGACCACACTCGTCCCGCGGGATGTCAGTCCATGGTCTCATAATATCCACGACAAACCTCCCTCCGAGGTTGTCCGGACCAGCATGGCATACGAGGCATGGGGTAGTATCCACTTACCATCTGCATCACATAAAATGAATAACATCCTTATCTCATGCATCCGTGTGATGATATGATTTTATGTGGGCTTTATCAACATAACCAAAATCACGCATTCAAAACATCACATCAAAACATCATACAACTATTCAAGATGGTTGCCTTTGGATTTTGAGGAGGGGTGACGTGTACCCCAAAATATTGAAGTAAGCCTCCTCTCTCCAAGTCCTATTTTGGAAAATATCTATATTAACACAGAAATCCAAAACAGCACATAACAGTTGTTTGAAAAGTTTGGAAATAAATTTGTAAATAAACTAGAGGAAATTTTAGAGGGGTAGGAAAAATAATCAATTGATTTGGAGTTGTGAATAAAAAGTTATGAGCAGTCAAACTTACTAATTAAATCTGTTTTAAAAATCAATTATGAAAGAAAACGCTTCATTGAGAGTACACTTTCCTGAAACTGAAAGCTTATTCATGCTAGGACGCTTACCTGCACCGAAGACACACCAGCAGGGTAGCGCCACAAGGGTAAGGACTCCCTCTCACCAGCAGGGGACCACCTATCGGGTTCTTCCCGTTCCTCCCGCGTCATAGCCAGAGGCTGACTCCAGCAAAGACTGTCGGCGCTAGAGGGCGTCATCCATGGAGCTCGACATGCCGGCGAGCTCAGGGGAACGGGCCGAATCTCAAGGAACTAGGAGGACCTCTAGAAGACTCAAAGCTAGGCAGGGCTTCGTCCATGGTAGACGGCATCGTCGGACGGGAGAGGGGCTTCATCGCCAGTGGTTCCCCACACAAATTGGGGGATGGAACGGATCTCTCGGTGTAGCAGGGGCTAGAGGAGGGATTTAGGAAGGAGGGGGGCTCTGGACTAGCCGAATGTGCCAGCGGGACGGCGTCGGGTGCTGTTGTGGGAGGTAAGAAGGGAGTTAGCTCCGCCGGAATTGCAGCAAGGGGGAGAGGGTTGCGGCTCTGGGAGGCTACTGAACTGCTCAAGGGGGCTCGAGGTCCCTTTTATTTCCAGCCAAGGCGGTTCCGTGGCGGCCTCTCGATAACAATGCCGTTGGCAGTCAACCTGGCAATGCTCAGGGTGACAGGGGCGGCAGCAAGGCGCGACAGGTGCGGCAGCATGGCTAGCAGCAAGGGGCGATGTAGGGGAGTGGTCCTAGGGGGCAGCTCGCGCATGGAGGATGCTCGGGCGGCTCTGTCCATGGTAGCAGCAGGAGCGGCTGCAGATGTGCTGCTAGCGAGCTCGCTGCAACGACACATCAAGGGTGCAAGGCCACGACAGTGGCTCTGGAGCTTGGGGGACGGGGACGCGTCCCTTCGTGCTAGGAACGACCAGGCTGAGGGGTTGGTGGGACGTGGCTACTCAGGTGCTGCCATGCCATACGCGCGCTCTGGGCGCGCTCCATGCAAGCCCGCCACATGTTCGACACAATGCCAGGGGGCCTAAATGGATGGCAATCACTCGAAAGTTGTCAGGCTGAGCTTAGGGGTTGAGGCAAGGCTGCTGGACAAAAGGGTTTGACTAGGGGGAAACTCCATAGTGAAGATAGAAGACCATGCTATTTCTGCTCATGAACACAAGGTGTTCGATAGTTAGCTAGTGGGATCAAATGGTCTTTTCTGCCCACAGTAATCTCCAGCCCTAAGTATCTTCAGATGTTATTCATGGTGGCAAAGTTAATTTTATCAAAGGAGAAAATTGTTAGTACAATTTTTGAAGAAAACCTTTTCTGGTTAAAAACATGGGGACATTAAAACTTGGGCTAATATATTCCAAAGGATCTCATATTTCGAACTTAAGGGTTTGGTAGTTTGTTCTATAAGCATGCAAAATCTTAAGGCAATTAGAGCAAGGAAAAACATGGTTGTTGTGTAAAGTATCAAACTGGACCAAAACAGAAAAAAGAATTGTTTTGCTAAAATTTTCCAAAGCACAAAGTTGGATTTTTGCATAGAAGTGAATCCCATGCATTACTTCACATCCCCAATTTTTTATATAATTTTTGAAAGATTATAACTAGGGGTTGTATTAAAAACTCCAATTTGGGCCAAACCATAAAAGAAGTTAATGTGATCAATATTTTCAAAACACATGCCTAAGTTTTGACACAAACTTCATCCACGAACATCACATGTCACCCAAAATTTTTTGTAGATTTTTTAGAAAAAGTTATTAAAAGGTTGTAGTGCAAAAGAGGCCCTTAAAGGAATAAGAAGTCATTTTTGAATAAAAGAAACTTTGGCAAAAATATTATAAAGAAAATCTCCTATTAATTTGTGAGAAGAATAGAAATGTTTCGATGCAATCACTCATAATATAACACAATTTTCAAAAACATTCACTTGGGGAAGAACTTTATAATTAGGAAAAAATAGTGGTTCAAAAATAAAATAAAAACCAGAAATTCAGATTTTAAACAAACATGGACAAAATAAAAAGAATATCCCCATTTTATCAAATAAATAATTTAAAAGGATCTCAAGCAAGGACTTAGGCACTAAATGATCTTTCAAATGCCACTAGACTAGAATTTTTTTAGGAAAGAGGTTTTGAAAAGAGTCATGGAGCAAATTATTTCTCAAAACTTTTGGGGTGTGACAAATACTATCCCTCTTAAAAATAAATCTCGTCCTCGAGATTTGATTAGGGAAAGCAAATAATTCACTCCTAGAAACCCGGAATATGATCACTCAAAGGTAGGCGCAAACAAGGCAATCATATAGCACACAATCACTCAAATGTAGATGTAAACAATGCAATCATATAATACATCGTCACTCACCTAGCATCAGGAAAACATACTACTGGACTAATGTACATTCCGAGGGCGGTCAACGAGATACAGGCATACTCGAGAAAATATTCTTGGTCAGGAAAACTGTTGGGGAACGTCGCATGGGAAACAAAAATTTTCCTACGCGCACGAAGACCTATCATGGTGATGTCCATCTACGAGAGGGGATGAGTGATCTACGTACCCTTGTAGATCATACAACAGAAGCGTTAGTGAACACGGTTGATGTAGTGGAACGTCCTCGCGTCCCTCGATCCGCCCCGCGAACAATCCCGCGATCAGTCACACGATCTAGTACCGAACGGACGGCACCTCCGCGTTCAGCACACGTACAGCTCGACGATGATCTCGGCCTTCTTGATCCAGCAAGAGAGACGGAGAGGTAGAAGAGGAAAAACCGTGGAGGTATGTGGTCGGGCTGCCGTGGAAAAGTCGTCTCAAATCAGCCCTAAAACCTCCGTATATATAGGTGGGAGGGAGGGGACCTTGCCTTGGGGCTCAAGGAGCCCCAAGGGGGTCGGCTGAGTCCAAGGGGGGAGGACTCCCCCCCCCCCAAACCGAGTTGGACTTGGTTTGGTGGGAGGGAGTCCCCCTTCCTTCCCACCTCCTCCCTTTTTTTTCTTTTCTCTTGATTTTCTCTTCTTGGCGCATAGAGCCCCTTTGGGCTGTCCCACCAGCCCACTAAGGGCTGGTGTGCCACCCTCAAGGCCTATGGGCTTCCCCGGGGTGGGTTGCCCCCCCGGTGAACTCCCGGAACCCATTCGTCATTCCCGGTACATTCCCGGTAACTCCGAAAACCTTCCGGTAATCAAATGAGGTCATCCTATATATCAATCTTCGTTTCCGGACTATTCCGGAAACCCTCGTGACGTACGTGATCTCATACGGGACTCCGGACAACATTCGGTAACCAACCATATAACTCAAATACGCATAAAACAACGTCGAACCTTAAGTGTGCAGACCCTGCGGGTTCGAGAACTATGTAGACATGACCCGAGAGACTCCTCGGTCAATATCCAATAGCGGGACCTGGATGCCCATATTGGATCCTACATATTCTACGAAGATCTTATCGTTTGAACCTCAGTGCCAAGGATTCATATAATCCCGTATGTCATTCCCTTTGTCCTTTGGTATGTTACTTGCCCGAGATTCGATCGTTAGTATCCGTATACCTATTTCAATCTCGTTTACCGGCAAGTCTCTTTACTCGTTCCGTAATACAAGATCCCGCAACTTACACTAAGTTACATTGCTTGCAAGGCTTGTGTGTGATGTTGTATTACCGAGTGGGCCCCGAGATACCTCTCCGTTCACACGGAGTGACAAATCCCAGTCTTGATCCATACTAACTCAACTAACACCTTCGGAGATACTTGTAGAGCATCTTTATAGTCACCCAGTTCCGTTGCGACGTTTGATACACACAAAGCATTCCTCCGGTGTCAGTGAGTTATATGATCTCATGGTCATAGGAATAAATACTTGACACGCAGAAAACAGTAGCAACAAAATGACACGATCAACATGCTACGTCTATTAGTTTGGGTCTAGTCCATCATGTGATTCTCCTAATGACGTGATCCAATTATCAAGCAACAACACCTTGTTCATAATCAGAAGACACTGACTATCTTTGATCAACTGGCTAGCCAACTAGAGGCTTGCTAGGGACGGTGTTTTGTCTATGTATCCACACATGTAAATGAGTCTTCATTCAATACAATTATAGCATGGATAATAAACGGTTATCTTGATACAGGAATTATAACAATAACTATATTTATTATTGCCTCTAGGGCATAATTCCAACAGTCTCCCACTTGCACTAGAGTCAATAATCTAGCCCTCACATCACCATGTGAATTACATTGTAATAAATCTAACACCCATACAGTTCTGGTGTTGATCATGTTTTGGCCGTGGAAGAGGTTTAGTCAGCGGGTCTGCTACATTCAGATCCGTGTGCACTTTGCATATATTCACGTCCTCTCCCTCGACGTAGTCGCGGATGAGGTTGAAGCGTCGTTTGATGTGTCTGGTCTTCTTGTGAAACCGCGGTTCCTTTGCTAAGGCAATGGCACCAGTGTTGTCACAGAACAAGGTTATTGGATTCAGTGCGCTTGGCACCACTCCAAGATCCGTCATGAACTGCTTCATCCAGACACCCTCCTTAGCCGCCTCCGAGGCAGCCATGTACTCTGCTTCACATGTAGAATCTGCTACGACGCTTTTCTTGGAACTGCACCAGCTTACTGCACCCCCATTAAGAATAAATACGTATCCGATTTGCGACTTAGAGTCGTCCGGATCTGTGTCAAAGCTTGCATCGACGTAACCTTTTACGGCGAGCTCTTCGTCACCTCCATACACGAGAAACATCTCCTTAGTCCTTTTGAGGTACTTCAGGATATTCTTGACCGTTGTCCAGTGATCCACTCCTGGATTACTCTGGAACCTACCTGCCATACTTATGGCCAGGCTAACATCCGGTCTAGTGCACATCATCGCATACATGATAGAACCTATGGCTGAAGCATGGGGGACGGAGCGCATATGCTCTCTATCTTCATCAGTTGCTGGGCACTGAGTCTTACTCAATCTCGTACCTTGTAGAACTGGCAAGAATCCTTTCTTGGACTGTTCCATTTTGAACCTCTTCAAAACTTTATCAAGGTATGTGCTTTGTGAAAGTCCTATCAGGCGTTTTGATCTATCCCTATAGATATTAATGCCTAGAATGTAAGCAGCTTCTCCTAGGTCCTTCATAGAGAAACTTTTATTCAAGTAATCCTTTATGCTCTCTAAAAACTCTACGTTGTTTCCAATCAGTAATATGTCATCCACATATAGTATTAGAAACGCCACAGAGCTCCCACTCACTTTCTTGTAAATACAAGATTCTCCAACCACTTGTATAAACCCAAATGCTTTGATCACCTCATCAAAGCGTTTGTTCCAACTCCGAGATGCTTGCACCAGTCCATAAATGGATCGCTGGAGCTTGCACACCTTGTTAGCATTCTTAGGATCTACAAAACCTTCGGGTTGTATCATATACAACTCTTCCTTAAGGAAACCGTTAAGGAAAGCCGTTTTGACATCCATCTGCCAGATTTCATAATCGAAAAATGCAGCTATTGCTAACATGATTCTGACGGACTTAAGCATCGCTACGGGTGAGAAAGTCTCATCGTAGTCAACTCCTTGAACTTGTGAAAGACCCTTTGCCACAAGTCGAGCTTTATAAACGGTCACTTTACCGTCAGCGTCCGTCTTCCTCTTAAAGATCCATTTGTTCTGAATGGCCTTGCGGCCCTTAGGCAGTACCTCCAAAGTCCACACTTTGTTCTCATACATGGATCCTATCTCGGACTTCATGGCTTCCAGCCATTTGTTGGAATCTGGGCCCACCATTGCTTCTTCATAATTCGCAGGTTCATTGTTGTCTAACAACATGATTGATAAGACGGGATTACCATACCACTCTTGAGCAGCACGTGGTCTCGTCGACCTGCGTGGTTCGACAGAAGCTTGAACTGGAGTTTCATGATCATCATCATTAACTTCCTCCTCAACCGGCGTTGCAATGACAGAGGTTTCCCCTTGCCCTGCGCCACCATCCAGAGGGATGAGAGGTTCGACAACCTCGTCAAGTTCTATCTTCCTCCCACTCAATTCTCTCGAGAGAAACTCCTTCTCGAGAAAAGCTCCGTTTTTAGCAACAAACACTTTGCCCTCGGATTTGAGATAGAAGGTGTACCCAACTGTCTCTTTTGGGTAACCTATGAAGACGCACCTTTCCGCTTTGGGTTCCAGCTTTTTAGGCTGAAGCCTTTTGACATAAGCATCACATCCCCAAACTTTAAGAAACGACAACTTTGGCCTTTTGCCATACCGCAGTTCGTATGGTGTCGTCTCAACTGATTTTGATGGTGCCCTATTTAAAGTGAATGCAGCTGTTTCTAATGCATAGCCCCAAAATGATAACGGCAAATCAGTAAGAGACATCATAGATCGCACCATCTCTAATAGAGTACGATTACGACGTTCGGACACACCATTACGCTGTGGTGTTCCAGGCGGTGTTTAACTGTGAAACAATTCCACATTGTTTTAAGTGAGCACCAAACTCGAAACTCAGATATTCACCCCCACGATCAGACCTCAGGAACTTGATCTTCTTGTTACGATGATTTTCCACTTCACTCTGAAATTGCTTGAACTTTTCAAATGTTTCAGGCTTGTGCTTCATCAAGTAGACATAACCATATCTACTTAAATCATCAGTGAAGGTGAGAAAATAACGATATCCGCCGTGTGCCTCCACGCTCATCGGACCACACACATCGGTATGTATGATTTCCAACAAGTCACTTGCACGCTCCATTGTTCCTGAGAACGGAGTCTTAGTCATCTTGCCCATGAGGCATGGTTCGCACGTGTCAAGTGAATCAAAGTCAAGTGACTCCAAAAGTCCATCAGCATGGAGTTTCTACATGCGCTTTACACCAATATGACCTAAGCGGCAGTGCCACAAAAATATGGCGCTATCATTGTTAACTCTAACTCTTTTGGTCTCAATGTTATGTATATGCGTATCGCTATCAAGATTCAATATGAACAATCCTCTCACATTCGGTGCATGACCATAAAAGATGTTACTCATAGAAATAGAACAACCATTATTCTCTGACTTAAAAGAGTAACCGTCTCGCAATAAACAAGATCCAGATATAATGTTCATGCTCAACGCAGGCACTAAATAACAATGATTTAAGTTCATCACTAATCCTGACGGTAACTGAAGTGACACTGTGCCGACGGCGATTGCATCAATCTTGGAACCATTTCCTATGCGCATCGTCACTTCATCTTTCGCCAGCCTTCGCCTATTCCGCAGTTCCTGTTTCGAGTTGCAAATATGAGCAACAGAACCGGTATCGAATATCCAGGCACTACTACGAGAGCCGGTTAAGTACACATCAATAACATGTATACCAAATATACCTGATTTTTCTTTGCCCGCCTTCTTATCTGCCAGATACTTGGGGCAATTGCGCTTCCAGTGACCCATACCCTTGCAATGATAACACTCCGTTTCCGGCTTAGGTCCAGCTTTGGGTTTCTTCGTCGGATTGGCAACAGGCTTGCCGCTCTTCTTCGAATTGCCCTTCTTGCCTTTGCCGTTTCTCTTGAAACTAGTGGTCTTATTCACCATCAACACTTGATGCTCTTTACAGAGTTCAGACTCTGCGACTTTCAACATCGCAAACAACTCGCCGGGAGACTTGTTCATCCCTTGCATGTTGTAGTTCAACACAAAGCCTTTATAGCTTGGCGGCAGTGATTGAAGGATTCTGTCAGTGATAGCTTCTTGCGGGAGTTCAATCCCCAGCTCAGCTAGACGGTTTGAGTACCCAAACATTTTGAGCACATGTTCACTGACAAATGAGTTTTCCTCCATCTTGCAAGCATAGAATTTATCGAAGGTCTCATACCTCTCGATCCGGGCGTTCTTCTGAAAGATAAACTCCAACTCCTGGAACATCTCAAATGCTCCATGACGCTCAAAGCGACGTTGAAGTCCCGGTTCTAAGCCATACAAGACTACACATTGAACTGTTGAGTAGTCCTCCTTACGTGCTAACCAGGCGTTCTTAACATCCTGATCAGCCGTAGCGGGTGGTTCATCTCCTAACGCAGCATTAAGGACATAATCCTTCTTCCCAGCTTGTAAGATTAGCTTAAGATTACGAGCCCAGTCTACAAAGTTGCTTCCATCATCTTTCAACTTAGCTTTCTCTAGGAACGTATTAAAATTCAGGATGCCTGTCGCGTGAGCCATGATCTACAACACAAATATATTCAAAGTGGACTTAGACTATGTTCAAGATAATTAGAGTTTAACTTAATCAAATTATTCGCTAAACTCCCACTCAAAAAGTACATCTCTCTAGTCATTTGAGTGGTTCATGATCCACTTACAGTAGCTCAAGTCCGATCATCACGCGAGTTGAGTATAGTTTCAGTGGTAAGCATCCCTATGCTAATCATATCATCTATATGATTCATGATCGACCTTTCGGTCTCATGTGTTCCGAGGCCATGTCTGCACATGCTAGGCTCGTCAAGCTTAACCCGAGTGTTCCGCGTGCGCAACTGTTTTGCACCCGTTGCATGTGAACGTTGAGTCTATCACACCCGATCATCACGTGGTGTCTCGAAACGACGAACTGTAGCAACGGTGCACAGTCGGGGAGAACACAATTTCGCCTTGAAATTTTAGTGAGAGATCACCTCATAATGCTACCGTCGTTCTAAGCAAAATAAGCTGCATAAAAGGATTAACATCACATGCAATTCATAAGTGACATGATATGGCCATCATCACGTGCTTCTTGATCTCCATCACCAAAGCACCGGCACGATCTTCTTGTCACCGGCGCCACACCATGATCTCCATCAACGTGTTGCCATCGGGGTTGTCGTGCTACTCATGCTATTACTACTAAAGCTACATCCTAGCAAAATAGTAAACGCATCTGCAAGCACACACGTTAGTATAAAGACAACCCTATGGCTCCTGCCCGTTGCCGTACCATCGACGTGCAAGTCGATATTTCTATTACAACATGATCATCTCATACATCCAATATATCACATCACATCATTGGCCATATCACATCACAAGCATACCCTGCAAAAACAAGTTAGACGTCCTCTAATTTTGTTGTTGCATGTTTTACGTGGTGACCATGGGTATCTAGTAGGATCGCATCTTACTTAAGCAAACACCACAACGGAGATATATGAGTTGCTATTTAACCTCATCCAAGGACCTCCTCGGTCAAATCCGATTCAACTAAAGTTGGAGAAACCGACACTTGCCAGTCATCTTTGAGCAACGGAGTTACTCGTAATGATGAAACCATTCTCTCGTAAGCGTACGAGTAATGTCGGTCCAAGCCGCTTCAATCCAACAATACCGCGGAATCAAGAAAAGACTAAGGAGGGCAGCAAAACGCACATCACCGCCCACAAAAACTTTTGTGTTCTACTCGAGAAGACATCTACGCATGAACCTAGCTCATGATGCCACTGTTGGGGAACGTCGCATGGGAAACAAAAATTTTCCTACGCGCACGAAGACCTATCATGGTGATGTCCATCTACGAGAGGGGATGAGTGATCGACGTACCCTTGTAGATCATACAACAAAAGCGTTAGTGAACGCGGTTGATGTAGTGGAACGTCCTCACGTACCTCGATCCGCCCCGCAAACAATCCCGCGATCAGTCACACGATCTAGTACCGAACGGACGGCACCTCCGCGTTCAGCACACGTACAGCTCGACGATGATCTCGGCCTTCTTGATCCAGCAAGAGAGACGGAGAGGTAGAAGAGTTCTCCGGCAGCGTGACGGCGCTCCGGAGGTTGGTGATGACCTTGTCTCAGCAGGGCTCTGCCCGAGCTCCGCAGAAACTCGATCTAGAGGAAAAACCGTGGAGGTATGTGGTCAGGCTGCCGTGGAAAAGTCGTCTCAAATCAGCCCTAAAACCTCCGTATATATAGGTGGGAGGGAGGGGACTTTGCCTTGGGGCTCAAGGAGCCCCAAGGGGGTCGGCCGAGTCCAAGGGGGGAGGACTCCCCCCCAAACCGAGTTGGACTTGGTTTGGTGGGAGGGAGTCCCCCTTTCTTCCCACCTCCTCCCTTTTTTTTATTTTCTCTTGATTTTCTCTTCTTGGCGCATAGAGCCCTTTTGGGCTGTCCCACCAGCCCACTAAGGGCTGGTGTGCCACCCTCAAGGCCTATGGGCTTCCCCGGGGTGGGTTGCCCCCCTGGTGAACTCCCGGAACCCATTCGTCATTCTCGGTACATTCCCGGTAACTCCGAAAACCTTCCGGTAATCAAATGAGGTCATCCTATATATCAATCTTCGTTTCCGGACTATTCCGGAAACCCTCGTGACGTCCGTGATCTCATCCGGGACTCCAAACAACATTCGGTAACCAACCATATAACTCAAATACGCATAAAACAACGTCGAACCTTAAGTGTGCAGACCCTGCGGGTTCGAGAACTATGTAGACATGACCCGAGAGACTCCTCGATCAATATCCAATAGCGGGACCTGGATGCCCATATTGGATCCTACATATTCTACAAAGATCTTATCGTTTGAACCTCAGTGCCAAGGATTCATATAATCCCGTATGTCATTCCCTTTGTCCTTTGGTATGTTACTTGCCCGAGATTCGATCGTTAGTATCCGTATACCTATTTCAATCTCGTTTACCGGCAAGTCTCTTTACTCGTTCCGTAATACAAGATCCCGCAACTTACACTAAGTTACATTGCTTGCAAGGCTTGTGTGTGATGTTGTATTACCGAGTGGGCCCCGAGATACCTCTCCGTTCACACGGAGTGACAAATCCCAGTCTTGATCCATACTAACTCAACTAACACCTTCGGAGATACCTGTAGAGCATCTTTATAGTCACCCAGTTACGTTGCGGCGTTTGATACACACAAAGCATTCCTCCGGTGTTAGTGAGTTATATGATCTCATGGTCATAGGAATAAATACTTGACACGCAGAAAACAGTAGCAACAAAATGACACGATCAACATGCTACATCTATTAGTTTGGGTCTAGTCCATCACGTGATTCTCCTAATGACGTGATCCAGTTAGCAAGGAACAACACCTTGTTCATAATCAGAAGACACTGACTATCTTTGATCAACTGGCTAGCCAACTAGAGACTTGCTAGGGACGGTGTTTTGTCTATGTATCCACACATGTAAATGAGTCTTCATTCAATACAATTATAGCATGGATAATAAACGATTATCTTGATACAGGAATTATAATAATAACTATATTTATTATTGCCTCTAGGGCATAACTCCAACAAAAACACATTCTACTCCTCCTAGAAGAAGTCTGGAGAACGTGTCCCATTTGGTCTCACAACAATAGCCTACCAATGGTAAAATCTGAAGAACATTCCATTAGCAAGGGTGTGGAACTAATCAACCTTTTGATGGGACAACACCCCTGGTGATGACTTGAAGGATAAGGGATGGGCACACTAGCGTTGCTCTATACTAGGCAGTGAGGAAACACGGTTTCTACTATGGGGTTGCATCCAGACTTTCTTGCTGAATCCCAATGGGTAGTCATGGGGAGGACTAGCTCTGTGTAGCATACTTGGTGAGAAGCGCTAGGAGCGACCATGGGTGGTGTCATTAGGTGCCTGGTTTAGGGACACACAGTATAATACTGGTGTGACCTGGGTCATCGGGGTGGAACTTGGGTATCAAATCCCAAGTGACACATCACTCGGTTAGTGGGCTAGGTAGTCACGCCAAATAATATAATCTAAGGTCACGTGGACTGCTCTACGCAATTTTACCTTTAAAAACAAAGGCATGCAGGCATCCTGCAATTTTATTTAAGACAGTTTTATCACAAACGCGTTAATACAACGTTACAGGGCGACACTGGTACTAAGTCGAGACAGCTATTCTGATGCACTCGCTCCGCCTTCATTTTCCCGAGAGCCGACGTGCTCAGTAACCAATAAGGTTCCTCCATTCGCCATGGTTCCAGAGTCAACTGGGCCATGGAACGTGGTTGCACGGTTGCAGTGGAGATGACGTCTCGTAGGGCATGCCCTTGGCACAGCTTCATTGAAGAAAGCATCCAAACTGCATTGAAGATCCGCCTGGGTCATGGTTGGGCTGGCCAACATAAAGGCTGGGATAGACCTCAGAGATCCAATAGGTCTTCCAACCAATACGGGATGGTTGCTGGAGGCGGTTGCGGCTTCATTGCTTGCCGGGGTCCGGCGAGCAGCTGGCGTGCGGTTCATGACCAGGTCACAGATGATCTGATCGATGTGTGCCTCCTACGCTCTCAAATAGCGCACAACCTTCACTAAGGCAGGGTCTGCCTTAAGGTCGTCGCTAGCGAATTGGGTTGGATTACCATAGCCTTCATGACTATGATAGTAGCAGAACCGTCGGCTATTCATCCATTGCGACACATGTCGTAGCTGGACTATAGCCTGTCGGGTGGCAAGCTTACGGGCTTGGGCTCCGTTGGTGGCTGCTCTACCAGTGAAATGGTAAGGGCACTCCAACAAGGAATTCCCTCCATAGATGTGCACCGAGGCCCAAAAGTGACGGATGGCATCACTCGCAGGTTCCTGATGCACAATATACACTAGTGGCTCTTATATGCCAAGGACTTAGTAGTTGAGGTCGGCGAGAATGACTACGAAGTCTCCATGCTCGGACATGGTGGTCTCGTTGCAAAGAACGCGACTAGGCATCTTGCAAGACAAGGAGGTTACTAGTGTAGTGGTCTTAAGGTTGCGGTTTGCTGGGTTGAGGCAAGGCCTTCCTATATAGGCTAGGGAGTCTTCCATTGCACGCGTGGGAGTCGAGAACTTCGTTGTCGGTCATAGACACAAAGCTTACAGGTTGGGCTGACAGGTTACGCACCGACTGCCAAAAGGTGTCAGATGGCCACTTCGGTTGACTCTTGGGTAGGCTAGGCTGGGTTGTGGATATATAAATATCCGGGGGAGGGATAGCGACCCGACTAATATAGGTTTAGCGAATGGTTAGTCTGGCTCTGATATCAAGGTTGTCGCGACCGTTTTTTCAGAAAATAATTTACAGAAAACAGATCTCTGTGTTCACCAGCCCCAGGACTACTATTATCTGGTGAACACTCACTTGATACAGAAATCCCAACAAAATACAAAATATGGGATAGAAGACCATGAAGGCCTACTAGTTTGGACAAAAGTCCGAGGTTGACGGCGGAACCGACTCGAGGAATCTCCAGTGCCCATGGCACTCCATTCCCACAGGAACAGCTGACCTGGATAAGTTCCAATCTCATAAGGCTGCTATCTGGGACTCCTAGGTTCTGGGGTTGACGGCATCGTGCTCCTCATCGAACGCAATCTGGCCAAAGCAATAGCATGGGACAAGCCAGTGAGTACTTTGAATGTACTCGCAAACATCGAGAAAACAGATAAGTTAAAAGACATGAGATGCATGCATAATCCACTTAATAACTTTATCTTGCCATAAGAATTAAAGCACGGATGCATTCATGCATATAAACTGTTTCCACTATTGTTGTATAGACCAACAAGGAAGGGTAACAATGAAAAAGTAACAACAAATGTGCCGCACTTGGGTGTCGAAGCGACACCACCTAAAGGGCTCACATCCAAGTAATAACAGTTTCCATAGTCAGGCGTCTAAGGGACACCATAGAAAGGGCTTATATGAAATAAATAACAGTTTCCATAGTCGGGCATCTAAGCGACACCATAGGAAGGGCTTATAAGCGACAAAAATAAATATTGAATATCCAGGAGGTAGAACCGTCCCAGGGATATTCGACAAACATAATCATAGGGGTTAGTACACAGTAAATATAATAGTTATGATCATCCACCATATTTCATGATTAGTCCTGCGATTTCGTTAACTTCCTCCGAAGACCGACACTTGACTAGTGAACGAGTCGTCCTCGACCGTGGACATGGCTACTCGAATAGTTTTGAATCTACAGAGGTTGTACTCTTTACCCACAGCCCACGGGTTCCAATAGTCACTCGGACTAATCCCATGTACGGTATCTCAGAAGTAAACACTCAGAACCAGTACACACCCATTTTTACCCGCGCAAAGTCCGGCTTCACGTGGACTATGCTGCCAAGGAAAAAACCATAAGAAGGGGAGGCTCCGACCTCGAGTAGCATGGATCAAATTTATACCGCGCGCTACAAGGGAAGAGCTCTTCCCTCTCGATCCCAGACCGGAAACACCCATGCCCCCTGACCGGATGACAGGATTTAGTCTAGGGCCATGGATAACTTCATCCCGACCCCTCTAGTTGGTGTCTACCTGGTAATAGGTTTACGACTAACTAAATCATATCCCCTCCGAGGAAGACCTATTTCAGCACGAAGGGTAAGGTGACATACTAACAAGATTTCCTACAAGGTTAGTACCACACAATCTTGCTGAAAGAATTACGTCAGTGTTACTACCATCACACCTCAGTATGCTCTCACTGAACACTCTCGTCCTACGGGATGTCAGTCCATGGTCTCATACTATCCACGACAAACCTCCCTCCAAGGTTGTTCGTACCAGCATGGCCTACGAGGCATGGGGTAGTATCTACTTACCATCTGCATCACATAAAATCAATAACATCCTTATCTCATGTATCCATGCCATGATATGATTATATGGGGGTTCTTTATCAGCATAACCAAAATCACGCATTCAAAACATCACCTCAAAACATCACACAACTTTATGCAAACAAGAGGTCAAGATTCTTGCCTTTGGAGTTTGAGGAGGGTGATGTGTACCCAAAAATCTTGAAGTAAGCCTCCTCTCTCCAAGTCCTATTTTGAAAAATATCTAAATTAAAACACAAATCGAAAACAGCACATAAAAGTTGCTTGAATAATTTTGAAATATATTTCTAAATAAACTAGAGGAAATTTTAGAGAGGTAGGAAAAAGAATCAATTGATTTAGAGTTGGAAATAAAAAATTATGAGCAGTCAAACTTCCTGATTAAATATGTTTTAAAAATCAATTATTAAAGAAAACGCTTCGTTGAGAGTACACTTTCCTGAAACTGAAAGCGTATTCCCGCTAGGACGATTACCTACAAGGAAGACATACCAGCAGGGTAGCGCCACATGGGTAACGACTCCCTCTTACCGATAGGTGGGGACCACCTGTCGGGTTCTTCCCGTTCCTCCCGCATCGTGACCAGAGGCTCACTCCGGCAAAGACTGTCGGCACTAGAGTGCGTCATCCACGGAGCTCGACACGGCGGCGAGCTCAAGGGAATGGGTTGTATCTCAAGGAACTCGGGAGGACCTCTAGAAGACTCGGCGCTAGGCAGGGCTTTGGCCATGGCGGACAACATTGTTAGATAGGAGAGGGGCTTTTTAGCCGGTGGTTCCCGAGAGAAATTTGGGGCGGGAATGGATCGCTCGGTGCAGCAGGGGCTAGAGCAGGGCTCTAGGAAGGAGGGGGAGGCTTTGGACTAGCCGAATGCACCAGGGGGACGATGACGGGTGAGTGGGATGCGGCTCTGGGAGGCTACTTAACTGCTCAAGGGGGCTCGGGATCCCTTTTATTGCCGGCTAAGGCGGTTCTGCGCCGGCTTGAATAAGAACGCTGGTGATAGTCAACCTGGCGACGCTCCAGGCGGCAGGGGCGGCAACGAGGCGCGGCAGTATGGCTGGCAGCAAGTGGCGATCCGGGGGAGTTGTCCTAGGGGGCAGCTGGTACACGGAGGAGGCTCAGGCGGCGTTGTCCATGGCAAGAGCAGGCGCGGCTGCAGATGTGTTGCCAAGGAGCTCGCTGCGACGACACAATGAAGGTGCCAGGGCACGGCAGTGCCTTCGCGTCTCGGGGACGGGGGACGGGGATGCGTCCCTTCGTGCTAGGAACGGCCACACTGAGGGGTTGATTGGATGTTGCAACTCGGGTGCTGGCATGCCATATGTGTGCTCTGGGCGCGTTGTGTGCACGCCCGCCACCTGCTCGACACAATGCTAGGGGGGCTAAATGGTTGGGAATCACTCACAAGTTGGCAGGCTATGCTTAGGAGCCGAGGCAAGGCTGCTAGAGAAAAGGGTTTGACCAGGAGAGCAACACAATAGTGAAGATAGAAAATCATGTTGTTTTTGCTCATGAACACATGGTGTTCAACAGTTTGCCAGTGGAATCAAATGGTCTTTTCTGCCCACGATAATTTCCAGCCTGACTCTCTCCACATGTTATTCATGGTGGCAAAGTTAGTTGTACCAAAGGACAAATTTGTTAGTACAGTTTATGAAGAAAACCTTTTCTCGTCACAAACTTGGGGACATTAAAACTTGGGCTAAGATATTCCAAAGGATATCATCTTTGGAACTTAATGGTTTGATAGGGTGTTCTATAAGCATGTAAAATCTTAAGGCAATTAGAGGAAGGAAAAACTAGGGGTTTGAGAGTTTCTGAAAGTTTATAACTAGGGGTTGTAGTACAAACTCAAATTTGGGACAGAATAGAAAAGAAGTTAATGTGCTGAAATTTTTCAAAACACTTGGCTAAGGTTTTACAAAAACTTGATCGAGGGACATCATATGTCACCCACAAATTTTTGTACAATTTTTTCAAAAAGTTATCAAAAGTTTAAAGTGCAAAACAGGCCCTTAAAGAAATTCAAAGTCATTTTTAAATAAAAGAAACTTTGGCAAAAATATTAAAAAGAAAATCTACAATGATTTGTTAGAAGAAAAGAAATATTTTGATGCAAGCACTCACGTTCTAACATAATTTTCAAAAACATTCACTTGGGGAAGAACTTTATAAGGGAAAGAGTGGTTCAAAAATAAAAAAAATACAGAAATTCAGATTTTAAACCAACATGGCCAAAAAAAAAAGAATATCCCCATTTTATTAAATAAATGATTTAAAAGGATCTCAAGAAAGGACTCACGCACTAAATGATCTTTAAAATGCCACTAGAAAAGAAAATAAATTGGAAACAGGTTTTGAAAAGAGTCATGGAGCAAATTATTTCTCAATTTTTTTATTTTAGGCAATATTTTATTTGATAAAAATATTATTATTTTTTTTGAGTGTGACAGGTCCATCGCGTGCTCGCCCTGCAGCTCTGGAAGGCCCACTCTTGAAGGACAGACACAAGGAGGACGCCAGCACCACCATTTTGAGGCGGAGGGAGACGCGTCACCAATCGAATGTCCGTGCAGACCCAACCGTCGACGAGCTTGTGCCCGGGGTACCCGACAGCCTACCATATGAGGTAGGTTTCCCTACATTCACCCGCGAGCTACAACAAGTCTGCTGGCCCTCTAGCAGGGCCTTGAAGCCCGAACTGAAGGAGAAGTACAATGACAAGATCAGTCCATCAGAGTTCCTCGGCATCTGCACCATCATAGTACAATCTTCCAAGGGACGTGATGAGAAAGTGTTTGCCAACTAATTCCCATTAGCGCTCAAGCTCAATATGAGGAGTTGGCTAATGAAGTTGCCGGAAGGGTCCACTTCTTCTTGGCGAATATGTGCAACCAGTTCATTGGTGCATACCATAGGGGTCACAAACTCCCAGGGCGGCCAAGAGAGATGCATGTGCTTCCCCAAACAGATAGTGAATCCCTCCGCAAGTACATCCAGAGGTTCAACCATATGTAACACAAGATCCCTCACATCCATCCTTCTGCGGTGATTGCCGCGTTCCTAATGAACATGCGCAACCGGCGGATGCGTGAGGAGATGAGCATCAACTAGGTGTGGGATTTCACGGATCTTTATGCTATGGATGATAAATTGTGCACATGCTGAAGAAGGGAGGAGACTCCCAGATGAGGATGCTGGTACAGAGGTTGATTCTGATAATGAAGATGCGCACGCCTCCAAGCGAAAGGGGTGATAGTGCATTCGAAAGCACAATGGCAAGGCATTCATGGCGTTGAAGGGTGTGGAAACTCCAACACTGGTAAGAAGGCTAAGTGTGAAGGATCTGGTAAGGAGGATGCCGCCTACTACGAAGATGATGAGGCTGTGGCGGGAGAAAAAGCCGTCATACTATACTGCAAGATCCACCTAACCAAAGGCCATGACATCATCGAATGTCGTCAAGTAGAACAACTTGCCGAGAAGGAGAAGCAAGAGTATGAAAGGCGCAAAAAGAGAAGGGCCAAGACAGTGTTGGTGGTTCCAGCAAGAAAAAACGCGATGGCTATCTTAGTCCTTGCAACAAGGCCAAGGAGCAAAAAGAGAAGCCTGCTGGAGGGTGGGACAATAAACCAATGATGAGTGTGATGATGATGATGGAGACGAAGAGTGGTCTAATGGCCATGAAATCTAGAAGGAGATAAATGCCATGTGTGTCGACGGAATCGCGTCATTTCACTCCTCCCACCGACATCTCAAGTAGTTGGCCCGTGAAGTCTATGCAACAGAGCCAACGGTAGAGGCAAGGAAACCCCTCAAGTGGTCCAACATTCCCATCATATTCGATGCTGAGGATCATGCTAACCGCATCACTACTCTTGTGGGTGTGCCATTGTTGGTGTCGCCAACAATTCACATCCTCATGGTCGCGAAGATGTTGGTCGACAATGGGGCCGGCTTGAATTTGATCTTGCCCGATGTGATCCAGCAGATGCACATACCTGACATGGATCTCAAACCAATAATGTCATTCGAGAGATTCAACCTAGGAAGATCTCAGCCCAAGGGAAAATTACTCTGTCAGTTATGTTCGGTAGCAAGCTCAACTTCACAATAGAGAGGGTGATCTTCGATGTTGCAAAGATGTCACTGCCATACAATGGAATCTTGGGCCAACTGGCGAGCAAAGTTCATGGTGGTGTTTCACCATGCCTACAATACACTAAAGATGTCGGGGCCGATGGGCATCATCACCATCCATGCCGACAACAAAAACACAATCCTCTACATCGACAAGCTCTATTGGGAGGCAGCGGGAGCATCTACTGAAAAAGCACCTGCTCCTGCCGACAAAGCTCCCGGGGGATAGAAGAACTATCGTTCTAGCAAAGCCTCTCCAAGACTCCACGAAGTGAATCGGAGAGTAGAACATGTTCGTTGACGACTTACCAGAGACCTCTGCCGCTAAGAGCAAGAAAAACAAGGTGTCCATCCCCAAGACAAAGAAAGTGGCCACAAGGGAGAACAGTAAGGGCGACACCTTCACCATAAGTGACATCCTTGACAGCAAATAGGAAAGCGCACTCGTCTCCTTCCTGTAGGCGAATGTCGATGTGTTTTCCTGGCAACCATCTGACATCCCCCGTGTTCCCAACGAGGTGATTTCTCACCACCTTGCTTTTTGTCCCCATGTGCGCCCATCAAGAAGAAGGTATGGAAGAAAGACGTAGAGTGGCAATAGTTCATTGCCGAAGTAATCAAGAAGCTAGAGGTAGCAGGTCTGATCAAAGGTGTACTCCACCCCCATGTGGCTAGCAAATCCAGTGGTAGTTCAGAAGGCAAGCGGGAAATGGAGACTTTGCATTGACTTCACCGATGTCAATAAAGCTTGTCCAAAAGACCCTTTCCTCTTGCCTTGCATTGATAAAATAGTGAATTCAACTGCCAGCTCCAACCTGTTGACATTCCTTGACGCCTATTTTGGTGACCACTAGTTCTTCATGGCTAAGGAAGATGAAGAGAAAACCATGATCATTACCTCGTGTGGCACATATTGCTTCAAGTGTATGCCTTTTGGGTTGAAGAGTGTTGGTTGAGCATTTGCGAGGGCCGTCTAGATTGGTTTTCAGCCACAGCTGCACAGGAATGTGGAGGCATATATGGGCGACATAGTAGTAAAAACCAAGGACAAGGCAATGTTAATCCATGACTTAGAAGAAACCTTTGCAAACTTGCGCAAGATCAACTTAAAACTTGTAGGGGCTCTAGGACCAAGGGTACCTTGGCCCGCCTGCCTGCGGGACATGGCCTGGTGTGCAATGTGGGCCTCAGGATGCTATCTATTTGGGCCCTCCTCGTGAGGTGCATATCATTGAGTTCCCTGCGAGTCTCACATGAAGGAGACGCCTCCTAACGATCCTCCCTGAGGGGCGGACTTACCGAGGGAGGCGTGCCGAGGTTGCGTGGTCCAACCTCCTCCTGTGGGTGACGTGAGCCACGGCATGCGATGCTAGTGTTGGTGCGAGCACGCATGGACATAGAAGCTTTCCCCTTTGGTGCTAAGGGTGCCGAGCCAGCTGTGGGTTCCCAAAGCGACCCCTAAAGATTTTCCGATCAATGCTAGAGGTCCAAAGATGGGGCCTCGGCAGGATGGAGTTTACGCCCGAGCCCACCAGTGCATCATGGAGAAGGGATTTTGCAGATAAAGACCTCCTATGTTAGGGTTGGTCGTAGTCTTGTCCCATTTCAAAATGGTCATTGTGGCAACCATTCCCGCCGAGTGTGTTTTCGGGGGAAGAGGACTAGGGCCATTAGAAAAGAGAGGCCCGACCTCTATAGCGCGGATATGATCCCCATCGTCTCCACTAGGGAAAGAAACCGCCTTTGTACTCATCTTCCACCTCAGGGAATATATACAAGCAGGAGTAGGGTTTTACACCACAAGGTGGACCGAACCTGGGTAAACTGCTCATGTGTTCTTGTTCGCTTCCATTAGCTCGAGCCATGGAAGAGTCACAGTGCAGGTGAGAGGTAGAATAGGATAGGAGAGCGAGCACGCCCAAAAGTTCGAACCTTTTTGGGTTTACGAAGCCTTGATTCCGACATTTGGCGCGCCAGGTACGGTTGCGCATCCACTCTTCAGCTCCAGTTTTTCTCTCAACTTCACCGACCCCATTGCTGACGCTCGCCATGTGCGTGCCGAGCGCAGAGTTGTGCAGGTCGTGCTGATCACGCCCGCAGTCCCTGGCACCCGTCGTCACTCTGTCGGAGCCGAGGCCACGACCACTAACCCTGCAGCCTGCGAGCAACAAGCTTCATTCATGCATCCTTCCGTGCAGCAGCAGGGTCGCACCACCATGGCTTTCTCCTCCCACGCATGTCTTGAGTGGGTGAACGCACAAGCGGTGCTGCTCATGGAGCACGAGCTGCTTCGCTACCGCGCGACGGACGGCAGCTGCGACGCATGGTTAGTCCGCATCACCCAGCTCGTCACCATCGCCGAAGAGGCCCAGACGCCATGTCGCTCATTTCGCCCCCTCCGTCCCGCGATGAAGAGTCTCAGGGAGCGCTGCTGCCTCCTCCCACGTGAGGCGACCAGGCCGAGCCGAGGTGCAGCGCACACCTGGGGAAGCCGTCTCACGAACCACCACCTCACACCCAAGAAGAAGGATACAACTGCCAGATTGTCGAGTGTGAGGCTCCGCTTGATGCACGTGCGGCCCTTGAGAAGCAGCATCGGCACCTGGACCGGGTCGTCCAGGATGTCGCGGCGGCCGAGCGCCAGAACCGGGCCACCCTCCCGTGGGTCGGCCACTCAAGCACTATGGGTTGCTAGGCCTTCACTCGCGAGCTGCGCATGGTGGTTTGGCCGGCCAAGTTTGAGCCCAACCCACCCCCCTCGCTACGTCGGCTCCCTCGACCTATAGAGTTCCTCCAACTCTACACCTTGATTGTTGAAGCAACGGGCGTCAACGAAAAGGTCATGGCGAAATGGCTTCCGATGGCGCTCAAGTATGGCACACGGTCCTGGCTCCTGAACTTGCCTGAGGACTCGGTCTCTTCATGGAGCGATCTACGCAAGTTGTACGTCTCCAACTTCAAGGCCACACACCACGGTCCAGTCTTCGTCACCGACCTACGTCGTGCGAACCAGTGCCCAAGTGAGACCCTCCCCAAGTACATCCAGCAGTTCAACCAAGTGCGCAACAAGATCGCGCACGCCACGAACGAGGCAGTCATCATGGTGTTCACCTATGGCGTCAAGGACCTTAAGATGTGCAAAAAGGTCGCCGTCAATGACACCCTGAGCACGACCATGGAGTTGTTCAACCTGGCTGACAAGTGCGCCAAGGATGAGGAGGGCCACTTGTTTGCCCATGACAACCCTGATGATGCACCCCAGGACGCCATAGCTGTCACACCCTGTTTTTTCTATCACTTGTCTGTATTGTGAAATTCTGAGCTTGTTAAAACTTTTTCAAAAACTAATGTTGTGAATGCCATGATTGACATTGTATGCTTGTATGCTTGACCATGTGAGGATAAAACCCTACATTGTTTTTGTATAACACTGATTTCAAAAAACCTTTGCTTATTTCTGATCAAGGTTGAACCCTACCTTAAGTTGCACTACATGCCCTTGATAGAAAGCAGTGCTTCTACTCATAGTTGGTAATCTGATTTTAACCTATCTTTGTATTTCAAAACCACAAAATAATTATTTTTGTAATTAATTTCCTAATTAAATAACATGTCCATTTCTGAAGCCAGAATTTGTATTCCAACATGGAAAAATACTTTTCTGCCTTAGAAAAATCTGATTAAATTTGGAGATGATGAGAAGGACATATATTTACCATACATAGGATTTTAAACCCCATTTTTATTATATTTATTGAATAAAACTATGAAAGCTATTTCTGTCTGTTTTGGCATTTTGAAATATTTCCAAAAGAAATATTCTCAATAAATTCCTAGAAAATTCCAGTAATATCCCTGAGCTCTATTTGGTGTCCACATAAAGTTTCACCTTGATCAAAGGTGAATAAGGACCCCAAATAACCCAAAAACCATTCCTGTCCAGAATCAAGTTAGAGCAACTCTACATGGCAAAGATTGTCCGATGATGCTAAAACTTTGCAGGAGTGCCTAATACCTCAAATGAGGGTTCCACACCAAAAATGGGATTTGTGGGACTTAGTTTTCCCACACTCCCTTTGGAAGGGACATATGTGGTCATATTGGAGTATTTTCAAGTTTACAAAGCTAAACTTGTCCTTTGGAGCTCAAATTTGGTGAAACCCCATGGTTTACCACCAAATCCAAACCCGTTAAGTTGCAGCACCAGTGGTGGGGTGCAACCCCCTTAACCCACTTTCGAAGACCTTCTAACGGTTAGGAAAAAGCCACCTTAGCCACAGCTAAACCAAACCCCTTTGCTTCAAACTCATAGATTAAGTGGCCAACATCAGTGTCTAACCCCTGTCAACTGGCCCCTCACTGGTTCAAAGTGGAAAGGCCAAAAACCCCAATTTTGATTTCAGTTCATGAATGACATCACCAGTATTTCTTGCCTCCCTTGACCAGCCGAAGCTCCCACAAGAACCAAACAGCTAGCTACACCCCCAGCCAGTGCCAGGACATGCTAGACACGTCCAAAATGCCTCAAAGCGCGCCAGCATGCTGTGGCATGCCAAAACTGCGCTCTGGGCGTGCTACAGGGAGTCACCGAGGTGGGGGCGACGTTCTCGGCCAGTTCCAGCCTCCCCCGAGATGTCCAACCTCCTCCCCAACAACCCTCCTGCATCGAGCAAGCCTTAGGGCCCCTCCTCTCCCGCGCTAGAGCTCGCGCGACGCGTGCCCGCGCGCACCAGAACGGGCCAAGGTTGCGCGGCCACGAATGCTTGACTCCTCTCTCTCTCCCTCTGCTGCAGATTGTTCGGGCAGTCCAAAACCACATCCCGAGACCATGGTTTCGACCCCAGCCTCTCTCTGCACTCCCATCCACGCCATGGTGAGTCACCCGCGCTCCCGAATCTGCTAACCGTCGCGGGCCTATAAATAGCCCTCCCCCTCGCTCCAGCACCCCTCAGATAGCTTCACCACGATCACTAGTACCTCCCTAGCCACCCCAGCAAACCAGCAGAGCCCCGGTGCTCGATATCGACCGAGGCCCCTCCGCCTCGGAGCTCCGGTCGATCTTCGGCTACATGACGGCTCCTGCGCCCCTCGACCCACCAAACTAACCCTCTCAACCCCAGGAAGCTTTCCCCCAACTCGCCCGAGCATTTCCGTGCCTCTAGCCACCCCCTGGACCACCTCCCGAAACTCCTCCGCCACGGCCTCCTTGTCGCCGGCGAACCCCTGCCTCCCCATCATTGTTCCGACCACCAGCAGGTAGGCGACAGTAAGGCGAACCCATTCCAGTCCTCGTTGGGGCATGAGAGCGTCGGCAACCTTGCCGGCTTCCTCCTCCTCCTCTCTGTCCAGAGGTAGGAGACGACCCCGACATGTGTGCCCCACCTGTCGATGGTCTAGCCTCCTCCCCCGCGATGTCCTCAGCCACTGACCGTAGGGCCGTGCACGTCAAGTTCAAACCTGACGGCGTGTGCGCCTGGGCAGGCTGTCGGCTAGCCATGGGCCAGCCCAGCTCTTGGCCGAGCCATGCCGGGAGTTTTAGCCGGTTTTCTTTTATTTTTAAACCCTGGTTTCTAAGATTTTTATAAAAACATTTAACTAGTGTAAAAATATTTTTTTTTCACTTTTATTCTTCTAAAAATATGTAGTATTTAATGATATGCTTGGATGAAATTCTTCAACAACTATTCTATTTTTTATTAACAAAAAGGACTAACATGAAATAGTTTTGCTTTTGTTTGGTTGATTTCAAAAATATTCCTTCAAGGAAAGTTTAGGCAAATATTTTTAAAATGATACCTTAGATTTATCAGTAAAACAGAACATTTTTAAAATGACTTTGTGATATGTTTCTGTGTGAGCTATTTCCTATTTATTGTTTTATCGACGATAGAAAATCCATGTGACGAGGGAATCGGAGCGGAAGACCTCGAAGACCCCGGATACTTAGTTGACCAAGGCAAGCAACCCTTTGACCATGACTGAGCATATGTTACTTTGCATGTTGAAATAGCAAGTATTCCCGTTGCATATGATCATAAAGTGCCGGTAATCATTTGATATGATTTTACCGAAGGCTCCCCCGGAGCACATGCATTGAGCTTGACCCTACCCCTTGAGGGTCCTGCTAATACCATGTTGACAAGTAAAGATAGAAGTAGTAGTATCATGAGCATGTTGTTGACATAAAGCAAGAGTTTACTAAAACCCCATCAGGTGCCATTAATGCCCGAGGGTGATGATGAGTTAGGTGGTCACTTTTGGTGAAGTGATGCACCAGGTATTTGTGTGAGTATGGTTTCGGAAATGGGATTAGATTTATGATGTGTCGACCGTCCCAACCTTACCAGTACGACCACGTTACCCCTCGTGGGACGGCGCTATGTTAATTACTCTGGTCGGTATTAGCAATGAGCCACATTACTAGTGGCGGGAGTGATGTGTGGTCACTCTCGTGATGGGGTCGTGCCAGGTAGGACGACTATGCCATTTTTATGAGTTCCAGTCACATCGTTGGTCCCCGCATGGTTGGTACTATCCAGAGCTGGTGCTCGTAAGATGTACAACATGTGAGCTGGGTACCAATCAAGTGGACCTCTTTGTCTAGTATCGTCAGGGGAAAGGCATCAATCGGGTACTTACCTCGGGTATATGATATACCGGGAGTCGTGGATGACACGGAAGTTTCCCGGATCTCGTGTGTCTAGCGTACTACGTCTGAAGAGTGTAAACTATTCGAATAGTCGTGTCCACGGTCAAGGACAGTTGGGTAATCCTGCTTAAACTACGTCCAGTTATTTCCGCATAAACCAAGTGTGAGTGTGTGTGTGTGTGTGGTGTTGGGAAGGGTGTTGGTGTGACAGTAATGATATGACCAAGTTCGTTGACTTGGCATATAGGGTGAACCCAGATGGTTCAGCCTTCGACAGATATATTGATATCTGTAACATGTTCTTCAGAAGTAATTCTTTAACTTGATGCATATTCATGATCATTCCACCTAGATGACTTACACCAAAGATGCATGATATTGTTATCCTTCACTTTCGTTGATTATATCATGGGCTGTTTGCGAGTACATTCAAAGTACTCATTGGCTTGCCACTGGTTATGTTATTGACCAGACATGGAAGGACCGGAGTTTGGAGATGAGTACGTCTTCGGAGATGCCCCTGCGAACTAGGACGCTTCCAAGTCACAATGCCTGTCGGTGTAGGCTTGATGGCATGGCCACCCGCTTAGCCCCTATGTTTTCCGCTACTAGTGTATCTGAGTGATTTGTCCTTAGGCCCTGTCTTGTGAACTTGACCCTTCGGTCATGTGTTGTAATAATCAATACTTGGATGTAAGACTCTTTTATACGGTATTTGTGTTCGGTGAGCATTGATCTCTGGGATCACTGAGCACGGCGATCCCGACTAGTAAGTCGGGGTCCCCACAGAGCTGGTATCAGAGCCATCTTGACTATTGGAAGCCTTAGGTAGCATGGACGATAGCCGAATCTATTAGTGCACATAAGCCTGAACCGAGAACCTGCACCCACTAAAAATCTCTAACCCTCTCCTCTACACCTTGTAGATGGCCGCCGTACCTAAGATGCTTCTGAGACGGGCTTTCCTCTGCTTTTGAGCGATAGCCTCGAGAAGTGTCAAGTACGTCGCACACCCATCTTCCTCTACCGCGAACACTGGGTCAACACCGACACCAAGGAGTATCACGTGGACGTGACAGTGAAGGCTAACGGCTCCCCAACTAGCTGGTTCTTTGAAGGGCCACAGATGGAGGATCTCATGTTGGCCGTGGAGATTGCGGCACGAGAGGCACTCGTGCGACTCCGCGACATCCTTCCTGAGATGGCTGACGAGCCAGCTACTCGTCACCTACCTTTTGTTAAATATAAGGTAGACGGGAGTTGGACACTCAACCCCTCATCCGAGGACGAGACGCCATTGAGGTTTCAGACCTACTTTAGTCTCTCCTCAGACACCTTGACACATCTTTTGATCAAGGAGTCGACTAGGATCCGCCAAGAGCTGCACCAAGTCAAGGACTTACTTCGCATGGAGAAGATGAAGAACCGCAAGGTTAAGAAAGAATAAGCACCCATAATATCACCTGGCTTTGCTTTCCGAGGAGGAATACCCCCGCTTCAGTCCGTTCCTCTTCATAGTCGTCGCTTAACTGCAGAAGAGTACACCGAACTCTTCGCCACCTCACCAACCAAGAGACGTCGAGATGGTCCGCTTCCTTCCCCCACTCCTTCAAGGAAGGGAAGCACAAATGAAGATGAAGATAGAGAGGAAGATGAAGACGAAGATCCCACGGAGATGGCTATGAGACCGCACAGTCGATCGCTTAGCAGCGTAGGCAACTAAGGATGTACCGAGTGTAGGAGTTCTTGTTCCAGGATTGTATGACCTCGGATGTTGTGTAAGCCTGTTGGATGCAAGTCGCATTCCGCCTTAGGCAGCTTGTGAGCGACTACATCGCTTGTTTCAAATTTAATGCAGTAGTTCTTTTCAAAACCACTCTCATAAAAATCTTGCACACTAGCACGACACTAGACCCCCTCTTTACTAGAACATCATCCCTTTCGAGTTCAACCAGTTCGGCAAATTGACCTGTCTGCTCCTCTGACAGGATGGTGAATGCAACTCGCAACAGCACCTTCGGCAACCCCGGCTCTGCCTCTTCAGGACAATAGCAGGGAACCAGAGGGGAAGCTCAAGGTGGAGATCACCACGAGCAGCAAGATGATGTTCCACCGCCACCACCTCCTCCTGAAAGCTTGACCATGGCTTAGTTCCTTCAAGCTCTTCGAGAGGAGCGTCAAGCCAACAATGACGCTATCCAGCAGCTGGCTCAAACCTTGGTGAACCACCCACCACAGAACGGGATTGGTAACAGTCTCTCAACTCTCTCTGAGTTTATGCGAACTACGCCACCCATATTCACGGAGACGACTGAACCCTTGGATGCCGATGACTGGATCCACACTATTTAAGAGCTTCTCGCGCTGGTCAAGTGCACTAATGACCACGAGAAAGTCCTCTATGCAACTCACTGTCTCGGAGGCACAACCAGAGCTTGGTGGGATGGATTTCAGAACATGCGAGCAGGGCAAGTCATCACTTGGGCAGTGTTGAAGGATGGATTCTGCGTTGCTCACATTCCTCCATGAATGATGACCATTAAGAAGCGAGAATTCCGAGCCTTAAGGCAAGGCAGTGGATTTGTCAAGGAGTATTTGCAGAAGTTAAACCTCCTATCAAGATACGCACCTGAAGACGTCAGCACTGAGGCTGCCAAAGTGGAACGCTTTATGGAAGGACTGCAGCAGTCGCTCTAGTATCAGCTGGTTATTTGTGAATGCCGGACCTTCAGCGACCTGGTTAATAAGGCTCTTATGTTGGAAGACAAGCGTCGTGCAATGGACGACACCCGCAAGCGCAAGCTAATGGGTAGTGGAGGACCGAGTAGCTCGAAACCACGACCATGGCAGTCATCCCCGGCAAGACCCAACTATCAGCAGCAACAGTACAAGTATCCGACATTTCGCCAGAATTACCAGCCTCAGCAGCAAGTCAACGCCAAGCCAGCAAGCACTCCGCCAAACAACGGTGGGGGCAAGACCAATCTTCCAACGCAAGTTACCTGTTTCGGGTGTGGACAAACAGGGCACTATTCCAGGCAGTGCCCCAACAAGAAACTCGATGCTCCGCGCCCGAATGCGCCAAATCCAGGCCAAGGAGCGCCAGGAAGGAACCAGACTCCCCGCAATCAGCACTATCACAGCAAGGGGCGGATTAATCACATTTCCACAGAAGAGGCGCAGGAAGACCCGGACTGCATTCTGGGTAAGTTCCTCATCAACTCTACCCTAGCAACAATATTGTTTGATTGTGGTGCTTCACATTCTTTTGTTACGCAAAAGTTTGCGGAAAAGTGTGGTCTAGAACCTACCTTGCTTCGTGGGCATATGTCAATTCAAACCCCGGGAGCAGTTTTGAGGACCAACCTAGGATGTAGGAAGGTCGGGATAGTTATGAATGGGACGAGCTTCTCAGCGGATCTCATTGTGCTTAAGTCGCAAGGCCTAGAATTAATTCTCGACATGGATTGGTTGGCCAAGCATCAAAGCATCTTGGACTATGCCAACAGGGCCATTACCATGACAAGTGACCAAGGGGTCAAAGTCAAGTATGTCTCTGTGCCAGTACCTGCTCGAGTACCACGAGTTAACAGCCTGTCAGAAGAAGGACTCGACCGAGTGCAAATAGTCTGTGAATACCCAAACGTCTTTCCTGATGAGCTACCAGGGATGCCTCCTGACCGAGATATCGAGTTCATCATCAAACTCACGCCCGGATCAAGGCTTATCTATAAGAAGCCTTACAGGATGGGATCCGAAGAGCTAGCGGAGTTGAAGAAGCAACTGGATGAGCAACTAAGGAAAGGTTTTATTCGTCCGAGTGCGTCACCTTGGGGATCACCTGTTGTCTTCGTGTCCAAGAAGGATGGGACAATCAGACTTTGCGTCGATTACCATTCTCTCAATGAGGTCACAATCAAGAACAAGTACCTGCTCCCCAAGATCAAAGACTTGTTCGACCAACTAAATGGAGCTAAGGTATTCTCCAAGATCGACCTCCGATCTGGATATTACCAACTAAAGATCCGCCCCGAAGACATACCGAAGACAACATTTGTGACCGGTATGGTCTGTACGAATGCACTGTCATGTCTTTTGGATTGAATAATGCTCCAGCTTACTTCAGGTACCTCATGAATAAGGTCTTCATGGAATACCTGGACAAGTTTGTCGTCGTTTTCATTGATGACATATTAATATTTTCCAAGTCTGAAGAAGAGCATGAGCAACACTTGAGGTTACTATTGGAGAAGCTTCGAGAGCACCAACTGTATGCCAAGTTCAGCAAATGCCAGTTTTGGCTGAACGAAGTTGGATTCCTGGGTCATACCATGACAACAAGTGGATTGGCAGTTGATCCCTCCAAGATTACCATGGTAACCAACTGGGAATCGCCAATCGATGTGAAGGAAGTCAGGAGCTTCCTCGGACTCGCGGGATATTACCGCAAGTTCGTAGAAGGATTCTCCCGCCTCGCGCGACCTATGACTCAGCTCTGGAAGAAAGGCAAGAAGTTCAAATGGACGCCGGAATGTGAAGCAAGCTTCCAAGAGTTTAAGAAGAGGCTAACCACGCCACGATTTTGGCCACTCCAGATATCAGCAAGGAGTTCGTGATATATTGCGATGCCTCAAGGACCGGGCTAGGTCGGGTTCTAATGTGGGATGGTAGAGTTGTGGCCTACTTGTCACGGCAACTGCGCCCTCATGAGGAGAACTACGCCACCCATGATCTCGAATTGGCAGCAGTAGTGCATGCTCTGAAGACATGGCGACATTACCTTCTGGGAAGCAATGTGAAATATACAGTAACCACAAGAGTCTAAAGTATATCTTCACCCAAAGGGAATTGAATATGAGGCAACGAAGATGGTTAGAGTTAATCAAGGACTACGACCTCAGCATTCAATATCACCCCGGTAAGGCTAATGTAGTGGCTGATGCCTTGAGCCGGAAGACCAGCACCTTAAACGTCAAGCTTAAGGAAAGCCAGCCCGCCTTATATGAAGAATTGGAGAACTTTGGGTTGGAACTAGTGGAATCTGGATTCCTAGATAACCTCGAAGTCAAACCAACGCTGGTAGACGACATCAACGGAGCCCAGAAGGTTCAAAAGAGCATTGAAGGTATCAAGAAGAACATTCAATAAGGCAAGGCCCCAGGATTCTTGGAGGATGATCAAGGAGCGGTGTGGTTTGGGAAACGTTTATGCGTACCCAACAATGCTGAACTCAAGGATTTAATCCTACGGGAAGCACATGATACACCCTACTCCATTCACCCCGGTGGTACCAAGATGTATCAAGATCTCCGAGGAAGATTTTGGTGGCACGACATGAAGAGGGAAATCGCGTCGTATGTGGCCAAGTGCGTCGTGTGCCAGCAAGTTAAGGCTGAGCATCAGCGACCCGCAGGGCTACTACAACCTCTCAAAGTGTCGGAATGGAAGTGGGACATGGTAGGCATGGATTTTGTTACCGGCTTACCAAGGTCTAGCAGGGGCCATAACTCGATATGGGTTGTTGTCGACCATTTGACCAAAGTGGACCATTTCATCCCTGCCAACACCACTTATGATGGGAACAAGTTGGATAGTCTATATATTGAGCGTATAGTAAGCCTTCATGGAGTTCCCAAGGAGATTGTATCTGATCGAGGCACGCAGTTCACCTCAAGGTTTTGGACAAAACTTCAAGAGGCCCTCGGTACCAAGCTCTCTTTTAGCACCGCCTTTCACCCACAAACGGGAGGACAAACGGAAAGGGTGAATTAGATACTCAAAGATAAGCTCCGCGCATGCGTCCTAGCACACGGAGCCAAATGGGAAGACTGTCTGCCGTTCGCTGAGCTTTCATACAACAACATCTACCAGTCCAGTCTCCACATGGCCCCGTTCGAAGTATTGTACGGATGGAAGTGCCGCACCCCGCTCAACTGGTCTGAAACCGGAGACGGGCTGATTTTCGGTCCAGAAGTCTTGCACAAGGCAGAAGAGAAGGTGCAACTAGTCCAAGAAAATCTGAAAGCAGCCAAGTCACGACAAAAGAGTTATGCTGACTCTCGCTCCAGGAATGTGGAGTTCAATCCCAGAGACCTAGTGTACCTCCATGTCACACCTCTCAAGGGAACTCGCTCCAAGGGGAAACTCGCTCCAAGGTTCATTGGACCATTTAAGATCACCGCAAGGCGTGGAGAGGTCGCTTATCAGTTGGATTTACCTCCAGAACTTTCACGTGTGCACACCGTCTTCCACGTGTCATAACTTCGGAAGTGTCTTCAAGCGCCAAGTCATCCCGATCCTTGCAAGGGAATTGACCACCAGGCCATTGACCTTCAGTCTGATCTCACCTACCGCGAGAGGCCAATCCGCATTCTCGACGAAGTAGAGCGATGCACCAGGAGCCGCACTATCAAGTATTTCAGGGTTCAATGGAGCAACCACACTGAATCCGAAGCTACATGGGAGCATGAAGACTATCTCCGATCTGAGTTTCTAGACCTTTTTAGCAACTAGCTTAGGAATCTCACGGACGAGATTCTTGTAAGGGGGATAGGTCTGTCACACCCTGTTTTTGCTATCACTTGTCTGTATTGTGAAATTCAGAGCTTGTTAAAACTTTTTCAAAAACTAATGTTGTGAATGCCATGATTGACATCGTATGCTTGTATGCTTGACCTTGTGAGGATAAAACCCTACATTCTTTTTGTATAACACTAATTTCCAAAAACCTTTGCTTATTTCAGATCAAGGTAAAACCCTACCTTAAGTTGCACTACATGCCCTTGATAGCAAGCAGTGCTTCTACTCATAGTTGGTAATGTGATTTTAACCTATCTTTATATTTCAAAACCACAAAAATAATTATTTTTGTAATTATTTTCCTAAGTAAATAACATGTCCATTTTTTACGCCAGAATTGGTATTCCAACATGGAAAAATACTTTTCTCCCTTAGAAAAATCTGATTAAATTTGGAGATGATCACAAGGACATATATTTTCCATACATAGGATTTTAAACCCCATTTTTATTATATTTATTGAATAAAACTATGAAAGCTATGTCTGTTTGTTTTGGCATTTTGAAATATTTCCAAAGGAAATATTCTCAATAAATTCCTAGAAACTTCCAGTAATATCCCTGAGCTCTATTTGGTGTCCACATAAAGTTTCACCTTGATCAAAGGTGAATAAGGACCCCAAATAACCCAAAAACCCTTCCTGTCCTGAATCAACTTAGAGCAACTCTACATGGCAAAGATTGTCAAATGATGCTAAAACTTTGCAGGAGTGCCTAATACGTTACATGAGGGTTCCACACCAAAAATGGGATTTGTGGGACTTAGTTTGCCCACACTCCCTTTGGAATGGACACATCTTGTCATATTGGAGTATTTTCAAGTTTACAAACCTAAACTTGTCCTTTGGAGCTCAAATTTTGTGAAACCCCATGGTTTACCACCAAATCCAAACCTGTTAAGTTGCAGCACCAGTGGTGGGGTGCAACCCCCTTAACCCACTGTCGAACACCTTCTGACAGTTAGGAAAAAGCCACCTTAGCCACAGCTCAACCAAACCCCTTTGCTTCAAACTCATAGATTCAGTGGCCAACATCTGTGTCTAAGCCTAGTCAACTGGCCCCTCACTGGTTCAAAGTGTAAAGGCCAGAAACCCCAATTTAGATTTCAGTTCATGACTGACAGCACCAGTATTTCTTGCCTCCCTTGACCAGCCGAAGCTCCAACAAGAACCAAATGGCTAGCTACACACCCAGCCAGTGCCAGGACATGCTAAACACGTCCAAAGTGCCTCAGAGCGCGCCAGCATGCCGTGGCATGCCAAAACTGCGCTCTCGGCGCGCTAAAGGGAGTCACCGAGGTGGGGGCGACGTTCTTGGCCAGTTCCAGCATCCCCCGAGATGTCCAACCTCCTCCCCGACAACCCTCCTGCGTCGAGCAAGCCTTAGGGCCCCTCCTCTAGCGCGCTAGAGCTCGTGCGATGCATGCCCCTGCGCACCAGAACCGGCCAAAGTTGCCCGGCCACGAATGCTTGACTCCTCTCTCTCTCCCTCTGCTGTAGATAGTTCGGGCAGTCCAAAACCACGTGCTGAGACCGTGGTTTCAACCCGAGCCTCTCTCTGCACCCCCATGCGCGCCACGGTGAGTCACCGGCAATCCCGAATCTACTCATCATCGCGGGACTATAAATAGCCCTCCCCCTCGCTCCGGCACCCCTCATATGGCTTCACGACGATTACTAGTACCTCCCTAGCCACCCCAGCAAACCAGAAGAGCCTCGGTGCTCGAGATCGACCGAGGCCCCTCTGCCTCGGAGCTCCGGTCGATCTCCGGCTACACGACGGCTCCTGCGCCCCTTGATCCACCAAACTAACCCTCTCGACCCTAGGAAGCTTTCCCCCAACTCGCCCGAGCATTTCCGTGCCTCTAGCCACCCCCTCGACCACCTCCCGAAACTCCTCCGTGACGGCCTCCTCATGGCCGGTGAACCCCTGCCTCCCCATCGTTGTTCCGACCACCAGCAGGTAGACGACAGTAAGGCGAACCCATTCCAGTCCTCGTTGCGGCATGAGAGCATCGGCAACCTCACCGGTGTCCTCCTCCTCCTCTCTGGCCAGAGGTAGGAGACGACCCCGACAGGTGTGCCCCACCTGTCGGTGGCCCAGCCTCCTCCCCCGTGCTGTCCTCAGCCATTGACCGCAGGGCCCCGCACGTCAGGTTCAAACCTGATGGCGCGCGCGCTTGGGCAGGCTGTCGGCTCGCCATGGGCCAGCCCAGCTCTGGCCCGAGCCAGGCCGGGAGTTTTAGCTGGTTTTCTTTCAATTTTAAACTTTGGTTTCTAAGATTTTTAAAAAACACATTTAACCAGTGTAAAAATATAATGTTTCCACTATTAGTCTTCTAAAAATATGTAGTATTTAATGATATGCTTGGATGAAATTCTTCAACAACTATTATATTTTTATTAACAAAAAGGACTAAAATGAAATAGTTTTGCTTCTGTTTGGTTAATTTCAAAAATATTCCTTCAAGGAAAATTTAGGCGAATATTTTTTAAATGATACCTTAGATTTATCAGTAATAAAGAACATTTTTAAAATGATTTTGTGATCTGTTTCTGTGTGAGCTATTTCTTATTTATTGTTTTATCGACGATAGAAAATCCATGTGACGAGGGAATCAGAGCAGAAGACCTCGAAGACCCCGGATACTTAGCTGACCAAGGCAAGCAACCCTTTGACCATGCCTGAGCATATGTTACTTTGCATGTTAAAATAGCAAGTATTCCGTTGCATATGATCATAAGTGCCGGTAATCATTTATATGATTTTACCGAAGGCTCCCACGGAGCACATGCATTGAGCTTGACCCTACCCCTTGAGGGTCCTGCTAATACCATGTTGACAAGTAAAGATAGAAGTAGTAGTATCATCAGCATGTTGTTGACATCAAGCAAGAGTTTACTAAAACCCCGTTGGGTGCCACTAATGCCCGAGGGTGATAATGAGTTAGGTGGTCACTTTTGGTGAAGTGATGCACCCGGTATTTGTGTGAGTATGGTTTCAGAAATGGGATTAGATTTATGATGTGTCGACCGTCCCAACCTTACCAGTACGACCACGTTGCCCCTCGTAGGACGGTGTTATGTTAATTACTCTGGTCGGTGCTAGCAAAGAGCCACATTACTAGTGGCGGGAGTGATGTGTGGTCACTCTCGTGATGGGGTCGTGCCAGGTAGGACGACTATGCCATTTTTATGAGTTCCAGTCACACAGTTGGTCCCCACATGGTTGGTACTGTCCAGAATTGGTGCTCGTAAGACGTACAACATGTGGGTTGGGTACCAATCGAGTGGACTTCTTTGTCTAGTATCGTCAGGGGAAAGGCATCGATCGGGTACTTACCTCGGGTATGTGATATACCGCGAGTCATGGATGACATGGAAGTTTCCCGGATCTCGTGGGTCTAGCGTACTACCTCTACAAAGTGTAAACTATTCGAATAGCCGTGTCCACGGTCAAGGACAGTTGGGAATCCTGCTTAAACTATGTCCAGTTATTTCCGCATAAACCAAGTGTGGGTGTGTGTGTGTGGTGTTGGGAAGGGTGTTGCTGTGACAGTAATGATATGACCAAGTTCGGTTACTTGGCATATAGAGTGAACCCGGATGGTTCAGCCCTCGACAGATATATTGATATCTATAACCTGTTCTTCAAAACTAATTCTTTAACTTGATGCATATTCATGATCATTCCACCTAGATGACTTACACCAAGGATGCATGATATTGTTATCCTTCACTTTCGTTGATTATATCATGGGCTGTTTGCGAGTACATTCAAAGTACTCGTTGACTTGCCACTGGTTATGTTATTGACGAGACATGGCAGGACTGGAGTTTGGAGATGAGTACGTCTTCGGAGACGCCCCTGCGAACTAGGATGCTTCCAAGTCAGAATGCCTGTCGGTGTAGGCTTGATGGCATTGGCACCCCTTAGCCCCTATGTTTTCCGCTACTAGTGTATCTGAATGATTTGTCCTTAGGCCCTGTCTCGTGAACTTGACCCTTCGGTCATGTGTTGTAATAATCGATACTTGGATGTAAGACTCTTTTATTCGGTATCTTTGTTCGGTGAGCATTGATCTCTGGGATCACTGAGAACAGCGATCCCGACTTGTAAATCGGGGTCCCCACAAAGGACAAGGTCAACTAGGTTAGGCGCAAAGGACCCGCCGTAATTGCGGCTCAACCCGAGCGGAAGCGCGGCTGTGAGCGGAGCGTGCTTGAGAAGGAATGCCACCCATTTTGCATCTACCATGACATGCACACCCACAACACCGAAGACTGCCAGGAGCTCAGGGTCTTTCTGGGCGAGCGGGTTTGCCGGTGCCCGGAGCACAATGACCGTGGTGCTGGTCAAGGCGGTGGCCACGGCGGTGGAAGATGGGACAGCCGCCAGGGCAAACCTCACAGTAACGGCTGGCGTGACCAGCCTCGTGAGATGCACCCTGGGGACAACACGCTGCTCTCTTCGCTGCCTCCACCGCCATCAAGGAGGAACAAGGACAACCAACGCGATGTGGAGGTCGGGGCCTATCAGGAGTCTCGCATGGTGGCTTGCATTCTCGATGATGCACATACCCCCTCGTCGAACCGCCAGTTCAAGCAGCTCTTTCGTGAGGTGAACGTTGTCCTCCGAGGCTGCGTGCTGCGAAGCCCCTCAAGTTGTTCGAGTATACCGTCACCTTCGACACCACGGACAGCCTCAAGTCTGTGGCCGTCAGTAACATGGCGGTTACCAAGATCCTCATGGAAGGAGGTGCAAGCCTCAACATGATCTCTGTCAAAACCTTCTACACGCTGCAGGTGCTGTATGACTAGCTGATGCCGACGAGGCCTTTCTCCGGGGTGACCGATGGCTTCACCACTCTGTTGGGGCAGGTCTGCTCCCTCGAGAAAATAGACTTTGATGTAGCTAACATTGGCCTCCTGTAAAATGCCATATTGGGCTACCCAGCGTTGGCCATGTTCATGGTGGCGACCCATCATGGCTACAAAGTACTCAAGATGTCGGGTTGCAGTGGAATCATCACCGACACCTGCAAAGAGAGGAACTTGATCTGCTCCCTCGAGCGCGCCTACACGGCCGCTCCAGCAGAGTATTTCAATGATGCTGGAGGCGATGTACCTCGCGAGGCCACACCTCCAAAGAAGAAGAAATTGCTACCCTCCTCTGGCTCTGCCAAAGTGAAGGATCTGGTGGCCGAAGCAAAGGTCACAAGCCTTGTGCATGATGCAGGTGCTTTCCCCCTTCCGGCATAGGAAGGCGCGCCCATCTCCTCCCTCGTGTCGGGCACGAGGGATTCCACCTGGAAGGCATCTGACGTGGCCGCTACATCAAGAGAGGTGCTCACGCACCACCTGGAGGAGTGTCTCAACGCACGCCCTCATGAGCAAGGGGTACGACGACGGGCGTTGGGGGCATAGAAGTTCACAACCCAAGAGATCAACAAGCTATGGGAGGCGCGTGCCATGCACGATGGGCGCCGCATAGAGAACTTCATCAGGAGGCGCATCATTCCCAAGGGGATTGTGATGGTGCACATGTGCATTGACATCGCAGGCCTCAATGGGGTCGCTTCCCGGAGATCCTTCTGGCCTGCGCACGAGGGGCTAGGCCAAGGAGCCCCCACTGACCGTATTGCATGCCTTTTGTCCTAGATAATGTTGTGACTACCTTTCAAAGGTTGGCGCTAGTATCACTAGCGCCTCACGTTGCATAGGGGCCTTGCGAGAACCCAGGGATGCGGGAGGCACTCGACCCCTGAGAGATCGGTCTTTGTGACGCGCTTCGTCAAGCGACCTGGAGCTCCCAAGACAATGTAGCCGCCATGTTAAGTTGTGTTTCACTCGAGATCAAGGGCACCCTTTAAGGTGCACTACCCTTAGGCATGAGGGCCCGCCGTCGCGAAGTTCGCACTTTTTGGTTGTATGGTCTCGTCCTTGCAGCATCACTAAATCCAAGTGACTGAGCTCTTAATGAAGGGCTTACCCCCGTATACGTCACCTCCTGGGGTCCTCGGTTCCAAACATCTTCGTGTAGTGGCCTCGCAATGGTCACCCGGTGTGTGTCGCCGCCATGTCACATGTTTTGTAAGCGTGCTAATGCGCGAAGAATGAGGCACAACCCGCCTGAAGGACGAGACTAGGATATCTTGAGCCTTGTGCCTCGGGTATCCGACACATCAGTAATTGTGGCCCATGACACTCTCACGTAATAATGAGGGGGTTGTACACGCCTCGGAGCCTTCAAGGTGGAATCCAACAAGAAGCCACGTTGTGGCCTCGGGAGGGGACTCCCGCCCACGCCCAAGTGGAAGTCCCCATGGTCCATGCTGGCGGAATTACTGTCGAATCGCGACTATGCCCACATCCAAGTGGAAGCCCCATGCATCGCGCTGGGGAGGATCGTCAAAGTTCCATGCTCGCCAGCTTCCCCGTGTACCTCGCACGGGAGGGCGCTAGAACACGGTGCCTGTGCTCGGGTTCATCCCCGCAGCACTGAAAAATCCAAGCGACCGAGCTCTATCTCGCGAGCTCACCCCCGTGCACGTCACCTCCTCGGGTCCTTTGTGTCCAGTTCCCGCACGACACCCAAGCGTAAGCAGGAGGGCACATGGTGCTCTGATCAATTCGTCCATATGGGAGTCACTTGCGTATCAAGGGGGGGTGCCTGAGCATCGCGACTCAAGATCTTCACTAGACATGTAGCCTCTCAGCCCCTGGTGACTCAGTGGCGGTTGAGATATGTGTAGAGTTGGGCCCTATCGATGCAGAGTACAAGGCCGTCATCACGGAATGCGAGCTGCTAGCGCATCAATGGGGGGTGCCTCAGCATCGCGACTCATGACCTTCACTAGTCCTATAGCCTCTCACCTCCTGGTAACCCAATGGCGGGTGGGATACGCGCATGGTTCGGCACCGCCGACGCAGAGCACAAAGGCTCGTAACGGTGAGTATTAGGGTCCTCGAGGAAGTTTCTTGCGCGTCAAGGGGGTGTTCTTGAGCATCCCGACGCAGGACCTTCACTAGTTGTGTAGCCTCTCACCCCTGGTGACCTAGTGGCGGTTGAGATATGCACAGGGTTGGGCCCTACCGACGTAGAGCGCAAAGGCTTCCGGAGGCGAATGCGAAGGCCCTCAAGCGAGTCGCTTGCGCGTCAAGGGGGGCGTACCTGAGCATCGCGACTCAGGACCTTCACTAGTCTTGTAGCCTCTCACCTCCTGGTGATGTAGTGGCGGTTGAGATACATGCAAGGTTGGGCCCTGCCGACGCAGAGCACAAAGGAAAGCAAGAGGAAACCAAGCGTGGAAAGAGACATTATGAATCAAAATAGTTTATAGAATCCAAACTATTCCATACAATAAAGATGTTGCCTGACGCCTCCTTGAGGCTAGGATAGTTTATTTCAGGGAAAAGCAGGGGGCTCCTCACCGGGCTCCTCGTGATCGTCACAGGACAACTTCTCGAGCAGCGTACGCAGGTGGCTCTCCATGATGGTTGCCAAGTCACCGCTTGACTCCTCAAGCACGTGGCCCATCACCTCTTTGAACTCAATGTGGGGATCACAAAGCAGGAGAGGACTGAAGACGTGTGTTGCTGCCACGGAGAAAAGGTCGCGGCATTCCTCCTCCAGGATGATGTCCACCTTCTGGGCCGCGCCCTCGAGCTCCTTCACGAGCCCCATAGAAAACTCGGTGTAGCCAGCATCCTGAGGAACAAAGGGAGACTCAAGAACCAGCCTGCAGATAGAGCTCAGGGCCTGGTAGGCCCGTAGTTCCATATAGGAGAGGCAACACGGTCCGTCACCGCCTTCACTTCTCATAAGCCAGGACCTCCTCTTGGCGTTGGCCTAGGAGACTTGTTTTGTGTGGGCATCCCGAGCGTCGGCCACCTCGCGCTGAAGCACCTTCAGGCACCCGCGCTCCGCGACTTGCTCGGCCATCGGCTTCGCTAGCTCAGAATTGCGGTCAACGGGCTTCACTTGATGAGCCTTGGTGGCTACCTAAAGCGCGTTTAAGCCAACCTTTGCTACTTCGCGGCGCTTGGCGAGCGTCTCATTCTCGACAAGGGCGCTCACGCACGCAGCCTACGCCTCGGCGACCTCCTGCTGACCATCCACGCAAGCAGCCTCGGCCTCACCTCTAACCTCCTTGGAGGAGGCCTCGAGTTGGAGCCACCCTGCGGCCAACCTCGTGTGCTCTGCGCTTAAGCGCACCTCGACGTCCCAGAAATCCATGTCATGCTAAGTGACCATATTCAGAACGTCGGTCAGGGCCACACGCCTCAGCAACGCGTCCTGGCCCATTGGGGTGAGGGCCTCTAGAGGTGTCGCTGCCCCGGCGTGGCCTGCTGCGGCAACCAGAATAGTCCCGACACCGCCTACTTGGGGCACCGGGGGCTCTGGGCATCCGTGACACGCTTGTTGTGGACGTTGCCTCGACCTCGAGGGCCCCGACAGTGACCGTGGCCTCGATAGTCGGCTCTGGGGGTTGGACCGCCACGGCCTTGGCTAGTGGCACTGGCGGCTGGGCCGTCACGGCCTCGACGTTCGTGCCACCTTGCCGCTTGGGGATGCAGTGGCACATGTGCGCCCGAGTACAGTGCCCATCTTGCGTAGGCTGCCTCTGTGCCCGTTGAGACCCCGACCAAGGTACGAGGGTGCCTTTGAGACTTGCGTACCCTTCGCCCTGGCGGTGGCCTTCTTCTTCTTCTGCTCGCCGCTGCCAGGGAGCTTGCACCGAAGAAGTGCTGGCTTGAGTAAACCGATCACGGATGGATAGCATGAGGATGAGGTAAGGTAATTACTCGTTCCCGGTGGCCCATTTCCTCTTCTTGTCGAGAGCGGGTGACGCGTCCTTGACACCTTCACGCGTCGCCCTGCCGCCGCCAAAGGGTTCCTGACGCGGTCCCGACGAGCTCATACTGGCCTCCCTCCTCCCTCGGGGCCTGAGGGGTCCCCCACAGAGGTACGACAATCATCGGGGGAGGCACCGCACCATCGTCAAGGGCTCCCATCGCCGGCGCATCGGCCATCGCCTTGGCCCAACCCTACTCCATCTCCTGAGGCCTCGGGATCCGGGAGGATCGCCTAGCGCCACTCATCTGTAGCAATGTTGTCCCCGAGATTGTGCATGGATGGATGGTGGTTGGGCGACGGAATCCGACCGGCGACCTGCTCAGCTTCTGTCGCCTACTAGTCCTGGTCGCTGTTGTCATCACGAGAGGATGACAATGTGATGAGCGAGCCCTTGTGCGGACCGACGAGCCCCCATTTGTCAAAGGCGGGCATTTCCGCGGCCATTCCCTCCATTTCATCGCAGGCGTACAACGGCTGCGTGGCTTGCGGGAGGTCCTCATGGGAGGGGCCTAGTAGAGCCCCCAAGGCTCCATCCAGCTCGTCGTGCGTCATGCCGCTGACGTGCAGGCGCATCGGTCCCCTCCCCCCGGTCCGCGAACTCCCACAAGGGGCACGATGTGATGCCTCAGGAACTCCTTGATAATCATCATCCCCATCAGGTGGACCTCTGCAAGGGAGGCGGTTCTCTCCAGGACAGGCCCTGCCCTCGGGTCGGTGAACTTCATGTGACTCCACCTGGAGGTTTGCTCAGGCGGACTGAGGGGAGTCGCCAGGAGCGGGCTCTCCTGACGCGTGTATAGAAAGACCCAGTGGCGCCGGTAGCTTTCCACCTTCTTCCCGGCCTTCATGTGGGTGCCAACGCCGACTACGTCTATGAAGGATACGCACGCGGAACACTGGCTCTTGGCGGTGAACCACAAACTGAATATGTGGCGGAAGAGTGCCACCGAGGGCCTCACGCCCACGAAGGCCTCGCAGTAAACGGCGAAGATTGCGAGGAGGAGGACGGAGTTTGGTTGAAGGCGTCGGGCTCGGATCTGGTAATGGGAAAGGATGGAGTAGAAGAAACCAGAGAATACTGAGACCAACCCAATGTAAATGCTATGGAGGGAGAAGTGGTAGGAAGTCTTCACCGGGCTGCTCGGCACTGCTGAGCCCAGCCATATGGTGGTTTCTCCCCCTCGTTCGTGTTGCCGGCCACTAGCGGGAGCACCGGGCCCAGGTCCTCCACCTTGGAGATGCGGGAGGGTGTAAGAGTAGGCCCGATAGCGGCAGGTCTCACGGTGGAAGCCGCGGCCTTCCTGTTCTTACAGGCGGGCGCCATCCGTGGACCCGAGCCACAAGAGAGGAGAGAGTGTGACTCGGTTGGAGATTGGACCTAGCGCGTCCTTGTGCGGAGGAAGAAGATCCCGATAGGTGGGAATGGCGTGAAGGTGAGTAATGACGGCTCCACCCCGCGTGTCTGCTTTATGTCAACTCGGGCAGATGCGAGAGCACTGCAAAAAGGCGGGTGCCCGCGTCCCGTCCCGGGCCACGCGTTCGGCCTGCCCCGCAGGTGGTGAGAGATTACACTGTCTCGCCCCCTTGAATGCCAAGTTATAAATGTCGCGGGCTGACGGGCAATTGTTGGGGCTGTGGGACTAGGGGTACCTAGGCCCGCCTGCCTACTGCCCAAGGCCTGTTGGACGCTACATGCCTATGGGTGCTCCTTGTTATGGCCCAGGGGTCTGGCCCTTGTGAGGGCTCTCCTCGCGACATGTTGGTCACTGAGTTCCCGTGAGCCTCGCATCAAGGAGATGCCTCCTGACGATCCTCCCCTAAGGGGCAAACTTATCGAGAGTGGCCTTGTAACGACTAGGATCTGGTCCTTTCCAATGTAGGGAGCGAGGCATCGAATTGGAAAGAATTGCATCTAAGCGTTTCGCAAGCACGGTAACATAGCACAAACATAATAATAGAATGACAGTTAGGGATTCAACTGCCATCTCATACATAATATCAGAGTTTACATCAGGCATTCAAACAAGGTAGTTCCGCTACGCACTACAAAACATGAGAAATGACTATGCTACCCTGCATGCTTGCCCATGATCACGACCACGCCTCAGTCTTCTGGATAGTTCACGTACAGGCGGTCGTTCTCCTCATCGTACTGCCACGCCAGCTGCGTGCCGTCGGGATCACCTGCGTCAGGGGTACCTATACCTGTTGGGGGTGTTGAAGGAATCTGTGAGCCATGGGAACTCAGCAATCTATGACCTCGGTGCCAGAACTAGTCAAGTTATTAGGTAAGGAAGGTCTAGTGGTTAGATTGCAGCATCCTAAGTTGTATGGTGGCGAGCTTACGTAGAACAAGTATTTGAAGGTGGTCTATACTAATGATCGATGACTAGCTGATCAAGAAGTGATCCTGAACACCTACTTATGTCAATCATGAACCCACCATGTTCCCGAGCGAAGAGAGGTCTTCGAAGGGGACAGTCACGGTTACGCACTCAGTTGGCAATTTTATTAGATTATGTTCAAGTTATCTATAACAGGATGTTAACAAATATTCCAAGTTGACACATAACTGCGGGCACGGCTTTCCGAAAGATTAAACCGTGCAGGGGTGCTCCAACTAGTCCATCACAAACAGGCACGGGCTGCAAAGCAATCCTCTATCACGAATCTCGTGATCTCGTCGGATTCCTTAGAGGAAAACCTCAACTCTAGGGAGAACCAAAGCTTCACCGAGATTCCTATACGCAAGATATATCGCTAAGGTAAGACAAGACTACCAGGACCTCCCGTCGTGTCGACGACCCCGATAAGAGCCGCGTATCTCAGTCTCAGGACATGACGGATGGAACTAGCTACGAGAACCAAACCTCAAGTTTCCTTGTGGGGGCCCCGCAGGCAGACCAGGTTGGACCAACACTCATGAGGAGCACTGGCCCGGGTTGTTGATTGAAATACCTTGGGGTGATCATTCCCTATGCAGATTATTAAGTGATTAGGAAATTAACACCAATGTTGGGTCCTGCCGGACAAGTCTTAACGCTACGCGATTTGTCAAGGGGGTCCCCATAACAACCCCGAACGTGTTAGGAGCGATCAGTTATGGAATTAAACACCGGTAGCCGGTAACTATGGCGGCAATAACGGAACAAAACACCCGGCAAAAGGCTAGGCCTCCCGTTATTTACCAAGTATATAGGTGCATTAATTAAATAACAGATTTAGCATAATGATATCAAGCTCATGTTATCAAATGAGATAAACCACCTGCCACTAGCAATGCTAACATTAGAAGCTTAGCAAGGCCTACTTAGCCATTTAAGATTTGCTAGGAAGGGATAAGTGTTTGGGTTTCATGGCAAAATCAGGAGGCAATTATTTCAGTGGTAGGCAGCGAGCATATGACGGAAGAAACATAATCTAGCATAACAATTCTAGAGATGGAGTCAAGGTCATATCATCTTGCCTGTGATGTCCTCAGCTTGGAACTGCTCTTGTTCGTCCTGCACGTACTCTCCCAGATCCATGTACTCGTTCTCCAATCCTGGTGCTACCCAACATAAGAATAGCATCCAATGAAAAACAACACAACAAGATGCAACAAGCACATGATGCCTGAGATGAAAATGAACATGCATCTCTATTCTATGCACTAGCACAAGCATGAGAAGAAAATACAAGCTACTGGACAGAACTGCACTCTAAGCTATCTTGACATGCATGAGGATGTCATGAACAGATGCGTCACGCGAAAACGATGCATAAACATATAAAGAACGTAACGATCGGAGCTACGGATCAACGGGAAACAACGAAACAAGAAATGAAGTCCTACGTATCAAAATCATCACCACACACTCTAATGGCATACTTGTGGTATTCCCAGGTTGCCATATCACAAAACAATCAAGTATGTATGGGGTGGTGCATAGAATATCACCACACGATCAACTATGCACTCACAAGCATCAAAACATCAAAACTATACATGCTTCCATAAACAGCATCATAGCAGTTTGAGGGCGACATGCAAAGCACCTACAGCCACCCAAATATGCCAAATAAGATATGTGGCAGTAGCTATTCAAAAGCTCTACAAGCACAAGCAAAAATATAATACAAAGGAGTTTCACACACAAAGTTACACAGCTGCTAACTTGGACAAAAATATCAGTTTTCACGGACTTAGCGAAAATTCCAAATTCTCACTAGTTGTTTATGCTTTCACGCATTTTGACAGCACCCAAAACAATATCTACAGGACTCCAAATGGAATGAAAATTGACAGAGAGCTAGACAAACACAAAAGCTACAACTTTCCAGTTGATAGCAAGGGCTGATTCCCAACACATGGACTTCTACAAGCACAACAACAAGAGAAGAAAATATAAGCAGATTCTCAGACTTAGTGAAAATACAGATTTTCACTAAACTGGAATTTCAGCCACATGCCTACTTTGACTAGGCACAACTTGCGCATATGAACTCCTAAGCATGAAACAAAACCAACATGTTGTAGAGGGGTTCACCCTCCACTGCCACAACAAAGAATCAACCTCTTGGGCTCATCACAATACATGGAACCAAGCTCTAAACATGGAACAAAACTGAAATATGAAATTTCCACAAAGTGTTCCAAAGTGGAAACTGAACCCACCATTCGATTCCTGGGATGATTCTACCCCAAAAACATATATAATACATAGGCACTTGCATAGAATAAATGGGCACAGACTAGAAAGGAAAATCTACATGGAATCACATAGAGTGAATAGTGCATCATCACATGTGCTTCTCACTAGAACATTACCTACACAAGCAATTGCACACCCTCACAAGTCCAATGGTGCATATGAGGGGTATAACTCATGTCCATGTGCCTTAGCACAACACCACACACTCACTTACAACAAGCACACACATAATATCACCAACACATGCTAGTTATCACAGCACACTAGCTAACACTCACTTATGCATTCCTACACCTACACATACACTTGCACATGTGCTCATCAAGACACTCCATGTCTTGGGCATGTGTGAGGCACCACACACAAGCACACCACCACACATACAACACCTATATATACACACACACAAGGTATGTGGGGGGGGGGGGCCCACACACATCCATACACATCAGTTGCACAAGCTAGTGATTAAGATCACTCTCATACACAAAATCACACCCTACATATATATGGCATATAGATCACAAATAAACTTGCACTCAAACCTACACATGCATCACTAGCTCACACACATTATCACTAGCACAATCAAATGCCCAAACATCACCTACACATGCTATCTCAGTCACCATCTCATGCCTAGGAGAATACCTACTAGTGGGAGGCAAATATGAATGCCACACATACTTTATAGCACACCACAACAGCTACATATCAAACAAAAGGAAAATAGAAAGAAACAACAAAGAAAAAAATAAAAGGAATGGGTGGTGGATCAAACCAAGGACTTCCTCGTTCCCCACCTGCAACTAGTACCACTGCGCTATGGAACAGACACTTGACAGGAACAGAGAAGACAAGTTGGTTAAGCTGATCCTATGCGCTACTATGCCCAAAACCAGGAATAAAAAGGGGGTAGCGCCTGCGGGACTCGAACCCACGCCCTCGATCCAACACAACCACTGCATACCACTACGCTGCGCTACAGATACTTGACAGCACACGGGGAAAGAACAAGGTAAACTACTGCAGCCGCTCTGCTCTGCTATGCACAGCGAGCCGACGACAGAGACGTCGCCAAAGCATGCTCTCTATTCTTACTGCTGCGCGAGGGGGAGTACACCTATGCTTGCTCTCCAACCGCGCTATTGGAAGCCCCTGAGCACCGACGAGCCGAGCACACCACACACAAGAACATCCATGGCCTACTGTTCTCTTCCTTGATCAGAGAAGTACGACAACGATCTCTACGCCGCATCAACCAAGGGGGAAGGGGAAAGAATCTAGGCTCACCTAGGGAAGAAGAAGGGGGCCAATCGGGGAAGAAGGAGTCGCCTGGAGAAGAACGAAGACGCCCTCAAGATGGCCTTATGCAGAACCGATGTAGAGGAAGGAGTTCACTGGGAACACGCCGTTGACGTGGTCCTATCCGCCGCTGTGGTCGCGCCCCGACCTCAACGGCGGCGGGAATGGAGCGCGGGGTCCTGCCCCGAGCCCCCTGACATGGCTGCCGGCGCCGAAGACGACGAACGCGCGGTGGAGGAAGGTGACGCTCTTCTGATCCCTCTCAGAACCCTAAGCTACAGAGCTCTTACCTGGGGGAAGGAGGAGATGGAGGAAGATGGTGGTGGCGCAAAGAGGGGAAGCGTGGAACCCTAGGGGAAGGAGGCACGCACACCGAGACTATATGGGGGCTGCGGATGGGACGGACGGCGTCAAGCCCCTCGGCCTCTCTGTGTAGACTAACAGAAAGCATGCACATGGCGACGACGGCGCCAGGAAGAGGATGTCGTGCCGCTTGGGCTGGCGCTAGGGAAAGAGAGAAGAGCGATGGGCCTGCTAGTGGGAGGAAGCCCACTAGTGGCGCCAGATAAGAGAGAATAAAACCTCTGGGGTTTTATTAATTACCAAAAGAACAGAGAAAATAAAATAAGCCAAGGCAAATCTGATGATGCTAAAAATAAAGCAAACATAACCCTCGTCATAAGAAATTATGACCTATTTGGATAAAATAGAAAAGAAATATTTCGAGCAATTAAATATTTACAAAACATCATTTATATGATCTGTTTTAGGAATATTTGCACCTTTAAAATATAGATTCAATACAGCAAATACATAACTTCACATCCACCACAAAATATCCTAAATCATGGGGATTTTTAAAACAGGTAAGGAACAAGTGAAATTTGACCTTGAGATAAAAGAGAGGAGGAAGTTTTTAAAACCCTTGTGCAACCAACATAGTTTCTCCTACTCTCAAATGCATTCATATCATTTCACATAACACCACACCAACACATATTCATCACATCACATCACACATGGATTCACAAGCACAAACAAAAGACAAGGATTAATGGAATGCAAGTGATGCATGCTTACAAGGAAAGGCAAGACAAGGTGAGACATGAGATGACACATGCAATATGCTCTCATTGCTATGACAAGATGGACCCACATAGAGAAGGTTCCAAATAAGGCAAGATACACTCTTGGGGCATTACAAACTCTCCCACACTACAAAAAGATCTCGCCCCGAGATCTAAGACTGAAAGAACTCCGGAAATTTAGAACGGAGGTGATCCTCGCGTTCCCAAGTAGCCTCTTTTTCGGAATGGTGTGACCACTGCACTTTGAGAAATTTGACAGTCTTGTTGCGGGTCTTGCGCTCAGTCGCCTCGAGAACTGCAACTGGATGGTCACGATAGGATAGGTCGGGTTGAAGGTCGATGTCTTGAAGATGAACTGTACGCTCGGGAGTCTTGAAGCATGTTCGGAGATGAGAGACATGGAACACGTCAAGCACATTTGCAAAGTTTGACGGGAGATCGAGCTGGTACGCAAGGTCGCCCCTCTTGCCAACAACTCTAAAAGGACCAACGAAACGAGGCGCAAAGCTTCCCTTTGATGCCAAAGCGTTGTGTACCCTTCATAGGGGACACCTTGAGATAGACGAAGTCATCAAGCTCAGAAGACATGTCATGATGCTTGCTATCATAATAGCTTTGCTGACGGGACTGCGCTGCTCTACGATTATCTCGAATGACCCGACACATCTCTTCAGCTTCTTCTATCAAGTCATTCCCAAGAATCTGACAGTCGCCGGTCTCAGACTAGTTGAGCGGGGTACGGCACTTCCTACCATTGAGAATTTGGAACGGAGCTTTGCCTGAACTAGCTTGATAACTGTTGTTATACGAGAACTCACAAAAAGGCAGGCAATCTTCCCACTTCATGCCAAAAGAGATAACACAGGCTCTCAGCATATGCTCAAGAACTTGATTGACTCGCTCCACTTGACCACTAGTCTGAGGATGAAAAGCTGTGTTGAAGCGTATCTTTGTGCCCATCGCAGACTGAAAAAAATCCCAGAACTTGGAAGTGAAGATACTTCCGCGATCCGAAGAAATCATCATAGGCACGCCGTGCAAAGACACTATCCTAGAAGTGTACAACTCTGCAAGTTGAGCTGCCGAAATGGATTCCTTGACTGGAAGAAAATGAGCCACTTTACTCAACTTGTCGATGACGACGAAGACGGCATCATTACCCTTTTTGGACTTCGGAAATCCGGTGACGAAATCCATCTCAATATGATGGAACTTCCACTCGGGAATGGGCAATGGATGCAAAAGGCCTGCTGGACGTTGATGCTTTGCTTTCACCCTTCGACATACATCACATTCATTTACGAACTGAGCAATCTCACGCTTCATGCGAGTCCACCAGAAGGTCTGTTTCAAGTCCTGATACATCTTGGAGCTTCCTGGATGTATTGAGAGCAAGGAGTTATGAGCTTCTTCCATGATTACCTTTCTGAGATCACCTTTCGGAACGACAAGACGATCCTCAAAGAACAACGTGTCTCTGGCATCATCACTGAAGCACTTATATTTGGGAAGTCCCTTTGCCACGCCAATCATGACTTTCTTCACCATTGCATCAAGAAGTTGTGCTGCTCGGACCTGATCTTCCAAGGTAGGAGAGATCTGAAGATTTGCAAGAAATCCCTGAGGTACTAACTGAAGGTTGAGCTTTGTGAAAGACTCACAAAGGTTGAGATGTCTGGAGAGGTTTCAGAATGAGGCTGTTGTAGAACACTTGGTAAGGCTTGGAATCATCTGGAGGAACCAAGACTGGAGTAGAGGTGAGCTTCTCTTTGAGTGTGTCGAAGGCCAACTGAAACTCTGGAGACCAAGCATACTTCACACCTTTCCGAAGAAGATTAGAGACCGTCTTAGGAATCTTGGAGATGTTCTCAACGAACCTTCTACAATAGCTTACAAGCCCGAGAAAGCTTCGAAGTTGCTTCACATTCTGCGGAGCCTCCTGCTACTTCTCAAACAACAACGCCAGAAATTGACACGTTGACGGTGACTGGGCTTGCCTTGAAGAGGAAAGGGTGATGCAGCATAGGAGCAGTAAGTATTTCCCTCAGTTTGAGAACGAAGGTATCGATCCAGAAGGAGGGTCTCGTCAAGTCAAGAGTACCTTCGCAAACACAAACAAGCTTGCACCCAACGCTTCAAAGGCGTTGTCAATCCCTTCAAGATTGTATGCAAAGTGAGATCTGAAGGCGGAAAGTGCAACAAAGGAAAAAGTGTAAGGCTGAAAATATGGTGTGGAGTAGACCCGAAGGCCATAGTGTTCACTAGAGGCTTCTCTCAAAAAAGCAAATATCATGGTGGGTGAACAAATTACTGTCGAGCAATTGAAAGAACCGCGCAAAGTCATGACGATATCTAAGGCAATGATCATACATATAGGCATCACGTCCGAGACAAGTAGACCGATACTTTCTGCATCTACTACTATTACTCCACACATCGACCGCTATCCAGCATGCATCTAGTGTATTGAGTTCATGACGAACAGAGTAACGCCTTAAGCAAGATGACATGATGTAGAGGGATAATCTCAAACCAATGATGAAAACCCCATATTTTTACCCTTGATGGCAACAACACGATGCGTGCCTCGCTACCCCTTCTGTCACTGGGTGAGGTCACCGCACGGTATGAACCCAAAACCAAGCACTTCTCCCATTGCAAGAATCATAGATCTAGGTGGCCAGACAAAACCCACAACTCGAAGAGAATTACAAGGATATGAAATCATGCATAGGAGAGATCAGAAGAAACTCAAATAAGATTCATAGATAATCTGATCATAAATCCACAATTCATCGGATCTCGACAAACACACCGCAAAAGAAGATTACATCGGATATATCTCCATGAAGATCATGGAGAACTTTGTATTGAAGATCCAAGAGAGGGAAGAAGCCATCTAGATACTAACTATGGACCCGTAGGTGTATGGTGAACTACTCACGCATCATCGGAGAGGTCATGGTGTTGATGAAGAAGCCCTCCGTATCCGAATCCCCCCTCCGGCAGGGCACCAGAACGTGCCCCAGATGGGATCTTGCGGGGACAGAAGCTTGCGGTGGCGGAAAAGTACTTTCGATGATCTCTTGATTGTTTTTGGGATTTTTAGGGAATATATAGGCGCAACCCCTAGGGTAGAGGGCGTCCAGGGGGCCCACAAGCCTGTGGGCCACAGCCTCCACACTGGCCGCGGGGTGAGGGCTTGTGGGGCCCTTGGCCCCCCTGCCTTGGCTCCCAAGTCTCCTGATCTTCTTCCGTTACGGAAAAATTCTTTTCGGGGATTTTATTCCTTTTGGAATCCGTTTCAAAATCTCCGCTGAAAGGGGTCAATAACATGGAAAAAACAGGAACTGGCACTTGGCACTGAGTTAATAAGTTAGTCCCAAAAAATATATATATAAGGCATGCAAAACATCCAAAGTTTGACAAGATAAGAGCATGAAACCATCAAAAATTATAGATATGTTGGAGACGTATCACCTCCCATTCAACAATGGCATGCACCTTCGACGGATCAACTTTGATGCCCTCGGCAGAGATGATGTGCCCAAGATAGACCACTTCTTTCAACCAGAACTCACACTTGGAAAACTTGGCATACAATTTGTACTCCCTCATCTTATCAAGCACCAATCTGAGATGTTCTTCATGTTCTTCCTCAGTTCCAGAAAAGACCAGAATATCGTCGAGATAGAGCAAGACAAAGTCATTCTTGAACGGAGAGAATATGTAGTTCATCGATCGATAAAATGTCGGAGGAGCATTTGCCAGACCAAAAGACATGACCGTATACTCATACGAGCCAAAACTAGTCCCGAAAGCAGTCTCCGGAATATCCTCTTTGCGAATGCGAATTTGATGATAGCCCATTCTGAGATCGAGCTTGGAGAAGATCTTAGCCCCTTTCAAATGTTCGAACAACTCAGTTATGTTCGGAACTGGATATTTGTTCCTGATTGTCTTCTTGTTCAATGGACGGTAATCAACAAACAACCGGTCTGTGCCATCCTTCTTCTTGACAATCAGAACTCCACATCCCCACGGAGATGAGCTCGGTCTGATCAAACCCAAATGCTCCTGCTCATCGAGTTGCCTCTTAAGTTCCTTCAACTCTTTTGGACCCAATTTGTACGGCCGTTTGCACACATGCTGAGTACCTGGTTCAAGCTCAATGACAAATTCAACTTCTCGGTGCGGAGGCATGCCTGGCAGCTCTTCTCGAAACTCATCTTCATATTCGCAGACCACTCGGACTTACGAAATAGGATTAATCTCGCCCTTTTCATTCAAAGAGAACAGACGGATTGTATCATCGTGCGCCGCGAATATAATCACGTCCCCCGAAGAGTGAGTAAGCTTCACTTCTTTAGCTTCACAATCAATCGATGCCTTTTTCATGGCCAGCCAGTCCATACCAAGGATCAAATCAATGTCGGAATTGCCCAAGACAATAGGAGACGCAAGAAAAGAATAACTGCCTATCTTGACAGAAGCACCCGGAACGAACAACTAAGAGCTCATCCGCATACCCGGAGACACAACTTGCAATGACTTGGGTAAAAACTCGGTCGCAATATTATTACCAGATGCAAAGGAATATGACCTGAAAGAATGCGATGCGCCATAATCGAACAACACTTTAGCAGGAATATCATTAACGAGGAGGTTACCCGTGATCACATCTGACGAGTTCTCTGCCTCAGCTGCATTCACCATGTTGACACGAGAAGACCTCGGGTTGAACTTCACGAGAGCATTGCTTGGAGGTTTCCATGGAGGAGGAGGAGGCAGACGGAGCTGAGAAGTGCACTTCTTGACATAGTGACCCTTCTGCCCACACTTGTGACAAGTAACCTCTGCTGGTTGACGGTACTGTGTCTGAGGAGGCCCTTGCTTCTGTTGCTGGAATCTCTGCTGAAAGACTGGGTTGGGTGGGTGGATAGAACCACGGCCACCAGAATGCTTGAACTGCTGTGTGTGCCGACGAGGATGAGGAGACACCCAAAACTTCTGTTGCTTTTGAACCACCTGAGTCAAAGACGAGCTGGAATCTCTGAAGCGCTTCTTAGAATTCTCCACCCTAAGCAAAGCTGCCTTAGCCCTGATAGCTAAGTTGTAGAAGTTACCGAACTCCTCACGATCGTGCAAAGCGAGAGCTAACTGCAAATCTTCTTTCAAGCCACCTTTGAACTAATAAATCTTGCTCTTCTGATCAGGGATATCCTGCAAGGCGTACCGGGCTAGCTCGTGGAACTCGACATTGTACTTGTACACGGAGTTACCACCTTGCTTCAAGCGCCTGAACTTATCACGCATTTTATCCACGAAGCTGGACGGAATGTAGTGGGATCTGAAGTCACGGCAAAACTCATCCCAAGTGATCACTCTGGCACACCCTTGGAATCCTTCAACTGTTGCCACCAGATAGATGCTTGCCCCTTCAGCTGGAATGTAGCAAACTTAACGAAATCCTCAGGACGAACATTGCTGCATTCAAAGTGCTTGTTCATGTCACGGATCCAATCCTCAGCATCAAACAACTGGTCACAGGAAGTGAAAGTCTTTGGCTGATTTGACAGGAACTGACTCATATTAGCAAACTGATTGCCACCATGCTGGAAATTGCCTTGCTGCTGATTATCCCTCTCTTTCAACAACTTTAGCAGCATCTGAGTGTTTGAATTAGTAGCAGCCATCACCGCTTGCCAAGCCTCTGCAGGAGGAGGCAACGGCGGAGGAGGATTCTCCGGAGGAGGATCTGGTGGCGGCACATCCTCACGCCCTGGACTCTGACGAGTTGGTGGAGCGATCCTTAAGACGGAAACACATTAGCCCATAGAATAAGTTGACTGTAAAGCTGAATCAAAATGCAGGAATATCTGAATAGGAATATTAGCAACTTCACTCGAACAAAATAGTAAGAATTGCTCAGAACAAAGTGACGGTCGACAAGATTCTGATTAAGACAACTCCAAACAAGTATGAGCTAGAACTGCTTGAAACAAACATATGATCGAGATTTCATTCGATATCTTCGTGCATCAGATCGCACGGGCTCGAATTTATAGTAGCCATCCTGTGCAAGGTAGTGCACACGACTTATGAAGTATCCCCGAGTCATAGCGAGCTACAAGGACTCTTTAACACACAACGAGAACCGTTGTAAGACTACCGTGAACAAACACACCCACTGAATATCGAATCCCAACCTCACATCATGCATCTATAGGAAGATTGTCCTATAAGTTACAACTTGATATCCGACCTATGAATTCCCGAAATATCTGGTCATGCAATCTGGTACACGGATACAAGGAGTAATAATAACACAACTCCTATACTAACCCATCCACTGTATCACATCCGTCAACACATAACCAGAATCTCGGACCTTCATCTACAACAGACCCTCGTGATCACAACAATACAAAGTATGGTAGTACTCCCGAACAATCTGCACCAGTACTGGGGACATCGGGGTTATCTCACCACTACTAGTATTGAAGCAATTACGAACATCCTTCGTTCTTAGATACTCAGAAATATAAATGATGGTGATGTGCGCAAGAATCCCCTGGAGCTCAACTCCCCAGAAGAAATCAAGGTAGAAAGGAGGCACCAAGACAGAACTCTGTCACATCGAAATCATATAGATTTCAAAAATACCCGCGTGATCCTAAAAACAATTGAGCGAGAAGAGGAGTAGAATTAAGATTTCCTAAGATGGGAACCTCACCGGAAAATGGAAGAGGAGAAAAAAGAATCCTACTCTCCGATATAACTAAGACTCAAAACATTATACTAGACTCGAATCGGCCAAGTACGATCACACAAAGGCTCCTATGGTCGTAAGGCTCTGATTACCAACTTGTAACGACGAAGATGTGGTCCTTCCCATTGTAGGGAGCGAGGCCCTGAATTGGAAAGAAGCGCATCTAAGCATTTTGCAAGCACGGTAACATAGCACAAACATAATAATAGAATGACAATTAGGGATTCAACTGCCATCTCATACATAATATCAGAGTTTACATCATGCATTCAAACAAGGTAGTTCCGCTACGGACTACAAAACATGAGAAATGACTATGCTACCCTGCATGCTTGCCCACGATCACGACCACGCCTGAGTCTTCTGGATAGTTCACGTAAACGCGATCGTTCTCCTCATCGTACTGCAACGCCAGCTGTGTGCCATCGCGATCACCTGTGTCGGGGGTACCTATACCTGTTGGGGGTGTTGAACGAATCTGTGAGCCATGGGGACTCAATAATCTATGACCTCGGTGCCAGAACTAGTCAAGTTATTAGGTAAGGAAGGTTTAGTGGTTAGCTTGCAGCATCCTAAGCTGTCTGGTGGCTAGCTTATGTAGAACAAGTATTTGAAGGTGGTCTATACTAACGATCGATGACTAGCTGATCAAGAAGTGATCATGAACACCTACTTACGTCGATCATAACCACACTGTGTTCCTGATCGAAGAGAGGTCTTTGAAGGGGACAGTCACGGTTACGCACTCAGTTGGCAATTTTATTAGATTATGTTCAATTTATCTATAACCAGATGCTAACAAATATTCCAAGTTGCCACATAACCGCGGGCACAGCTTTCCGAAAGATTAAACCCTGCAGGGGTGCTCCAACTAGTCCATCACAAACGGGCACGGGCCGCAAAGAAATCCTCTCACTACTAAAATTCAGAAATTTGCCGTCTGCCAAGGCGGACGGCAAAGGGTGCAACCACAGACGGCAAAGGCTTTGCCGTCGGTCAGCTGACGGCAAAGTAGACGGCAAAAAAAATTCGGTGAAGAGGTTCTTTGCCGTCTGCTTTCCCAAAGCGGACGGCAAAGAATCTTTGTCGTTTGGGGGCAGACGACAAAATAAATGGGACGACACATATTTGCAACATCCCCGTTAAGTGTTAACGACATGCCTCCTCTCTTTGCCATCTGCCTTCCCCCCTTTGCCATGTGGGGGCAGACAGCAAAGAGGGGAGAAAGAGGGGGCAGATTCCCCCCTTTGCCGTCTGCCTTCCCCCCTTTGCCATGTGGGGGCAGACGGCAAAGAGGTTAGAGAGAGAGGGGGCAAATCCCCCCCTTTGCCGTCTGCCTTCCCCCCTTTTCCATGCGGGGGCAGACGGCAAAGAGGGGAGAGAGAGGGGGCAGATTCCCCCCTTTGCCGTCTGCCTTTCCCCCTTTGCCATGTGGGGGCAGACGGCAAAGAGGGGAACCAACCCCTTTTTTATTTATTTTTTGTTATATCCAGCATTTTTAACAATAATCAGGATATATATATATATTTTTTACATAAATAAATTTCTTTCCGTACTCATAACCATATTAAAATAACCTCTTATATCCAGCTTTCATGTTGCATCCGTACCAAACCATATATTACACCAGTTTCATCCACGTGCATACAAAGTTTCATATATTCATATACTACAATAGTTTCAGTACAACCCATGGTACAAGAAATCATCTTCAAGCATTCCATCAATATTTTCCAAGCTTCCCGTGAAGTGAAGGTAATCTGCAAAATGACAAATAAGAAAGTTAGAAGAATAATACTAGATGAAGTAGTGTATATATACGTTATTTCGGAGAGAAATTAGCTAAGTATAGACCAATTAAGAGCTAACTAAGCTAATTATGTCATTTAGGTGGAACCCTAGCTAACTATAGGTCGTTTCGGAGCTAACTTAGGTAAAATAGGTCATTCCGGAGCAAACTATGCTTATTAAGCCATTTTTAATCTAGCTAGGCTAATTATAGGCCATTTAATACCTAAGTTAGGGGGAATAGGTCATGTTGCAGCTACGTAAGCCTTATTACGTCATTTAGGAGAGCACTTAGCTAACTATAGGTCATTTTTTATTAAATAGGTCATTTTGGAGCTAACTAAGCTAATTATGTCATTTAGATGGATAATTAGCCAATTTAGCCTTTCTTGGATGAGTCTAAGCTACGTAGAAGAAGAGAATGAGAAGAAGAAGTAAAAGAAGGAGGAGGAGGAGGAGAAGTTGAAGGAAAAGGAGAAGAACAAGAAAAGAAGAAGGAGAAGGAGAAGGAGGAAGAAGGAGGAAGAAGAAGGAGAAGGAGGAGCTCCTTCTCCTTCTTCTCCTTCTTCTTATCCTCCTCCATCTCCTTCTTCTTCTTCTCCTCTTCTTCTTCTTCCTTCCTTTCATTTTTCCTCTTTCTTCTCCTCTTGTCCCCTTCTTCGGGCTAAATTGGCTAAGAATGCCTTTTTGGTGCTAATTATATGAATTCGAGGATAATTAGCTAAGTATAGGTCATTTTTTATTAAATAGGTCATTTTGGAGCTAACTAAGCTAATTATCTCATTTAGATGGATAATTAGCCAATTTAGCCTTTCTTGGATGAGTCTAAGCTACGTAGAAGAAGAGAAAGAGAAGAAGAAGTAAAAGAAGGAGGAGGAGGAGGAGGAGGAGGAGGAGGAGAAGGAGAAGGAAGAGGAGAAGAAGAAGTAAAGAAGAAGGAGAAGGAGAAGGAGGAAGAAGGAGGAAGAAGAAGGAGAAGGAGGAGCTCCTTCTCCTTCTTCTCCTCCTTCTTCTACTTCTGCTTATCCTCCTCCCTCTCCTTCTTCTTCTTCTCCTCTTCTTCTTCTTCCTTCCTTCCATTTTTCCTCTTTCTTCTCCTCTTGTCCCCTTCTTCGGGCTAAATTGGCTAAGAATGCCTTTTTGGAGCTAATTATGTCATTTCTAGGATAATTAGCTAACTATAGGTCATTCTTTATTAAATAGACCATTTAGGAGCTAACTAAGCTAATTATGTCATTTAGATGGATAATTAGCCAATTTAGCCTTTCTTGGATGAGTCTAAGCTACATAGAAGAAGAGAAAGAGAAGAAGAAGTAAAAGAAGGAGGAGGAGGATGAGGAGGAGGAGAAGGAGAAGTAAGAGGAGAAGAAGAAGAAAAGAAGAAGGAGAAGGAGAAGGAGGGAGAAGGAGGAAGAAGAAGGAGAAGGAGGAGCTCCTTCTCCTTCTTCTCCTTCTTCTTATCCTCCTCCCTCTCACTGAGCTAATTATGTCATTTCGAGCTAATTATGTCATTTCGAGGAGAATTAGCTAAGTATAGGTCATTCTTTATTAAATAGGTCATTCTGGAGCTAACTAAGCTAATTATGTCATCTAGCTATCTTTTATTAAAACACTAGAAATAACATACCTAAGTTAGGGTCAAGCACGGTGGCTCTGGCTAGTTTCACCTGGAGAAGGCTGCCCTGGAGAAGGCTCGACTGTAGAAGGGTCTCGCGATGCGTTTTGGGAGATATTCTGCACCAAACATCGTTTGCAATGTGTAGTTAGCATGAGGACACTCTTAAGATCACTCCACTGAAATGAAACTCACCGTCCCCGCCACGTTAATGACTGGCATCAACGGAGGGACTTGGCCGTTCTTCTCGCACATAGACTGTACATTTGGTTTCGACAAGTCAAACTTTTTATTTATTAATGAAATGGACATTCAAATGCAAGATTTGAAATAACATGAAGAAGAAACTTACCACGAAGAGGTCGTATATGGCCCTGCTAGACGCATCATTCCGTGCCCTCTCCGCCTCCAACAATGTAGTCGTCCTCTCCTCCAGCTCCCTAATTTCCTTATCCTTCTCCGCCATAGCCGCCTGCATTGCCTCTCTATCTTTCTGAATAGCAGCCTACAACACAACTCATTGTTTGCAATGTAATCATATTGGTTCCAACGCACAACATAATGCGGAAAGATGCGAGCTCGACTGGCCGTGGACAACGTGTTACCTCCGGACAAGAGCTTGTTTGGCGTGCCTTTATCTATCGGAGAATGCTAGGACAACGTATAAGGCCGTCTCCAATGGCGATCGAGCCATGGGGCCTCCCGTTGCCAGCTATCATCACCAGCTCTGGATCAATAGGCCCCTCGCTCGGGTTAAAGTCCTCCCCTTTCCTCGCCTTCCCGTGATCTCTGTACTTCACGAGCTTGTCGTGGGAGGAGATGTTGGTGATGTTTTCTGGATGCTCGAGGTCAGACTCAGAGAATGCCTTGACCTTCTTGTACGAGGCAGTATGGGCCATCGCATATAGGTCGTACATCTGTGGCGCCTCCGTCTTATTGTGACGCGCCTAAAAGAGAGAGAGAGGAAAATTGTATTGGTAAAGGGCCCAAGATAGCATTAAGAATGAATTGCATGAGGCATGAAGCAAACCACATACCCAGTTCTCGCCAATTTGGATTAAGTTGACGCTCCCTTGATGGTGTGGCACGCCAACCATTTTTCCACGCCTCTCCTTGGCGTTGTTGTGGCTGGCCTCCAACGTTTCGGAGCACCACTGATCCACCAAGGCCTCCTAACAATCCATCTTATCCACACACCATCTCGGGGGCACCTAAGTTAATAAAAAGAAATTTGAGCGCGTAAGAACCAAATCAAGGAAACTAACTACAAAGCCTTCATAATATGTAATTACCTTCATGTAATGCTCCTTCTCCATCTTAGCATCACGACACTTCGCCTTGTCAAGCCTAATATGCCGCGTGGCATAGTAGTCTCGAACAGCCTGCACCCGAGCCTCGTGCCGAAATTTTTGAAGTAGGCGGCGACATTCGGTTTCGATAACCTTTGTCGCGTCCTCCTCGTATCCCTCCTCACACCTGTAGTAGGTATGCAAACGAGACAACACCGATTAGTACAATAAATAGCTATGGTTGATTTATAATTGTGTGAAAGAGAAATTACCCAGAACTTTCGGATCACGATGTCCACCCTCGGGTCACACAAAACACCGTCGATCTCCACCTCCGGCGGGGCCGGGGCACCCAAGTAGTGCTCCCAGGTCATTCCTACCTCTCGCTCCCGACCGGGCAACGTAACAAACCCTGGGAAGTTTTGACGGCAAAGAACACCAAGGACGCTGTTGGGCTTGCGGACACCCTTGGCAACAATCGAACCCCTACAGTATGACAAATTAAAGCCAAAACATTAGATATTTGAGAAAACGCGAAGGCAAAAGGTTAAATAAGAGTAAATTAACTTACTTGTCCCCATTTGGCCTAATCAACCACCTCTGCTCGGGGGTCGCTGGCACGAGAGGGAGCCCCGAACTACGACGCTGGTAGACAGTAGCCCCCTCACCCAGCTCCTCGTCGCTACCAGCATGGCCACTTGGCTTTGGCCAGGTATCCCACTGGGTCTCTTGGGACGTACCCTCATCCCTGCTTTGCTCCGGAGTCGCCTGAAAGGAAGCCTCTGGGACACGAGTCTCGTGGGTCGAAGGCTCGTCGACTCGAGGCTCGTGAACCGGAGACCGTGTAGCCTCCACCTCAGACGAATCCACCCTAGAAGTCCTGTGCTCAGGTGAATCAGCTTGGGGTGGTGGCGGAGACCGTGTAGCCCTACCTCTCCCGCGGCCACGTGTACCTTTAGTACAACATAAATACCAACATGAGTAATAAAATGTATATAAATACCAATATGCATACAACATGAGTACAACATAAAAACCAACATGAATACAACGTGTACCTTTAGTGCCTCTCGGCTTCGCGGGGGGTCGACCTCCTCTCACGGGGGGCGCTCCTTGCAAAGTAGAGAGCAACACTCGCCGAAGAGGCGGGGCAGGAATGGAAGTACCCATCCCATCACCCGCCGACGTAGAAGCAGCCGCGGAGTGCTTTCGACCCTTTCCCACCATCTTTCAACACATGTCATGACAAAGAGTAAATGAAATTAGTACAACATAAATACCAAGAGGAGTAATAAAATGTATATAATTTAAGTGTATCATCATCATAAATACCAACATGACTAATAAAAATTGAATACCTAACATGAACTCAAAATTTATATATAGTATAATAGTTGAATACCTGACATGAACTAATAACAATCGTCCGCGTCTATATATGCTTCGGGGTCAATAAATGCATCATGATCATCACTATCATCAATAAATGCATCATCATCATCACTATCACGAAGAACATGTGGAAGGCCACCATTATCTAATCGGTCAAGAAGTGATAGGTCATCCGCAACAGTAACCTCTTCTTCTTCCAGCTCTTCCTGTTCGGGCTCAGGGGTTAAGACGGATTCACTGTCGCTGTCTACTTCAATGTTCTGGGGTGAAGTAGAGCGGTTCTTGAAACGTTTCTTGGACATACGTGTTTCGTGGAAGAATTCTCCTTCATATGTGTTTGGGTTAATGTGAGGTTCGTAATCCTCTTCATTGAGGGTAGGTGGTCTAAAATGTGGCGGCACTTCATAAACGACATCCCAACCTTTGAGATTTGGATCAGTTTGGCAGGCCCACGGTAGATAGAGAACTTGTGTCGCCTGTTGACCCGTAATATAGACATCGGGAACATCTAAGTGGGTGTTTTGGTTGATTTCGACTAGTCCTATATGTTCATGAGTCCTTCTAGTCTCCCTCGGCTCAAACCAATAACATTTGAAGACTACGACGGTCGGTGGGTTTTCACCATAGAATAGAATTTCATAAATTGCTTCAACTCTTCCATAATACTCGGTGTCTCCTTCGCCGATAGCAGAGACAGAACAATTTGTAGTCTTTAGGTCGGGCATAGATAGATCTTTGCCAAAGGTACGAAAGTGATACCCGTTGATGTTGTATTTGTCAAATGAACGGACCTTATAGTCAAAACCATTAGCGACTTGTCTCAACTCGGCGTCCATAGACTCTGCATCAGCCTACAAGTTTAATACGAAAGAATGGATGCATTAGTCACAAATTAGACCAATAAAGCAAATAGTCCCTTAATGGTAATTAATTACCCTTTGTTTGAACCAAGAGATGAAACCGGGATAGTCGCCTCCATGCTTTGCGAGAAGCTCATACTCTTCGACGGAATCCTTTTCGATGACCGCACCATCTGAGAATTCGGCGACGTATCGACTATATCAAATATCCGGGAATAAGAGTAGTTCAAAGCAATTAGAAGTTGCGGAACAATAAAGTACCGAGAACTTACTCGATGTACGGCCGCACTTCTATTAGGTTGGTGAAGATATACAATGAAATGGTCCGCCATTCTTCGACATCCAACGATTTCCCTTTCGAAGCACCGGATGGTGCGAGCTTACCTTTGAATAGGCTGAGGTTGGATCGAACTTTTTCTCGATCGCCATCATTGTACCGAGGCTTCGGGTTATGCAAATGATGATTTTTGGCTTCGTAGTGTGCTGTCACGAAGTTTGCCGCCTCCTCAATAATGAATGCCTCGGCCATTGATGCTTCGATTTTACGTTTATTTTTACACTTAGCTCGAAGCGTCTTCTGCATCCTCTTAGTTGAGTAGCACCATCGGTTTTGAACGGCCCCCCCATTCTTGCCTCGGTCGGGAGATGCAAAATCAAATGTTGCATTGGATTAAAGAAGCCCGGTGGAAAGATCTTTTCTAATTTGCAGATCAACTCCGGCGCCAATTCTTCCATTTCATCTAGCACGCCACGCGATAGTTCTTTCGCACAAAGAGAACGAAAGAAATAGCTCAGCTCTGCCAGTACTAGCCAGCCATCCTCAAGGATAAAGCCACGCAACATCACCGACATTACCCGCTCAATCCATATGTGCCAATCATGACTCTTGAGCCCAAATATTTTCAATTTCTCAAGACTCGCTCCCCTCTTTAGATTCGCAGCATACCCATCGGGGAACATCAACCGCATTTGCACCCATAATAGCATTTCCCTCATAGCTGGCCTTTCAAGATTGAACCATGCCTTTGGCTTCGCTATGCTTTGCTTTCCTTTCCGTTGTCGCAAGTTTTGCAACGGTCTATCACATAGAGCCTCGAGGTCGATTCTAGCCTTAGGATTATCTTTTGACTTCGCCTCTATGCGGAACAATGTACCAAAAATGGCCTCCGCAATATTCTTTTCAGTGTGCATCACGTCAATGTTGTGTGGGCAAAGGAGGTCTTTGAAGTAAGGGAGATCCCATAAGCATGACTTGTGAGTCCAAGCGTGTTCCGTAGTATACCCTTTGAAGTATCCTGGACGCAAGGGATCAGGCTCGAGAGCGTTTTACTGATCAAGGGTTTGTTGGCCTATCAACGTAGTTGGTGCAGTGTTTTTGACAACTCTACCTTTGATGAAATTATTCTTGTCTTTTCTAAACTTATGGTCAGGATCCAGGAATTCTTTATGCAAGTCGAAGCAAGAATACTTGCGACCAGCCTGCAGCCAACGGAACTGAAGAGCTGCCTTGCATGTGGTGCACGGGAACCTTCCATGCACACACCAGCCAGCGAATAGCGCAAACGCCAGATAATCATTAGTCGAGTACATGTACCACACATGCATTTTGAAATTTGTTTTGGTAGCCGCGTCGTAGGTCTTGATCCCATTATCCGAGGCTTCTTGCAACTCATCCTTAAGCGGCTGCATGTACACATTCATATTCTTCCCCGGATAGTTGGACCCTGGAATTATCAACGTCAGGAAAATGTTCTTTCTTTTCATAATCTCTCCGGGTGGCAAATTTAGTGGAATGACAAATACAGGCAAACAACTGTATTGTGCTGCCATGACGGCAACTCTAGGTTGCCTTGGATCTTCCGATTTATCCTTATGTAATGAATCGAAGTGCCTCCATGCAAAACCATCTGAAGTGTGTACCAGCATCTTGTTCCCATCCGCATCTAGTTCGGTTCTTTTGCCCAATTTGTGCCATGTCATCTGTCTGGCCGCCTCTTCGACCATGAAAACACGTTGAAGTCTTGGTACGATTGGCAGATATCGAAGAACACTAATGGGGATTTTGGTCTGATTCTTCTCACCCATGCCGTTGTCTACCACAATATACCTGGAAGAATTGCAAATGGGGCAATAGTTCAAGGCCGCATACTCAAGCCTAAATAAGGCACATCCATTCTCACAGGCATGTATCTTCTCATAGGGCATCTTAAGTACACGGAGGATTTTCTCTGACTGGTACAGGTTTGCAGGCAGTACATGGCCTTTGAGTAGAAAGCCTCCAAATATCGTCATCATCGTGTCGTAGCATTCTCTGCCTAGGTTTAATTGAGCCTTCAGAGCCATTACTTGCGAGATGGCATCCAGCTGACAAAGCTCAGTCTGCTCGTGGAGAGGACTTTTTGAAGACTCCAGCATTTCATAGAAGGCCTTTGCAGATTCCTCCATCTCATCGTCCGAATCACGAGCATCATCAAAGTCTTGCACCATGTCTTCAATCCCGGTACCATGCTCGTCGGTGCGACGACGAATCACCTCAGCTCTGGCACGTTGGTCAGACTCACCATGAAAAGTCCACACCGTATAATTAGGCGTAAAACCCCACTTCTGCAGGTGTTTACCCATTTCAAACTCTGTCTGCTTTTTCCAGTTGTCGCAGTTGGGACAGGGGCACCATGTTTTATGCTGGCCATTTGCAAATGCGGCTCTCACAAACCCCCTGGTTTTTGTTAACCATTCATGGGTCATGTCTTTCTGACTAGGGTGACCAGTGTACATCCAAGCACGATCACTCATGTTTCCTAGCTACCTATGGGGGCACAAGAAATAAATATATAATTCATCATCTATATTCATACGCTAATCAAGTTTGTCAGTTTTATTACGTCCATGCAACCTACACGCTAATAGGTAAAGATAGGTCCTAATCCCACCCGAGTATGTCTAGACTGGGTTCGTTTTCCCATGCTCTGCTCCGGATGCAACGCAGAATTTCGGCAGTACCTCCCCGCTGTTCTCCTGATACACGTCTCGGCAATAAGCAGAGAGGATGTGTACCCGGAGAACAACAGGGGAGGCACTGATGAAATTCCGCATCGGATCCGGAGCACAGCATACGGGAAAACAAACCCAATCTACACATACTCGAGCTGTCCATGGATAATGTTGGACAATTCGAAAGGATGGCGGTTATAAATATGCAAAGAAATGCATATTTATAGATGTCGCCCTTTCGAACGGGAGACACATACTGGTCACGCATACTCATGATTGAAAAACCTATAGCTAGCAAGTTTCATCGGCACGAAGACCGGGACAGAGCAAATTAAGGGGGTAGGAGGAGAAGTCATTTGTGCTCACCAACAAACGCAAGGGCGGAGCTCGTCCAACGCACGTGGAGGTCGTGGAACAACTGCACATTGAAATTCACACGATCAACACAAATATGATGTTTTTATAATTAACATAATCGGAAAATATGTGACCTAACTCATAATTTACAAAATTATGACCCCGTGGGCCTCTAGAAGGCCGAAAAGAACCTTCTCGTTCAACAGAAGGCAGAAGAGGTGTCGAGGGTCGGGGCTTAGTGGCGTCGGGAGTCAGTGCCGTCGAGGGTCGCTGATGTCGGGTGTCGGTGGTCGGGAGTCGGGTTAAATGCGTCGATGGTCGGGGGTCAGTGTCATCGGGGGTCGAGGGTCACTAGCGTCGGGGGTTGGGGTCTTTTCGATCAACAAGAGGCCAAAGAGGTGTCGGGGGCCCAGGGTTGGGGGTTAGTGCGTCGGGGGTCCGGGGTAGGGGTCGGGGGTCGAGGGTCAGTGGCGTCGGGGGTCGGGGGTCGGGAGTCGGAGGTTGGAGGTCGGGGGTCGGGGGTCAGTGGTGTCGGGCGTCGGGAGTTGGGAGTCGGGGGTTAGTGGTGTCGGGCGTCGGGGGTCGGGGGTCGGGAGTCGGGTGTCAGTGGCGTCGGGGGTCGGGGGTCGAGGGTCGGGGGTTGGTGGCGTCGGGCGTCGAGGGTTGGTGGCGTCGGGCGTCGGGGGTCGAGGGTCGGGTGTCGGGGGTGAGTGGTGTCGGGTGTCGAGGGTCGGGAGTCGGGTGTCAGTGGCGTCGGAGGTAGGGGGTCGAGGGTCGGGGGTTGGTGGCGTCGGGCGCCGGTGGTCGGGGGTCCTCTTCTTTCTTCTTCTCCTCTCTCCTCTTTTTCTTCTTCTTCTTCTTGATCATCTTATTATTATTATTATTCGTCTTTTTTCTCCTCCTCCTCCTCTTCTTCTTCTCCTTCTTTCTTTTATCTTTCTCCTCCTCTCCTCTTTCTTCTTCTTCTTCTTCTTCTTCTTCTTTTTTCTTCTAGTTTATTATTCTCTTATTTTCTTCTAAGTTTTTTTTCTATCTATTTTTTCTTTTCTATCTACTTTTTCTACCTAATAAACTAACTATATCATTTAACATAAAAAACAGAAAAAAATAAACCTAGCACTAAACTGCATATTCTTCTTCTACTTTTTCTACTTTTTCAATCTAATAAACTAACTATCTAATTTAACATAAAAAACAGAAAATAAACTAAACCTAGCACTAAACTAACTATCTAAGTTTCTTTCTATTTAGAGCAAATTATTCGGATAAAACCTAAGAACACTAACCTAATATTATCTACACTACATACATAATTTAATCTATCAATTAAACAACAAAAAAAAGAAGAAGAAACAGGGAAAAAAACAAAAAAATAGGAATACACTAACCGAAGATGCGGGCGCTGGTGTCGCCGGCACACGGGAGGTTTGGCTGGGGCGACGACCGGGAGGGAGGTGGGAGGGGGCGGCGGCCGGGAGGGTGGTGGGAGGGGGCCGGGAGGGAGGTGGGAGGGGGGAGGCGGCTGGGAGGGAGGTGGTAGGGGGCGGCGGCGGACGGGAGGGAGCTGGGATGGGGCAGCGGTCGGGAGGGAGGTGGGATGGGGGTCGGCCGGGAGGGAAGGTGGGAGGCGGCGGCGGCAGACGGGAGGGAGGTGGTGGGGGCGGCGGCTGGGAGGGAGGTTAGAGGGGGGCGGCGGTCGGAAGGGAGGTGGGAGAGCGCGGTGGCCAGGAGGGCGGCGGCGCGGGTGGCTGGGGAGGGGAGCGACGGCGGCGACGGGTCGCTGGGGAGGGCGGCGGCGCGAGAGAGAGATAGAGAGGTTAGGGGAGGCTGTCGGTGGGAGCCGTTAGGGAGGGTCGTTGGGTGGGGGTGAGCCGTTAGGGCCATGTCCCCTTTGCCGTCTGCAAAGGGAGGGTGGCGGACGGCAAAGGGACGGGGTGGGTGGGGGTGGGGTTTCGGCCGTTGGGGGGGCTTTGCTGTCTGCCCACCCTTTGTCGTCCGCATATGGCTCCTTTGCCGTCCGCCAGCAGACGGCAAAGAGGTGGCCGACGGCAAATAAAACCTTTGCCATCAGCCACCTCTTTGCCATCAGCACTGTGCCAACTGACGGCAAAGAGTACCTTTGCCATGCGTCAGCAGACGGCAAAGGCAAGGCAGACGGCAAAATTCTCAATTCTAGTAGTGTCTATCACGAATCTCGTGATCTCGTCAGATTCCTTAGAGAAAACCTCAACTGTGGGGAGAACCAAAGCTTTACCGGGATTCCTATTCATAAGATATATCGCTAAGGTAAGACAAGACTAGCAGGACCTCCCGTCGTGTCGACGACCCCGATAAGAGCCGCGTATCTCAGTCTCAGGACACGACGGATGGAACTAGCTACGAGAACCAAACCTCAAGTTTCCTTGTGGTGGCCCCGCAGGCAGACCAGGTTGGACCAACACTCATGAGGAGCACTAGCCCCGGTTGTTGATTAAAGTACCTCGGGGTGATCATTCCCTATGCAAATTATTAAGTGATTAGCAAATTAACACCAATGTTGGGTCTTGCCGACAAGTCTTAACACTAGGCGATTTATCAAGGGGGTCCCCATAACAACCCCGAACGTGTTAGGAGCGATCAATTATGGAATCAAACACCGGTAGCCGGTAACTATGGTGGCAATAACGGAACAAAACACCCGGCAAAAGGCTAGGCCTTCCATTATTTACCAAGTATATAGGTGCATTAATTAAATAACAGATTTAGCATAATGATATCAAGCTCATCTTAACACATGAGACAAAGCACCTGCAACTAGCAACGCTAACATTAGAAGCTTAGCAAGGCCTACTTAGCCATTCAAGATTTTCTAGGAAGGGATAAGTGTTTGGGTTTCATGGAAAAATTAGGAGGCAATTATTTCAGTGGTAGGCAGCGAGCATATGACGGAAGAAACGTAATCTAGCATAACAAGTCTAGATATGGAATCAAGGTCATATCACCTTGCCTGTGATGTCCTTAGCTTGGAACTGCTCTTGTTCATCTTGCACGTACTCTCCCGGATCCACGTACTCGTTCTCTGATCCCGGTGCTACCCAACATAAGAATAGCATCCAATGAACAACAACACAACAAGATGCAACAAACACATGATGCATGAGATGAAAATGAACATGCATCTCTATTTTAGGCACTAGCACAAGCATGAGAAGACAATACAAGCTACTGAACAGAACTGCACTCTTGACATGCATGAGGATGTCATGAACACATGCATCACGTGAAAACGATGCAAAAACATATAAAGAACTTAACGATCGGAGCTACGGATCAACGGGAGACAACGAACCAAGAAATGAAGTCCTACGTATCAAAGTCATCACCACACACTCTAATGGCATAATTCTGGTATTCCCAGGTTGCCATATCACAAAACAATCAAGTACGGATGGGGTGGTGCATAGAATATCACCACACCATCAACTATGCACTCACAAGCATCAAATCATCAAAACTATACATGCTGCCATAATCAGCATCATAGTAGTTTGAGGGCTACATGAAAAGCACCTACAGCCACCCAAATATGTCAAATAAGATATGTGGCAGTAGCTATTCAAAAACTCTACAAGCACAAGCAAAAAGATAATACAAAGGAGTTTCACACAGAAAGTTACACAGCTGCTAACTTGGACAAAAATATCAGTTTTCAGGGACTTACTGAAAATTCTAGATTCTCACTAGTTGTTTATGTTGTGAAGCATTTTGAGAGCACCCAAAACAATATCTACAGGACTCCAAATGTAATGAAAATTGACAAAGAGCTAGACAAATACAAAATCTACAACTTTTTAGTTGATAGCAAGGGCTGATTCCCAACACATGGACTTCTACAAGCACAACAACAGGAGAGGAAAACATAAGCAGATTCTCAGACTTGGTGAAAATCACAGATTTTCGGTAAACTAGAATTTTAGCCACATGCCTACTTTGACTAGGCACAACTTGCACATATGAACTCCTAAGCATGAAACAAAACCAACATGTTGTAGAGGGGTTCACCCTCTACTGCCACAACAAAGAATCAACCTCTTGGGCTCATCACATTACATGGAACCAAGCTCTAAACATGGAACAAAACTGAAATATGACATTCCCAGAAAGTGTTCCAAAGTGGAAACCGAACCCACCATTGGATTCCTGGGATGATTCTACCCCAAAAACATATATAATACATAGGCACTTGCATAGAATAAATAGGCACAAACTAGAAAGGAAAATCTACAAGGAATCACATAGAGTGAATAGTGCATCATCACATGTGCTTCTCACTAGAACATTACCTACACAAGCAATTGCACACCCTCACAAGTACAATGGTGCATATGAGGGGTAGACCTCATGTCCATGTGCCTTAGCACAGCACCACACACTCACTTACAACAAGCACACACATAATATCACCTACACATGCTAGTTATCACATCACACTAGCTAACACTCACTTATGCATTCCTACACCTACACATACACTTGCACATGTGCTCATCAAGACACTCCCTGTCTTGGGCATGTGTGAGGCACCACACACAAGCACACCACCACACATACAACACCTATATAGACACACACACAAGGTATGTGGGGTGTGGACCCACACACATACATACACATCACTTGCACAAGCTAGTGATTGAGATCACTCTCATACACAAAATCACACCCTACATATACATGGCATCTAGCTCACAAATAAACTTGCACTCAAACCTACACATGCATCACTAGCTCACACACATTATCACTAGCACAATCACATGCCCAAACATCACATACACATGGTATCTCAATCACCATCTCATGCCTAGGAGAATACCTACTAGTGGGAGGAAAATATAAATGCCACACATACTGTATAGCACACCACAACAACTACATATCAAACAAAAGGAAAACAGAAAGAAACAACAAAGAAAAAAATAAGAGTAATGGGTGGGGGATCGAACCCAGGACTTCCTGGTTCCCCACCTGCAAGTAGAAACAGCAAAGAAAAAAATAAAAGTAATGGGTGGGGGATGGAACAGACACTTGACAGGAACAGAGAAGACAAGCCGGTTAAGCTGATCCTATGCACTACTATGCCCAAAACCCAGAATAAAAAGGGGCTGGCACCTGCGGGACTCGAACCCACGCCCTCGATCCAACACAACCACTGCATACCACTATGCTGCGCTACAGATACTAGATAGCACACGGGGAAGAACAAGGTAAACTACTGCAGCCGCTCTGCTGTGCTCTGCACAGCGAGCCGACGATAGAGACGTCGCCGAAGCATGCTCTCTATTCTTACCGCTGCACGAGGTGGAGTACACCTATGCTTGCTCTCCTACCGCGCTATTGGAATCCCCTGAGCACCGACGAGCCGAGCACACCACACACAAGAACATCCATGGTCTGCCGTTCTCTTCCCTGATCAGAGAAGTACGACAACGATCTCTACGCCGCATCTACCGAGGGGGAAGGGGAAAGGTCTAGGCTCACCTAGGGAAGAATAAGGGGGGCAATCGGGGAAGAAGGAGTCACCTGGAGAAGAACGAAGACACCCTGAAGATGCCCTGATGCAGAACCGATGTAGAGGAAGGAGTTCGCCGGGAACATGCTGTTGACGTGGTATTGCCCATCGATGTGGTCGCGCCCCGACCTCAACGACGGCGGGAATGGAGCGCGGGGTCCTGCCCCGAGCCCCCTGACATGGCTGCCGGCGCCGGAGACGACGAACGCGCGGTGGACGATGGTGATGCTCTTTTGATCCCTCTCAGAACCCTAAACTACAGAGGTCTTACCTGGGGGAAGGAGGAGATGGAGGAAGATGGTGGTGGCGCAAAGAGGGGAAGCGTGGAACCCTAGGGGAAGGAGGCACGCACGCCGAGACTATATGGGGGCTCCGGATGGGACGGACGGTGTCAGGCCCCTCGGCCTCTCTCTGTAGACTGACGGAAAGCATGCACATGGCGACGACGGCGTCAGGAAGAGGAGGTCGTGCCACTTGGGTTGGCGCTAGGGAAAGAGAGGAGAGCGATGGGAGTGCTAGTGGGAGGAAGCCCACTAGTGGCGCCAGATAAGAGAGAATAAAACCTCTGGGGTTTTATTAATTACCAAAAGAACAGAGAAAAGAAAATAAGCCAAGGCAAATCTGATGATGCTAAAAATAAAGCAAACATACCCCTAGTCATAAGAAATTATGACCTATTTGAATAAAATAGCAAAGAAATATTTGGAGCAATTAAACATTTACAAAACAGCATTTATATGATCTGTTTTGGGAATATTTGCACCTTCAAAATATAGATTCAAAACAGCAAATACATAACTTAACATCCACCACAAAATATCCTAAATCATGGCGATTTTTAAAACAGGTAAGGAACAAGTGAAACTTGACGTTGAGATAAAAGAGAGGAGGAAGTTTTTAAAACCCTTGTGCAACCAACATAGTCTCTCCTACTCTCAAACACATTCACATCATTTCACATAACACCACACCAACACATATTCATCACATCACATCACACATGGATTCACAAGCACAAACACAAGACAAGGATGAATGGAATGGAAGTGATGCATGCATACAAGGAAAGGCAAGACAAGGTGAACATGAAATGACACATGCAATATGCTCTCATTGCTATGTCAAGATGGACCCACATAGAGAAGGTTCCGAATAAGGCAAGATACACTCTTGGGGCATTACAGGCCTGCCGAGGTTGCGCGGTCTAACCTCCTCACATGGATGACGTGAGCCACGCTACATGGTGCCAGGGTCGGTGCCAGCACGCACGAACAAAGAAGCTTTCCCCTTAGGTGGTAAGGGAGACGAGCTAACCGCGGGTTACCAAAGCGACCCCCAAAGGTTTCTTGATCAGTGCAAGAGGTCCAAAGCTGGGCGCTCGGCAGGACGGAGGTTAGGCCCGAGCCCACCAACGCGTCATGGAGAAGGGCTTTTGCAGGCGAAGACCACCTTTGTCAGGGCGGGCCGAAATCTTATCCCTTCTCAAAATGGCCATTGTGCGAACCCTTCCCGCCTAGTGTATTTTCCGGGGAAGAGGACGAGAACAATTCTAATAGAGAGGCCCGGCCTCAATAGTGGAGTCCGATCCCCATCGTATCCAATAGGGCAAGAACCTGCCTTTGTACTCGTTTTCCACCTCATGCAATCTATACAAGCAGGAGTACGGTTTTACATCACAAGGTGGCCCGAACATGGGTAAACTGCTCGCGTGTTGTTGTTCGCTTCCCAAAGATCAAGCCATCGGAGAATCGTAGTGCAACTGAGAGGTTGAACACGGTAGGAGAGCGAGTGCACCCTAGAGTTCAAACCTTTGTCTACTCGTTAGTCTGGGTTAGTTTCATTCATGTCATGCAAATTAGAATCCAAAACAAAGCAGAAGTGTTTGGAAAAGTAGATATGTTAGAGACGTATCAACTCCCCTAGCCTAAATCATTGCTTGCCCTCAAGAAATTCTCTTGATAAACTGAAAGTGATAAGGAAAACTTTTACAAACTTTTTTGATCTCGTTTCCATATATATGCTTAGCAAGTGTTCGGGTTTTCAACATAAATCATAAATAATTGTATCCAGATAACAATTAAACATCACATTTACTCATAGCAATACATAACCAACTATTAAGAAATACTTAGATATCTCACATGCCAAGAATTTGTCAAAACAATGATGATATAATATGATGACATGATATTTTGCTAGCCCTTTCTGGGACCGCAAAACATAAATACACAACACCTCTGAGATTCAAGTTGCGACTACACATTATAATTCTAGGTAGAAGAAATCCAGTCATGCTCACATTCAACATTAACTAGACTCAATGCATAGAAATGACAGTAGTGCTCTTTGGTCTAGTGCTTTTAATAGGAAGATGATGACTCAAGAACAACATAAAGTAAATAGAAAGACCCTCCATAGAGGGAAGCACTAATTTGCGGAGGTGCAAGAGCTCAGTTTTAAATCAGAGTTCAAATTGTAATATCGGGTGATGCACCTTTTGTGTTAATGTTACGACAATGGTTTTCAATATGTTCCGTGCTAAACTCTTTATCGGTAGTTCCCAAACAGAATTGTAAAGGTTTTTTACTCCTATCCACCATCCATACACAAACCATGGCTATCCTAATTCACGAGTGCCTTCCAACATATAAATTATCTCAAGGAATTTTGTTTCATTTAATTTTGATTATGCAGTACTGGGCATCCTTTTACCAACCACTCTCGTGGAATGACAACAAATAAATTACCGTCTTGAGAATAACTCACTTAGAATGGAAGATACCGACCACCTGTCGCTAGATGAGAGGTACAAGTGCAAGAAACAACTGTTTGTTTGAATTTAGAGGTGGTACATGCAAATTTACTTTTAACGACAGGGTAATACCACATATAGGTAGGTATGGTGGACTCATGTGGAAAAACTTTGGTTCAGGAATTTTGATGCACAAGCAGCATTCCCACTTAGTACACGTGAAGGCTAGCAGTAGAATGGGAAGCGATCAGCTTGAGAGCAAAACAGTCATAAGCATGGATTGTGAATAACTAATATTGTACATTAGCATGAGTAGGATATGAACACTCTGAATTGAAACATCATCAAGGTTGCATTGGTTCTAAATCAACTACATCTTTGCACATGGGCCAAGTCAAACTTCTCGCGTTACTGAGAGGGAAATACTTTACTACCATACCGCATCATTACTATTGTAATGCATGTTGACACACAAGATAAATCATTATAAACTCCTAGCTATATAAGCATGGCATGACAAACTATAATCTTTAATTGTCATCATAAACATGTTCACTCATGATATACTCAATCGACATCAAATGGGCTAAATATATTTACAAAAATAGAAAACAAGAAGAGTTCATACTAGTTTCCTTTGCCACAGTCACTTCATAAAATATCATCATTATTACCTTTCACTTGCACGACCGAACAATGTGATAATAATAATAGTGCAAGGGTGTCATGGACTAATCTGGAAACTGCAAGGTATTTGTGCAAAGAATAAGACATGATAGTATTGGCTCTTGGTTAGATCATCATTAATGCATAAGAGAGACACTCAACATTTTCATCACGGTCTTCTATTTTTCGATGACGTGAAGAAACAAAAAGAAATTTAGAGAAACAAACTGAAATAGTTTTGGAGTTTTTGTTTTTTCTCTAAGAAAGCAAACAGGCAAAGGAATAACAAAAATAAGAAAAACTATTTACACAGGAAAGCTCCCAACAAGTAAAGGAAATCTTTTTGGGTTTTCTTTTAATATTATGACTAATTAACCGGGAAAGAAAACCCGTAAAGAAGTGAGAAATATTTTTGGGTTTTCTAAAGTTTTTCAAACACACAAGAAGAAAATGGAAAAATAAAACTAACATGGATATACAATGAACAAGGATGAACTCCGATAGTTGATAGAAGGTGCAGGGAACACAATATTTTCATGAGTCTTCTCGTTGTATACTAAGGTGTAACGAATGTTCTGCGGGGGTTAGGTTCTTCCATAAATTCGTGATCTAACATAGACTAATGATCAAGATAAACCTAAGGCAATGGGTAATCAGTTGGACTTATGGCAACATTGAAATGCTTTCCTAGACGGGTGGTATAAATACCACCATGGATTTTGCTCTTAGTCCGGCTAAGATGCAAGGGGCGTGCAACGATAGCTCCTCTTTTGTAGGCATTATCGCCGTAAAGTGCACGACGTAAGATAGCGAGGGTGCAGCCACTGGGACCACCACCCTGAGTCATATTAGTTAAATGTATCGCTACAAATAAAGCGAATTAATGCACAGAAGGAAAATGTCAACTAGAGGCCCTAGACTTCGACACGCCCCTCTTCTCTCCCACCATCAAGGTGAGTTCCTCGAACTCCTTGCTTATAACCTCACGGTTTCCCACGTCAGAAGGGATCATGCATATTCCACAGAATTCTGCGAGTTGTATCTCATAATGTTCACCTTATAAATCAAAACGAACTATGGGAGAATCAGGCGTATTAATTAAGTAGAAATTTTTCACAGAGCAATTTGTAAGGAGGTAGTATTGGTCACACTCATCTGTGAGGAAGTTGGTTAACCCGGCATTTGCAATGAATTACATGAACACTTGATAAAAACCCGACTCACTCATGAAATGTGTATGTGGCCATTCACATGGCCTAACCTCCGTGTTGCGAGGGATGTTGACATATTAGTCACGGGTTCTTGCAACAACTCCTTTAGAGCTCCGTCTTGAAGAGCCTCTCCTAAAGAAATTAATTTTCCTATGGGCAAAATTCTGAATTTTTTTACTACAAAATTATGTTAGTAAAACTTCGCAAGATTCATAGCAACTACTAATATGGATGCCTAGAGGACATATCAAGCATTCCCAGTATTTGCATCCAAAGATTTAGATATGCAAGCTCATTTTCAGTAGCACCAAGTGGAGCAAAATATGAAAAATCTAAACCACTAAAGCAAAAAACTAATTGGATCAATGGGAGAGTTACATACCAAGGAGGAATTCCTCAAAACAGTTTTGGAAATGGAGTTTTGAGCAAAGAGATCGAAAATGTCACTTTTAGGAGGAAGAACACGAGAGAGAGCCAGGGAATTTTTGCTAGAGGTAATAGATGACATGGGTTGAAGGGAAAAGGTAGGGGGCCTTATGGATCCCACCACATAATAGGGAATGGCTAGGTGGGTGGGCGCGCGCTGTTGCCTCGTGGCCCACAAATTTCCCCTCCTGGTGTGTTTTCAGCACCAAAAATTCTTAAATACTCCAAAAAATCATGTTAAACTTTTGTGGCCTTCTCAGACTTTTTATTTTCAGTTCATTTTTTATTGGATAGAATAACACAGAAAACAGGATAACCCTGGAATTTTATTTTATTCAACTAGAATATAACAAAGAGCAACCTAATAATACAAAGAGTTGTGTCTACAAAATTCATCAAGCACATGTCTTTTGAAAATAATCAATTAATAAGGTTGATCAAGTCTTATTAATAACCGTTTCCGATTGACATGAAACTGATTTTTTCCATATGACACTAAGTTACCTCAATGGGGATTTGCATATCCCCAAAAAGAAGAGTATAATATTTCTTCTTGGCAGTAGGAAGAGGATTTTTCAAAACTCAAATGGTGATCATAGCAATTGTCTCAATGACATTAATATTATTAACCAAAGTTTACTTCTTCGGAAAATGCACGACATGTTGTTTCCATTGATATGAAAAGTGACCTTGCTTTTGTTGCAATCAGTAACAGCCCCTGCATTATTTAAAAAGGGTCTACCAATAATGATCGACATGTTGTCATACTGAGGCACATCAAGAATAACAAAGTCTGTCAAGATAGTAAAATTTGCAACCACAACAAGAACATCCTCACTAATTCCAATAGGTAAAGCAGTGGATTTATCAGGCATTTGGAAAGATATCTCAGTAGGTGTAAGCTTATTCAAATCTAGTCCCTTATAAAAAGATAAAGGCATAACACTAACACCAGCTCCTAAATCACATAAAGAAGTTTTAACATAATTTCTTTTAATGGAGCAAGGTATTGTGGGTATACCCGGATCTCCCAACTTCTTAGGCACCCCACCATCAAAAGAATAATTAGCAAGCATAGTAAAACTTTCAGTTTCTGGTATTTATCTTTTCTTGGTGATAATATCTTTCATACACTTAGCATAAGGAGGCATTTTCAAAATACCAGTCAACCGAGTGCACAAAAGGACATGCCTAATCATTTCAGCAAAGCAGTCAAAGTCTTCCTCGTCCTTAAATATAGAAGGCTTACGAGGGAATGACATGGGTTTTTGAACCTATGGCTCTCTTTATTTCCCATACTTTCTAGCAACAAAGTTTATCTTCTCATATCATTCATTTTTAGGAGGTGGGTTATCAAGATCTTCATCACGTTCTATTTCCACATCATTATCATCTCCCTGATTACTATATGGTGGAGCATCTACGTCAACATCCTCATTATCATTATAGTTATGATTATCATCACCACTAGGTGCATGTTCACTACCATATTGTGTCTCGACATCATAAATAGAAACATCATTATAAATTCTCGCCATGTTTTTCTACAACAAGTTCACTAGGAGCATGCAAATTCCTATCATTTTTATTTTTCTTTTTATTCTTAACAGGACTCGGTGTATCATCATTAATACTCTGAGAATCATGTTCTATTCTTGTAGGATCACCTTCAGGATAAAAAGGTTCCTGAGTCATGCGACCTCATCTAGTCATTACTCTAACAACATTATCATTCATCTCAGCAAGCAAATCATTTTTTGACTTAGCAACTTGGTCGAGTTTGGTGTGAACCATATAAGCATGTTTACCTAGACCCTTAACATACTAGTAATTCTAAACATCAAGTCACTCAAACAATCTATCATTGTAGAATTACATCTTAATTGTTCTTTGACATAACTGTTAAAATATTTTTGCTTAATGATAAAATTATTAAATTCATCCAGGCACTCACTAGGATCTTAGTATAAGGTATATCACTTTCATTAAAGATACAAAGAGAATTTACCTCTACTACCTATGTCGGGGTGTCAAGTCCATGTATTTCTTCGATAGGTGGTAATTTATTTACATCTTCAGTTTTAGTATCCTTTTCTTTAATAGATCTCTTGGCTTCTTGCATATATTCAGGACTAAGGAATAGAATACCTATCTTCTTTTGAATAGATTTCGGTGGTGGTTCGGGAAGTGTCCAATGATCGACATTTTGCAATTTGTTATTCAATAGTTCTTTAGCTTCCCCAATAGTTTTTTTCCACAAAAGAAAACCAACGCAACTATCTAGGAAATCCATAGAAGCATCGGTTAGTCCATTATACAAGATATCAAGTATTTCCTTTTTCTTAAGGGGAAGATGAGTCAAAGAGCTAAGTAACTTGAGAAGCCACCCCAGAGTCTAAAGGATATTCTCTTCTTCAATTTGCAAAATGTTAAATATCCCCTATAAGGCAGCTTTTTTCTTGAGAGCAGGAAAATAGTTTTCAAAGAAGTAATAAAGCATATCCTAGGGACCATGCACAGAACCAGGAGCAAGAGAAAGGAACAATTCTTTAGACTCACCTTTTTGTGAGAAAGGAAAAAGCTTACATATGTAATAGTAACATATGTTTTCTTCATTGGTAAACATAGCAGCAATGTCGTTCAATTTAGTGAGCTATCCAACGATAGTTTCAGTTTCATAACCATGGAAAGGATTAGATTCTACTATAGGAATCAGTTCTCGGTCTATAGAGAATTCAAAATCTTTATCAGTATCAAGTATAGGAGAGGTAGAAAATTTAGGATGACGTTTCATTTTCTCCATCATATAATTTTCTTTCAGTTTGCATAGTAGTTTCTTTAGATCATGCCTATTTTCACAAGCACGAAAATTCGTAGCTATCGGCGTTTTGGGAATGGAGTACGTAGACCTGCCTCCCTGTCGCCGAGGGCTGGCGCATTTCATCAAGCAAACCAACGGGCTCGGCACCACTCAAGGCAAGGCCCTCGTGAGGGGCCAAGCCTCACGAGGAAGAACGACATCAAGACCCGTAGGGGCCTCCTTAGGACCCCTCCGGAGCGGTGGATATTTCGAGGCGAGACCCGGCCTCAGGAGTCAAGGGTGACGCAAGGGAAGGACATGCGAGCAGCAGACAACAGGGCGGAGCAGTTTCCCCTATAGTGCAACGAGGGGGAAGGACGTACTAGGGTTCCAAAGGTATCTTCCAAAGGTTTCCCTTCTGGTGCAAGAAGGCCGTTGCCGCCCGCCAACGGGACATACATCATCCCCGGGCCCATCCCTGCAGCGCAGGCAACTGATACGTCCCCGTCGTATCTACTTTTCCGAACACTTTTGCCCTAGTTTTGGACTCTAATTTGCATGATTTGAATAGAACTAACCCAGACTAACGCTGTTTTCAGCAGAATTGCCATGGTGTTGTTTTTGTGCAGAAATAAAAGTTCTCGGAATGTCCTGAAAATTTACGGAGAATTTTTCTGGAATAAAAGAAAAATACCTGCGCAAAGATCCACCAGAGGGGGCGTGCTAGTGGGCCACGAGCCCACAGGCCGCGGCCACCCCCTAGGCTGCATCGTGAGGGATTGTGGGGCCCAGGTGGCACCACCGCCCCCAAACTCAGCTCTATATCTTCTGTCTCGCCCGGAAAAAAATAGAGAGAAGGTTTCATCGCATTTTACGATAGGGAGGCGCCGCCACCTCCTGTTCTTCATCTGGAGGACAGATCTGGAGTCAGTTCGGGGCTCCAGAGAGGGGAAATCGTTGCCATCGTCATCATCAACCTTCCTCCATCGACAATTCCATGATGCTCTTCATCGTTCGTGAGTAATCTCATCATAGGCTTGCTGGACGGTGATGAGTTGGATGAGATCTATCATGTAGTCGAGTTAGTTTTGACGGGGATTGATCCCTAGTATCCACTATGTTCTGAGATAGATGTTGCTACTACTTTGCCAAGCTTAATGCTTGTCACTAGGGCCCGAGTGCCATGATTTCAGATCTGAACCTATTATGTTGTTGCCAATATATGTGTGTTTTAGATTCTATCTTGCAAGTTGTAGTCACCTACTATGTGTTATGACCCGGCAACCCCGAAGTGACAATAGCCGGAACCACTCCCGGAGATGACCATAGTATGAGGAGTTCATGTATTCACCACGTGTTAATGTGTTCGTTCGGTTCTTTATTAAAAGGAGAACCTTAATATCCCATAGTTTCCATTAGGACCCCACTGCCACAGGAGGGATGGACAATAGATGTCATGCAAGTTCTTTTCCCTAAGCACGTATGACTACATACGGAATACATGCCTACATTAGATTGACGAACGGGAGCTAGTTACATATCTCTCCGTGTTATAGCTGTTACATGATGAATCACATCCGACATACTCATCCATCACCGATCCACTGCTACGTTACATTGTCCAGGCTTGTCCCTTGATACAAAAGGGATTGGGCCACTTCGCTTCTACTATTGCTACTGCTGATACTCTGCTGCTGCTGCTACTGTTGTTCCTTGCTACTTCGCTATTACTTGTTGCAAGATCCTTTCTCGTCACTGTTGGCGGGGAAGAATAGTTCCCCGTCCACGTGCAACCTACTGGCGTCATTGATACAACATTTAGGAATAGTCTGCTGTCAACAGATCTGTTTCTGGCACCGTTGTTATCATACAACTTTGCTACTCATACTTTGCTTGCACACACAAATCTTTCAGGTGTGGTTGAATATGACAAACTCAGCTGCTAATACTTGAGAATATTCTTTCGTTTCCCCTTGAGGCGAATCAACAAATTTGGGTCGAATACTCTACCCTCGAAAACTGTTGCGATCCCCTACACTTGTGGGTTATCAAGACCTTTTTCTGGCGTCGTTGCCGGGGAGGTGCGGCTATATTCTCTGAGTCACTTGGGATTGACGTCTGTTGGTCACTATGAGGAATCCGAAAGATCCAAGAACTAAAATCTTGCCTTCCACTACGAGGAGAGGTAAGGAACTGCCATCTAGCTCTGCACTTGATTCACCTTCAGTTTTGAGTAAGTTTGCGACATCGCCTCCTGCTAGAAATCTTGATATGTTGCCTGTGCTTGATGTTGCTACTTATGCTTCCCATGATGCTTATGATGCTGCTATGCTTGATACTATGCCTGATGATGCTATGCTTGATACTATGCCTGATGATGCTATGCTTGATACTATGCCTGATGATGTTATGCTTGATACTGCTTTGCCACTAGGTGCCCTTGATACACATATTGGTATTGTTGCTGCTAGACGTGATGATACTTCTGAAAATACTGATACTATTGAAGTAGAACCTGCTACTATGCCTGAATTGCCTGTTATGCCGGATACACATTATGTTATGGAGGGCAAGATAGTTGAGGACTTTCTTGCGTGTAAGGATAGCTATGATGTTGACAAATTACTGCGCAAGTGGAAAGAAAAATCTCTGAACGCTAGGATGAAATACGGCCCGAAGTTTGCTACTTCGCCTATCTTTGTGACCGATAAGGATTATGAATTCTCTGTCGACCCTGAGTTGATCACTCTGGTCAAATCTGATCCTTTTCACGGTTATGAGTCTGAAATGGTTGTAGCCCATCTTACCAAACTGCATGATATAGCCACCCTATTCACTAGTGAGGAAAAGATCCGCCACTACTATATCCTCAAGTTGTTTCCTTTCTCGCTAAAGGATGATGGTAAGACCTGGTTCACTTCTCTTGCTCTTGGTTGTGTGCGTAGCCCCCAGGATATGGTCTACTACTTCTCTGAAAAATATTTCCCTGCTCATAAGAAACAAGCTGCCTTGCAGGAAATATACAACTTTGCTCAAGCTGAAGAAGAGAGTCTCCCACAAGCTTGGGGGAGGCTCATCCAGCTACTGAATGCTTTGCCTGATCACCCTCTTGAGAAGAATGAAATACTTGATATCTTCTATAATGGCCTTGTCGATGCTTCCAAAGATCACCTAGATAGTTGTGTCGGTTGTGTTTTTAGTGAACGAACCGTAGAACAAGCTGAGATTCTACTGAATAACATCTTGTGCAATGAGAATGCTTGGACTATTCCCGAACCACCTCCTAAGCCAACTCCGAAGAAAAGAGGTACTCTATTCCTCAGTCCTGAAGATATGCAAGAAGCCAAGAAATCTATGCGAGAGAAAGGCATTAAATCTGAAGATGTCAAAAATCTACCACCTATCGAAGAGATCCATGGTCTCGATAACCCGATACAGGTCGTAGAAGTAAATTCTTTGCATAGGTTTGATGAGAGTGATATTCCTTTTGATAAACCTGCTAGCTTACGCCTGGATGAATTTGATAACTTCGTTGCCAAACAACAAAGTTTCAATGATTATGTTAGCAGACAATTGGAACAGAATGCTCGTATGCTTAGTCATTTAAGTGCTTGTGTGGACATAAATGTCAATGATCTTAAGCTTCTGAGTAAACATGCCTCTATGGTTACTACTCAGGTAGAACAAGTACTTAAAGCTCAAAATGACTTTCTCAATGAGTTGAATGACAATTCCATTAGAGTCATCACTAGAGGCGGTAGGATAACCCGGGAATCTTTGTATCCTGAGGGTCATCCTAAGGGAATTGAACAAGATTCTCAAGGAGTTAGCACTGATGGACCTAGTCATCATAGAAAGAAGAATAAAGATGATAGGAACCTGCACGCTAGCAACCCTGTTGCTGCTAGACCTAAGATTCCAGACGATGCCTCTATCTCTGAGGCTGAAACACAATCTGGTGATGAACATGAGCCTAATGATAATATCAATAGTGATGTTCATGAAGATGCTCAACCTAGCAATGATAAGGATGTGGAGATTGAACCTGTTGATCTTGATAACCCACAGCCTAAGAATAAGAGATACGATAAGAATGACTTCACTGCAAGGAAGCATGATAAAGAAAGGGAACCATGGGTTTAGAAACCCATGCCCTTTCCACCCAAACCATCCAAGAAAGAGGATGTTGAGGATTTTGAGCGCTTCGTTGAAATGATCACACCGGTCTTTCTGCAAATGCTTTTGACAGATATGCTCAAAATGTATCCGTATGCTAAGTACATGAAGGATATTGTGACTAATAAGAGGAGGATACCTTAGGTTGAGATTTGCACCATGCTTGCTAATTATACCTTCAAGGGTGGAACTCCTAAGAAACTAGGTGATCCCGGGGTGCCCACTATACCTTGCTCCATTAAAGGCAAGTACGTTAGAACTGCGTATGCGATCTTGGAGCCGGTGTTAGTGTTACGCCTCTCTCTCTTTATCGTAGACTAGAACTGGATAAGTTGACACCCACTAAAATCTCTCTGCAAATGGTCGACAAATCAACTGCTTTCCCTATCGGCATTTGCGAGGATGTGCCTGTTGTGGTTGCCAATGTCACTATATTAACAGACTTTGTTATCTTGGATATTCACGAGGACGATGCCATGGCGGTCATCCTCGGAAGACCCTTTTTAAACACTGCAGGGACTGTTATAGATTGCAACAAAGGCAATGTCACTTTCCATGTCAACGGTAATGAGCATACGATGCACTTTCCGAAGAAACAATATCGAGTACATTGCATCAATGCTATCGAAAAGACTTCATCGATACTTATTGGGAGCTTTGAATGCCCTATTCCTCGTGTCAAGATAAAGTATGATTTGCTTGTTGGGTAGATACATATCCCCATTGAGGTGACCTAGTGACTATTCAAAAATTCTCCGTTCTCTTATGCGATTCGAAAAAGTTTGTCAAAGAGGCTTGATCAACTTCACAGATGGATTTCTTTCGATGACCATGAGATGGATGAATCGAGGAGTCACAAACCTCTGTTCCAAGCTTTCACCTTCGGTTGCTTAGAAGAAAAATGATAGATTTAGTTTAGTTTTCCCTGTTTTCTGTTTTAGCATCCGGTGGAATAGTACCCCAAAAATAAAAGTTCTCCGAACGTCTTGAAAATCAAGTATGATTTTTTCTGGAATTTTTTAAAAATTCTGAGACAAAGAGTCTGTCTGGGGGCTGCACCCGTGGGCCACAAGCCCTGACGGCGCGGGCACCCCCTGGCCTCGCCACCCAGGCTTGTGGGACCCACAGGCACTCCCTCCACTCATTCTTGCTCTCATTTGGTTCTCCTACCTCCAGAAAAAATCGTTTCACAGCTCAAACCCGTTTCTTGCTTCTCTTGCTGGGATTTTCGATCTCTTTGCTCAAATCACCGTTATCCGAACTATTTTGGGGAAATTACTCATTGGTAAGTGACTCCTCCATTGGTACAATTAGTTTTGGCTCTAGTGCCTTATACTCCGCGTATTTTTGCTGCCTTGGTGACCATGTTCTTGAGCTTTGCATGCTGATTTTAGCCGGTCCCAAGTAGTTTTGATGCGTGATATGGCCTCTAGGCACTTGTGGGAGTATTTGCTACTAGTTTAGTTGAGCCTTGTTCATATTTCCTTTGGGTCACTGAATATTTCAGAGAAGGAAGATTTTCAGGAGAAACTATCATGGTGGTTCCTCAAGAAAGACAGGTCCCCGTATTGCGATTCGGGAGCCTGATCCTTACCAACCAAGGGACGCGCAGGTACAACCATGTGAATGGCCTTCTGATGAATTTATGATTGAGGCGGGTTTCAAAGATGAGTTTGATGCACTTGTTCGCAACGTCGGACTCGAAGAATTCACCTCCAATAAATGTAAACAATATGTTGCCCTCACTACCTCTTTTGTTCGTAGATTCAAATTTTCAGTTGGCTATGACACATCGGCACTGTTTGATCTCTATGATAAATCGTATACCATGGATTTAGAGGATTTTAATAGAATTTGCAAAATACCTGTTTGGGGTAGCCTCAGTGATCCTCCTAAATCTTCGGTTAGAGATTTTTTCTCTGGTATTGCTGTTGGAGAAACTAGAGACATTACGCAAGCTACCATGGGGAGTATTCATTTTCCTGCCTTGCATTACATTGCCCTCTTCATAGGCAGATGCATTAATGGCAAGATTGAGCATTGTCACATCTGTGCACCTGACCTTAGTATCCTTAAGAGCGCAGTAACAGGTGATAAAAGTTTCAACGTGGGAGCTATTATAGCAAGGAGGCTGAATAAGAATGCTAATGAAGGGGATTTCTTTGGTGGGATCTATGCCACTCGCATAGCAAATTTTCTTGGAGTACCCATCCGCGAAGGATATCCCCCGCTCCATATAGCATTCCTTGACCGCGTCGCTTTGACACGCTACCACTTCCTTGAGAGGGATGATGAATCCCTCCTATACCATTTGATATTTAACCAGCAGCGTGTTTTCCATATTACCCTTCCTGCTCCTGCCTTCTTTTACTTTCAGGTAAAACGGAGATATTACATAACCGGAGGAGAGGTAGAGGAATATGAGAGGGAGGCAAAGGCTGCTCGTCTCCGTGAGGCAGCTATTCAGGTAGTGGCTGCAGCCCTCCCGTATAACCCCCATTATGATTTTGGGTTTCGCCAGGACCATCCTTGGGAGTAGACCAACTTAGGCCAAAAGCCTAAGCTTGGGGGAGTACGTGTTCTCACCGACTTTACATTCTTGCTTATGCTTTCACTTTGTTAGCCGGTGTTCACACTTTGCCACTGTATCATCCATGCTAGTTTATTTTCTTTTTCTAGTTTTCTTATCCTGTGTCTCTCTAGTTTGAAAAAACCCAAAAAAGATTTTCTTTTTCTTCTTTTGCTTGTTGGAGCTTTCCCGTGTAAATAGTTTTCTTTTTCTTTAGGTCAAGGTAGAAGATAATGGTTACAATGTTTAGAGGCTCTTGCATGCATACCTGTTTAGCTTTCAAAGAGACATATTACTTTGTCTTCTCCTTTGTGTTTGCCTGCAGATTCCATCTTTAGTCCAATGCACGAGCACGCTTATTATTGTTCACATCATTCGGTCGTGCAAGTGAAAGGCAATAATGAGGATATATGATGAAGTGACTGAGCCTGGAAAAGCTGGTATGAACTCGATCTATTTTGTTTTTGTAAATATGACTAGCTCATCATGCCTGATTTAGCTTTGTTGTGAGAGAAACATGTTTGCAATGACAACTTAGAGACCATAGTTGCTTATGCCATGCTTACCTAGCTAGGAGATTATAATGGTTTGTCTTGGATGCCCACATGAATGTTGAGATGACTGTGTTGTAGTATGATAGGATGGTATCCTCCTTTGAATGATTCAAGTGGCTTGACTTGGCGCATGTTCACACCTGTAGTTGAAGCAAAATCAACACAACCTCTATGATGTTCTTGTTCATGGTGATTTATGTCCTACTCATGCTTGCACTCAATGTTAGTTAATCTCAATGCATTTTGATGAGTGTTGTCGCTCTCTAGTTGGTCGCTTCCCAGTCTTTTGGTAGCCTTCACTTGTACTAAGCGGGAATACTGCTTGTGCATCCACTTCCATAAACCCAAAGTTGTTCCATATGATTCCACCATACATACCTATGTGCTGTATCTACCTCCCATTCCAAGTAAATTTGCATGTACCACTCTTTAAACCTTCAAGAAATAATCTGTTTTGCATGCCCGAACCGCTCATGTGGTGACAAGGGGCTATTGGTATCTTCCATGCTAGGCATGTTATCCTCGATATGTGTTTATTCACTATCATTCACGAGAAAGGGGCCGGTAATTGGAATTCCCAGTTCCATGCTCAAATCGAAAAGATAATTGCAAACAAAACTCCCCCAGGATTGATGTTGGTATGGACGGTACTCGATGATTCGGCTAGCCGTGGAGTGTGATTGATTGGTGGTGGGGGAGTCAAAACTTTACTTTTCTGTTTGGGAACCACCTATAGCATGTGTAGCGTGGAAGATGTTGAGAACTCTTAGTCATTGCGTTGACAATGAAAGCATGCCACCATAAATTATTATCTCTGTTTCAAAAGCTTGAGCTCTGGCACCTCTGCAAATGAATGCTTCCCTCTGCGAAGGGCCTGTCTATTTGTGTTCCTGTTGAGTCATCCTCCTCTTACAAAAGCACCAATTAGAGAGCACCACTGTCATTTTTATGCTTCGCTTTTAACTGTGTTGAGTATGACTGTGACTGGATCTTCATTGCCTTGAATTACAATGTTTAGTCAGCCCTTGGTCTTTGAAGGTGCTCTGCATTTATGTTTTGTGGTCTCAGAAAGAGCTAGCGAGATACCATCTATTCGTACTACTTCATGTTGTTTTGATTGAAGCGTTGACGTTTGAGACTTATTATTATTTGCTCGCTAGTTGATTATGCCATTGATATGAGTTTACCGTGAGACCTAGATGTCATTTGCTTTTGTGGTTTGCTTGTGATCCTGCTGAAATTATGGTTATGAGTTAGACATAGTTGCAACAACAAGATCAAACAGAGTTCGTCAAAGTTTTTATTTTGTCTATCTCAGTTTGTCAACTAAGTTGCTTGAGGACAAGCAAGGCTTTAAGCTTGGGGGAGTTGATACGTCTCCGTCATATCTACTTTTCCGAACTCTTTTTCCCTAGTTTTGGACTCTAATTTCATGATTTGAATGGAACTAACCCGGACTAACGCTGTTTTCAGCAGAATTGCCATGGTGTTGTTTTTGTGCAGAAATAAAGTTCTCGGAATGTCCTGAAAATTTACGGAGAATATTTCTGGAATAAAACAAAAATACCTGCGCAAAGAACCACTGAAGGGGGTGTGCTAGTGGGCCACAAGCCCACGGGTCGCGGCCACCCCCTAGGCTGCGCCGTGAGGGCTTGCGGGGCCCACGTGGCACCACCGACCCCAAACTCAGCTCTATATCTTCCGTCTCGCCCGGAAAAATTAGAGAGAAGGTTTCATCGCGTTTTGCGATACGGAGGCGCCGCCAGCTACTGTTCTTCATCTCGATGACAGATCTGGAGTCCGTTCGGGGCTCCGAAGAGAGGAAATCGTCGCCATCGTCATCATCAACCTTCCTCCGTCGACAATTCCATGATGCTCTTCATCGTTCGTGAGTAATCTCATCGTAGGCTTGCTGGACGGTGATTAGTTGGATGAGATCTATCATGTAATTGAGTTAGTTTTGACAGGGATTGATCCCTAGTATCCACTATGTTCTGAGATTGATGTTGCTACTACATTGCCATGCTTAATGCTTGTCACTAGGGCCCGAGTGCCATGATTTCAGATATGAACCTATTAAGTTGTCGCCAATATATGTGTGTTTTAGATCCTATCTTGCAAATTGTAGTCACCTACTATGTGTTATGACCAGGCAACCCCGGAGTGACAATAGCCGAAACCACTCCCGGAGATGACCATAGTATGAGGAGTTCATGTACTCACCACGTGTTAATGCGTTGGTCCAGTTCTTTATTAACAGGAGAACCTTAATATCCCGTAGTTTCCATTAGGACCCTGCTGCCATGGGAGGGATGGACAATAGATGTCATGCAAGTTCTTTTCCCTAAGCACGTATGACTACATACGGAATACATGCCTACATTAGATTGACGAACGGGAGCTAGTTACATATCTCTCCGTGTTATAGCTGTTACATGATGAATCACATCCGGCATACTCATCCATCACCGATCCACTGCCTACGAGTCTTTTACTACTGGTCCTTGCTACGTTACTTTGTCCAGGCTTGTCCCTTGCTACAAAAGGGATTAGGCCACTTTGCTACTACTGTTGCTACTGTTGTTACTCTCCTCCTGTTGCTACTGTTGTTCCTTGCTACTTTGCTGTTACTTGTTGCAAGATCCTTTTTCGTCACCGTTGGCGGGGAAGAATAGTTCCCCGTCCATGTGCAACCTACTTGTGCGATTGATAAAACAGTTAGGAATAGTCTGCCGTCAACAGATCTGTTTCTGGCACCGTTGTTATCATACTACTTTGCTACTAATACTTTGCTTGCAGACATAAATATCTTTCAGGTGTGGTTGAATCTGAAAAACTCAGCTGCTAATACTTGAGAATATTCTTTCGTTTCCACTTGAGGCGAATCAACAAAGATGGGTCAAATACTCTACCCTCGAAAACTGTTGCGATCCCCTACACTTGTGGGTTATCAGCAACCACTTTGCAGGCGAAGACCGCCTTTGGGCAGGGGAGCATGTTCCCTTGTACCCCTTCAAAATTGGCCGTTGTGGGATCCCTTCCCGCCGAAATGATAAGGGTAGAGGACCGGGGAAGCAACTATAAATAGAGGATAGGTTATTTCGTAGAAGGGGATCGGATCCGAACCATTCATTTCACCCTCTAGCACCACGCAAAGTCACCCAGCCCCTCGAGGCGCCAAGCAATGTACTAGTTCATCCACCAACCTCCACGGGAGGCAATCCACGAAAGCAGGAGTAGGGTTTTACGCTTCACAGCGGCCCGAACATGGGTAAATTGTTGTGTTCTGTGTTTCCCTCACCATCGAGTGAGTTCCCTACCATCCCAAGCGAGTAGCAAGCTAGGTGAGGCGAACCAGTGGGATACCTTCGTACACGCCCCTGAGTTCGAATCTTTAGGGTTTTGTGGAGCCCGATATCTGAAAGTAGCTACTTCCCCATCAATAACATAACCTTCAGGTACATAAGGCAATTCACATTTATTGGGACAGAAGGTGTAGTAGGTGATTCAAAATCTTCATCCATTTAAGCATTTTCAAGTTCTCTAGATTTAGCAATATGAGCATCAAGTAATTCATTCAGTGGCACAGTTTCAGTTTCATCGAATATAGCAGTAGTATCATCATTAATTTCAGAAGTAGCATCATCAAGTTCAAGCGATATATCAGGACGAGCAACACACGTAGTGTAACAAGCTGATTCAAAATAGTAGGTGAATCAAAAGCAAAGCTAGATGGCAGTTCCTTACTCCTCTCATACGAGAGGGGATGATCTTAGTTCGAGTATCTTTCAGATTCTTCGTAGTGGAAATTGGATAGCCTAAAGTTAACTCAACAAATATAGTTATGCTCCCCGAAAATGGCTTCAAAAAAGGTCGTGATAACACACAAGAATAGGGGATCACGATAGTCTTCACGAGTTGTATTTCACCCTAATTTATTGATTCGGCACAAGTGAAGCCAAGGAATATTTATAGGCCTTGAGAGTTGAGTTTTCAGTGCAACCACACCTGGGATATCTCTATGCAACAAAGGTTTAGTAACCTGGAAATAATAGTAGTAGCAGTAATAGTGATAGCACCAACTTTGTGACAGTAGTGAAAGTGGTAGGAACAATGGCAACTTAGCAAGATTCAGTATATGTAAATTGTAGGCCATGGTATAATGATAGAAATATATGGATGAGATCAATCATGTAATGGTTACACACTAGATCAACAGAGAAATATCTCCAAGTAATTAATATAATGTAGGCATGTATTCCGTATATAGTCATACGTAATTGCGATATGAACTTGCATGGCATCTTTTGTCATACCCTCCCATGGCAGAGGGGTCCTATTAGACACTAAGATATATTAAGGCCTCCTTTTAGTAGAGAACCTAAAGAAAGCATTTACGCATGGTGAATACATGAACTCCTCAAATTACGACAACCACTAGAAATAATCTCAATTATTGTCACCTTGGGGTATGCCCATCAAGACACGTAATAGATGCATACAACTTGCAACACAAGATCTAAACTCTTTTCGTATTCAGGGAGAACACAATAAGTTTAGGTCTTAAATCATGGCATTCAAGGCCCTAGTGACAAGCATTAAGCATAGTGAAGTCATAGTAACATCAATCTCAGAACATAATGGCTACTAGGGATCAAGCCCTATCAACTTAACTCGATTACATGGTCAATCTCATCCAAACCCTATCACTGACGAATGAGCCTAAAAAGGATTTACTCACTCCTGGCAAGGAGCATCATGGAATTGTTGATGGGGAAGGGTTGGTGATGATGACGGCGACGAATCCCCCTCCCCGGAGCCAACAACATGATCTAGATCAGCCCTCGGGAGGAAGAACATGAGGTGGCCGCAACTCCGTATTGTAAATCATAATTTCAATTTATATCTGATTTTTTCCAAACATGCAGCTTTGTGGGCCCCACCACACAACAGGGCGCGCCTAGTGGGTGGGCACGTCTTGTTGCCTCGTGGGCCACAAGCAGCCCCCTCTGATGGCTCTTTGCTCCATAATTCATCATAAATTCCAAAAACAATTCACAAAAAAAATCATCCAATTGTGGGAACTTTTATATCTGCACAAAAATATTACCAAGACAGTTTTGTTAAAAATAACGGCAGCGAGGGATAGATTCATTCAGATCATGCAAATAAGAGTCCAAAACAAGAGCAAAAGTGTTTGGAAAGTAGATATTTTGGAGACGTATCAGCAGTGGTAACCATTTGTGAAGCATGCCAATTCCACGCCAAGGAGATAGATCAACCAACACAAGCCCTTCACACGATACAACTCTCCTGTCCATTTGTAGTGTGGGGGCTCGACATCCTCGGGCCTTTCCCCTTTGCTACCGGGGGCTTTGAATTATCGTTTGTTGCAATCACCAAGTTTACAAAGTGGACTGAAGTGGAGCCGGTAAGGAAAGTAACAACGCAAGCGGCAGTTATGTTTTTGAGAAGAATAGTTTGTCATTTTGATGTGCCCAACTGGACTATCACCGACAACGACATGTAATTCACCAGCAACAACTTCATGCAGTACTGTCAAAACATCGGCGCCAAAATCTTCCTTTCCTCAGTTGCCCACCCTAGGAGCAACGACAAGTAGAGAGGGCAAATTCTCAAGTATTGCGGGGACAAGAAATATCGACAAGTTGCACAAGCATGGAAGGCGCTGGATTGATGAGTTGTTGGTGGTTCTTTGGTCGATCGGGACTACACCAAATCGAGCCACCAGCGGGACACACTTCTCCCTTGTCTACGGTGCACAAGTGGTGCTCCCCACGGAACTCACATTCGGGTCACCACAAGTGCAGGCCTTTGATGAGGGCAGCAAGAGTAAGTGTGGCAAGATGATGCCACACTCCTCGAGGATGACCGTCTTCAGGCTGCCTTGCGTGCCTCTCGGTAGCAACAAGCCTTGCGCCGCTATCGCAGCCACAAGTTGCACACTAAAAGGATTGAGGAAGGCAATCTTGTCCTTCGTCGGATATAGTCCGTGAAGGATTCAAACAAGTTGACGCCAAGGTAGGAAGGCCCTTACCGGGTGGTACAAGTCACTAGGCGTGCCACAGTCCGCCTGGAGACCGAAGATGGCACCCGGTTACACAAATCTTGGAATATCGAGCATCTTCGCAAGTTCTAACCGTGGCCCCTGTTGTACAAGTCATCCCAAAAAGGCTTGTAATCCTTTGTACAAAGCCAGGCGAAGACCGTGTGCACTGCCAATAAAGTTAAGTGTTCTACAACTTCTTGTCAAAGTACATATTTATTTTATGTAACCTACATGCAATGTTGTGATAACATTTAACTTGTAGAAGGTGACCAGTGAACCACCAAGGTTCCTAGCCTCCTCTACTTTCTCTCCTTTCTTTTTCTAAAAAGGAATAAGGGACCCTCGCATGCAAGTCTTCTCGGGGGTGACAATATGAACATTTACAAACATTTTCAAGTACGGCCACCTTGTGGCATGGAATACAATGAAGAGAAAGCTAAGTCACATAAAGCTTTAAGAATTTCTTTGTTGTAAGCTATTTTCCCTTGAATGATACCATTTGTATGAGAAAACATGCTTGCAAAGGACCCTTACCGAATTTGTTTGTGCTTTTTGTTGTTTCGAGTCCTCTCAACAAAACCAAAGTAGCCGCGACAAGGGAGGGAAGGTGGTCTAGCCAACAGCGGCATCTTCGGCAAGCTGCTAAGGACCCGTTCCTAAAGCACTCAAGGCAAAAAGTGTCGGCACGCATTTCCACTAAGTGTAGGGAACACAAATATACAAGTGTGAAGTTGTGCATTATCGGAAATCAGCCATTCACTGGAAATGGATATTTAGTAGATAGTGAACAATAATTTTTCTTGTGCCTCACAAGGTTACATCCGGGAAAGAAGTCTCATGGGTAGAACACCTCGTTCGGACCAACCAAGCAAAGGCGTGACTCTTCTTCAAAATCCAGCTCCGCGATGTCGTGCCTACTCGGGGTTGTCGCCCTCGAGCTTGACGTTGGGGGAGTTGTTGTCGGCCTGACTCTCGCCGGAGGAGTCAAGGTCGTTGCCGCTTGAGCTTTCCTTGCAAGACTCCAGCCGGCTACCGCAGGTCTCGGAGAACTTCATGGAGATTCTGGCGGCTCCATCAAACTTGAACTGAAGGAGATTACCCGGTCCAAGGTCGCGGAGCTGGAAAACGACTTCCAACCCCACGTCAGGAACATGTCACTACCGAGGGGAAGATCCATCGCCACCTAGGAGGTCCATTGTAGAAGCCGTCCGCCCGAAGCCACAGGCCTAAGGGCCTGCTGCCCTGAATGGCCCTTGCAGATGGAGCAGGAAGCGTGAAAGTACAACTTCACCCTAGGTGGTTTTGGAAATTAATAACAACATATATTTCATTGGACTAATGATTCTACCAAGTATATTTCAGGAAAAGTTCAATGAATGGATTGGCAAAGGATTTTGAGGATATTCCCTAGATGCAAGGAACATCTATTGGCGACAAGCTTAAAGACTCTACATTTTGCTTTTATGTGAAAAATCACAATTGAGTCCATAGAAAACCCAATAGTATTAAAAGGGATGAGGTATCTATTATGATCTGGTTGCTCAAGTGCTTAGAATTAGCCACCAAAAACCCTCATTAAATTCTCCCACAAATATTCTGTCCAAAGCCTAACACTCAAATTCGGTGCGACCAACATTCCAATATCGGCCCTACCAATTTTTACCCTAGACAGAATCGAGAGCAAACCCAACCATCTTGGGGCCACCAAGTTTGCTTTCGGTGCAACAGAAAAATAGAGACCAACTCTGTGGTTACCATTTGGTGAAAAATGAAATTTCCAATTTTCGCAAATCGATGCCACCGAGTTTGTAACTGCCTAGGTCAGCCAGATCGGATCCATTTAGATTTATATATATGTCTCACGGAAATGCCAAAAGTTGCCACATTTTGCACTAGTTAGTGCAACCGAGTGTTTGCTTCTGTTTCACCAAGTTGGGCAATAATGTTGTAACACTTGGATTATTGGAGATGTGTAACATCCCAAAATTATAAATTTTGGAATGTTAATATAATTATTAGATTGATTGTTTGTTTGTTTGCTGAGTGACTGAAACTTGTGTGAAATTTGAAACTTTTCGAAACTTTTGAATGAGAGGGAATAAAATGACTTTCCCTTCTCCGGTGAATTCAAATTCAATCTTTTAAAAGCAACGAGACAAGATGACATGACTTCTTCAACCACAAAGAATTTGAACGGAGATTTTTGCATTAAATTCTTTTGCATTTCCATTTGTTTTCTCCACTCAAGAAATGCCGGGAAATACATTCTGTCAAACAGAAAAGAGCGGAGGAACATGACCCTCGAATACCCGGGCATTTTGAATGTTATTTGCACCCTAAAACTTAGAGGGTCATTTGAAAATTATTTGCAAAAGAAAATAAACCTTTTTGGCAATTTTGTGAAAATATTTTTTTTAGCCGTGGAAAAATGCCCATCATCTATATTTTATTGTTCTGATAATTTTAGTATATAAAAACTCTTTATTCCGAATTGATTTGATTTCCTTTTTAACGTGTTAGTTTCCTAGTTTTGAAAATAGGAAGGAAATCACTTTTATTAGGAATACCTCCTGGCCCATTAAAACCTTCCCTATTTTGGCCCAACAGACCTCATCTCCTACCTCCATCTCTTCTTCACGTACACGAAATCTTCCATCCATAGAGAGGGAGATCCCCACCTCCGGGATTCGCGACGCACATACCTTCCCAGCACCTCCCGTCGCCCCTATAAGAACCCCCACACCCTCCTCTATCTATTTTCCCCAAGAACCATACCTCTCCTCGCCTCTAGCCGCAGCCCTCGCCTCGCCGGAGTTCATCTTCAACAGGAACTCGTCGGAGGTCCTGCTGCCTCCTCCCGTCGCCCCACACCCCGCCGGCACCACCAACCTTCGGCCAGAGCCCTCCTCCCCCGCCTGGACCCCTCCGCTGCCTCGGCCGGCCACCGGAGCCACCTTCCCGTCGTCTTCTCCAACTCCGGCGACTAACTCCGGTGAGATTCACGAAATCCCGTATTGCAGTTTTTTCAGAAAATTGCAATCTTAGAAAATTCATATCTATTAGTCTATAACTCTGAATTAGGTGATTCTTTTCGCGTTGGATAACAAATTTTATGCAGTTTCTGTAGATATATAATTTGTCTATGTTTCAATTTATAAAAATTGAGTTAGATCAGATTTGAAGTAAAGCTTGTGTTGCTTATTCCGGGAGTTTAAAAATAGCTTTTAATTTGATTCTTTTTGCTGCTGCTTCCTATTGATCATATCTTTCAGTAGTTTAAGTTTCAAATTTTTTTAAATATTTTTAATTGAGGTTTTTACCAAAACAGATTCTGTTTTAGCTCTTTTAGGACTATGGCTATTATTTTTCTGTAAATTGTTTTAAAATATTTTCTTTATTATTTCAGAAAGATTATTGTTTTGTTTATGTTAGTTCAACAGTAGTTTTGCAACAAGTTTTTATTTTATATTTATTTGTTTTCATGAAATCAATTCTAGTTCCTTAGTAACTTGCAATTGGTTTCCGCATTGTTTCAAATCCCGTTTGGGAATACTTTCAAAAAGGTTTTGTGAAAAACACTTTATTTTATCTTAGTTAAACTTATATCTTAGTTACTTGTTATTATTTTATGTTAGACAAAAACTATTTAGTGTTTGACGTAGTAGAAAACTCCCTAGTCTTATTTGAAGTTTCTTTCGGTTCCTTTTTGCTCTCTCTCTTTTGTTTGATTGCTAGAATGATTGCTAGTGAGTGCTTATGTGAATGATATGTTTTCTATATAGATTTCATTGGAGAGTGACGAGTAGTCTATCAAGTTATTTTCTCGAGAAATTCTTCTTCGTCAACATCACAGGCAAGTCACTTTGATCATACTATCACCTATGTTTTTATGCATCGTAGTTCTACCATCCTATGCCCATTTGCATGCTGCCTAGGTACTTGGAAACTTTAGTGTAAGAGTAGTATCATGTGGTAGGAACACAACATCCCCGATACTTGGCCCCGGGACGGCAATTTCTTAATGCTATGCTTGAGTAGACAGGTTATCGGTTGAGTGTATACCACGAGTGATGCGAGGTTGATATAATAATCAAGACCGGACTAAGACAAGATTTTCAAGACCTCGGACGCAATGCAACACTGGGTGAAGGACGGTTGATCGGCTCCCTGGAAAACCCAGTGGATGCCCGGGATGCTGGAGAGGCCATGTCATCCTGCGGAAAGCTTCACCCAGGCTCAAAGAGACAGACGGATATTTTCAAGACCCAAGGCTTACCTGCACAGCCACAAGTCATTATGGGCTCTGGCTTGGTTGGACAACACGGCGACTCTGGACAGGCGGTGCTAGCAGATGTAGGCGAATGGTACGAATGGATGGGCACCGACGGGGATTCAGAGGGACCAGTTGAAAGACCATGTTTTGATCATCCGGTCTTCAAACACACTGAAGTGCGAGGACATACACGGAGGCGATCAAATCTTGTGGGGAACGTGTGCAAAACTCTGCAGAGTACTCAACCTAATCGATTAGCCGTGTCCACGGTCATGGACAACATGAGCCAAAGGAACTGAAGTTATCTGGATTTCTCAACACCATTAAATATATTTGATGTGGGAATTATTGACAACTCGGGTACGAGAACTGGTTGGCGGAACCATCTCGTTAACAAAAACCTTGTAGTAACATTTTTGCTTTCAACCCCTCTTGCTGTAGGATAAAACTGGCTTTATGCAAAACTTAGCTCCACCGACCAAATATGCATGTAGAGATAGTTGATTATTACTTTACCCCTCTCTTATGTGACTTGCCGGCATATTCAATATGCTGACCTACACGGCTGCAACGTCTTATGTTGCAGATATTTTTTTTCTTCGACGAGTAAGAGTACGATTCAGGGTTACGGTCTACACTCAACTTGACGTTGGTGTTTATTGGAACTCCACTCCCTGGACTGCTTCCGCTGAAATAATTAAGGTATATATCAGTTTTACGCTATTTACATGTGATTGCACTTTGATATATACATTGATGTACTGTGTGTGCCAGCATACTGATCCAGGGATGGCACAGAAACACAGAGGCTTGACTCGTTTTGAGTCGGGTCGCTACAGAGATTGTATCAGAGCACATGTTGACTGTAGGACGTGACCCTAGAAACTGGAAACTTCTTAGGATAGGATCTCTCAAAAAAATTATTTTCAAGAACATCCTTTTCACTTCTCTTCTCTTCTGACTTCATCAAATGTTCTCTCTCACCACCAATAGTTATACAATGCCCTTACCCCTTCGACCTCATGAAGAATCAACGGAGTTCTACTTCAAAGTAAAGAGGATTTCACCACGCGTTTGAAGAATTGAAGCTACACAACAGTAGACTCTCAAGACCCGAAGAACTCGAAGACCCTGAAGCGTTCATATGACCATTAGAAATCGAAACCCCTTTCATATACCCACGTTAGTTACGATGATTTGTGAGCCGTCATTGGTGTGTGTTTTCCGACGGCCACAAATAAAATCTATTCTCAAAAATATTGTTTGTATTGTGTGTATCTCCCTCCCTCTCTTACCCGTCTCATCCCCAAAACCTCAACCCTACCAGATGGAGTATGAAGCTGGACTTGTAGTCTCTGGACCAATGACCCAGCTAGAGGCTGAAATATGGATTCAGAACATGGAGAACCACTTCGGGAGCAACTTGATCTCAAGGAATTATGAAGTGGAACATGCTCTCCAGTACTTTACCCAAAGTGCTGCAATCTGGTGGAAAATGCACCATGCCATACAAGGATTTAGTGGAGCAGAAACTTGGGAAGAATTCAAGAAGACTCTGTTAAGATCCCGTCTCATTCAGAAGAGCTATGATAATCCGATGAAGAAGCCTTGTGCATGCAAGATCTGTGGAGAAATAGGACACACCCAGGAATACCTGAGTGAAGTACATGCAGAGATGATGGAGATGAAGCTAATGGCCACCATGATGAAGCAAAAGATGGATGATTTCAAGGAGCACATCGGAAAGTTCCAGTGGAACTAAAGTACCTCCAAGAGAGGCAGATGAATAAAGTTGGCAGAAATGCTCGACCATACCGAACCATGTGGATGGCAGCATTTGTAATAAAGTACTTTTGAATTGGAGTTTTTGAGGATAAATTAAGGATGTAATAAAGGATTGATTATGAAATGAATCTGATTATGGAAGAAGCTATGATGGATCAGCAAACGTTTTCTTAGGAGCATACGAAAGCGTGAGAGTTGTGAAGATACGATAGATGTTTCAGCTTGCAGAACCAATGGATTATCCGAACTTCGTTCGTGGACAAGAGAAATTTTGCAACGCTTGTGAGGATGCCCAAGTGTTAGAATGCGAGATTCGCTAAACCTTATACAGAGAAATGATTTGGGTGCGGAATGGATTGATCACCATGACGACTTACTCTTATCATTTATCTTGCTATTCGGAATGGTAAATCTGAGAGACTTACCCATAGAGAGAGGCGACGTTCCTTGATGCTTTTGTTTAAGCCTTAGAATGGTACTAGAAAATCCCATGTACATGGCACTTGTTGTCACGCGTAGGAAATTTTACGGTGACAATGAAACCAAGACCTCTCTCTCTGCAGGATAACCACAAATGGTAGACCACCATGAGAACCATCGATATGTTATTTAGAATTGACCACGAGACTGTCAGTTAAGAAGACCCAGTGATGGAAGAAGCTTATATCAACGGGAGAGCATCACCAAAGGATTTAACATGAAGACTGTGCGATGTCAGTTGCCAAAACCCAGAGGATCGTTAAAGCATTTTGAGGGACCAGTATCTCTCATTTTAAGTGTGGTAGCATCCCACCTTGCCGGAGATTGGAATTGTTAGAAGACCCCCAAACCCTAACCTTTCTTTCTAGCCTCTTCGAATCTCGAGGACGAGATTCATTTTAAGTGTGGTAGTTTGTAACATCCCAAAATTATAAATTTTGGAATGTTAATATAATTATTAGATTGATTGTTTGTTTGTTTGCTGAGTGACTGAAACTTGTGTGAAATTTGAAACTTTTCGAAACTTTTGAATGAGAGGGTATAAAATGACTTTCCCCTTCTCCGGTGAATTCAAATTCAATCTTGTAAAAGCAACGAGAGAAGATGACATGACTTCTTCAACCACAAAGAATTTGAACGGAGATTTTTGCATTAAATTCTTTTGCATTTCCATTTGTTTTCTCCACTCAAGAAATGTCGGGAAATACATTCTGTCAAACAGAAAAGAGCGGAGGAACATGACCCTCAAATACCCGGGCATTTTGAATGTTATTTGCACCCTAAAACTTAGAGGGTCATTAGAAAATTATTTGCAAAAGAAAATAAACCTTTTTGGCAATGTTGTGAAAATATATATTTTTTTTTTGCCGTGGAAAAATGCTCATCATCTATATTTTATTTTTCTGATAATTTTAGTATATAAAAACTCTTTATTCCGAATTGATCTGATTTCCTTTTTAACGTGTTAGTTTCCTAGTTTTGAAAATAGGAAGGAAATCACTTTTATTAAGAATACCTCCTCGCCCATTAAAACCTTCCCTATTTTGGCCCAACAGACCTCATCTCCTACCTCCATCTCTTCTTCACGTACAAGAAACCTTCCATCCATGGAGAGGGAGATCCCCACCTCCGGGATTCGCGACGCACAGACCTTCCCAGCACCTCCCGTCACCCCTATAAGAACCCCCACACCCTCCTCTATCCATTTTCCTCAAGAACCATACCTCACCTCGCCTCTAGCCGCAGCCCCCGCCTCGCCGGAGTTCATCTTCAACAGGAACTCGCCGGAGGTCCTGCTGCCTCCTCCCGTCGCCCCACACCCCGCCGGCACCACCAACCTTCGGCCAGAGCCCTCTTCCTCCGCTTGGACCCCTCCGCTGCCTCGGCCAGCCACCGGAGCCACCTTCCCGTCGTCTTCTCCAACTCCGGTGACTAACTCCGGTGAGATTCACGAAATCCCGTATTGCAGTTTTTTCAGAAAATTGCAATCTTAGAAAATTCATATCTATTAGTCTATAACTCAGAATTAGGTGATTCTTTTTCCGTTGGATCACAAATTTTATGCAGTTTCTGTAGATGTATAATTTCTCTATGTTTGGATTCCTAAAAATTGAGTTAGATCAGATTTGAAGTAAAGCTTGTGTTGCTTTTCCGGGAGTTTAAAAATAGCTTTTAATTTGATTCTTTTTGCTGCTGCTTCCTATTGATCATATCTTTCAGTAGTTTAAGTTTCAAATTTTTTTAAATATTTTTAATTGAGGTTTTTACCAAAACAGATTCTGTTTTAGCTCTTTTAGGACTATGGCTATTATTTTTCTGTAAATTGTTTTAAAATATTTTATTTATTATTTCAGAAAGATTATTGTTTTTGTATGTTAGTTCAACAGTAGTTTTGCAACAAGTTTTTATTTTATATTTTTTTTCATGAAATCAATTCTAGTTCCTTAGTAACTTGCAATTGGTTTCCGCATTGTTTCAAATCCCGTTTGGGAATACTTTCAAAAAGGTTTTGTGAAAAACACTTTATTTTATCTTAGTTAAACTTATATCTTAGTTACTTGTTATTATTTTCTGTTAGACAAAAACTATTTAGTGTTTGACATAGTAGAAAACTCCCTGGTCTTATTTGAAGTTTCTTTCGGTTCCTTTTCGCTCTCTCTCTTTTGTTTGATTGCTAGAATGATTGCTAGTGAGTGCTTATGTGAATGATATGTTTGCTATATAGATTTCATCGGAGAGTGACGAGTAGTCTATCAAGTTATTTTCTCGAGAAATTCTTCTTCGTCAACATCACAGGCAAGTCACTTTGATCATACTATCACCTATGTTTTTATGCATCGTAGTTCTGCCATCCTATGCCCATTTGCATGCTGCCTAGGTACTTGGAAACTTTAGTGTAAGAGTAGTATCATGTGGTAGGAACACAACATCCCCGATACTTGGCCCCGGGACGGCAATTTCTTAATGTTATGCTTGAGTAGACGGGTTAACGGTTGAGTGTATACCACGAGTGATGCGAGGTTGATATAATAATCAAGACCGGACTAAGACAAGATTTTCAAGACCTCGGACGCAATGCAACACTGGGTGAAGGACGGTTGATCGGCTCCCTGGAAAACCCAGTGGATGCCCGGGATGCTGGAGAGGCCATGTCATCCTGTGGAAAGCTTCACCCAGGCTCAAAGAGACGGACGGATATTTTCAAGACCCAAGGCTTACCTGCACAGCCACAAGTCATTATGGGCTTTGGCTTGGTTGGACAACGCGGCGACTCTGGACAGGCGGTACTAGCAGATGTAGAGGAACGGTAGGAATGGATGGGCACCGATGGGGATTCAGAGGGACCCGTTGAAAGACCATGTTTTGATCATCCGGTCTGCAAACACACTGAAGTGCGAGGACATACAAGGAGGCGATCAAATCTTGTGGGGAACATGTGCAAAACTCTGCAGAGTACTCAACCTAATCGATTAGCCGTGTCCACGGTCATGGACAACTTGAGCCAAAGGAACTAAAGTTATCTGGATTTCTCAACACCATTAAATATATTTGATGTGGGAATTATTGACAACTCGGGTACGAGAACTGGTTGGCGGAACCATCTCGTTAACAACAAACCTTGTAGTAACATTTTTGCTTTCAACCCCTCTTGTTGTAGGATAAAACTGGCTTTATGCAAAACTTAGCTCCACCGACGAAATATGCATGTAGAGATAGTTGATTATTACTTTACCCCTCTCTTATGTGACTTGCCGGCATATTCAATATGCTGACCTACACGGCTACAACGTCTTATGTTGCAGATATTTTTTTTCTTCGACGAGTAAGAGTACGATTCAGGGTGACGGTCTACACTCAACTTGCCGTTGGTGTTTATTGGGACTCCACTCCCTTGACTGCTTCCGCTGAAATAATTAAGGTATATATCAGTTTTACGCTATTTACATGTGATTGCACTTTGATATATACATTGATGTACTGTGTGTGCCAGCATACTGATCCAGGGATGGCACAGAAACACAGAGGCTTGACTTGTTTTGAGTCGGGTCGCTACAAGATGTCTATATATACCCCTCCACCTACCTCTCATTGATAGAGGAAGCACTCAGAACAAACCAACACTTGCCCCATCCATTTTCTTAGGGAGAACCACCGACTCATGTGTTAAGATCAAGACATTCCACTCCAACCATATGGATCTTGATTTCTAGCCTCCCAAAGTTTCTTTCCATCCAATCAATCTCTTATACCAAAGAAAAATCTATTACATAGTGATTGAGTGTCGAGGAGACTATCATTTGAAGCACAAGAGCAAGGAGTTCATCGTACTTACCACATTTGTTACCCTTTGGAGAGTGGTTAGGTGTCGCTTGGGAGCCTCTGACTTCTTGTGGAGTTGAACTAACAAGTTTGTAAGGGCAAGGATATCGCCTACTTCGTGAATATTTACCCCGAGTGAGGCTTGCTCTTCATGGACGTAATCCATGGTGGAATAGACAAGATTGCTTCTTCATGGACCCTTCTTGGGTGGACCACTCTGTCGACTATCATGACCATTACCCTCCATGGGTTGAACTCTCCATTAACGTGGACGTATGATAGCACCACGTATCGGAACCACACCAAAAATCTCCGTGGCAACTTTGCGTTTGATCTTCCTATCCCTACCTTCTATTTATATGTGCGTTTCTTTACTTTCCACTGTTATAGTCTTAGACTTGCATGTGTGGGGTGTTCTTGACTTGGTATGATTGCTAAAACTGGCCAACTAGGAAAATTGGGAAAGGATAAGTATTTATTTGGTTAAGTAATCAAATCATCACCCTCTAGATATACTTCGGATCCTACAAGTGGTATAATAGATTTGGTCTCCCTTGCATTGGTTTCACAACGTATGAGATTATGGCGTCTAGTGAGGGAAATTACCATGCTAGAGGCCCATATTTTGATGGTACAAACTTTGCTAATTGGAAATTGTGACATCCTCGACTTTTGCTACAGTAATGATTGTAATTAAGCGACAGTGATCCCGTGCTAATGATGCCAGGTCACCGTTAATTATAATAGTGATCTCGTGTTAGCTAAAACCGAATCAAAATTCGAAACTTAAAAGTAAAGTCGGAAAAGAAAGGTTTTATGTTGTTGAAATAAAAACATCGGGGAGTTATCAAAAGTCCCTAGCGGATTATAATATTAAATCACGCACTTTAGGAATTATTGGTAACCCCTATATATTTAAAAGTGGAGATTTAAATAAAATAAATATAGTAAATATAGTAAATGAAAATAAATAAATAAAAGAAAGAATTAAAAGTATATATAATAAATTGTAAAAGAAAGTATATAAAATACAATAATAAAAAGAAATAATAATAAGAAATAATAATAAGAAATAAAAAAAGGAAAAGACACCCCGTGGCTAACTCGGCCAAAACTGGCCCAACCAGCCTCCCCATCGGCCCACCCCTCTGTGGGGTATAAAGCCCCTAGGAGGGGCAACCCTAGCGACCGACCCCCCTCCCCTCGCCCCCCTGGCCGCCGCGAGCTCCCCCTCCCGCTCGCCCCAACCACCCATGAGACCCTCGGTCTCTCCCGTCCACCAACTCCCCACCTACCGCTCTCTCTCCCCCATGAGAGAGCCACACGTCGAACCCCCACGAGGACCCCTCCTCCCGGCGAGAGACTCCCCTCTCTCTCGGCACTCTCTCTCCCAGCCCGATTCCCACCAACCCCCGGCACACCGAGCTCACCCCCACCCCACCGGCCTTCCCCCTCACTCCCGTCAGCCCCAACTCCCCTGAGGACCGAGCCGCTTCTCTACCCCATGACCCCCAGCCCCAGGAACTCCTCCACCGAGCACCGCCCCACCGCGACCCCAGGAGCCCTTCCGGCGGCCCACGCGTCTCCGGGGGGGCCTCCTCACCGGGGGCCCTCTTGGCGACCCTCCGGCCGGCTCCCCTCGCCGGCACGACCTCACCGGAACCACGTCACCACCGTCACCCGCCTCGTCCTCCTCCTCTCCGTCTCCTCCGCCTCCCGAGAACTCTGTTTTCACTGGGCCTTCTCGTCAACCTCGGTGAGCCCCTTTTCAGGCTCATCCCACCGTCTCCTTCCTCGAGCCGTCCCGGTTCTGTTCCGGCAAATGGCACTCCGTTCCGACGCCGTTAGGTTCATGTAGGTGGTGTTGGAGATGTATCTCTTTCTCTGTGTTGTTGTTAACATAGAGAGTTAGGTGATGAGATGAAAAGGAGAAATAGAAATAAATGATGTATTTTGTATGTATTTTGTATGTATGAGATGCACGATGTATGCATTTTTGTATGTAGGTATATGGAGAATACGTTAAGTGTATGAATATGTATCTGTAGGTAAAATGTGTATGTGGCCTAAGCCACTTACCAGTGGGGCCAACTCACCCCGGTGTCTATGACAGGGAGGCCCCACACCCTCTCTTGAGAAAAAGTGAAAATTATAATATAAAAATAAAAATATGTTTTTATTAAATAAATAAATAGATATATTATTTAATTAATTAGGTAATTAGAATAATTAGAGTATGAGACGTGGGTCCCTCCACTAAATTAATCTGATTAATTACTATTTAATCTTAATTAAAAACTTGTGTCTATGACGCTCGGGACCCACTGGTTAGTTGACGAGTAAACTGCTGATGTCAGCATGACATCATGCTAATGTCATAATAGCTTTTAATTAAATTAATTAAATCTGTTTTTAATTCCTAATTATTGAATAAAACTTAAAAAATTAATATAAATTAATCCGTAAGTCAGATCAAAATATTTTCAACATGAAATTTGATCAGCGGAACGAGACGAACCCGGATACACGGTCCATTCGTCTGTCACGCGTCCCTTGCATAGAAAACATGGAACATTTCCATCGTTTTCCATCTGTCCGGTAGTAGCCCGAGACGTGGAAAATATCGTGAGATATTCTTCCGACCCGTCTACGACGGATGTTGCTGCGTTAGCTCATGTTTAGCCTGCATCTAGCCATGTCATGCATTGTGTTGCACCGTTGCTATTATTTATTGTTTCTTCCCCCTCTTCTTACCTGTAGACCCCGAGACTGACGCTGCTGCCGGTTACATCTACGACCCTGCCGATCAGTCCTTTGGCGCAGAGCAGCAAGGCAAGCAAACCCCCCTTGATCATTCCTATATCGCCTATGTCTTTCTTCCTACTGCTTGCATTAGTATTTTGCTACTGTTGTAGTTAGCTCCTATATCTGATGCATAGCCTGTTTTTGATGAACTCCTACTTTCAGCACTGTACCTTTAATCTGCTTAGTATAGGTGGAGCAGTCATCCCCTGTGACCCCATAGTCCAGTTGCCCCGCTTGTTTTCAAATCTCGATCCCTGATCGACGAGCCAGACCCGACACAGCACATACACACCCCTTAGTTGTACGATGCTACAGAGATACTATCCGGTACCGAGGGTGACACCTCGCTAAGTACTCCTGATGATATCTTTGTAGTATAGCTAGTCGGTCTTTGTTATCGAGGGTGATTCCTCTTTCACCATTCCCGACGATCCCTCTGCCATGCAACCCCTCAAGTGTGGGACCCCCGAGGGTGATTCCTCTAAGCCCACCTTGACGGATACATCGTTCGGAATCCAACGAGGGTGATACCTCGGATTCCCCCCAATGTTACAACCACACAGTTACTCGACCATGTTACTGGGATCATTGGTGATTAGTTGTTAAGACGGGTGGATTCCCACGAAACTGTGTCGATGGCCTAATTAAAATGTTAATGGATTTGGGTATTTGATTTGGGTTGGTCGCAGACCTTTTCGCACTAACCGGCTACGCGGGAAGAAATATGGGTACTCGGCGTCGCGGTATCAGCCGAAGCTTCTCAAATGTGAGCAACGTAGTGGCGCGTGCCCGAGTTGTCCCGAGATGCATCGCTCTTGTGATTAAGGGATGCTAGGACTGACGTCGGCCGCCCTCGCATCGTGCAGGAGCGCAAAGGGAACTGGGCCCACGAACCCTTTGCGCTTAGGATTTAGACCGGTGGGCTGGCCTCTCTGATTAATCTTAGGTGGGGCTGCGACGTGTCGATATTCCGAGGCCGGGCAAGACCCACAAAAGTGTGTCCGGCCCAAGGTTGTCAGAATCGCGATTCTGAATCGGATCGGAGCTCCGTTGGTAGGATCGTGAATCATAGAATCATAACTACTAGGATCGTAGAAACTTAGATTCTATGAGCAAAATCGTAGAATCGGAGGGGCTAGTTTGGATCGTAAAGTCGTAAGATTCTAAGACTTGAGTCATGATTCTGATAACTTTGGTCTGGCCAGAGTGTTATCGAGCGTGACGGGACATGTGGTGCACCCCTGCAGGGATGAAAATTAACTATTCGAATAGCCGTGTCCACGGTTACAGGACGACTTGGAGTTGTGCCCTGATCTTATACAACTACAATTGTTACTTAACTGGTTTTAGTTGCCTCGGGATTGCTTCCTCGCAGGGAGTCGAGGGAGGATCTCTGGCGTGACCTCACTTTAATATTGTTGCAACAATATGACTATTAATTGTGTTACCTTTCTCTACTCTCGTCTATTGCTACAAGACCCTTGAAGATGCTAGTCTTCGATAGGACTAGGCCTTCTCTCTCTATTCTTGCATTGCTGCAGTCAGTCCTGTCGCATCCCTAACCCTTAAGCAAGTTAGTCTTATGCTCATGTCTTCTTTGCATTTGCATCTAAGATTCTCCAACAAGAACAAGAAAGTGGCAAAGGAAAAACTCAAAACCCTAGCCACTACTTCAAATAAAGGATTTCTCAAACTAGTTAAAATCAATGAACCCAAAATGGCCTCAAGAAATGTTCAAACTTTCCGATAGATCATGAAAGCAAATGAGCATTGGAGAAAACTATTTTCTTGACACTTTAAGCATTTTAAAATGGTTTCAAACTTTAAATTTGAAATCAGAAACTGTAAATTTTAAAAAATGTTGGAAACTTTGGAAATGGTTGGGAATATTATAACAAATATTCAGGTGTGTTTAAAATAATTTTTACCACCATTTTGGAGCTGAAATAAATAGCAAAACATTAGTTAGCAAAACAGAACAAAACAGAAAAGAAATAAGAGGAAGAAAAACATTACCTGTTGCCTGAGGAGGCCCAGCCCACCAGGGGCACGGTCGTCTTCTTCCTCTGCCTTCTCGCAGAGGGGAGATCGACCACGACGGCCCCCTCCACCTCCTGCTTCGCCGTGGCGAGCTCCAGAGCACCCGGGACAGCGCGACAACGGGGATAAGCTCCCCGGGGTCTCCTCTATCCATTCCCAGCGTCGGATCTCTCCCTCCTCTCGGATCTTTTCCCCCCTCCTGCTGCCGCCATTACCACGAGCTCGAGCTCAAGCTGCAGCACTTCTAGCCACGGGAACCTTCCTCCGAGTAGTCCGTTAGCTCCGCCTCATCGTTCTGGTCCTCTCTGCAGAAGCCGAAGCTTCCCCGAGCTCTGCATCGCCCCAACGCCATCGTCTTCCACCTCCGGCCGCCGGAACTCTCCCGTCGATTCGCTCCCTCCGGCGCACCCCCGAGCCCCTCAGCAACACCATCGGAACCGCCGTGAGCTCGTCATCGTTTCCCCTCTCGCCCCACGCTCTTCCGTGCATCGTAGCCCCGTTCCCCACCAAGGCCGAGAGCTCCTCGCCGCCGGTCATGTCGTCGTCGTCGCTGTGGTGTCTGATCCACGCGCTCGAGCTAGGGTTCGAGCTCCTGGAGCCTCTAGGAGTGTGATGAGCCCCTCAGCTGTCCTCCCTGTGCCCTAGAGCCATCAACTGCGGGAGGCCGAGCATCGGCCGTCGCTTCGTCTCGTCGTCGGCGCCTTCCCCGGCGACCCTAGCCTCCCCTGATGCCCCTGCCAGATCGGCTACTTCGCCAGCGTTCCGTAGCTGCAAACCGCGTTCGAATTGGTGTTGTGCAGTGCCGTTTAGGTCGCCTCCGGCGAGCCCTCCGGTGTGGGCCAACGTGGCAAAGCTAATCCAGTAGATTAGGAGCTTAATCTCTCGCTGACAGTGGGCCCAAGGCCAAGTCAACTCAGTTTAGGGACTCGTCAGCGCGGGATTAGTCCCACAGAGGCTGACCAGTGGGTCCCCCCTGTCAGGTTTGACCTGAACAGGTCGGCTGACCTGCTGACGTCAGTCTGATGCAATAAAGAGAATTTCCAGTATAGAAATAATTCCAGGAAATTGCTAAAACTTGTAAAAATCATAGAAATTAATCTGTAACTCCAATGAAAATAATTTATATATGAAAAAGTATCAGAAAAATTCAAGGATTCCGAATATGCTATTTTCAATCATGTTTGAAAAAGTTATAGGACCCTATCATATAGAATAAGGAATAAATCAATTCTTAAAATTACTTTTTAAATGGAATTTGGAAAATATTCAAATTTCATTATGGTTGCCATGATCACACACTGTCCTAATTACAAATCAGTACATTAACATGACATCCCATGCATGCTAACATCAAGTTGATCTGAGCATCAGGTCGAATCAATTAAACCGGTAACCGTGAATACCCCGTTTGAATTGATATTCGAATGTGATTCAAATCAACTCCAAACCTAATACATGTTGATTGTAATAACCTATCACTTTGCATTCTCATGCCATGCTCATGCATCATCTTGTTTGCATGTGATTGTTATTGAATGTTGCCATTCATTTCGGTAGGCTCCGCACCCTCGGATTCCACCGAATATCCGTCTGACGGATATCGTCCCTCCTCTGAGCAACAAGGCAAGCAACCCTTTTGATCATCCCGATAATTCCATGTTCTTGCTCCTGCACTTATTTATTGCATTAGTATCAAATGCTTCAACTGCTTTTGCCACGTTAGGTGAACCCACTTCCTTTGCATGACCTAACCTTGTCACAGTAAATAGCCGAACCTTGCAACCTAGCATACCTGGTAGTTGCTTGAGCTACGATGTGCCTTATCCTGCTATGCATGCTATGCTTAGAGTTGTGTATGGTCTGTCATCTGGGAGATGAACAGAATTGTGAGAATGTGTTCGGTGAGCAAAGGTTGTGTGTTGAACTTGATTTGGTAAAGGTACCGGTGAAAGGCTGTGTAGGAGTACATGGCGGGTTGTTTCATTGGAACCGTCCTTAGGAACTGAGTTCCGTGTCTGTAATCCAATGCTAGATACTACCACATGCTGGGCCCTGAAATATGACCCCGCTCGGCCTATTAATCGCTTAGTACTCGGTCCAGGAGTTGCAAGTAGTTTCTGGTGTTTATAGTAATCCTGGAGGCCCTGCATGGTGCTGACCTGAGAGGTGGGTCGTGATGCGGTAGGCAGTGGCACGGTGTACCAAGTGGCACCCGGATGGTGGGCTTGGGAACTCTGCGCACATCGTTTGAGGCCGTGGCGGAAACCTCGGCCGGACTTCCGTACGGGTTACTCTCAGATAGGCGATAAACCTGGACTAGGTACTAGTGTGGTTAACGGTCGTGGCCGACTCCCTCGCTGGGCTTCCACTTGAAGGTTGCCGAGGTGCATGACGTGCACATGGCGATAAGTGGCGAGAGCGTGTGTGACGAAGTACACCCCTGCAGGGTTATGATCTATTCGAATAGCCGCGTCCGCGGATATCGACTACTTGGAGACGTATGTTGTTCATAGATAACTTCAATGGCTACTCATAAAATTGCCAAGATACGCGTGAGTGTCGTGGATGGCATTTCCGTATGGAGACGGAATGATTCCACGATAGTGTATTGTTGTGGTGTTAGTGGACTCGTGTGCGAGAAATCAAGTTGTCAAAAATAATTTCAAAATGCAAGTTGTCTAGCCACGAGTCAAATGCTGGCTTTCCGCATGAAACCCCACAATACCCTTTTTGATACCTTGCATGAGTAGTTAGTTATCCTAAAGTCTTGCTGAGTACCTTCGTACTCATGTTTGCGTAATAAATGTTGCAGAGGTTGCTAATGACCCTAATGGAGGGTTCTTCGTAGACATCGACGACGACGAGTAGCTAGTGTCCCAGTTACGATCTGGCCCTACGTTGGGTCTGTTGTATAGTCAGGCCATGTGCCATCTAGTTGCCCTGTCTGTACTCAGACAGTTTATAACTCTTCCGCTGGCTTGTAACTGAATGACTGCTATTATGGGTCATGAGACCCTTAATGTGTAATACTATGTGTGTGGCTCTTCCGAGCCTCTTAAATAAAGCTTGTATGTTTATGGTTATGTTGTGATGCCATCGATGTATCTATACATATCGGTATGCCATGCGTACGTTTGTCGTACTTGATATGTATGGGGTTCGATTACCTAGTCGTGAACTTTAGTAGCACTCCTTACGAGGAAATGCCCCTTTGTGATCCAATGAGCCTTGGTAGTTCGCTACTGCTCCGGACACATTGGTTGACCGGTATGTGTCCTTCTTAGCTGTTGTGTTTGTCCCCTTTGGGGAAATGTCACGCGATGTAATGGAGTCCTTGTAGCTTGCTACGACTCGTCTACATTCGCTGATGACCGACACCTGCTTTGTTGGGTCATGTATGCCTATCCTTGTACGGTACCGCCACTTTGGTTTATGACTAGACATGTCGATCCGGGTTCTTTGACATTGGATTGCTAGCGACACTATCGCATACGTGAGTCAAAAGACGCAAACGGTCCCGGCTAAGGTAAGGCTGCAGCCGTGGAGTTAACCGTGCGTGAGACCACAAAGGGATGCGATGTGTTACAGGATGGATTCCTATGGCTTAGGATCGGGGTCCCGACAGCGTTGGTATCAGAGCCTGACTGACTGTAGGATTACTAAGCCAAACTGGTCGAAGTTGAGTCTAGAATTGCTTTAGTTATATATAAGGGAATTGTTTGTGGAAGGGAACGTAAGACTCTTGTTCTCTTCTAAAGTTATTCTATTCTCGTCATCCTCGTCTCTTCTGCGGGAATTAAGGACTAGGTTACTCATCTTCTCCTAGGCTCTTGTTTCCGATCGGTAGTTTATAGGACTACGGGTCAAGAGATATTGGGTTTCTTTTATTCCTAGGAAGCAGGAAGTAAGTTTGATGATCAGAGAGTTGAACTTGATAGTTGAGTGGTTATGCTATTCCATTTTTGGGTTGTCTCAAAATTTGTTTTTGAGCATTTACAGCCGTTATGCTGCCCAATTTTGCATTCGGAGCTCTAATGCTTTTGCATTACTCTCTATTTACAGATGCCTGGCCGTCCTTCTCGTCAGGTGGTACGTCTGACCAGGTGCATTGATGTGCCGGGTCATACGGCCATGCTGGTCATGGTGATGTCGGTGTGCGGTTACCGCTGGTACCCCGAGTACACAGTGGAGGAACAGTACCGAGACTTCAACCAGAGCCAGTACATCTGCACTGTTAGGGTATTTCTAGATTACCCTGGAGCGGAGAAGCCAATCCATTGGTCCTATGGGTTGGGGGTCACTGTTGACATGGCAGTACAAGATGCTGCCTATTCAATGCTGACAATTATGAGAGCGATACATGCACTGCTGCAGAATTCAGAGTTCTGCTATGTTCCGGCCTCTCAGCCTGGTGAAGAGGGATACCTCAGTGGAGTCTATTTTGATTCTTCTATGGAGGATCCACTTCTGCAGTCCACTGTTGAGATGCTAGAGAACAGAGACAGGGATGCTCGTGCTCTCTGCATGGAGCTTTATGCTACCCGTGCCCGTCTGTGGACAACTTTGACGCAGCTGGCACCGGTAGTCCAGACAGGGTATGGAGAGATGGAGATGCTGAACCCTGTTAGGACCCATCTTCCGGCCCACGTTGACTGCCCAGCTATAGGAGGAGTCACACCTCTGCGGGGACCCCTCTTACCACCAGTCAGGGGACCAAGGCCACATCCGTGTCCTTATGGATCCCAGGGATCTCAGGCTAGAGTGTTTCCTGATCCGCAGGTTGAGCTTCCAGGCCATGGAGGCAATCTCTATGAGGTGTTTTATGCGGATGCCTGAGCTGTGAGCGGAAGTATAGTATGGTAGTAGCCGTACGTTCACAGTCCTGCATGACTTGTGAAGTATGCATGTAATGTGAAATGAATTCCGGAGGCCTAGATAAATAATGTATAGGAAGCTTGTAAGCCTCTGATGAGTAGCTTCATAATTTCAGTAGTTTGCTCTTCGGTTAAGGTTGTACTGAACTATGGAAGGGTGTGTATGAACCATGGTGTATATATAGCAGTTGCTTGTTACCATGCTGTTCGGATATTCATTTCCGCATTCCGTGTGTTCAGTACATTCTTAATCCATAGCTAGTATTGATATGATGTTGGTCTAAGCTACGAGTTTGGTTGTCAGGATGGTGTTCACCAGGTTGAACCGTGCCCCTGCTCATGAGCAAGGTGAGGGTAGTCAAGCGTCGCAGGAAGACCTGCATCACCCACCTTCTCTGGTAGAAGTGATGCTTGAGGCAGAAAGAAACAAAAGGGAGACCAACCGACTGCTAGAGCGTATTGAGCAGAATACGGCTCGACAGCCTAGGAATGTTGCAGTGTCCCTCAATGACTTTGTGAAGCTGAATCCTCCAAAGTTTCATCATTCTGTCGATCCCCTCGACGCTGATGACTGGTTGTGCAGCATCTCACGCAAGATTCGCTCTGCGAATGTGTCTGAGGTCGACAAGGTGACCTTTGCGGCGTATTTCCTGGAAGGACCCGCCAATCTATGGTGGGAGAATTTTGAAGCTATGCGTCCCGCTGAACCAGTGGCCATATGGGCAGACTTCAGTGCGGCTTTTCGTCTGCACCATATTCCACAGGGCCTGATGGACAGAAAGAGAGAGGAGTTATGTACCTTCACTCAGGGCAAGTTGTTTGTGGATGCCTATAGCCGCGAGTTCGGTAACCTCGCCCGCTATGCAACAGAGGAGGTGTCTACCGACGCCAAGAAGCAAGCAAGATTCCGTAAGGGTCTGAGCCCTGAGCTCCGTCGTGACCTGCGCCTCCATGAGTGTGCAAGCTTTCAAGCCCTGGTCAACAAAGCGATCAGTGCCGAGACTGGTCATACTGACTTCGAAGCCACAAGGAAGCATTCCCGTGACTTTGGCTCATCTTCTGGTTCCGCGTTTCCAAAATGCAGGTTGTGGGTTCCAAACAGTTCTATGCCACCAAGATACACTCCGAGGCCATCCTACGTGGCGCCTCAGACGAATCAGGCCAACCCTCCAACAAAAGCTTATGGTGGTCCAGCTAGCAATGCTGCACCACGTGCCAACCAGGTGATATGCTACAAGTGTGGAGAACCAGGGCACTATTCCCGTGAGTGTCCTCAGAATGTGGGTGCCAAGCAACCCGGAAAGTCCGTCGGGCAAGCCAAGTCGGGCAAAGCTTATTATGTGAAGCCAACTCCTGCACGTGGCCGTGTGAACTATGTGTCAGCAGAAGAAGCTGCAGAGGGTCCCGACGTCATGCTGGGTACGCTTCTTGTTAATCATCACCCAGCGTCCGTTCTCTTTGACACTGGGTCTTCTCATTCCTTCATTTCAGAAAGTTATGCACAGTTGCATAACATGTCTTTTTGGTGATATGCCAATCCCATTGGTTGTCCAAACCCCTGGTAGTAAATGGAAAACCTCTAGGATAACTTATGACAATGAAATTCTAGTAGACAGGCTAGTTTTTCTAGCCTCATTGATAGCCTTGAAATCTTCGGATATTAATATCATCTTGGGCATGGATTGGATGTCAGCTCACTATGCCAAGATTGATACTCATTCTAGAAATGTCCAGCTTACCCATCCCTCGGGTGAGATAGTAAATGTCTCCACTCGAGTTGCCAACTGCCAACTCTACTCCCTAAATGCCAACCCTCTTCCGGAACTCGAAGACATTACGGTAGTCCGTGACTTCCCGGATGTTTTTCTAGAGGAACTGCCAGGAATTCCACCTGACAGAGATGTAGAGTTTGTGATAGATCTTGTTCCGGGAACTGTCCCAATAGCCAGAAGACCTTATAAGATGGCACCCCTGGAGCTAGCCGAACTTAAGAAGCAATTAGATGAGGCTTTGAACAAAGGTTTCATTCGTCCTAGCTCTTCTCCTTGGGCTTGTCCCGTCCTCTTCGCAAAGAAGAAAGACGGGACGGATCGGATGGTTGTAGATTACCGACCAGTTAATCTGGTCACCATAAAGAACAAGTATCCGCTCCCGAGGATCAACGACCTGTACGATCAGCTCGTTGGATCCTCAGTCTTCTCCAAAAAGGATTTGAGGTTGGGATACCATCAAATAAAGATTAAGAACGGGGACATTCCAAAAACGGCTTTTGTTACTCGTTATGGACAATATGAGTACACCGTTATGTCTTTCGGTTTAACCAATGCCCCAGCCACTTTCTCTCGGCTGATGAATTCAATCTTCATGGAGTATTTGGATAAATTCGTCGTGGTATACCTCGATGATATTCTCATCTACTCGAAGAATGAACAAGAACATGCCGAGCATCTAAGGCTGGTATTGATGAAACTTCGAGAGCATCGCCTTTATGCCAAGTTTTCAAAATGTGAATTCTGGTTACCGGAAGTGACCTATCTAGGACACGTAATCTCTGGTAAGGGTATTGCTGTCAATCCCGAGAGAGTTCAAGCTGTCCTTGATTGGACTCAACCTGAATCGGTTAAGCAAGTTAGGAGTTTTCTTGGTTTAGCGAGCTATTGTCGCCGCTTCGTCGAGAATTTCTCCAAGGTTGCAAAGCCTCTAACTGAACTCCTCAAGAAAGATAAAAAGTTTGAGTGGACACCACAGTGTGAACATAGTTTTCAGGAACTGAAAAGACGCCTGACTTCCGCACCTGTGTTGCTACCACCAGATTTTTCTAAGGACTTTGTTATCTATTGCGACGCCTCGCGACAAGGATTCGGTTACATTCTCATGCAGGATCGTCATGTGATTGCATACGCATCTCGACAGTTGCGTCCACATGAGGATAATTATCCCACACATGACCTTGAGCTTGCAGCTGTGGTCCATGCACTAAAAACCTGGCGACATTACCTTCTGGGTAATCGTTGCGAAATATTCACTGATCACCAAAGTCTGAAATATATTTTCACCCAGTCGGATTTGAATCTCAGGCAAAGACGGCGGGCTGAGTTGATCTCGGATTACGACTTAGGGAGAACTTACACCCTGGGGAAGGCCAATGTTATGGCCGATGCACTAAGTCGTAAATCTTATTGTAACAATTTGATACTACAACAAGGTCAACCACATCTCTATGAGGACTTTCGAAAGTTGAATCTTCATATTGTTCCTCAAGGATTCCTTTCTACCCTGGTGGCGAAGCCTACTCTTAAGGATCAAATTATAGCTGGCCAAAAGCGTGACAAGGGTATATCACGGATCAAGGGGAATATTTTTAGCGGAAACGCTAAAGAATTTTCCATGAACGATCAAGGTGTTGTGTTCTTCCAGAATCGTTTGGTGGTTCCTAAGAACCCACATCTAAGGCAGTTAATCCTTAAGGAGGCTCATGATTCTCCTCTCACCATTCATCCCGGTAGTACTAAGATGTATCAGGACCTACGCCAGAGGTTTTGGTGGACTAGGATGAAGAGAGAAATTGCTGAGTTCGTTGCTAACTGCGATGTTTGTCGTCGAGTTAAGGCAGAACATCAAAGGCCTGTTGGCACCCTTCAGCCTCTAGCTATTCCTGAATGGAAATGGGATAAAGTTAGCATGGATTTCATTACCGGATTTCCCAAGACCAAGAAAGGAAATAATGCTATCTTTGTGGTCATTCACCGTCTTTCCAAAGTGGCTCATTTTCTTCCTGTTCGTGAGAGTATAACAGCTAGCCATCTAGCAGAATTATATCTCTCTCGAATAGTGTCTCTTCATAGTGTTCCCCTGGAGATTAACTCGGGCCGTGGAAGTATCTTTACTTCTCGCTTCTGGGAAAGTTTTCAGAATGCCATGGGGACTCACCTATCTTTTAGCACTGCTTTCCATCCCCAATCAAGTGGTCAAGTAGAAAGAGTGAATCAAATCCTAGAAGATATGCTCCGACCTTGTGTTATATCGTTCGGTATGAATTGGGAAAAGTGCCTTCCATTCGCCGAATTCGCTTATAACAATAGTTATCAATCAAGCTTGGGCAAAGCCCCTTTTGAAGTTCTCTATGGACGAAGATGTCGAACACCTCTAAATTGGTCAGAAACCGGAGAGAGGCAACTCTTTGGCCCGGATATGATCCAGGATGCAGAAGAACAGGTTCGCATTATTTGTGAAAAGTTGAAAAAAGCCCAGTCTCTTCAAAAGAGCCAATATGATCGTCATCATAAGGCTGTGACCTTTGAAGTTGACGAGAAGGCTTACCTTCGGGTTACACCTTTGAAGGGTACCCATCGATTCGGTATCAAGGGCAAATTGGCTCCTCGCTACATTGGTCTTTTTCGCATTCTTGCCAAATGAGGAGAAGTTGCCTACCAGTTGGAACTTCCTCCGCATCTTTCCAAGGTTCATGATGTTTTCCACGTCTCGCAACTCAGGCGTTGCTTTTCGGATCCTATCCGTGAAGTGGACCACGAAACGCTTGATCTCCAAGATAACCTTTCATACCGAGAATACCCCGTGCGTATTCTTGATCAAGCTGAGCGTACCACTCCACGTCGAAGCCTCAAGTTTCTTAAAGTTCAATGGTCAAATCATTCTGAAAAGGAGGCAACTTGGGAAAGAGAGGATCGTCTCCGACTTGAGTATCCTGCGTTATTCCCGACGACTTCTAAATCTCGGGACGAGATTGTTTTGAGTGGCGGTGAGTTGTCACATCCCTAACACTTAAGCAAGTTAGTCTTGTGCTCATATCTTATTTGCATTTGCATCTAAGATTCTCCAACAAGAACAAGAAAGTGGCAAAGGAAAAACTCAAAACCCTAGCCACTACTTCAAATAAAGGATTTCTCAAACTAGTTAAAATCAATGAACCCAAAATGGCCTCAAGAAATGTTCAAACTTTCTGATAAATCATGAAAGTAAATGAGCATTGGAGAAAACTATTTTCTTGACACTTTAAGAATTTTAAATTAATGCAAAAGCCACTGGTTTCAAACTTTAAATTTGAAATCAGAACCTATAAATTTTCAAAAATGTTGGAAACTTTGGAAATGGTTGGGAATATTATAACAAATATTCAGGTGTGTTTAAAATAATTTTTACCACCATTTTGGAGCTGAAATAAATACCAAAACATTAGTTAGCAAAACAGAACAAAACAGAAAAGAAATAAGAGGAAGAAAAACATTACCTTTCGCCTGAGGAGGCCCAGCCCACCAGGGGCAGGGTCGTCTTCTTCCTGTGCCTTCTGGCAGAGGGGAGATCGACCACGGCGGCCCCCTCCACCTCCTGCTTCGCCGTGGCGAGCTCCAGAGCACCCGGGACAGCGCGACAACGGGGATAAGCTCCCCGGGGTCTCCTCTATCCATTCCAAGCGTCGGCTCTCTCCCTCCTCTCAGATCTTTTCCCCCCTCCTGCTGCCGCCATTACCACGAGCTCGAGCTCGAGCCGCAGCACTTCTAGCCACGGGAACCTTCCTCCGAGTAGTCCGTTAGCTCCGCCTCGTCGTTCTGGTCCTCTCTGCAGAAGCCGAAGCTTCCCTGAGCTCTGCATCGCCCCAACGCCATCGTCTTCCACCTCCGGCCGCCGGAACTCTCCCGTCGATTCGCTCCCTCCGGCGCACCCCCGAGCCCCTCAGCAACACCATCGGAACCGTCGTGAGCTCGTCATCGTTTCCCCTCTCGCCCCATGCTCTTCCATGCATCGTAGCCCCGTTCCCCACCAAGGCCGAGAGCTCCTCGCCGCCGGTCATGTCGTCGTCGTCGCTGTGGTGTCTGATCCACGCGCTCGAGCTAGGGTTCGAGCTCCTGGAGCCTCCAGGACTGTGATGAGCCCCTCAGCTGTCCTCCCTGTGCCCTAGAGCCATCAACTGCGGGAGGCCGAGCTTCGGCCGCCGCTTCGGCTCGTCGCTGGCGCCTTCCCCGGCGACCCTAGCCTCCCCTGATGCCCCTGCCAGATCGGCTACTTCGCCAGCGTTCCGTAGCTGCAAACCGCGTTTGAATTGGTGCTGTGCAGCGCCGTTTAGGTCGCCTCCGGCGAGCCCTCCGCCGCGGGCTTGGTCGCCGGCGACCACCCTCCGGTGTGGGCCGATGTGGCAAAGCTAATCCAGTAGATTAGGAGCTTAATCTCTCCTTGACAGTGGGCCCAAGGCCAAGTCAACTCAGTTTAGGGACTGGTCAGCGCGGGATTAGTCCCAGATAGGCTGACCAGTGGGTCCCCCCTGTCAGGTTTGACCTGAACAGGTCGGCTGACCTGCTGACATCAGTCTGATGCAATAAAGAGAATTTCCAGTATAGAAATAATTCCAGGAAATTGCTAAAACTTGTAAAAATCATAGAAATTAATCTGTAACTCCAATGAAAATAATTTATATATGAAAAAGTATCAGAAAAATTCAAGGATACTGAATATGCTATTTTCAACCGTGTATGAAAAAGTTACAGGACCCTAACATATAGAATAAGGAATAAATCAATTCTTAAAATTACTTTTTAAATGGAATTTGGAAAATATTCAAATTTCATTATGGTTGCCATGATCACACACTGTCCTAATTACAAATCAGTACATTAACATGACATCCCATGCATGCTAATATCAAGTTGATCTGAGCATCAGGTCGAATCAATTAAACCGGTAACCGTGAATACCCCGTTTGAATTGATATTCGAATGTGATTCAAATCAACTCGAAACCTAATACATGTTGATTGTAATAACCTATCACTTTGCATTCTCATGCCATGCTCATGCATCATCTTGTTTGCATGTGATTCTTATTGAATGTTGCCATTCATTTCGGTAGGCTCCGCACCCTCGGATTCCACCGAATATCCGTCTGACGGATATCGTCCCTCCTCTGAGCAACAAGGCAAGCAACCCTTTTGATCATCTCGATAATTCCATGTTCTTGCTCCTGCACTTATTTATTGCATTAGGATCAAATGCTTCAACTGTTTTTGCCACGTTATTTGAACCCACTTCCTTTGCATGACCTAACCTTGGCACAGTAAATAGCCGAACCTTGCAACCTAGCATACCTGGTAGTTGCTTGAGCTATGATGTGCCTTATCCTGCTATGCATGCTATGCTTACAGTTGTGTATGGTCGGTCATCTGGGAGATGAACAGAATTGTGAGAATGTGTTCGGTGAGCAAAGGTTGTGTGTTGAACTTGATTTGGTAAAGGTACCGGTGAAAGGCTGTGTAGGAGTACATGGCGGGTTGTTTCATTGGAACCGTCCTTAGGAACTGAGTTCCGTGTATGTAATCCAATGCTAGATACTACCACATGCTGGGCCCTGAAATATGACCCCGCTCGGCCTATTAATCGCTTAGTACTCGGTCCAGGAGTTGCAAGTAGTTTCTGGTGTTTATAGTAATCCTGGAGGCCCTGCATGGTGCTGACCTGAGAGGTGGGTCGTGATGCGGTAGGCAGTGGCACGGTGTACCAAGTGGCACCCGGATGGTGGGCTTGGGAACTCTGCGCACATCGTTTGAGGCCGTGGCGGAAACCTCGGCCGGACTTCCGTACGGGTTACTCTCAGATAGGCGATAAACCTGGACTAGGTACTAGTGTGGTTAACGGTCGTGGCCGACTCCCTCGCTGGGCTTCCACTTGAAGGTTGCCGAGGTGCATGACGTGCACATGGCGATAAGTGGCGAGAGCGTGTGTGATGAAGTACACCCCTGCAGGGTTATGATCTATTCGAATAGCCGCGTCCGCGGATATGGACTACTTGGAGACATATGTTGTTCATAGATAACTTCAATGGCTACTCATAAAATTGCCAAGATAAGCGTGAGTGTCGTGGACGGCATTTCCGTATGGAGACGGAATGATTCCACGATAGTGTACTGTTGTGGTGTTAGTGGACTCGTGTGCGAGAAATCAAGTTGTCAAAAATAATTTCAAAATGCAAGTTGTCTAGCCACGAGTCAAATGCTGGCTTTCCGCATGAAACCCCACAATACCCTTTTTGATACCTTGCATGAGTAGTTAGTTATCCTAAAGTCTTGCTGAGTACCTTCGTACTCATGTTTGCTTAATAAATGTTGCAGAGGTTGCTAATGACCCTAATGGAGGGTTCTTCGTAGACATCGACGACGACGAGTAGCTGGTGTCCCAGCTACGATCTGGCCCTACGTTGGTTCTGTAGTATAGTCAGGCCATGTGCCATCTAGTTGCCCTGTCTGTACTCAGACAGTGTATAACTCTTCCGCTGGCTTGTAACTGAATGACTACTATTATGGGTCGTGAGACCCTTAATGTGTAATACTATGTGTGTGGCTCTTCCGAGCCTCTTAAATAAAGCTTGTATGTTTATGGTTATGTTGTGATGCCATCGATGTATCTATACATATCGGTATGCCATGCGTACGTGTGTCGTACTTGATATGTATGGGGTTCGATTACCTAGTCGTGAACTTTAGTAGCACTCCTTACGAGGAAATGCCCCTTTGTGATCCAATGAGCCTTGGTAGTTCGCTACTGCTCCGGACACATTGGTTGACCGGCATGTGTCCTTCTTAGCTGTTGTGTCTGTCCCCTTTGGGGAAATGTCACGTGATGTAATGGAGTCCTTGTAGCTTGCTACGACTCGTCTACATTCGCTGATGACCGACACCTGCTTTGTTGGGTCATGTATGCCTGTCCTTGTACGGTACTGCCACTTTGGTTTATGACTAGACATGTCGATCCGGGTTCTTTGACATTGGATTGCTAGCGACACTATCGCATACGTGAATCAAAAGACGCAAATGGTCCCGGCTAAGGTAAGGCTGCAGCCGTGGAGTTAACCGTGTGTGAGACCACAAAGGGATGCGATGTGTTACAAGCTGGATTCCTATGGCTTAGGATCGGGGTCCCGACAAGTCCACATATAATCATCCCCTTCTTTGATACTGTTGCATACTTAGAATAGTTCTGATGTAAGTCTTGCGAGTACTTTGGATGAGTACCCACCGATGCTTCGCTCCCCCTTTGTTCCCTTGATCCGTTGCTGCGACCAGATGATGGAGCCCAGGAGTGGAGTTTCTTGTCGATGTTTGCTATCCCGATGGTGTCTTCTTCATGGAAGCCGCTGAAGATAGGAGTAGTTAGGAGGTTCCCAGGCACGAGGCCTCGCCTTGTTCGATCATGTTTCTTTTGTGCTAGCCTTCTCTAAGGCACCCCTTGTTTTATGTATGTTCTCAGTTTTTGTTGCTTCCGTTGACTCGTGTGTTTATTGAGCTTCTGTATTCTAGCCGTCGAGGCCCCTGGCTTGTAATACGAAGCTGGTATTATTTTATTTGTGTCTAGAGTTGTGTGGTGATATCTTCCCGTGATTCCTTGGGTTTGATCGTACACATTTGCGTGTATGATTAGCGTACGATTAAAACAAGGTAGTCACAAGTTGGTATCAGAGCCGACTGCCTGTAGGTAGCCCCCTTTCCAACTCCTTGGCCGAAGTTGAGTCTAGTATTTTAAAAACTTTACTAACACTCATGTTGTGGCTTACGGGCCCACATCTCAATTTGGCGGTATTAGTATCTTTTACTCCTTTCCTATACTCTGGGCTCTACTCTCTCTTCTCTTTCGGGATAAAGGTTTTGCTAACTCTAACATTAGGTTCTCGTTAATACTTCCTCCCGGAGAGCCCCGTATTTTAGACGATGGCTTGGTCCATCAGGAGACTCTGACGATACTCTCCGATGTTTCTCTCGAGAACTTGTGCCCATCGCTCTTGTGATTTCCTTTCCTTCGTCAACCCTTGTGGATGACTACATACAAATGTCATTCATAATTTCTTTCCAAATGCTCTTGTTTTGGCGAGATGCAACAAATTATATTATCAAGGAGTCATCCATCATCAGTTGTCATGGGTTTCAAAAGTTCTTCGAATTACTACTCGATCTTTCGGAATCCCCGGTAGCCTATTGCTTTTAACTTTTCTCACCTGCTGGTATTATTGTTAAATCCATATGTCTAGTAGCCTACACTAAAATCCTTTGTGATTTTCCTATGTTCTTACTGATTCAACCTCTGTGTGAATGAACACAATCATCTGTTGATATTCATAAACTATCTTCCGGCTCAGACGTCCTTCCAGACAGAGCTAGTTCTCAACAAATCAACTTTGATTGATTGCCCATCTAATTCTAATCAGCTTATTCATCCTTCATTGGAGCCTCTGAATATGATACACCAATCTGGAAATTATAAATTCCTTTGGTATTTATGTATCGGTATTTTTTAGATGTTCTATTTACCCCATGTATTGCATCCTATATCCCTATGATTGAGTACCGATACTCACCTCAGATCTTTGTGGACTGCCAGACTCATTCTGGGTTATTATCCGACGACATATTTTTCTTTCGAAAATTCTTGTGATTGCTTCCCCTAACACATGATGCCATTGGTAAATTGTGTCTCCTCCCTATGATAAATTCTATCCTATACTTTTGTCGGCCATGCGCTGTTGTCAAGCATGTGTTAATTACTCTTGGAGCGTATGGTATATGTTCCGAAGATGCCCCTATGGGTTGAACCTATGCCTTACTAAATCAATACGACCCGCAGAGTTTTCACGAGTCTTGCTCTTCTGGTGTTTTTGCCGAATGTTCTTTCAAAGCTACAACCTAATCAAAGGCGAGGAATAAATGGCAGGTGATGCATTGATGAAGTGGGAGTCGACCTTGAACTTTGTGTTCACGCCCATGGAAACGACGTTGATCCTATCAAACTTCTTGTGTCGATAATCATTCATTATGTGGATTAAATCTGGTATCTGTGATCTTGTCCTTTACAATCGTGGTTCCGACCATGTTGTCCTACCTTGGTTTCATTCTCAGACAAGTTAAAATACTTGTATTCTTTAGATCAATACACCAGTCCGAGCCTTAATGCTGATCTACCTCCGCGTATTATTCCTTGTCGCTCGAGGATATCGCAGAGCCATATAACTTCTTGTGAGCTCCTCATCAACTATGATATTTTCATTAATTCCAGTTTCCTCGTGCTTGAGTTGTTGGACATGCTGGTACATCGATAACTGAATCGAGTACACATTGCGATTCAACATTTTTTAGTAATCTTCCTTGCTTACGAAGTTCGTACTTGATCATGTCATTCCAAGCTGTTAATCTACATCGTCATCGTTATTTCGGAGCTTGACCATGCTATATATACCCTTCATCCCTGGAACACAATTCCAACTGTGCGTTAAGCTTGCATCAAACTTTCCACATCATGTTGGTTGTCCTGAAAGGCAATCTCAATTCTAAAGCTATCAGTCTTATCTGTGATTCCGACAACCTCTTGCTTCATCATTCCCTTGCTTGATGTCGACGCTGATCGATTATATCTTCGTGAAGCTTCTCGACAAATGTGTCGTGATCACCATCAGCATTCTGAGCTCTTGCAGGGTATCAATCGAATGCATGATGCAAAATGCCATCGTTGCCCCTCGATGAATTGTGTTTTCATCAACAACCTTTTTTGCCTTCCCTCCAACACAAACTTGATCATGTTTTGTGTTGTCCATTAAGATCCTTGCTATTCAGCTTACGTTATCTTCTACCTTGGAGTATTACCATCTTTATGTCAAGAATGTTGTGAGCATCATTGCATCTCTTAAGAATCCTTGACACAGTAATACTTATCACCATCACCATTCATTTCTTCGTCCCGTGTTGTTTCTAAACGGTATACCGACAAGTGAACTCTGATGTGTGATTCCAATACTTCTGGCAACCCTATTGCCTTGAGGTAAACAACTGATTGTTTCCTCCTTGGTGTGTTGGGTGTTGACTTGTCATTTTAGCATTGGTTCTGCTACTCAATCTGTATTTCCGAGTGCACCCTTCGACCAATGTTTAATTGTTGTTGTTCCCTCAAGCATACGACATTATACCATTTGTTTTGACAAATGCTATCTCCATGATATTATAAGTTTGGAAATTCATCCCTGTCAAAATCCTGAGGGATTGTTATTGAGCCCGTCGGCCGCACCCTCAAATTCTCCATGGTTCGTGATGAAGCTTTTGAAAGCACTATCTTTGTGCCTAACTCATGAAGGATATGTTGGGTAGAAGAAGTGTATTTCCCAAAGTTCACGTGCACTCTTTCCGCCGTGAATATGTGAAAGTTTTGTTCTGCTTTCTCTGGGATCATACCAAATCATTCATGCATGTGCGAAGTGTTATATGTTATGAAGATTTGTTATCTTCACTTCATATAACTTCTCTTAGCACACCAAGCCACTGACTTATTTGATCAAGGAAAAGAAGTTCCTTCATAAGAGCTAATCAAGACTTACACATGGGACCTTGTTATCCCCGATGATGGTTCCCAAATGAGAACTCAGTTGCATTTGACGTAAGAATTGCACATGGGCACGAATGTCTTGACATGATGTTCACGTGTCTTACATATGGACTCATGGTTCAAGAATTGCTTGTGTAGCTCATATCATGAGATTCTTGCATCTTCATTTTTCTTCTCAGGCATATTGAGTCTGAGGTGTCCCGGCACCAATCAGATTTGAATCTCGGGCACATATCCCAATAATTATAACTTTGCTCTTTAGAAAAAACCGGTACGGTGATGTCTTGTGTGGCACACTGGGCCGAAGGACCTATTGTTATAAATCCTTCCATATGTAAGGTTCGCCATTCTACCATGAGGAAATTGTATGACTTAGCTTTGTATGTTGTTCCTCCTGGATCCTCTTTGTGTACCCATTGGTCTGACCTTTATCTGGTGACCATGTCGATGCTACCCCGAAGCACAGATGTGGTACTTTAGATTTCAACAGGAACATTGGAAGCGCAATGCTAAATTGTTCCTGATCAATTATCCAAACCATATGGTATGGGTAAACATCATGATGCTTCTTGTCTCTTTATCAAGATGGTTATGTACTGGATGACCTATCATGCATACCATACCCTATGTTTTCCTCGGGAATGGTATACTTTAATAACTGTGTGTGTGAACACATTTGCCTTCCTATTGGTCTGTTTGACCTTTCTTGTGGCATTACTGATCTAAGCAGTGTTAATTCCCTGCTTAGGTAAAATTCTCGGTATACGACTGTGTCAGTAAGACCATGTTACTATTGTGGATAACATTCCGGTAGCCGCCGGTGGACGAGAACTTTGCCTACTGGTCCGCCTCGTTTCAACGAGCAGGAAAATGGTTCTATTCGTCCCCCGCACTTGGTATTGACGTTGTTGCCAACATAACTGACAGGTTATCCTCTGACATGTCTTGCTACCAAGACGGTATAATATGTCACCCCTCTACCTACTCCCGGCCCACATGGTGGACTCATAACCCAAAGTTCCACAGGATTGAAACCAGACTCTCTTGTACATCTTTTGACTCCAAAGTATCATTTGCACTTGACTTCGTATGGAATTACAGGGCCACCGTTCAATGTACCGATCACTCTTCGGTCCAAATGTTGTCCAACATGTTGCAGATCAAGTCTACAATATCCATAAGAATCTGAAGGCTGCTCAGTCTCGTCAGAAGGGTTAGTACGATCATCATCACCAAGATATGGTCTATCAACCTGGCAAAAAGGCTTATCTTTGTGTCACACCAATGATAGGTGCACATCGCTTTGGATCAAGGGCAAGTTAGCTCCTCTCTATATTGGTCCTTTCACTATTCTCGAAAGGCGTGGAAGAGTGGCTTACCAATTGGAACTGCCGGCGAACCTTTCTCAGGTTCACGATGTCTTCCATGTTTCTCACCTCCGTCGCTCCTTCAAGGATCCTATTCGAGCAGTGGATCATGATATGCTTGAGCTGCAACAAAACCTCTCTTATAAAGAGCATCCGGTCCGCATTCTCGACCAAGCTAAACGTAAGACTCGTCGCAAAGTCACCAAGTTCCTTAAAGTGGAGTGGGCAAATCATTCTGAAGCTGAAGCCACTTGGGAACGCGAGGATCATCTTCGTGATGAATACCCCGAGCTCTTTCCTTCTACCTCTTAATTCTGGGACGAGAATTCTTGTTAGTAGGGGATAATTGTGACATCCTCGACTTTTGCTACACTGATGATTGTAATTAAGCGACAGTGATCCCGCGCTAATGATGCCACGTCACCATTAATTATATCAGTGATCTCGTGTTAGTTAAAACCGAATCAAAATTCGAAACTCAAAAGTAAAGTCGGACGATAAAGGTTTTATGTTGTTGAAATAAAAACATCGGGGAGTTATAAAAATTCCCTAGCAGATTATAATACTAAATCAGGCACTTTAGGAATTATTGGTAACCCCTATATATTCAAAAGTGGAGATTTAAATAAAATAAATATAGTAAATATAATAAATGAAAATAAATAAATAAAAGAAAGAATTAAAAGTATATATAATAAATTGTAAAAGAAAGTAAATAAAATAGAATAATAATAAGAAATAATAACAAGAAATAAATAAAAAAAGGAAAAGACCCCGTCGCTAACTGGGCCAAAACTGGCCCAGCGAGCGTCCCCATCGGCCAACCCCTCCCTGGGGTATAAAGCCCCCACGAGTTGCAACCCTAGCGACCGACCCCCCCTCCCCTCGCCTCCCCTGGCCGCCGCCAGCTCCCCCTCCCGCTCGTCCCAACCACCCATGAGACCCTCGGTCTCTCCCGTCCACCAACCCCCCACCTACGGCTCTCTCTCCCACACGAGAGAGCCCCACCTCGAAACCTCACGAGGACCCCTCCTCCCGGCGAGAGACTCCCCTCTCTCTCGGCTCTCTCTCTCCCAGCCCGATTCCCACGAACCCCCAACACAACGAGCTCACCCCCACCCCACCGGCCTTCCCCCTCACTACCATCGGCCCCAACTCCCTTGAGGACCGAGCCCCTTCTCTACCCCATGACCCCCAGCCCCAGGAACTCCCCGACCGAGCACCGCCCCACCGCGGCCCTAGGAGCCCCTCCAGCGACCCTCACATCTCTGGGGGGGCCCTCCTCACCGGGGCCCCTCTCGGCGACCCTCCGGCCGGATCCCCACGCTGACAGGACCTCACCAGAATAGCGTCACCACCGTCACCGCCTCGTCCTCCTCGTCGTTGTCTCCTGTGCCTCCCAAGAACTACGGCTTCACCGGGCCTTCTCGTCAACGTCGGTGAGCCCCTTTTCGGGCTCCTCCCACCGTCTCCTTCCTCGCGCCATCCCGGTTCCGTTCCGGCAAATGGCGCTCCGTTCCGACACCGTTAGGTTCGTGTAGGTGATGTTGGAGATGTATCTCTCTCTCTCTCTATTGAGTCTGTGCTGTTGTTAACACAGAGAGTTAGGTGATGAGATGAAAAGGAGAAATAAAAATAAATGTTGTATTGCGTATGTATTTTGTATGTATGAGATGCACGATGTATGTATTTATGTATGTAGGTATATGGAGAATACGTTAAGCGTATAAATATGTATCTGTAGGTAAAGTGTGTATGTGGCCTAAGCCACTTACTGGTGGGGCCAACTCACCCCGCTCTCTATGACAGGGAGGCCCCACACCCTCTCTTGATAAAAAGTGAAAATTATAATATAAAAATAAAAATATGTTTTTATAAATAAATAAATAGATATATTGTTTAATTAATTAGTTAATTAATTAATTAGGTAATTAGAATAATTAGAGTATGACACGTGGGTCCCTCCACTAAATTAATTTGATTAATTACTATTTAATCTTAATTAAAAACTTGTGTCTATGACGCTCGGGACCCACTGGTCAGTTGATCAGTCAACTGCTGATGTCCGCGTGACATCATGCTGATGTCATAATAGGTTTTAATTAAATTAATTAAAACTGTTTTTAATTCCTAATTATTGAATAAAACTTAAAAAATTAATATAAATAAATTCGTAAGTCAGATCAAAATATTTTCAACATGAAAATTGATCAGCGGAACGAGACGAACCCGGATACACAGTCCATTCGTTTGTCACGCGTCCCTAGCATAGTGATACGTGTCCGTCGTATCTACAATTTTCGATTGTTTCATGCCAATATTCTACAAATTTCATATACTTTTGTCAACTTTTTATACTATTTTTGGGACTAACATATTGATCCAGTGCCAGTGTCAGTTCCTGTTTGTTGCATGTTTTTTGTTTCGCAGAATATCCATACCAAACGAAGTCCAAACGGAATAAAAACTTACGGGGATTTTTTTTGAATATTTATGATTTTTGGAAAGAAGAATCAACGCGAGGCGATGCATAGAAGGCCCACAAGCCCTGTAGCCGCCACCAGGAGGTACGACTGCGGCTGGCAGGCTTCTGGCCACTCCTTAAGGCGGTTGGAGCCCTTCTTTATCCGCAAGGAAGATAATATCCGGAGGAAAACTCTGTTAAAATTTCAGCCCAATCGGAGTTATGGATCTCCGGGAATTTAAGGAACGGTGAAACGTAGAATCTGGGAGCGCGGAAACAGAAGGACGCACAGAGAGAGAGAACCAATCTCGGAGGGCTCTCGCCCCTCCGCCGCCATGGAGACCATGGACTAGAGGGGAAACCCTTCTCCCATCTAGGGAGGAGGTCAAGGAAGAAGAAGAAGGAGGGGGGCTCTCTCCCCCTCTCTCCCGGCGGCGCCGAAACACCACCCGGGACATCATCGTGTGACGGCGATCTACACCAACACCTCCGCCATCTTCACCAACATCTCCATCATCTTCCCCCATCTATATTCAGCAGTTTACTCTCCCACAACCCGCTGTACCCTCTACTTGAAAAAGGTGCTTTATGCTACATATTATTATCCAATGATGTGTTGCTATCCTATGATGTATGAGTAGATTATCGTTGTCCTATCGGTGGTTGATGAATTGCTATGATTGGTTTAATTTGCTTGAGGTATGTTGCTGTCCTTTGGTGGCCATCATATGATCGCGCGCGTGGATCACACCATAGGGTTAGTTGTATGTTGATAGGACTATGTATTGGCAGGCTAGAGTGATAGAAACTTCAAACCTAGCATAAAATTTGATGCATATGGGATTGAAGGGGGACCAATATATCTTATTGCTATGGTTGGGTTTTACCTTAATGAAAATTAGTAGTTGCGGACGCTTGCTAATAGTTCCAATCATAAGTGCATAGAATTCCAAGTAAGGGATGACATGCTAGCAGAGGCCTCTCCCACATGATACTTGCTATCGATCTAGTAACGCAGTCAATTGCTTATGGACAATTCTGCAACTCCTACCACAACTTTTCCACACTCGTTAGACACTCGTATTTGTTTTTTTTTCTAACCAGCCCCTAGTTTTATTTACATGTTCTTTACTTTCTTGCAAGCCTATCCTATCCCTCCTACAAAGTACTTTTAGTTTCATACTTGTTCTAGGTAAAGCGAACGTAAAGTGTGCATAGAGTTGTATCGGTGGTCGATAGAACTTGAGGGAATATTTGTCCTACCTTTAGCTCCTCGTTGGGTTCGACACTCTTATCGAGAAAGTCTACAATTGATCCCCTAGACTTGTGGGTTATCAAGACCTTTTTCTGGCGCCGTTGCGGGGAGCAATAGCGTGGGGTGAATATTCTCGTGTGTGCTTGTTTGCTTTATCACTAAGTAGATTTATTTGCTGTTCTAAGTTGTTCTCTATCTTTAGTTATGGATATGGAACATGAAATACGAAAACAATTAGGTGTACTCGCTACTCATGGAGATGGGGAACCTCCTAAAACACTCGATGCTCGTTACGTGGAAAATATTATATACTTCTTTAATAATCCTGAAAAAGCCCCATTCAATTATATAATGTGATACACGTTGGATCAACGTGAATACTTTAGGGATTATCTCTTGACTCAAAAAGGGAAACTTTTATGGGATCAAATCCATTTGTTGAAATGGTATGCTCGGGAACTATGCAAGAGACATGGTGTTGCTTGTTGCTCTAGGATGAAGGCTCCACACCTTCCCTTTTCTTGTGAGTTTAATGATCATAGAACCTTGGCTTCTTATGCTAATGGTATATATGATTACTATGATGTGGATCAAATAGAAGAGTTTGTTGCTTTTATGGGCGCTTATGAAATTGAGGCTCTGTTTAAAAGGTATGATGATAATGATGATGCTCCTTACCGATCTGAAAATTTGGCTATGCTTCGTTATTGTTATAATAATTATGAATATAATGCCCATATTGAACGATTTAAGGAGAAATCCTATGCTGCCCAAGAAGAGACTGTTATTTTGCAGGAAACTATGGAAGAAGAAAATGCTGAAATTGTGAGCTCATTAGATGAAAAAGATGACGAGGAGAGCGAAGAACAAAAGGAGGAAGAACGGACTAGGTACCTGTGTCCACCTTCTAATGAGAGTAACTCTTCTACTCATACATTATTTAATTTCCCTTCGTTCTTACCGAAGGATGAATGTTATGATCCCTTGGATTCGTTTGAAATATCCCTTTTTGATGAACTTGATGCTTGCTACGCTTGTGGCCATGAGCTAATATGAATGATGCTTATGAAGATGAGCTAGCTATAGTTCCTTATGTTACACATGATGATTTTTATGAATATAATATGCATGTGCTTTCTGCTCCTACTTGCAATTATTATGAGAGAGGAACTACATCTCAACCTATCTATGTTTCCAATACGATAAAATTGCAAGAAACTGTTTATGCTATGTATTGGCCTTTACTTGATGTGCATGAATTGTTCTTTTATGACATGCCAATACATAGGAAGAGGGTTAGACTTCGTCAGTGCTTGATATATGTTACCTTGTGCTCACTACTAAATTTTAAATCATTGCTAATTAAAATTGGCTTTGATATACCTTGGGATCTGGGTGGATCCATTACTTGAACACTTTATGCCTAGCTTAATGGCTTTAAAGAAAGCGCTGCCTGGGAGACAACTCGGAAGTTTTAGAGAGTAATTTATTTCTGTTGAGTGCTTTTATTTAGTTTAAAAACAAAAAAAATATAGAGGGGAACTTAAAACTTTTTCAAAAAGAGAAGCAATTGAAAGGTGATGCATTACGGAAGTGAGGGTCGACCTTGAACACTTGTGTTCATGCTCATGGAAACAATGTAGAATTTTTCATGGAAGTTTCTCACAAAAATAATTATCCCCTTGTAAAATTCCTCCGTGTTTTTTTTAAATAATGTGCCAAGCAAAGCCTTTATGATTAGTTTGGGTGATAGTTGTTTGATCACGCTGAGAAAAGATAGAAACTTTCTGCTCACGAAATTAATTTTCATTTTTATTCTGGTAGAGATTTTGATTTGATTCTTTTTGCTTCTGATTTATATGAAAATTTTCCAGACGTTCGTAATTTTTCATATTTTTTGAGATAACAGAAGTATACGGAATATACAGATTGCTACAGACTATTATGTTTTGACAGATTCTGTTTTCTATGCATTGTTCTCTTATTTTGATGAATCTATGGGTAGTATCGGGGGGTATGAACCATGGTGAAGTTGGATTACAGTAGATATAATGCTAATATGAATTCAGAATGAGTTCACAACAGTACTTGAAGTGGTGATTTATTTTATTATACTAACGGATCTCACGAAGTTTTGTTGAGTTTTGTGTGATTGAAGTTTTCAAGTTTTGGGTGAGAGCACGATGGATGAAAGAATAAGGAGAGGCAAGATCCTAAGCTTGGGGATGCCCGAGGCACCCCAAGGTAATATTCAAGGAAGACTCAAGCACCTAAGCTTGGGGATGCCCCGGAAGGCATCCCCTCTTTCGTCTACAATCTATCGGTAATTTTACTCAGAGCTATATTTTAATTCGTCACATGATATGTGCAAATGCTTGGAGCGTCTTTTGTGTTTATTTTTCCTTTTTCTTTTATGCACCATGCTGGTATGAGATAGTCCTTGGTTGGCTTTATAGAATGCTTCATGTGCTTCACTTATATCATTTGAAGTTTGGATTGCCTGTTTCCCTACACATAGAAAACCGCCATTTGTAGAATGCTCTTCTGCTTCACTTATATTTGTTAGAGCGGGGCATATATTTTGTAGAAAGAATTAAACTCTCATGCTTCACTTATACCTATTTAGAGAGTTAACATGAGTTGAACATTCACATGGTTAGTCATAAAATCCTACATAAAACTTGTAGATCACTGAATATGATATGTTTGATTCCTTGCAATAGTTTTGCGACATGAATATGTGATATTAGAGTCATGCTAGTGAGTAATTGTGTATTCATAGAAATACTTGTGTTAAGGTTTGTAATTCCCATAGCATGCACGTATGGTGAACCGTTATGTGATGAAGTCGGAGCATGATTTATTTATTGATTGTCATCCTTTGTGTGGAGGTCGGGATCGTGCGATGGTTAACTCCTACCAAGCTTTCCCCTAGGAGCATGCGTGTAGTACCTTGTTTCGATGACTAATAGACTTTTGCAATAAGTATGTAAGTTCTTTATGACTAATGTTGAGTCCATGGATTATACGCACTCTCACCCTTCCACCATTGCTAGCCTCTAGTACCGCGCAACTTTCGCCGGTGCATTACACCCACCATATAGCCTCCCTCAAAACAGCCACCATACCTACCTATTATGGCATTTTCATAGCCATTCCGAGATATATTGCCATGCAACTACCACCGTTCTGTCTCATGACATGTGCCACCACTTCCATATTGCCATTGCATGATCGTAAGATAGCTAGCATGATGTTTCCATGGCTTGTCCATTTTTTGATGTCATTTCTATGCTAGATCATTGTCACGGTACACTACCGAAGGCATTTCATATAGAGTCATCATTGCTCTAAGTATTGAGTTGTAAGTGTGATGATCATCATTAATAGAGCATTGTCCCATGTGAGGAAATAAAAGAGGCCAGCGAAGCCCATTTATAAAAAAGAGGCCAAAGATGCCCACCAAAATTAAAAAAAAAAGAGGCCAAAGATCCCACAAAATAATGAGAGAAAAGAGAGAAGGGACAATTGCTACTATCCTCTTTCCACAATTGTGCTTCAAATAGCACTATGATCTTCATGAAAGAGAGTCTCCTATGTTGTAACTTCCATATACTAGTGGGAAATTTCATTATATAACTTGGCTTGTAAATTCCAATGATGGGCTTCCTCAAAATTGCCCTAGGTCTTCGTGAGCAAGCAAGTTGGGTGCACACCCACTAGTTTTTTTTGTGAGCTTTCATACACTTATAAGCTCTAGTGCATCCGTTGCATGGCGATCCCTACTCACTCACATTGATATCTATTGATGGGCATCTCCATAGCCCGTTGATACACCTAGTTGATGTGAGACTATCTCCTCCTTTTGTCTTCTCCACAACCACCATATTCTATTCCACCTATAGTGTTATGTCCATGGATCACGCTCATGTATTGCGTGAAAGTTGAAAAAGTTTGAGAGCACTAAAGCATGAAACAATTGCTTGGCTAAAACCGGGGTTGTGCATGATTTAAATATGTTGTGTGGGGAAGATGGAGCATAGCCAGACTATATGATTTTGTAGGGATAACTTTCTTTGGCCATGATATTTCGAGAAGACACGATTGCTTTATTAGTATGATTGAAATATTATTGTCTTTATGTCAAATGATAGACTATTGCTTCGAATCACTCGTGTTTTAGTATTCATGCCATGATTAGATTATATGATCAAGATTATGCTAGGTAGCATTCCACATCAAAAATTATCTTTTTTATCATTTACCTACTCGAGGACGAGCAGGAATTAAGCTTGGGGATGCTGATACGTCTCCGTCGTATCTATAATTTTTTATTGTTTCATGCCAATATTCTACAACTTTCATATACTTTTGGCAACTTTTTATACTATTTTTGGGACTAACATATTGATCCAGTGCCTAGTGCCAGTTCCTGTTTGTTGCATGTTTTTTGTTTCGCAGAATATCCATATCAAACGAAGTCCAAACGTAATAAAAACTTACGGGGATTTTTTTGGAATATTTATGATTTTTGGGAAGAAGAATCAACGCGAGGCGATGCCCAGAGGGCCCACAAGCCCTGTAGCCGCCACCAGGAGGTATGGCGGCGGCTGGCAGGCTTGTGACCACTCCTTAAGGCGGTTGGAGCCCTTCTTCCGCCGCAAGAAAGATAATATCCGGAAGAAAACCCTGCTAAAATTTCAGCCCAATCAGAGTTACGGATCTCTGGGAATTTAAGAAACGGTGAAACGTAGAATCTGGGAGCGCAGAAACAGAAGGACACACAGAGAGAGATCCAATCTCGGAGGGGCTCTCGCATGGACCAGAGGGCAACCCTTCTCCCATCTAGGGAGGAGGTCAAGGAAGAAGAATAAGGAGGGGGGCTCTCTCCCCCTCTCTCCCAGCGGTGCCGGAACGCCGCCCGGGACTTCATCGTGTGACGGCGATCTACACCAACACCTCGGTCATCTTCACCAACATCTCCATCATCTTCCCCCATCTATATTCAGCGGTTCACTCTCCCGCAACCCGTTGTACCCTCTACTTGAACATGGTGCTTTATGCTACATATTATTATCCAATGATGTGTTGTTATCCTATGATGTCTGAGTAGATTATCGTTGTCCTATCGGTGATTGATGAATTGCTATGATTGGTTTAATTTTCTTGTTGGTATGTTGTTGTCCTTTGGTGCCCATCATATGATCGCGTGCGTGGATCACACCAGAGGGTTAGTTGTATGTTGATAGTACTATGTATTGGCAGGCTAGAGTGACAGAAGCTTCAAACCTAGCATAGAAATTGATGCATATGGGATTGAAGGGGGACCAATATATCTTATTGATATGGTTGGGTTTTACCTTAATGAACATTAGTAGTTGTGGACGCTTGCTAATAGTTCCAATCATAAGTGCATAGAATTCCAAGTAAGGGATGACATGCTAGCAGAGGCCTCTCCCACATGATACTTGCTATCGATCTAGTAACGTAGTCAATTGCTTAGGGACAATTCCGCAACTCCTACCACCACTTTTCCACTCTCGTTAGACACTCGTATTTGCTTCTGTTTCTAAACAACCCCTAGTTTAATTACGTGTTCTTTACTTTCTTGCAATTCTATCCTATCCCTCCTACAAAGTACTTCTAGTTTCATACATGTTCTAGGTAAAGCGAACGTAAAGTGTGCGTAGAGTTGTATCGGTGGTCGATAGAACTTGAGGGAATATTTGTCCTACCTTTAGCTCCTCGTTGGGTTCGACACTCTTACTTATCAAGAAAGGCTACAATTGATCCCCTATACTTGTGTGTATATTGGGGTACTTTGGTTGATATGCACAAAGTTACCGAATCCATCAAGGAATCTAAGTTGGATGTGCTACAAAGTCAACTTGAATTGTTCAAAATGAAGGATGGTGAAGGAATCGCTGAAATTGTCGGAACTTTCCCCTAGAGCAAAAATAAAATAGTTATTATTATATTTCTTGTTTCAAGATAATCGTTTATTATCCATGCCATAACTATATTCAATGGAAACATAAATGCATGTGTGGATATATAGACAAAACAATGTCCCTAGTAAGTCTCCAGTTGACTAGCCTGTTTGTCAAGGATGGTTAAGGTTTCCTAGCCATAGAAAAGTGTCGTCACTTGATGACAGGATCACATAATTAGGAGAATGATGTAATGGACAAGACCCAAACTGTAAGCGTAGCATATGATTGTGTCATTTTGTTACTATTGTTTTCTGCATGTCAAGTATTCATTCCTATGACCATGAGATCATGTAACTCACTGACACCGGAGGAATGCCCTGTGTGTATCAAACGTCGCAACGTTACAAGGTGACTATAAAGGTACTCTACACGCATCTCCGAAGGTGTCCATTGAGTTAGCATGGATCAAGACGGGGATTTGTCACTCCGTGTGACGGAGAGGTATCTCGTGGCCCACTCGGTAATACAACATCACAAACAAGCCTTGCAAGAAATGTGACTAAAGAGTTAGTCATGGGATCTTGTGTAACGGAACGGGTAAAGAGAATTGCCGGTAATGACATTGAAATAGTTATGGAGATGCCGATGATCGAATCTCGGGCAAGTTACATACTGAAGGACAAAGGGAATGATATACGGGATTGAGTGAATCCTTGACATAGAGGTTCAACCAATAAGATCTTCGTAAAATATGTAGGATCCAATATGGACGTCGAGGTCCCGCTATTTTATATTGGCCATGGAGTGTCTCGGTCATGTCTACATAGTTCTCGAACCCGTAAGGTCTGCACACTTAAGGTTCGGTGACATTTTCGATATAGTTGAATTATTGATGTTGGTAACCGAATGTTGTTCGGAGCCCTGAATGAGATCCCGGACGTCACGAGTGTCTCCGGAATGGTCCGGAAACAAAGATTTATATATAGGATTGTTGCATTTTTCTTCCGGAAAGATTTCGGGCATTACCGGTAAAGTACCGGGAGTGACGAATGGGTTCTGGGGTTTTACCGGGAGGGGCCACCCACCCGGGAGAGAACCTAATAGGCCCATGGGTGGCGCGCCAGCCCTTAGTGGGCTGGTGAGGCCAGCCCAATAGGGCTATTTCGGCAAGAGCAACAATAAAGGAAAAAAAGAAAAAAAGAGAAGGTGGGCAAGAAGGAAAGGACTCCTCCAAACGGAATTGGAGGAGGTAACCTTCCTCCTTGGCTCGGCCGACCCCTCCTACTTGGAGTAGGAGGCAAGGAAGCCACCACTTGGTTCCTCCTATATATAGTGGAAGTCTGAGAGGGCTTTTGCACGTCAAGCCTTTGTGCAAACCTCTCTCCCTCCACTACTTCGTGACATATCATAGCTAGATCGGTACGGCACGGCGAAGCCCTCCCGGAGTAGCTCCACCAGCATCACCGCCACGCCGTCGTGCTGCCGGAGAATTCATCTACCTCTTCATCTCTCTAGCTGGATCAAGAAGGCGGAGATCGTCATCAAGCTCTATGTGTTCTGAACACGGAGGTGCCGTCCGTTCAATGCTAGATCATGACGGATCGTGGGACGGTGGCGATTTGGATCGCGAAGACGTTCTACTACATCAACCGCATTTATTAACGCTTCACGCTTAGCGATCTACAAGGCTATGTAGATCCAATCTGCCTCTCATAGATGATCATCACCATGATTGGTCTTCGTGTGCATATGAATTTTTTTGTTTCCCATGCAACGTTCCCCAACAGTCGTATCAGAGCTAGGTTCATGCGTAGATGAAATTTTTAGTAGAATACAAAAGAGTTTGTGTGCGTTGATGTTCACTTTGCTGCCCTCCTTAGTCTTTTCTTGATTCGGCGGTATTGTTGGATTGAAGCAGCCTAGACCAACCTTACTCGTACGCTTATAAGACACCGGTTTAATCGACTGACATGCAACTTGTTGCATAAAGATGACTGGCGTGTGTCTGTTTCTTCAACATTAGTTGAATCAGATTTGACCGAGGCGGTCCTTGGAGAAGGTTAAATAGCAATTTGCATATCACCATTGTGGCCTTGCATAAGTAAGATGCGATCATACTAGATACCAATAGCAGCCACGTAAAACATGCAACAACAAATTAGCGGACGTCTAACTTGTTTTTGCAGGGTATGCATTTGATGTGATATGGCCAATGACATGATATGATATATTGGATGTATGAGATGATCATGTTGTAATAGTTAAATATCGACTTGCACGTCGATGCTACGACAACCGGAAGGAGCCATAGGGTTGTCTTTAAACTAATGTTTGTGCTTGAAGATGCATTTACTATATTGCTAGGGAGTAGCTTTAGTAATAATAGCATAGATAGCACAACAACCTCGATGGAGGCACAATGATGGAGATCATGCTGATGGAGATCATGGTGTGGCGCCAGTGACAATGAAGATCATGCTGGTGCTTTGGTGATGGAGATCAAGAAGCACGAAATCTTGGCCATATCATGTCACTTATGATTTGCATGTGATGTTCACTCTTTTAAGAACCTTATTTTGCTTAGAACGACGGTAGCATTATAAGGTGATCCCTCACTAAAATTTCAAGATAAATTGTGTTCTCCCCGACTATGCACCATTGCGATAGTTCGTCGTTTCGAGACACCACATGATGATCAGGTATGATAGAGTCAACGTTCACATACAACAGGTGCAAACAGTTGCACACGCGGAACACTCGGGTTAAACTTGAGGAGTCTAGCATGTACAGACATGGCCTCGGAACACAAGAGACCGAAAGGTCGAGCATTAATCATATAGTTGTTATGATCAACATGGAGAGGTTCACCACTGAAACTATACTCAACTCACTTGATGATCGGACTTGAGTTAGTGAATTTGGATCATGCGACACTCGAATGACTAGAGGGGTGTCTACTTGAGTGGGAGTTTATTAGTAGTATGATTATCTAAACACAATTGTCTTGAACATAGTATAAGTAATCTTTACAAATTTTTATGTTGTACATCAATGGCTCGCGTAGTAGTGATACGTCTCCATCGTATCTAGTTTTCCAAACTCTTTTGCCCTTGTTTTGGACTCTAATTTGCATGATTTGAATGGAACTAACCCAGACTGACGCTGTTTTCAGAAGAATTGCCATGGTGTTGTTTTTGCGCAGAAATAAAAGTTCTCGGAATGACCTAGAAATTTACGAGGATTTTTTGTGGAATATATAAAAAATACTGGCGCAAGAATCACCTGGAGACGTGGAGCCAGGAGCCCACAAACGCAGGAGACACCCCCCCCCCCCCGGCCGCGCCTCGCGGGCTTGTGAGGCCCTCGTGGCTCCGCAGCCTGCAACTCCAGCTCTATATATTCTCCTTTTCGCCCAGAAAAAATTAAGAGAGAAGAGTTCATCGCGTTTCACGATACAGAGCCGCCACCACCCGTTCTTCCTCTCGAGGGCAGATCTAGAGTCCGTTCTGGGGTCTGGAGAGGGGAAATCGACGCCATCGTCATCACCAACCATCCTTCATCGCCAATTCCATGATGCTCTTCATCGTTCGTGAGTAATCTCATCGCAGGCTTGCTGGACGGTGATGGATTGGATCAGATCTATCATGTAATCGAGTTAGTTTTGATGGGGTTTGATCCCTAGTATCCACTATGTTCTAAGATTGATGGTGCTACTACTTTGCTTTTTAATGCTTGTCACTAGGGCCCGAGTGTCATGATTTTAGATCTGAACCTATTATGTTTTCATCAATATATGTGTGTTCTTGATCCTATCTTGCAATTTGTAGTCACCTACTATGTGTTATGACCCGGCAACCCCGGAGTGACAATAGCCGGAACCACTCCGTGAGATGACCATAGTATGAAGAGTTCATGTATTCACTATGTGCTAATGCTTTGTTCTGGTTCTCTATTAAAAGGAGACCTTAATATCCCTTAGTTTCCATTAGGACCCCGCTACCACGGGAGGGATGGACAATAGATGTCATGCAAGTTCTTTTCCATAAGCACATATGACTAAATACAGAATACATGCGAACATTACATTGACGAACTGGAGCTAGTTACATATCACCCTATGTTATAACTGTCACATGATGAATGTCATCTGGCATAATTATCAATCACCGATCCAATGCCTATGAGTCTTTTCCTACTGGTCCTTGCTAAGTTACTTTACCGCTACTGCTGTCACTATTGCTACTGTTACCGCTGCTACCGTTACTATCACACTACTTTGCTGCAGATACTAAGTCTTTCAGGAGTGGTTGAATTGACAACTCAACTGCTAATACTCGAGAATATTCTTTGGCTTTCCCTTGTGTCGAATCAACAAATTTGGGTTGAATACTCTACCCTCGAAAACTGTTGCGATCCCCTATACTTATGGGTTAACAAGACCTTTTTCTGGCGCCGTTGCCGGGGAAGCATAGCTCTATTCTCTAAGTCACTTGGGATTTACGTCTGTTGATCACTATGAGGAATCCGAGAGATCCATAAACTAAAGTTTTGCCCTCAACTACGAGGACAGGTAAGGAACTGCCATCGAGCTCTGCACTTGATTCACCTTCAGTTATGAGTAAATTTGAGACACCACCGCCTATTGGTAATCCTGATATGTCGCATGTGCTTGATGATGCTACTTCTTCTAGCCATGATGCTTATGATGATGCTTTGCTTGATAATGATTTGCCACTGGTGCATTTCTTGGTGCACAAATTGCTAGAGTTACTGCTGAATGTGATGATACTTCTGAAAGTGATGAAATTATTGAAGTAGAACCTGATGTTACACTTGTTAGACCTAGCTCTCCTAGATATGAATTGTCTGATATACCTAAGGGTTATGTTATGGAAGGAGAGGTAGATGAAGACTTTCTTGCTTGTAAGGATAGCTATGACCTTGAGAATTTATTGCGCAAGTGGAAAGACAAATCTCTGAATGCTAGAATGAAATACGATCCTAAGTTTGCTACTTCGCCTACCTTTATTACTGATAAGGATTATGAATTCTCTGTCGATCCTAAGTTAATCACTTTGGTCGAATCTGATCCTTTTCATGTTTATGAGTCTGAAATGGTTGTAGCACATCTTACCAAACTGCAAGATATAGCCACCCTATTCACGAATGAGGAAAAGATTTGCCATTACTATATCCTTAAGTTGTTTCCTTCCTCACTAAAGGGTGATGCTAAGACTTGGTTCACTTCTCTTGCTCCTGGTTGTGTGCGTAGTCCCCACGATATGATTTACTACTTCCCTAAGAAATATTTTCCTGCCCATAAGAAAGAAGCTGGCTTGCAGGATATATATAACTTTGTGCAAGTTGAATAAGAGAGTCTCCCACAAGCTTGGGGAGGCTTGTCCAGCTACTGAATGCTTTGCCTGATCACCCTCTTGAGAAGAATGAAATACTTGATATCTTTTATAATGGACTAACCGATGCTTCTAGGGACCACCTAGATAGTTGTGTTGGTTGTGTTTTCAGGGAACAAACTGTGGAACAAGCTGAAATTCTATTGAATAATATCTTGAGCAATGATAATGCTTGGACTATTCCCGAACCACCTCCGAAGCCAACTCCAAAGAAAAGAGGTATTCTATTCCTCAGTCCTAAAGATATGCAAGAAGCCAAGAAATCTATGCAAGAGAAACGCATTAAATCTGAAGATGTTAAGAATCTACCACCTATCAAAGAAATACATGGTCTTGATTACCCGACACAGGTAGTAGAGGTAATTTCTCTTCGTAGATTCAATGAGGGTGATATTCCTTATGATAAACCTGCTAGCTTATGCTTAGATGAATTTGATAACTTTGTTGCCAAACAACAAAGTTTCAATGATTATGTTAGCAGGTAATTGAGGCAAAATGCTCGTATGATTGATCATATAAGTTCTTGTGTGGATAGAAATGTCAATGATCTTAAACTTTTGAGTAAACATGCCTCTATGGTCACTACTCAAGTAGAACAAGTACTTAAGGCTCAAAATGACTTGCTCAATGAGTTGAATGACAAGTCTATTAGAGTTGTCACTAGAGGTGGTAGAATGACCCAGGAACCTTTGTATCCTGAGGGCCATCCTAAGATAATTGAACAAGATTCTCAAGGAGTTAGCACTGATGCACCTAGTCATCCTAGTATTAGGAAGAAAAATAAAGATGATAGGAACTTGCATGCTAGCAAACCTGTTGCTGTTACACCCGAGAATTCAATCGATGTCTCTGTTTCTGATGCTGAAACACAATCTGGTGACGAACATGAGCCTAGTGATAGTATTGATAGTGGTGTTCATGTTGATGCTCAACCTAGTAATGATAAGGATGTGGTGATTGAACCTCTTGATCTTGATAACCCACAACCTAAGAATAGGAGATACGATAAGAATGACTTTATTGCTAGGAAGCATGGTAAAGAAAGAGAACCATGGGTTCAGAAACCCATGCCCTTTCCACCCAAACCATCCAAGAAAAAGGATGATGAGGATTTTGAGCACTTTCTTGAAAGGATTAGATCTGTCTTTTTGCAAATGCGTTTCACAGATATGCTCAAAATGTCTCCTTATGCCAAGTACATGAAAGATATTGTGACTAATAAAAGGAGGATACCTGAGGTTGAGATTTCCACCATGCTCGCTAATTACACCTTCAAGGGTGGAACTCCTAAGAAATTAGGTGATCCCGGAGTGCCCGCTATACCTTGCTCCATTAAAGCAAACTATGTTAGAACTGCTTTATGCGATCTTGGAGCCAGTGTTAGTGTTATGCCTCTCTCTTTATATCGTAGACCTGAATTGGATAAGTTGACGCCTACTGAAATGTCTTGGAAAATGGCCGACAAATCAACTGTTTTTCCTATCGACATTTGCGAGGATGTGCCTATTGTTGTTGCTACCGTTACTATCTTAACGGACTTTGTTATTCTGGATATTCCCGAGTATGATGCCATGGTGGTCATCCTTGGAAGACCCTTTTTAAACACTTCAGGGGCTGTTGTTGATTGCAACAAAGGCAATGTCACTTTCCATGTCAATGGTAATGAGCATACGGTGCACTTTCCGAAGAAACAATATCGAGTTCATTCTATCAATGCTAATGAAAAACTTTGTCAATTCTTATTGGGAGCTTTGAATGCCCTATACCTACTGTCAAGATGAAATATGATTTACTGGTTGGGGATATGCACATCCCCATTGAGGTAACCTAGTGATTATTCGAAATTTCTCTGGTTTTATGTGATTCGAAAAAAGTTTGTCAAGGAGACTTGATCAACCTCATTGACGGATTTCTTTTGATGACCATGAGATGGATGAATCTAGGAGTCACAACCTGCTGGTCCCAACTTTTACTTTGTGTTGTTTAGAAGAAAAATGATAAATTTAGCTTTAGTTTTTCCTGTTTACTGCATTTTCCATCCCTTAGAAAAGTGTCCCGAAAATAAAAGTTCTCCAAATGCCCTGAGATGCAAGTATGATTGTTTCTGGAATTTTTTAAAAAATCTGAGATAGAGAGCTAGTCAGGGGGATGCACCAGTGGGCCACAAGCCCAGGAGGCGCGGGCACCCCCTGGTCGCAGGCTTGTGGGTCCCACGTGGCCCCCGTCCACTTATTCCAGCTCCCATCTCCTTCTCCTACCTACATAAAAAATCATTCCATAGCTCAAACCCGTGTTCTTGCTCTTCTTGCTGCGTTTTTCGATCTCCTTGTGCAAAGCCCCATTCACCAAACTGTTTCGGGGGTTTGTTCCTTGGTATGTGACTCCTCCATTGGTCCAATTAGTTTTTGCTCTAGTGCTTTATTCGTTGCGTATTTTTGCTGTCTTGGTGACCATGTTCTTGAGCTTTGCATGTTAATTTTAGTTGGTCCCAAGTAGTTTTGATGCATGATATGGCCTCTAGGCACTTGTAGGAGTAGTTGCTATGAGTTTTGTTGAGCCTTGTTCACTTTTCTTTTGAGTCACTAAAAATTTCAGAAATGTTTAGAGAAAGAAAAGGGAAAAGATGAGGAGGTTCCTAAGAGGCTCTTCAAGCCGTGACCCCAAGGAAGATGAAAATGAGAAGAAGAAACCCAAGTATCCGGTTCCCCGAGTTGCAGAAGTTCGAGCGTGCGAGTGGCCAAGCGATGTGTTCTTATGTGTCGCTGGTCTTTATGAGGATTTTTATTACTTGGTGGAGAACGCAGGCCTTACCACATTTGTTGAAGATAAGTGTCCACAATACCTCCTCTTCACTAATATTTTCGTGCAAAGCTTTAATTTTTATCCAAGGAAGAGTCCTCCTATGGTTGAGTTCAAGTTATATGATATCCCCCAGCGCATGTCACTTCAGGATTTTTGCAATGTTTGAAATTTAACTTATGTTGGGGATATTCATGAACCTCGTCCACGGGAATTGGAGGCTTTCATTGATACTATTGTCGTAGGAGAGGAGAGAGGAGTATCTTGCGCTAGAGTTGCTAGCGTACATTTTCCCGTGCTTCGGTATTTCTCATTATTCGTGGGAAAGTGTTTGATTGGCCGTGGGAAAGCTCGGGCTCTTAGCTCCCCAGATCTTGCGGCTTTGCGTGAAGCTCTTTATAATGATAAAACTTATAGCTTGGGTGCTATAGTGGCTCAACGGTTGAACACGAACCATACTAAAGGCATTGTTTATGGAGGTATCTATGCTACCCGTCTTGCTAAACATTTTGAGATACCTATTAGACTGCACGAGGAAGAAGAGATCCTTCTTCCTGAGAGATATTTAGATTATGATAGCATGGTTCGCCATGACTTTCTTGATAAAGACTTAAGTAAGAGGATGATTTATAATTGGTATTTAGCCAGGGTACTCGTGAGACTATTACTTTGTCTGCTCCTTCTTTGTTCAATCTTCATCTAGGTAGGTACATTATTATGCCCTTGAACATCTACACATATTGGGGCATAGCGCCACCACAGGCGGCCGTGCCCGAGCCACCAGTCGAGTACCAGACGCCAGTTTATCAGTGGGAGCCAGAGGAGCTCACCCAACAGTGGCACCCTCAGTACACTTCGGAGTACCCCGGAGACGGTTACTTCCCTCCTTGGGAGTAGACCAACTTAGGCCAAAAGGCTAAGCTTGGGGGAGTACGTGTTTCTCACCGACTTTATATACATGCTCACACTTTCACTTTGATAGTCGGTGTTCACACCTTGCCACTGTATCATCCATGCTAGTTTATTTCTTTTTCTCGCTTTCTTCTTGTGTGTTTGTTTAAATTTGAGAAAGAAAATAGTTGTAAGTTTACTTTCCAGCTTGCTTAGTGGTTTCAAAAAAAAAGAAAACCCAAAACGATTTCTCGTTCTTCTTCTTGCTTGTTGCGAGCTTTCCCGTGTAAATAGTTTTCTTTGTCTTTGGGTCAAGGTAGATGACTATGGTTACAATGTTTAGTGGCTCTCGTGTGCATACTTGTTTATCCTTCAAAGAGCCATATTACTTTATCTTCTCCTCTGAGTTTGCTTGCAGATTCCAGCTTAGTCTAATGCACGAACACTCTCATTATTATCCACATCATTCGGTCGTGAAAGTGAAAGACAATAATGACGATATATGATGAAGTGACTGAGCCTGTAAAAGCTGGTATGAACTCGACCTATTTTGTTTTTGTAAATATGACTAGCTCATCGTTCCTAATTCAGCATTGTTATGAGAGAAACATGTTTGCAATGACAACTTAGAGATCATAGTTTCTGATGCCATGGTTAATTAGCTAGGAGCTTATAATGGTTTGCCTTGGATGCCAACATGAATTTCAAGATGATTATGATGTAGTATGATAGGATGGTATCTCCCTTTGAATGAGTCAAGTGGCTTGACTTGGCACATGTTCACGCATGTAGTTGAAACAAAATCAACATAGCCTCTATGATATTCATGTTTATGGTGATTTATATCCTACTCATGCTTGCACTCAATGTTGTTTAATTTCAATTCATATCGATGACTGTTGTCGCTCTCTAGTTGGTCGCCTCCCAGTCTTTTGCTAGACTTCACTTGTACTAAGCGGAAATACTGCTTGTGCATCCACTTCCATAAACCCAAAGTTGTTCCATATGAGTCCACCATACCTACCTATATGTGGTATCTACCTGCCGTTCCAAGTAAATTTGCATGTGCCACTCTCTAAATCTTCAAGAAATAATCTGTTTTGTATGCTCGAACCGCGCATGTGGAGACAGGGGGGTCAGTATCTTCCATGCTAGGCGTGTTATCCTTGATACGTGTTTATTCACTATCACTCACGAGAAAGGTGCCGGTAATAGGAATGCCCAGTTCCATGCTCAAATCGAAAATATAATAGCAAACAAAACTCCCCCTGGATTGTTGTTGGTATGGACGGCACCCGAGGATTCGGTTAGCCGTGGAGTGTGATTAATCGGTGGTGGGGGAGTCAAAACTTTACTTTTCTGTTTGGGAACCGCCTATAATTTGTGTAGCATGGAAGATGGTGAAAACTCTTGGTCATTGCATTGACAATGAAAGCATACCACCCAAAATTATTCATCTCTGTTTTAAAAGCTTGAGCTCTGGCATCTCTTCAAATCAATGCTTCCCTCTGCGAAGGGCCTATCTATTTACGTTTCGGTTGAGTCATCCTCTTCTTATAATAGCACCAGTTAGAGAGCATCTCCGTCATTTTTATGCTTTGCTTTTAATTGATATTGAGTATGACTGTGACTGGATCTTCTTTGCCATAAATTACAATGTTCAGTCAGCCCTTGGTCTTTGAAGGTGCTCTGCATTTAAGTTTTGCGGTCTCAGAAAGAGCTAGCGAGATACACTCTGTTCATATTGTTTCATGTTTGTCTTGATTGAAGTGTTGACGTTTGAAATTTATTGTTATTGCTCGCTAGTTGATTATGCCATTGATATGAGTATACCATGAGACCTAAATGTCATTGCTTATGTGGTTAGCTTATGATCTTGTTGAAAATCTGAATATGAGTTAGACATAATTATAACAACAAGATCAAACAGAGTTCGTAAAAGTTTTTCTTTTGTCTCTTTCAGTTTGTCAACTGAATTGCTTGAGGACAAGCAAGGCTTTAAGCTCGGTGGAGTTGATACGTCTCCATCGTATCTACTTTTCCAAACTCTTTTACCCTTTTTTTGGACTCTAATTTCCATGATTTCAATGGAACTAACCTGGACTGACGTTGTTTTCAGCAGAATTGCCATGGTGTTGTTTTTGCGCAGAAATAAAAGTTCTCGGAATGACCTGGAAATTTACAAGGATTTTTTGTGGAATATATAAAAAATACTTGCGCAAGAATCACCTGGAGACGTGGAGCCAGGAGCCCACAAGCGCAGGAGGCGCCCCCCCCCCCCTCGGCCGCGCCTAGCGGGCTTGTGAGGCCCTCGTGGCTCCGCAACCTCCAACTCCAGCTCTATATATTCTCCTTTCGCCCAGAAAAAATTAAGAGAGAAGAGTTCATCGCGTTTCACGATACGGAGCCGCCGCCACCACCTGTTCTTCCTTTGGAGGGCAGATCTGGAGTTCGTTCTAGGCTCTAGAGAGGGGAAATCGAAGCCGTCGTCATCACAAACCATCCTTCATCGCCATTCCATGATGCTCTTCATCATTCGTGAGTAATCTCATCGTAGGCTTGCTGGACGGTGATGGGTTGGATCAGATCTATCATGTAATCGAGTTAGTTTTGATGGGGTTTGATCCCTAGTATCCACTCTGTTCTAAGATTTATGTTGCTACTACTTTGCTTTGCTTAATGCTTGTCACTAGGGCCCGAGTGCCATGATTTAAGATCTGAACCTATTATGTTTTCATCAATGTATGTGTGTTCTTGATCCTATCTTGCAAGTTGTTGTCACCTATTATGTGTTATGACCCGGCAACCCTGGAGTGACAATAGCCGGAACCACTCCCAGAGATGACCATAGTATGAGGAGTTCATGTATTCACTATGTGCTAATGCTTTGTTCTGGTTCTCTATTAAAAGGAGACCTTAATATCCCTTAGTTTCCATTAGGACCCTGCTGCCACGGGAGGGATGGACAATAGATGTCACGCAAGTTCTTTTCCAGAAGCATGTATGACTAAATACGGAATAGATGCCTGCATTACATTGATGAACTAGAGCTAGTTACATATCACCCTATGTTATAACTGTCACATGATGAATGTCATCCGGCATAATTATCCATCACCGATCCAATGCCTACGAGTCTTTTCCTACTGGTCCTTGCTAAGTAACTTTAGCGCTACTGCTGTTACTATTGCTACTGTTACCGCTGCTACCGTTACTATCACACTACTTTGCTACTGAAACTTTGCTGCAGATACTAAGTCTTTCAGGTGTGGTTGAATTGACAACTCAACTGGTAATACTCGAGAATATTCTTTGGCTTCCCCTTGTGTTGAATCAAGAAATTTGGGTTGAATAATCTACCCTCAAAAACTGTTGCGATCCTCTATACTTGTGGGTTATCAAGTAGCAACCCTGAATTTTAATACGTTCCTAGAGAAAGGTAAGCTAAAAGATGATGGTAGCAACTTTGTAGACTGGGCTCGAAATCTAAGGCTTATCCTCCAAGGTGGGCAAAAGAATTATGTCCTTAATGCAGCGTTGAGATGAGCCGCCCGCTATGGCTGACCAAGACGTTTTGAACTATTGGCAAGCACGTAAGGATGACTACTCATTGGTTCAATGTGTAGTTTTGTATGGCTTAGAACTGGGACTTCAAAGACGTTTTGAACGTCATGGAGCAAATAGATGTTCCAGGAGTTGAAGTTTATCTTTGAGAAGAATGCTCGGATCGAGAGGTATGAGACCTCCGATCAATTCTATGCTTGCAATATGGAGCAGAATTCGTGTGTGAGTGAACGTGTGCTCAAACTGTCTCGGTACTCAAACCGTCTAGCTCGGCTGGGGATCGCTCTCCCACAAGAAGCTATCACTGACAGAATTCTTCAATCACTGCCACCTAGCTACAATAGCTTCGTGTTGAACTATAACATGCAATGGTTGAATAAGTCACCCGGCGAGTTATTTGCGATACTGAAAGTCGTTGAGTCCGAAATCCAGAAAGTACATCAAGTGTTGATGGTCAATAAGACAATTAGTTCAAGAAAAATGACAAAGGCAAGTTACATATGTGGATCATTTTAATCGAAGCTATAGTTAATTAATTATGACATAAACCGTTTTAACGTGGCAATTAATGCAAACTAAATAAACGACAAGTTTAGACATTTTAAAAAGGTTTGAAAGTTGGATATTGCGAAACTACCCAAAATTCAAAATACTTCCTATCTATAAAGTTTATAAATCCGATGCACGGTTATTTATTTATGAACATTTTTAAAATATGCACTTTTATGAAAATACGCAATAAACAATGTATAATGCACAAATTCGCATAGCAAAAAAAAATGATTTCGGCCTGTTTGCAGCAGACTGCATGGACCAAAAGGTTGCGTACTAAAAAAACAGAACCAAAATTAAAAGCCTAGCACGGTTATTCATTTATGTGCATTTTTAAAATATGCATTTTAAAAAAAATATGTGGATCCTTTTAATCGGAGCTACAATTAATTAATTATGACATAAACCATTTTAACATGGCTATAAATGCAAACTAAATAAAACGGCAAGTTTAAACATTTTAAAAAGGTTTTGAAAGTTGGATATTGCAAAACTACACAAAATTCAAAATATTTCCTATGTATAAAGTTTATAAATCCAATGCACGGTTATTTATTTATGAGTATTTTTAAAATATGCACTTTTCTGAAAATACGCAATAAACAATGTATAATGCACAATTTCGCATAGCAAAAAAAATGATTTCGGCCGGTTTGCAGCAGACTGCATGGCCCAAAAGGTTGCGTACTAAAAAAACAGAACCAAAATTAAAAGCCTAGCACGGTTATTTATTTATAAGCATTTTTAAAATATGCATTTTTCTTAAAATATGTGGATCCTTTTAATCGGAGCTACAATTAATTAATTATGACATAAACCATTTTAACATGGCTATAAATGCAAACTAAATAAAACGGCAAGTTTAAACATTTTAAAAAGGTTTTGAAAGTTGGATATTGCAAAACTACACAAAATTCAAAATATTTCCTATGTATAAAGTTTATAAATCCGATGCATGGTTATTTATTTATGAGTATTTTTAAAATATGCACTTTTCTGAAAATACGCAATAAACAATGTATAATGCACAAATTCGCATAGCAAAAAAAATGATTTCGGCCGGTTTGCAGCAGACTGCATGGCCCAAAAGGTTCGCCTAGCGGCCATGTGTATGCGTAGTAAAAAAAACCAAATTTAAAAGCCTCAAACCCTGCGGATTGAACCCACGACCTCGTGTGTGGAGGCTGGTTGCGATGGCCAACCAGGCTAGTACTGTGTGTATGATAGTTGAGCGGATTCCCGTTGATAAACAATCGTACCTCGGGATGGGCGGCCGGTGTTGCTGCTGCTACGTGGGGAAGTCTGGGGATGGGCGGCCAGTGTGCTGCCGCTGCGTGGGGAAGCGAGGCGATGTGTGCGGGCGACGAGGAGGCTTCTTGAAAGCTTCCATGGCTTCTCCTGCGGGTTCTTGGTTAAGCGAACATAGAGAGATGAGTGAGAGAGATAGAGAAAAACTGGACAGGGGAAAGAGAGATGGAGTGAGTAGGGCTGCGTGGTTCCTGGCCTGCAAATACTCGGGCGTAGGGGTGGCAGACACGCGTGTGAGAGGCGCGGACGCGGGGCATGGGGTTGACTGGGATCCAGCCGCGGCACGTACAAAGGCGGCCTGTGGCGCTCCAACAAAGCTCGTCGGAGGCGGGCGGAGGCGGGGGGCTCCAGCGTTGTGGCTCGAGCGAGGTTCGGGCGCGTGGGTCTCCATGCGCGGTGACGACAACTAGCGGCGGTGCGGGCTTCGCTCGCGCCCAGATGGGCTCGGGCGGGCCTGGCACTTGAGGTGGAGGCTGGAGCCGTGGATGGCGGCTAGGGTTTGGATGGCGCGAATCCCAAGGTGAAAGAGGGGTTACGGTCCAATTTAGGCACGAGGGTTATTATATAGGAAAGCGGGCTAGGGTTAGCTATTTTTATCTCGATTCGAGCCGTTCTATCGTGATCGGACGGCTTTGATCGTGGGGTTGGGTTATGTGGCTTGTGGGCTATGTAGAGTGGCAGTGGCCTAAGATGAGAAGGAGTTTGTGACCTGTGACATGCATTTTGAAAACACCAAAACATGGGATAATAAATCGATGACAGTGCCGCTACGGTCGACCGTTCGGGTATCAAACGGACTATCATTTGATGAAATTTGGTAGGCAACCTACCTACATTAAAATAAGAAAACGCACACAAACTTTAGATTCAATCTAAAAATATTTTATACACACTTTTTAAAAACAATATTTCTAACGATGTCGCGGGCTTGTGCGTGTGTGGTTGGTTCCCAAAAGGTCAACGATAAAAACGAAGAGAACGGACAACTAATAATGGAGGCAAGCTTTGAAAATATGACGTCCATGGAGTGCCGATGTAATGCGGATGATGCGCACAATGCGATGATGAATGTGACAAACAAATAAATCACAGGGCGGCAATGGAATAAAAGAGGAATCCTCTAGAGCGTCGGTTCCTGGCTGTTACACACTAAGGCTATCGTATTCTCCTCATGCCCTCACAAAATGCGAGATGTTATGATTCCAGTAGTGGTTCCCTTGAAGTCGTCAACCAAACATTTACAAACAAGGTTGGCGCAATCTCCACAACTAAATTGGAGGCTTCCAATGAAATCACGAAGCTTCACCACAATGAAATATGGCTTCAAGGTGACATCTTCCATCTAGGGTGCTCAAACACCCAAGAGTAACAAGATATGTCAAGGATTAATGAGGAGAACAACTTTTCGCTTGGTGGAAGTGTAGATCAAGGTCTTTTCCTCCAAACCCTAGAGCATCAACAAGAATCGATGGCTAGGGAGAGAGATCGGGCAAGATTAAGCTTGGGAGCAACAATAGAGATTTTTGAGGAAGAAAAGGTGAGATATCTTGGGGAAGAAGACTTACTTATACATGGGAGAAGAATCTGATCGTTTTTCTGCTAACAAGTCATGCATAACTGGTAGTACCACCTAGGTTAGAGGTACTTCTGCTTGCACGAAAGTAACAGACATCGTAGTTAGTTGGACATAGTCAGGGAGGCGGTAGTTCCGCCAAAGAGGTACTACCATTCCCACCAGCGGTACTTCCACTTGGCACTGAAGGACCCCCGGACTTAGCAGAAATGAGGAGTGTAGTGCGTCAGTACCGCACACAGCGGTACTTCCACGTTTTACTGCCTCTCAAAAACTGCTCGAGTGTCGAAGATAATAGAGAAAAATAAGACGAAGTGGGGATGGAAGAGGAGGTCGCTAGTACCACTAGAGCGATACTACCGCTCCGCTCCTAGCGGTACTTCCGCTCAAAATGGGAAAAGGCACCGAAGGCACCAGAGAGAAAATATAAGCGGAAGTGGGGCCATAACTGAAGGGTGGGAGTACCTCTGGGCGGTACTATCGCTCTTCAATGCGGTACTTCCGCTTATCTGACCTTGAGGGCCATAGGGACAAGATAGAGGCTCCAAAGTGGCGGCAACCAGATGGGGTGCAAATGTGAACGTGATTGTTCCTCCCAACCTTTCCAAATACAATCCCCTCTTGATAGTATCGATTTTCCTATGAATCAAGTCAACCAACACTAAATCGATAGGAAAAACACCGTCTTCTCTTTTAACCACCAAGGGGATAATAATCCTCTCGTGCCACCTAATAATCTCTGAAAGCTTAATGCACATGATTAGTCCGCAAGGGGCATCGTCATCAACCACCAAAACTACATAGAATAAACTGTGCTCTTATAATCTCCCCCTTTTTGGTGGGTTGATGACAATACGGGATTTGCCATTTTAAGAATAAACAGAAGACTTAGGGAAACCCAATATCTACAAAATATAGACAGGCTCCCTCTAGATGTGTGCTCTATTTGGATATGCTTTTGAATGCAAAAAGCACATACTAGGATCAACACTCCCCCTATATTTTATAGACACAGTCATATACTTTCACATACATCAAATGAGTTAAGCATGGATGCAAGCATGGGGAATATAATCTCACATAATAACTAAAGTCGACATAACAGAGCAGGAGAGGTAGCATATGTCTTACACCATACTTTATATCACATAAGTCTGGACAACACAAACCAAAGAAAGCAAATAAAATGAGTGAGTTCATGAGAGGAAACAGAAAATAAAAGAGAAAACACTCATGACTCCGCAAATCCAGCCTAAACACTCTCTGCCCCTTTGGCATCGAGATACCAAAAGGGGCATAGAGGACAAAAAGGCACCAAAGTGATGGTGAGCTCAGTCTTCCTACTCATCATCTCCCTCGGACTCTATAGAAGCAGCAGACACATCCTCCTCAATCTCAGTCCACGAACAGTGCGCCTTAATCCAGTCCACCTCATCAGTGATCTTGTCTTCAGACCCTCTCTGGACATCTAGCCCAATCTTCCTCACGATCAGCTTGTCACGACTGCGTGCCTTCTTGGCTTCTACATGTGGCTTATAGTGTCCCTTAACCTAGAAGCAGAGAAGGTTCTTCATCTTCGCCTTGAGCTGAGATGCCCATGAAGGTTCAGCCTCAAACCTTGGTACAAACTCATAGTCTGGCTCTGGCTCACCATCAGAGTCAGTGGGGGCAACCTCACGAACCGTAGGAGGAATGCCCCAGTTCTCCTTCACACAGAGGTTGACGATACCATGGTGCACCAAGTGGTCAGTCACTAGGGGCTCGTCAGGGAATGTAGCAATCCTGGTATCCTCACTCATCTTGAAGAGATAAGGGCCATAGATCGGCACCTTCCTGTTAAGGACGGCTGAACGAAGCTCCTTCCACTTAATGCGGGAAACATCCAAAGTAGACTCGCGGCCCTTCTCCTTTAAGCACAAAAGTAGAAGGTTGACGAGATAAGAATGAACCTGGTCCTTGTTCCCAACGCGAGGATACAAAGTGTTGCGAAAGATCCGGTGCATGATGTCTAGAAAGGGAATGAGCTTAGTGCGATCACCCTTGGCAGTCTTCACAACCCTAGAGTAACGGATAAGCTTGGACTTGTGAATGGATTGAACTCTCTTAGTGTGTTGCCTCGGTCCAATAGGCTCCTCCGGACCTCGATCAGCATAGCCCATAGAGTTCGTGAAGGTATTTCAGTTGGAGTGTAACACACGACCACCAATCATCCATGTCAAGCTTCTTTCTTCATCCTCGTGAAAGTGAATGGTGGCATAAAATTGAGCCACAATCTCGTTGTTAAAGTCCTTGTTGAAGATGATGATGGGAAACAGACCCCACTGCAGACATAGAGCACGAGCTTCAGCAAAGTATTCAGTGTGAGAACGGGTACCCATGTGCCATGTATCTATAGACTTGACATCCACATAGAGGTTCATCTTGTGTTTTAGAACCCCCACATAAATGAGTGACCGAGCCTTGTTCTAGAAGGGACGCCCAGCAAGAGCTTCGTCCTGCGGCTTGCAATATCGATTACGTTTACAAAAAGCCAGAAACTCGTGTGTAGTCATATCTTGAGGATCTTTGGCAGACTTATTTTTGCTAAAAGTTTTCTTCACAGCCTGTCATTGAGGGTGAGCACTCGAACCATGGTGCCATGGTGCGGATTCATGTGACGAGAAGCAGGACTGGAGCTACCATCACCTGGAACTCACAAAGAAAGGAACGAGGGAAACATGTGTAAATAAATTGCATAAGCCAAAGAAAAAAGAGAGAATAGAGAGAAGCATAGAGAAGAATTGGGTTCTGTAGCTCGAGCAGTAGTACCACGGGTGCATGAGCGGTACTTCTGCCACAACAATAGTACCGCAAGTGCAGGAGCGGTACTTCCGCCATAGCGGTAGTACCGTTCATGCATGGGCGGTAGTATAGCCCAGACTGTAAAAACACTTCCACGACAGGGGGACAACAGTACGGGAGCCGTAGAACCCAATACTTTCGGTGACAAACTACTCTACTCAGTCTAGCGTCCATTTCACGTCCATCCCATGCCAAGATAAGGCTAAAAATCATGGAAACCACATGCATTGCTCTAGATCTAAGATCAAAAAATTAAATCCAAAAATAAAATGATCGAGAAAATACCGGAGTCCGTGACACGAGGGATACGTCGGGAATTATCCCACCTGGCGGAAATGTAAAGAACAACATGGAATGGGTGATCCAGAGCCAGCCTCCCGTGGATTTCTTGGTGGTCATAGAGAGAAAACTCAAGGGGGCAGTGAATGGGTACATGGGAGTTAGAACTACCCTACCCACCAGTTGAATCATCCAGGAGTCCCCATGGCGGTAGTACCACGGTACAGCACGGTAGTACCGCTTGGGAGGTAGTACCGGCCAAAGAGCGGTACTACAGCTTGCAACCAAAAAACAACCCACCAGCAACAGAAAACCATGACCTATGCATCTATTTAGTTTGAGAGACAGATAAAACATAAGAAGGAGACTCTCAAAAGAATTCAGTCCAATAAGATACACTCCAAGTTTAAAGAGTCCAAACACGAAGAAAGAAAAACTTGAGGTGACCCAACACACTGATAAGCTCTAAAAACGAAATGCCTCATTTGAAGGGAGCGGTGGCCGAAGCCACCTATGTTTGAGTCAACTGGTATGGGACCGCAAACATTTTAACCTTGGGACCATGACCTAAACTCGTCTTTGAAGCACAAGTGTCATCTAAGATTACTAATGTGGAAGACTTCATAGATTTATGCATGCTAGGAGGAGGGAGAGTTCACTGAGAGAACAACACACCCCCTAAATCCATGCCTACATATAAACAAAATAGTATGATGAGAGTGGTGGGGTGTGCCTAAATTCAATCCACATTGCACGAATCAATGATATTTACCTCATACCTTAACTTGCAAAATCTTTCTTGATCAAATGGCTTTGTCGAAATATGTGCAAGATGTTTATTAGTGTTGAGGTGAATAATATCAATGTCCCCATGCTTGATATGATCCCAGATGAAATGGTGACAATTATCAATGTGCTTCGTCTTGCAGTGTTGAACCATGTTGTTGAAGATCCAGATAGCACTTTCATTGTCACAATAAAGAGGCACTTTATCACAAGTGACACCGTAATCCTTTAAAGTTTCCCTCATCGAAAGCAACTGAGCACAACAACTTGCAACAGCTACATACTCGACCTCGGTGGACGAGAGAGAGACACAGTTTTGTTTCTTGGAAGACTAACTTACCAGAGAGAGGCTAAGGAATTAGCAACCTCTAGAAGTTGACATTCGCTCCACACGGTCTCCCTCCCAATCCGAGTTCGGATATCCTATGATATCAAATGAAGCACATTTGGGATACCATAAGCCAAAGTTTGGGGAATGAGCCAAGGTTTGCTTGACAGCCACCAAGTGACTTTCCTGTGACTTGAGCACGTGCAGAAATTTCCAAACTCAACATAATATCTGGTCTAGATGCATAAAGGTAAAGAAAAGAGCCAATCATAGAACGATACACCTTCTGATCCACAGCTTTACCATTGGTATCTAAGTCAAGTTGGCATTTGAGTGGCATGGGAGTGTTTTCCTTGTCCAGTTTGAGTTCATCCTTCTTGAACCCCTTGAGCATGTCTTGAGTATATTTGCCTTGATTGATGAAGTTTCCTTGACTTTGTTTCTTGACTTCGAATCCAATGAAGAACTTCAACTCTCGTGTCATAGATATCTCAAACTTTTTGGTCATTAGTGCAGAAACTCTTCATTAAAAGCTTTCTTAGAAAAACCAAAGATAATATCATCAATATGTAGTTGGCATATGAACAATCTCCCTTTTACCTTCTTTTTGAAAAGAGTGGGATCAATTTTCCCAATTTCAAACCCACGATCTTGCAACATCTCGGTAAGGTGCTCATACCATGCACGTGTGGCTTTTTAAGGCCATAAAGTGCCTTATCGAGAATGTATACATGATTGGGGAACTTGGGATCCTTGAACCCTGGAGGTTGCTTGACATGTACCAACTCCTTAAGGGGACCATTAATAAATGCACTCTTCACATACATTTGATATAATTTCAAATTATGATGAGAAGAAAATGCAAGCAACATGTGAATAAATACAAGGCGAGCAACGAGAGCGAAGATTTCACCGTAGCCGATATCCTCCACTTGGAGTAGCCTTGTGCTACCAATCTTTCCTTGTTGTGAATGACGATACTATTTGCATCTTGCTTGTTCTTAAAGATCCATTTGGTTCCAATGATGTTGTGGTTCTCATTTGGCCTTAGCACCAACAACCACACTTTGTTGCCCTCAAAGTTATTGAGTGCATACTGCATGGCCTCAAGCCACTCCACATCCTCGGGAGCTTATTTTAACTTTAGGGGTTCCAAGCAAGAAACAAATGCGATGTGCACTAAAGTTTTTCAATTGTCTACGAATGGTTACCACTCTCTTCAAGCTACCATGGACATTCTCCAAGATGTGTTTTTTTTATGTTTAAGCTTGGCACCATTCTTGGGGGCATGTCTTTCTAGAATTTCCTTCATGGAAGGTTGAGGAGGAACATTTTTGTGACCTAGACCGCCATCGTGAGCTTGCTCTTGATCTTGAGCTTGGTCTCGATCTTGGTCTTGATATTGATCTTGGGCGTGCTCTTGATCTTGAGCTTGCTCACAGGAGTGAGCTTGGTCTAGGACATCACTTGGTGTACTACCATCATGAGGTTAATATTGTCCTTGATCTTGATCACAAGGTTCAGGGTCTTCACTTTGTTCTTCGGAAGCGTGTGGGTCTTGTGTCGCTGATGCTTCCACTAGAGTGGAACATTATCCTTCTCATGGATTGGGTAGGAAGTGTCCGACTCCCATTCTTCTTATGGCTTGGCGAGGAATTTCATCACCTACATTACAAATACCACTTTGCTACACTTGGGAGGCATTATTTTCATCAAACTCCATGTTACATGTGCCCTCAATGATTCCATTGGACTTGTTGAGGACCCGGTAAGCAGAAGAGTTTGTAGCATAACCAACAAACATGCCCCCTTGAGCTCTAGGTTCAAATTTAGACAAATGAGCGCCTTTCTTGAGAACGAAACACTTACAACCGAACACCCGTAAGTACTTGAGGTTGGGCTTGTCACTGGTAAGAATTTCATAAGGAGTCTGGTTCAAGCCTTGGTAGAGCCAATTTGATGCATGACATGCGGTGTTGATGGCTTCGGCCCATAAGTTACACGAAGATTTGAACTCTGCCATCATGGTCCTTGCCGCATCCATCAATGTTCAGTTCTTCCTTTCCACAACACTATTTTGTTGAGGGGTATATGGTGCGGAGTATTGATGCTTGATCCCCTCATCTCTAAGAAACTCATTCAAGGTGTAGTTCTTGAATTCGGTGCCATTGTCACTTCTAATCATCAAAACCTTTGCCTCATGATGACATTGAGCTTCATTGGAAAATTCGTGACGATTTATTGGGACTCACTCTTCCTCTTGAAGAAGTATACCCAAGTATATCTTGAGTAATCATCCACTATCACGAAGCAATACTTTCTTAACCAAGACTATCAAAAGACGGAGGACCATAGAGATCCATGTGAGGGAGATCCAAGGTTCTCTTTGAGTAGATGGTAGTCGTGGATCGGTGAGCTGTCTCATGTAGCTTTCCTACAATACAAGCACTGTCTTTGGCTAAATTCACATTTGTTAGTCCAAGAACGTGAACCCATTTGAGGAGACATTGCAAAGATCTCATATCGACATGCGCTAACCAGCGATGCCAAAGCCATCCCACATCAACTATAGCCATTAAGCAAGTGGCGGTCTTAGTGCGTCGCTCTGAGAAGTTAACCACATAAAGAACGTTCTTGACGTGCCAAAAAAAGCTACTTTAAGAGTATTGCTCCAGAAAAGGGCCATGGTGTCAACACCAGAGAAAGTACAATAGCCCATGACACTACTCGAAAACAGTTTTTTGCCATCTGCCTAGTCTTTGCCGTCTGCTAGCTGATGGCAAAGAGTGTCTTTGCCATCAGCTTCAGCAAAACAGACGACAAAGCATAGGCTGATGGCATAAAGTCTTTTTTCCATCTGTCACATCTTTGTCGTCTGCTAGCGGACGACAAAGAGTCCAGAGGCAGATGACAAATATATAGATAGGCCCACCTGACCGTGGGGGTGGCTAGGTCAAACTGGAGTCGGACCTTTGCCGTCTGCTAGCGGACGGCAAAGAGTCCTGAGGCAGACGACAAAGAGTCTAGACTCTTTAGCGTTCGTCGGCAGACGGCAACGCTCTAACACCGTTAACGGCTCCTTCCCCCCCCCACCCCGCCCCTCTCTCTCTGTAACGGTCACCCCGCGCGCCGCTCTCTCTCTCCCCACCCCACGCGCCCCTCTCTCTGTAACAGCCGCCACCACCACCGTCGCGCCGCCGCCCCCTTCGCATCGCCGCCCCTGTCGCCCCCGCCGCCGCCCCTGTCGTCCCCACTGCCGCCCTATCGCACCCGCCGCCGCCCCTCTCTCTCCCCACCTCGCCCCCGCTGCCGCTGCCCCACCACCGTCGCGCCGCCGCCCCTGGCGCCCCCGGCGCCGCCTCGCCACCCCCAACACCCCAGCCCCTCCACAGCCGCCCCTCCCGATGAGCCCCCACACCCCCACCCCCACCCCCCCCCGCATTATTTTTTAGTAGTTTTATTATTTTTTAGTAGTTTTAGTAGTTTTAGTTGTTGTTATTGTTAGTAGTTTTAGTGGTAGATTTAGTTACGTTAGTAGTTTTAGTTAGGTTAGTTAGTTAGCTTGGTTAGTTAGGTGGAGGAGGAGAAGAGGAGAAGAGGAGGAGGAGGAGGACAAGAAGAGGAGAAGAAGAAGAGGAGTAGGAGGAGGAGGAGGATAAGAAAAAGAAGAAGAAGAAGAAGAAGAAGAAGAAGAAGAGGAGGAGAAGAAAAAAAATAAGTAGGAGAAGAAGAAGAGAAGAAAAAAATAAGAAGGAGAAGAAGTAAAGAAGAAGAGAAGAAGAAGAGAAGAAGAAAAAAATAAGAAGGAGAAGAAGAGAAAAAAGAAGAAGAAGTTGATTTTTTATTTTTTGCTATTTAGTGGTAGCTAGATTCTTTTTTAGTTACTTAGTGGTAGATTCTGTTTTTGTTATAGTGGTAGATTCTGTTTTTGTTATTTTTTTGCTGTTTAGTGCTATCTAGGTTTAGTGATACGTTTAGTTAGATTGGTTAGTTAGGTTAGTTAGTTAGTTAGCTTAATAGAAAGAATAGGAAGAAGAAGAATAGGAGGAGGATGAGAAGAGGAGAAGAGGAGGAGGAGGAGGAGGAGGAGGAGGAGAAGAAGAAGAAGAAGAAGAATAAGAAGAAGAAGAATAGGAGGAGGAGAAGACAAAAATAAGAAGGAGAAGCAGAAAAGAAGAAGAAAAGAAGAGAAGAAGAAGAGAAGAAGAGAAGAAGAATACGTTCTCCTCCTCCTTCTTCTCCTCCTTCTTCTCCTCCTCCTCCTTCTCCTTCTTCTTGATTTCTTCTTCTTCTTCTCCTCCTCCTCTTTCTTCTCCTCTATCTTATTCTCCTGACCTTATTTTCCCCAACAATGAGATAATTAGCCGATTAGCTACAAAATGGCACAAAAACCTTGGTTAGATCATGAATATTATATTCTTAACTTGTTTTCCTCTAAAATGACATAATTAGAATATTTGTGTTGATCGGGTGGATTTACATGTGATAGTTGTCTCGTCGCTGTGAGGTCTGGTGTGTGAAGACCTGCCCGTGCGTTGTACGAGCTCCGCCCCTACATTCATGGGTCAGTACAAATTTCATCTCCTCCTCACCCCTTCATTTACTGTGGCTCGGTTTCCGGATGAAACTTTCTAGATTTAGGTAATTCAATTAATTTATCAGTATGCGTGACCAGTATGCGTCTCCCGTTCGAAAGGGCGACATCTATAAATATGCATGTCTTTGCATATTTATAACCGCCATCCTTTCGAATTGTCCAACATTATCCATGGAAAGCCCGAGTATGTGTAGATTGGGTTCGTTTCCCGTATGTTGTGCTCTGGATCCGATGCGGAATTTCGTCAGTGCCTCCCTGTTGTTCTCCGGATGCACATCCTCTCTGTTTATTGCGGAGACGTGTATTATTAGAACAGTGGGGTGGTGCTGTCGAAATTTTGCGTTGGATCCGGAGCAGAGCATGGGAAAACGAACCCAATCTACACATACTCGGGTGGGATTAGGACCTATCTTTACCTATTAGCGTGTAGGTTGCCTGGACGTAATAAAAATGGCGAACCTGATTAACCGATGAATATAAATGCTAAATTATATATAAATATATTTCTTCTGTCTTTAGTAGCTACGCAAGATGAGTGATCGTGCGTGGATGTATACCGGTCACCCTAGTCAGAAAGAGATGACGAAAGAATGGTTTGTAAAAATAAAGGAATTTGTGAAAGCCGCATTCGCAAATGGCCAGGAAAGAAACTATTGCCCCTGTCCTGGATGCGACAACTATAAAAAGACGACAGAGGCTGTAATGATTAAACACCTGCATAGGAGGGGTTTTAAGCCTAATTATACGGTGTGGACATTTCATGGTGAGTCTATACAATGCACAAGAGCTGAGGTGGTCCGTCGTCGCACGGACGAGCATGGTACCGGGATCGAAGACATGGTGCAAGACTTTGATGATGCTCAGGATTCGGAAGATGAGATGGAGGAATCTGCAAAGGCCTTTTATGAAATGTTGGAGTCTTCAAAACATCCTCTCCATGAGCACACTGAGCTCTGTCAGCTGGATGCAATTGCACAAGTAATGGCTCTGAAGGCTCAGTTCAACTTGGGAAGAGAATGCTACGACGCGATGATGACACTATTTGGACGTTTCCTACCCAAAGGCCATGTCATGCCTGCAAACCTGTACCAGTCGGACAAAATACTTCGTGTACTTAAGATGCCCTATGAGAAGATAGATGCATGTGAGAAAGGATGTATCTTATTTAGGAAGGAGTATGCACACTTGGACTATTGTCCCAATTGCAAGTGTTGCAGGTATCTTGTGGTAGACAACGGTATGGGTGAGAAGAGGCAGACCAAAATCACAGTTAGTGTTCTTCGGTATATGCCAATCGTACCAAGACTTCAACGTCTTTTCATGGTCGAAGAGACAGCCAGACAGATGACATGGCACAAATTGGGCAAAAGAACCGAACTAGATGCGGATGGGAATAAGATGATGGTACACACATCGGATGGGGAAGCGTGGAAACATTTCGATGGATTGCATCAGGATAAAGCGGCAGATACAAGGAATCCTCGAGTCTGCGCCGCCACGGATGGTTTTAATCCCTTCGGCATGACGGCAACCCAATATAGTTGTTGGCCTGTATTTGTCATTCCACTCAATCTCCTCCCCCCGGACAGACTATGCAAAGAAAGAACATATTTCCGATGTTGATAATTCCAGGGCCCAATTATCCGGGGAATAATATGAATGTTTACCTGCAAACGCTTAAGGATGAATTGGAAGAAGCTTGGGATAATGGGGTCAAGACATACGATGCCGCTAGAAAAGAAAACTTCAAAATGCATGTGTGGTACATGTACTCTATGCATGACTTGCCAGCGTATGCGCTATTCTCTGGATGGTGTGTGCATGGAAGGTTCCCGTGCCCCCAGTGCAAGGCAGCTCTTCAGTTTCATTGGTTGCAGGAGGGTCAGAAGTATTCTTGCTTTGACTTGCATAGACAGTTCCTGGATCCTGACCATCAGTTCAGAAAAGACAAGAAGAACTTTACCAAAGGTAAAGTTGTCAAAAACATGGCACCACCTGCGTTCACAGGCCAACGGATCCTGGATCAGTTAAACACCCTCGAGCCTGATCTAGAGCGTCTAGGGTATTTCAAGGGATATAATTCAAAACACGCCTGAACTCACAAGCCATGCTTCTGGTATCTTCCTTACTTCAAAGACCTCCTTCTTCCACACAATATCGACATGATGCACACTGAAAAGAATATCGGAGAGGCTATTTTTGGTACATTGTTCGCCATAGATGGGAAGACAAAGGATAATATTAAGGCTAGAGTCGATCAAGAGACACTATGTCATAGACCGTTACAAAACATGCGAGAAGGCAAAGGAAAGCACAAGTGGTCGAAGCCAAAGGCCTGGTTCAATCTTGGAAGGACAACTATGAGGGAAATTTTCTTGTGGGTCAAAATGCACTTGATGTTCCCCGATGGGTATGCAGCGAATCTAAAGAGGGGAGCGAGTCTTGAAAAATTAAAAATCTTTGATCTCAAGAGTCATGATTGGCACATATGGCTAGAGCGGGTAATGCCGGTGATGTTACGTGGCTTTATTACTCAGGATGAATGGCTAGTACTGGCGGAGCTGAGCTATTTCTTCTGTGTTCTTTGTGCGAAAGAATTGTCGCCTGGCATGGTAGAAGACATGGAGGAGTTTTCACCGGAGTTGTTGTGCAAGTTAGAGAAGATCTTTCCACCGGGCTTCTTTAATCCAATGCAACATTTGATTTTACATCTACCGACCGAGGCAAGATTGGGTGGGCCCGTGCAAGATCGTTGGTGCTATGCAACCGAGAGGATGCAGAAGACCCTTCGAGCTAAATGTAAAAATAAGCGTAGAATTGAAGCATCGATGGCTGAGGCATTCATTACTGAGGAGGTGGCAAACTTTGTGACAGCACACTACGAAGCCAAAAATCATCATTTGCATAATCTGAAGCCTCAGCACAATGATGTAGACCCTAAACAAGGTGGGTCCAACCTCAGCCTATTCAAAGGGAAGCTCGCACCAGCCGGTGCTTCGAAACCAATAACGTTGGATGTCGAAGAATGGCGGAACATTTCGTTGTATATCTTCAACAACCTAATGGAAGTGCGGCCGTACATCGAGTGAGTTCTCGGCACATTTTCCGTAACTTCTAATTCATTTGAACTGCTCTTATTCCCGAATATTTCAAACAGCCGTTACATCGTCAAATTCTCGGATGGAGCGGTGATCGAAAATAATTCCGTCGAAGAGTATGAGCTTCTGTCAAAGACTGGAGGCGGCTATCCCGGTTTCATCTCTTGGTTCAAACAAACGGTAATTATCAATAATGGACCATTTCATTCTTGGTCTAACTCGCGGCTAATGCAACAATCGTTTCGTATTAAACTTGTAGGCTAATTCAGAGTCTATGGATGCCGAATTGAGACAAGTCGCTAATGATTTTGACTATAAGGTCCGTTCATTTGAGAAATACAACATCAACGGGTATCTCTTTCGTACCTTTGGCAAAGAGCTATCTATGCCCGACCGGAAATCTACAATTTGTGGTGTTTCTGCTGTCGGCGAAGGTGTTATCGAGTATTATGGAAGAGTTGAAGAAATTTATGAACTTCAATTCTATGGTGAAAACCCACCGAAAGTCGTAGTCTTCAAATGTTATTGGTTCCAGCCGAAAAAGACTAGAAGGACTCATGAACATATAGGACTAGTCGAAATCAATCCAAACACCCATTTAGATGTTCCCGATGTCTATATTACGGCTCAACAGGTGACCCAAGTTTTCTATCTACCGTGGGCATGCCAAACGGATAAGAATCTGGAAGGTTGGTATGTTGTTTATGAAGTGCCGCCACATGTCAGTCCACCTGTCCCAAATGAACAGGATTATGAACCTCACATTAACCCATACACATATGATGGAGAATTCTTCCAAGAAACACGTCTTTCCAAGAAACGTTTCAAGAACTGCCATGCTTCACCCAAGAACATGGAAGTAGACAGCGACAATGAATCCGACTCCAGCCCTGAGCCGGAACCAGAAGACCTGGAACTCGTAGATGTTACTGATGCGGATGACGTGTCAGTGCTTCAAAAATTAAAGGATGGCCTTTCACAACTTCACGCTGTTGAACCCGACAAGCACGTCATTCATGAAGACATGCGTGATAGTGATGATGATGATGCATTTATTGATGATGATTATTAGTTTGTAAGATTCACAACTTAAATTATATATATTTTAATCTTTATTATTCATGTACATATTATTATTCATGTCAGTAATTACATTTTTTTTATGTTGTACTAATTTCTTTTAATCTTTATCATGGCAGGTCACCAGGTGTGGAAAGATGGTGGGCGTTGGTCCAGATCGCTCGACGGGTTCTTCCCAGGCGCCCCGCACGAGGGGTGGTACTTCCCTTCCACCCCTATCTCTCCTTAGAGCCTTGGTAGACAGTCTGTCGACACCACCCGTGGGTTCTTCTTCGTCGGCGGCATTGCCCACTGGGAGAGGTGCTGGTCGGGTAGGGAAGAAGGGGAAGGGTACAGGGAGAGGTGGTGGCCGCAGAAGATCCAGGAGGACTGTTGAGCCGTCCTCGCCACCACCACCAGCTCATTCACCCAAGCATAGGACTAGTATGGTCGACCCATTTGCGGAGGAGGCTACGGGGACTCCGTTCCAGGAGCCTGTTGTTGACGGGCATTCGTCCCATGAGACTCCGGTCTAGGAGCATCCTCGGGTCGAGGTGCATTCGGCCCAGGAGCAGCCGGAGGAGACTACGGTTCCGGAGGCTTCACCCGACGTGGAGAGGCCGAGATGGGAGACCTGGCCGGATCGTACCGAGTTGCCGGATTGGACCGAGGGTCCGGGTGGCTCAGGGGGCGGGGATAGCGGGGATGACCTTACGAATAGTGAGGGCGATGTGCAGGTGGACGGGCCCACCATGTACAAGCGTGGTAGTACACGTCTCCCGGTCGCGCCGGCTACCGGCGGGCAGAGGCCGGTGATTAAACCTGAAGGAGATAGGTAAGTATATTTACTCTTATTTTAGCTTTTGCCTTCAAGTTTGTTCAAATATCTAATGCGTTGACCTTATCATACTGCAGGGGATGGGTACACCCTCTTGGAGTCCGCAGGCCGAACTCCGTCCTTGGTGTGCTTTGCCGGACAAATTTCCCGGGGTTTGTCACGTTGCCTGGTGAGGGTCAGGTTCCAACACTAAGATTTTCCTAGGAGCACTACCAGGCTACGTAGGCTCCGCTGGAGGAGATTATAGATGGTGTCTTGTGCCACACGAGGGCCGAGATGGTGATCAAGAGCTTTTGGGTAAATTATCCTTTTATAGAATCTAAAATTAACAATATAGCTAATTATTGTACTAATTGGTGTTTTCACGTTTGATTGCAGACCTTCTATAGGTGTGAGGATTGATATGAGGAGGAGGAGGCCAGGGTTCTCGAGGCCGAGTGTAGGCGGTTACTATAGAACTTGCGCCACGAGGCTCGGCCATAGGCTATTCGAGATTACTACGCCATGCGTGGTATTAAGAAGCAGAAGAAGGATTGCCGCGGAAAGTTTCTTAAGTTCTTCTACGTAGTTTTCTTGATTTCATTCATAGGCGTAGTGCTGAAAATTCTTTCTAATAACTTATAGGTGCCCCTGAGATGGTGTGCGGATAAGATGGATTGTTGGGAGGCGTTGGTTGATGAGTGGTGCACAAGCAGCTGGCGAGCCGTCCACGAGAATGCGAAGGATCGGCGTAGCCAAATGGTTGGTGTGCCACATCATCAAGGCAGCGCCAACTTACTTCAGTTTGGACGAAACTGGGTATGTGATTTGGTTCATGATTCATGCAATTTATTCTTGATGCTAATATTTTGTTCCTCTCTTTTAGGCGCATCACAATGAGACGGAGATGCCACACTTGTACGACCTTTATGGCATGGCCCATACTGCCTCGTACAAGAAGGCGAAGGCATTCTCTGAGTCTGACCTAGATGATCCCAATAACTTCACCAACATAACATCCCACCAAACGCTCGTGGCATACAGGGACGCGGGGAAGGCTACGAAAGGGGATGACTTTAACCCTAGCCAGGAACCTTTGGATCCAGAGCTGGTGATGATATCTGGTGGCGGGAGGCCCCATGGCTTGATAGCCATTGGAGATGGGATAATACATTGTCCACTCACTCTTCCGGAGATCAAGGCCCGCTAGTCGAGCAGCTGTCCTGAGATAACGCGTCATCCACGGCCAGTCGAACTTGCCATCGAGGTTAGTTGTACGGACTAAGAACACTTTCATCCATTTCATTATGTGTGTCACCATAGATCATTACTGTGGTAACAAGGAATGGTGTTTCAGGCTGCTCTTTAGAAAGAGAGAGCGGCAAACGAGGCTGCTCTTGAGAAAGAGAGATTGGCAAGCCAGGCTGCTCTTAAGGCTGCTCTTGATGAGAGGGACCAGACCACGACACGATTGATTGAGGAGGAGAGGGCCCGGAATGAGGCGGGTCAACGGGCCCTGTACGAGCTTTTTGTGGTATGTTTTTTTTCACATTAGCCAAATCATGTGTCTAATGTCTGTTTCATTACTAACTAATACGACCCACACTTCAGGGTCTGTGCGAGAAGAGCGGTCAAGTCCCTCCCCCGATGCCCGCCTTCTCTTCGATTGGCACGGCGAGTTTCATTATAAACTAGTATTAATAATTGAGTGTCATCATGCTAACTGAGACATTGCAAAATACCTTTTCTGCAGAATAACTCCCGAGCGGCATCGCACGACCCTTCTCTAGGGCAACCGTCTCCAAATGAAGCGGCCGCGAGCAACCGTGGTGTTTCTCCTCCTTGATGACCACTACGGTAAGTTTCTCTTCTCCTCTTTCATATTATCCTTGCTTTAATTTCCCCAAAAAGACATTATTAATAACCTCAAAATGGCATAAGAACCTTGGTTAGCTCATGAATATTATATACTTAGCTTGTTTTCCTCTGAAATGAGATAATTAGCCCATTTAGCTCCAAAAAGACACAATTAGGTAATTTAGCTCCAAGAAGAGGAGAAGAGGAGAAGAGGAGAAGAAATAGGAAAAATGAAAAGAAAGAAGAAGAAGAAGAAGAGAAGAAGGAGAAGGAGGAGAAGGAGGAGGAGGAGGAGGAGGAGGAGAAAGAGGAGAAGGCCAAGGACCTTCTAGTACTTCTCCTCCTCCTCCTTCTCCTCCTTCTTCTTGATTTCTTCTTCTTCTCCTCCTCCTCCTCTTTCTTCTCCTCTTTCATATTATTCTTGCTTTAATTTCCCCAACAATGACATAATTAGCCCATTTAGCTCCAACAAGAGGAGAAGAGGAGAATAAATAGGAAAAATGAAAAGAAAGAAGAAAAAAAGAAGAATAAGAATAAGAAGAAGAAGAAGAGAAGAAGGAGAAGGAGGAGGAGGAGGAGGAGAAGGCCAAGGACCTTCTAGTCCTTCTCCTCCTCCTCCTTCTCCTCCTTCTTCTTGATTTCTTCTTCTTCTCCTCCTCCTCATATTTCTTCTCCTCTTTCATATTATCCTTGCTTTAATATCCCCAACAATGACATAATTAGCCCACTTAGCTCCAAAATACCATAATAAGCTCAAAATGGCATAAGAACCTTGGTTAGCTCATGAATATTATTTACTTAACATGTTTTCCTCTAAAATGGGATAATTAGCCCATTTAGCTCCAAAAAGACATAATTAGGTAATTTAGCTCCAACAAGAGGAGAAGAGGAGAAGAAATAGGAAAAATGAAAAGAAAGAAGAAGAAGAAGAAGAAGAGAAGGAGAAGGAGGAGGAGGAGGAGGAGGAGAAGGCCAAGGACCTTCTAGTCCTTCTCCTCCTCCTCCTTCTCCTCCTTCTTCTTGATTTCTTCTTCTTCTCCCCCCTCCTCTTTCTTCTCCTCTTTCATATTATACTTTCTTTAATTTCCCCAACAATGACATAATTAGCCAATTTAGCTCCAAAATACCATAATAAGCTCAAAATGGCATTAGAACCTTGGTTAGCTCATGAATATTATATAATTAGCTTGTTTTCCTCTAAAATGGGATAATTAGCCCATTTAGCTCCAAAAAGACATAATTAGCTAATTTAGCTCCAACAAGAGGAGAAGAGGAGAAGAAACAGGAAAAATGAAAAGAAAGAAGAAGAAGAAGAAGAAGAAGAAGAAGAAGAGAAGAAGGAGAAGGAGGAGGAGGAGGAGGAGGAGGAGAAGGAGAAGGCCAAGGACCTTCTAGTCCTTCTCCTCCTCCTCCTTCTCCTCCTTCTCCTCCTTCTTCTTGATTTCTTCTTCTTCTACTCCTCCTCCTCTTTCTTCTCCTCTTTCATATTATCCTTTCTTTAATTTCCCCAACAATGACATAATTAGCCCATTTAGCTCCAAAATACCACAATAAGCTCAAAATGGCATAAGAACCTTGGTTAGCTCATGAATATTATATACTTAGCTTGTTTTCCTCTAAAATGGGATAATTAACCCATTTAGCTCCAAAAAGACATAATTAGGTAATTTAGCTACAACAAGAGGAGAAGAGGAGAAGAAATAGGAAAAATGAAAAGAAAGAAAGAAGAAGAAGAAGAAGAAGAAGAGAAGAAGGAGAACGAGGAGGAGGAGGAGGAGGAGGAGGAGGAGAAGGCCAAGGACCTTCTAGTCCTTCTCCTCCTCCTCCTTCTCCTCCTTCTCCTCCTTCTTGATTTCTTCTGCTTCTCCTCCCCCTCCTCTTTCTTCTCCTTTTTCGTATTATCCTTGCTTTAATTTCCGCAACAATGATATAATTAGCCCATTTAGCTCCAAAATACCATAATAAGCTTAAAATGGCATAAGAACCTTGGTTAGCTCATGAATATTATATACTTAGCTTGTTTTCCTCTAAAATGGGATAATTAGCCCATTTAGCTCCAAAAATACATAATTAGGAAATTTAGCTCCAATAAGAGGAGAAGAGGAGAAGAAATAGGAAAAATGAACAGAAAGAAGAAGAAGAAGAAGAAGAGAAGAAGGATAAGGAGGAGGAGGAGGAGGAGAAGGAGAAGGCCAATGACCTTCTAGTCCTTCTCCTCCTCCTCCTTCTCCTCCTTCTCCTCCTTCTTGATTTCTTGTTCTTCTCCTCCTCCTCCTCTTTCTTCTCCTCTTTCATATTGTCCTTGCTTTAATTTACCCAACAATGACATAATTAACCCATTTAGCTCCAAAATACCATAATAAGCTCAAAATGGCATAAGAACATTGGTTAGCTGATGAGTATTATATACTTAGCTTGTTTTCCTATAAAATGGGATAATTAACCCATTTAGCTCCAAAAAGACATAATTAGGTAATTTAGCTCCAACAAGAGAAGAAGAGGAGAAGAAATAGGAAAAATGAAAAGAAAGAAGAAGAAGAAGAAGAAGAAGAATAAGAGAAGAAGGAGAAGGAGGAGCAGGAGGAGGAGAAGGCCAAGGACCTTGTAGTCCTTCTCCTCCTTCTCCTCCTTCTTGTTGATTTCTTCTTGTTCTCCTCCCCCTCCTCTTTATTCTCCTCTTTCATATTATCCTTGCTTTAATTTCCCCAACAATGACATAATTAGCCCATTTAGCTCCAAAATACTATAATAAGCTCAAAATGGCATAAGAACCTTGGTTAGCTCATGAATATTATATACTTAGCTTGTTTTCCTCTAAAATGGAATAATTAACCCCTTTAGGTCCAAAAAGACATAATTAGGTAATTTAGCTCCAACAAGAGGAGAAGAGGAGAAGAAATAGGAAAAATGAAAAGAAAGAAAGAAGAAGAAGAAGAAGAAGAAGAAGAAGAGAAGGAGAAGGAGGAGGAGGAGGAGGAGGAGGAGAAGGAGAAGGCCAATGACCTTCTAGTCCTTCTCCTCCTCCTCCTTCTCCTCCTTCTCCTCCTTCTTCTTGATTTCTTCTTATTATACTCCTCATCCTCTTTCTTCTCCTCTTTCATATTATCCTTGCTTTAATTTCCCCAACAATGACATAATTAGCCCATTTAGCTCCAAAATACCATAATAAGCTCAAAATGGCATAAGAACCTTGGTTAGCTCATGAATATTATATACTTAGCTTGTTTTCCTCTAAAATGGGATAATTAACCCATTTAGCTCCAAAAATACATAATTAGGTAATTTATCTCCAACAAGAGGAGAAGAGGAGAAGAAACAGGCAAAATGAAAAGAAAGAAGAAGAAGAAGAAGAAGAGAAGGAGGAGGAGGAGGAGGAGGAGAAGGCCAAGGACCTTCTAGTCCTTCTCCTCCTTCTCCTCCTTCTTGATTTATTCTTCTTCTCCTCCTCCTCCTCTTTCTTCTCCTCTGTCATATTATCCTTGCTTTAATTAACCCATTTAGCTCCAAAATGACACAATAAGCTAAAAATGGCATAACAACCTTCGTTAGCTCATGAATATTATATTCTTAGCTTGTTTTCCGCTAAAAATGAGATAGTTAGCTGAAAACATCATATTTTGTTCTTCTTCTGACTTCCTTATTCACATTTTTGCAGATTGGATATACTACATGCATGGAAGCTGGCATTCATGGAGTTGAACAATGTCGATGGATGAAATTTATATGTATATCATCTAGTTTTCATTTGAGTTGATGAACAATGTCGAACTATATGTATATGTATATATAGATAAACAGTGCAATACTTTGTATGTTGGTTCTTTCGGTATATGGGGATGTACATTGATTTATATGTATATCATATATGTGTGGTGAATTATATATATGTGTTGGCAAGTATATGTGTGGTGAACTATATATCATATATGTGTGGTGAATTATATAAATGTGATGTCAAATATATATATATATATATATATATATATATATATATATGTGTGTGTGTGTGTGTGTGTGTGTGTGTGTGTGTTGTGAAATAATATAAAACAAAAAACAGGTACTATATGGGCTCTTTGCCGTCTGCCAGCTGATGGCAAAGACCTGTGCCATCAGCTAGCAGATGGCAAAGGTGCCACATGGCACCCAGCTGTGCATACTGGGGTGTCTATATAGGCTCTTTGCCGTCTTCCTCTAGGGTGGGCAGACGACAAAGAAGAGGGCACAGAGGAAGGGGGGAGGAGGAGGCAGACGACAAAGAGTGGAGGGGGGGAGGAGGAGGAGGCAGATGGCAAAAAGCAAGGGGGAGGCAGACGACAAAGAATAAGGGGGAGGCAGACGGCAAAGAATAAGGGGGAGGCAGACGGCAAAGCCTCCGTTAACCCCTAACGGAGGCAACGCCTGTCGGCTGCCGTCTCGAGTACTTTGCCGACTGCTCCTATGGAAAGCTGACGGCAAAGAGCTTTGCTGTCCGCTTTGGGGGGACAGACGGCACAGAAGGTCCTATGCCGTCGTAGGCTGACGCAGAAATTTTGCCGGCCGTGAGATTCTTTGCCGTCTGTGGTTTTCTCTTTGCCGTCCGGGATTTAGTCTTTGCCGTCTGTGATGGCAGACGGCAAAGAAGCTGATTTCTGTAGTGTGAGTGCAAGTTGATGAATGGAAAGTAAATTGTATGCAAGGGTCTCAACTAGCATGATATTCGCAATGGAAAGTTCCGGTGAGATTACCAGCTTGCCAAGACCCAATATCTTAGAGATGGCATCATCACAAAAGGGGACTTGAGTGGCCACAAATGGGTCGGTATGAACGTCCACCACCAAGTCCTTGCTTCCGATCATATGATTTGTTGATCCTCTATCGAACAACCATGACACTCCACCAGAAGCATAGTCCTACATAAGATTAATGCTTGCATTTAGGTACCCATTCTTTAATGGGTCCTTTCAAATTAGTAAAAGGATCTTAGAGGGTGTTTGGTTGGGCTTCCTACCAGCTTTCCGCGCTTTGAAGCCGGCACCCCAACCAAATAGCCAACTTTCGTCTGGATTTTGACCTGTAGCTGCACATATTTTACATGCGAGAGGAGAAGTTGGTCGCGAGCAGCTTCGACCGTGTTCCCCCATGGTGGATCGATCCCACGCCCTCCCTACCCCTGCCACTTCGTTGTAATTACACGATAAAACATGCAAAGCCTCCTGTTCTTTTCTTCTCCCCACCCATTATCCCCCATAGAAGGGAATGGAGCAGCATGGGCGGTGATAGGGTTTGCGCGGCTAGCCTCGTCCGCCGCTGGAGACCGCGAACGCCGGCGCTCGCCCACCCTCACCTCGTTCGCCACCGGAGACTGCCTCCCTCGGTTCGTCCGACCGCCTTCGCACGTCGCCCTTGCCTCGTCCGCCCACCCTCGCCTTGCTCGCCACCGGAGACCGCCCGCCCTCGCGTCGCCCACCGCCAGAGACCGCCGCCTTCGCCATCTCAACATCTCAGGGGTATTCCACACATTTACTTGAAAGCCACAACTCAGATAGCCAGTTTACCAAATGACAACACTCCTCACAGCAGCTTTCCTGACATAGTAGGTTTTCCACAGCCCATAGCTCACAGCAGGTTTTCCGCAGTCAGAGCCCAACCAAACACCCTCTTAGGAACTCAAATATACCATTCTTTAAACTCATAAGGAGAACCAACAAATTTAGCAAAGGCATTTCCATCACGGAGGTTTTTACCATTCTTGGCATTACCACCCGTAGATTTATCCTTCTTCTTCTCATGAGTACCCTCCCCGACTTTAACAAAGGTTTCGTTGAGCGGCAGAGGTTTCTTGGTCTTGATCTTCTTGTTCTTATTGGACTTGGGTTTAAACCCAACTCCTTCCTTTGCAACCACTTTTTCCTTGGATGCATGTCACAAGGCCTTCCTCAAGTTGCTCTTTTAACTTGGCATTCTTCTCCACAAGATGCACATGCTAACAACACGGGTTAGTAGCATGGGCATTATCAATTAATACAAAAGGATAACATGTGGCTATTTACTTTGTAAGTTTTACTTGGAGTTGAGCATGAGACTCTTTTAGAGAAGCATGAGCACTCTTTAAAGCCTTGTGAGTCTTGTCAAGTGTGGCCAACTCTTCCTGGAGTCCATGAAGGTCAACCTCAAGTGCAACATTTTCAGATTGGAGCACACAAGTAAGAGCAAGAGCATGATCGTGATTTGTTTGTAATTCAGCAAGGTCATTGTTGTGTGACTCCTAAAGAGCCAAATGATAAACTTGCTCTTCCTAAAGAGTAATGGACATATCTGCTATCTCATCAACATAGTCACGACTATGTCCTTGTAACATAGATATAGTTTCTTCATGAGATTCAGTGAGGTCACTAGCCTCTCCTAGTTGTTCCAAGAGACCAAGAAAATGCTTCTTGGTCTTACCCTTGACCTTTCTCATGAATCTATCGAAGGAATTTTTCTCGACATTTACCTCCGTCTTTTTATCTCAACCATCCATAGGAGAAGGGGTAGAGGAAATGGTAGGTTTGATGTTTGGGGTTACCTTGGTGAATGCCTTGGCCATAAGGCACTTAGTAATGCAGTTCTTGTTGGGGTTTTGGAGAGGGACATCTTTCTCGGAGAATAGGATGCAATGACTACCGTGGCCGTTGCCACTACTTCACCACTTGTGTCATCATCATCATCCTCATCGGAGAGGTACTCTTCTTGAGCCGTCAACACCTTTTGGGGCATCTTCTTGGAGAAGTTGTTCTTGTTGGGGAAGGGCTTGGCCTTGTCTTTGCAAATAAGCTTGACACCATTGTCTTTCCTCTTCTCATAAGGACAGCCTGCCACAAAGTGACTCACATTGCCACAATTCTAGCAAGTCCTCACTCGTTGATTTCCCTTGGACCCACTTGAGTTGTTCTTGGAGAAGTTGGGCCTTGAGTTTCTCTTGTTTCCCCAAACTTGTCTTGATGCAAGAGCCATGTGCTCGTGGTAAGCATGTTTGGTGTCTCCGGGGCAACTTTCCTCTTCTTATTCATCCTCCTCCGAAACAACCTTGCACTACAAAGCAAGGTTGGAGGAGTCTTTCCTTGACCATAGAACATGAGCTAGAGCATTGTTGGCGGTCATGTTAAATATGATCATGTCAATGAACTCACCCAACACATCGCTTGAGGAAAAGGAGTAGAAGTTCGTCATTTGATGGATGATGGAGGACATGGACTTGTTGAAAGTCATGATATTGTAGCGACCCGACTCAAGACGAGTCAAGCCTCTGTGTTTTCTGTGCCATCCCTGGATCAGTATGCTGGTACACACAGTACATCAATGTATATATCAAAGTGCAATCACATGTAAAATAGCGTAAAACTGATATATACCTTAATTATCTCAGCGGAAGCGGTCAAGGGAGTGGAGTCCCAATAAACACCAACGGCAAGTTGAGTGTAGACCGTAACCCTGAATCGTACTCTTACTCGTCGAAGAAAAATATCTGCAACATAAGACGTTGCAGCCGTGTAGGTCAGCATATGGAACATGCCGGCAAGTCACATAAGAGAGGGGTGAAAAGTAATCATCTATACTATATGCATATATGGCAGGTGGGGCTATAAGTTTTTAGCGAAAAGCAAGTTTTCTCCTACATCAAGTGAGGGTTAAAAGCAAACTGTTACTACGTTGTTGGTTGTTAACGAGATGGTTCCGCCAACAAGTTCTCGTACCCAAGTTGTCGATAATTAGCCTCATCAAATATATATAATGGTGTTGAGAAATCCAGATAACTTCAGTTCCTTTGGCTCAAGTTGTCCATGACCGTGGACACGGCTAATCGATTAGGTTTGAGTACTCTGCAAATTTTTGCACACGTTCCCCACAAGATTTGATCACCTCCGGGTATGTCCTGGCACTTCAGGATGTTTGAAGACCGGATGATCAAAACATGGTCTTTCAACGGGTCCCTCTGAATCCCTGTCGGTGCCCATCCATTCCTATCGTTCTTCTACATCTGCTAGCACCGCCTATCCAGAGTCGCCGCGTTGTCCAACCAAGCCAGAGCCCATAATGACTTGTGGCTGTGCAGGTAAGCCTTGAGTCTTGAAGTCTCCGTCCGTCTCTTCGAGCCTGGGTGAAGCTTTTCGCAGGATGACATGGCCTCTCCAGCATCCCGGGCATCCACTGGGTTTTCCAGGGAGCCGATCAACCGTCCTTCACCTAGAGTTGCATTGCGTCCGAGGTCTTGAAAATCTTGTCTTAACCGGTCTTGATTATTTAATCAACCTCGCATCACTCGTGTTGTGCACTCAACCGAAATCCCGTCTACTCAAGCATAGCAATATGAAATTTGTCGTCCCGGGCCAAGTATCGGGGTTGTTGTGTGCCTACCACATGATACTACAATCTATACTAAAATTTCCAAGTACCTAAGCAGCATGCAAATTTGGGCATAGGATGGTAGAACTATGATGCATAAAACATAGGTCATAGTATGATCAAAGTGACTTGCGTGTGATGTTGACGAAGAAGAATTTCTCGAGAAAATAACTTGATAGACTACTCGTTACTCTCCGATGAAATCTATATAACAAACATATCATTCACATAAGCACTCCTACTAGCAATCATTCTAGCAATCAAAACAAAAGAGAGAGCGAAATAGAATCCGAAAGAAACTCCAAATAAGACTAGGGAGTCTTCTACTACGTAAAACACTAAATAGTTTTGTCTAACAGAAAATAATACCAAGGAACTAAGATATAAATCTAACTAAGATAAAATAAAGTATTTTCACAAAACCTTTTGAAAGCATTCCAAACGGGATTTGAAACAACGGTGAAAACAATTGCACGTTACTACGGAGCTAGAATTGATTTAATGAAAACAAATAAACATAAAATAAAAACTTGTTGCAAAACTACTGTTTAACTAACATAAACAAAACAATAATCTTTCTGAAATAATAAAGAGAATATTTTAAAACAAAAATAGAAAAGGAATTAGCCGAAATCCTAAATGAGGTGAAACATAAATTGTTTCACATGAAACAGTGAGCTAGGGTACTCAAACAAATCTGAAATTTTTACCACTGATAAATAAGATCACTAGTGATCAGTACCAAAAGGAATCAAATTAAAAGCTATTTTTAAACTCCTGGAATAGACAAAACAAGGTTTTAACTAAATCTGCTCTAACTTATATTTAAAAATTTCAAACATAGACAAATTATATGTTTTTAAAAACTACAGGAACTTTTTGAGCTATTGGAAAATGAATCAATGTCATTGGACTTCGGGATAAAAAGTTGTGGCCAAAACAAAATTGAAAGTTTCTGTTTTTGTAAACAGGCAGAAAAAAGTAAAACTACTAGTAGCTAACAGAGGGTATACGTGGCCTGATGCTATTGGCTGCGGAGGATGTGTGTTGGAACGTTACGGGCAAACGGCCTACAGCTAAGCAAAGTCGCCGGATAAAACTTAAGTGGGAATAAAAACCGGGGGTTTTCTAAGATAAACCGAATGGGTACAAAAGATCTAATCTAGACCCTATATACAAGATCTAACGGCTAAAAGAAAGAGCATGCAATAATAGAGAGAGGGGGGGCTAGCTACCGTGGCTGGGTATTGGCAGCAGCTCCGGCGGGAAGGGCGTCGCCGGCGAGGAGAGGGGAGCTCCGGGGCGGGGTTAAAGGCTTCGGGGAGGTGGCGGCGGTGCTCCTCCTCCACGGGGGGAGGCGCTCGGGGGAGAGGGGGCTCCGGGGGGTGGCTCCCAGGGCGACCGAAGGTGGTGCAGTAGTTTGCACCGGCGAGCTCGCGGTGCGGCGGCTAGGGGATGGGGCGGCGGCGGCTCGGGGTAGGAACGGGGTCGGCTGAGGCGGGGCTTTATATATGCTAGGTGGGGGAGGGATAAGGAAGGAGGAGAGGGAGTACTGGGAAGGGAATCGCGAGTTCCCTGGGGGCTCGGTTTCGGTATTGGGAGAAGAAGGTAGGAGAGGAGAGGGAGGAAGGAGAAGGGTGACGTGGAGGGGTGGCTCGGGCAGGGCCCCACTAGTAGAGAGAAGGGGGTAGAGGGGGTCGGGTCGGTTGGGGCATAAGGGATTTGATCCCAAGTAAGTGGGGATCGGGCTGGGCTTATTTAGCGCCCAGGGCGGCGGTGGTTTAAGAAAAAAAAAGACTTCCTAGTATTAAACCTTTCCAAAACAGAAAATATAAAAACTAAAAAAAGAAAATAAATCAATATATTTATATATGGTATTATATATCAAAAAAATCAGAAAAAGAATCTCTACCCGAATAACATTTTTTTAAAGCCAAAATAAAAACTTTTAAAAAATGTTTTTTTTCTTCAGAAATTCCCAATTTTCTTTATTTCTTTTTGCAATTATTTTTGCAAAAGAACTTTGGGTTTTCTTGGCTCCAACATTTCAAAAATTGCCCGCACTTTTGGAGTGTCATTTTCCTCCGCTCTTTATAATGTATTTCCCGGCATTTCTTGCACGAAGAAAACAGATAGAAATGCAAGAGAATTCGAATGCAAATATCTCCGTTCAAATTATTTATAGTTGAAGAAGTCATGTCATCTTCTCTCTTTGCTTTTAAAAGCTTGAATTTGAATTCAACGGAGAAGGGGAAAGTCATTTTATTCCCTCTCATTCAAAAGTTTCGAAAAGTTTCAAATTTCACACAAGTTTCAATCACTCACGCAACCAACAAACAATCAATCTAATAATTATATTAACATTCCAAAATTTATAATTTTGGGATGTTACAGATATCCTTTAGAATCATCCGCTTGATCCAATAGTCATCCACATCCTTGCTTCCATGATCTGTAAGAGCAATGGCAAGGGTGTCACCCTCCAGTAGAGCTCACGAGGGTCCTCATGATAAAGCATCACAAATTCATCGGCTGCATCAAGCATGACTTCATAGTTGGACCGTTGAATACTTGAGATTCCCTTGTACATGGAAATAATATGTTCCCAACAGTCTTTGGCACGAGTTAAGGGACACAAGTGAGCAAGATCTTCAATGGAAACAACTACTTGAAGGATGGACATGGTGGAGTGATTGAACTCATTATCGACCTCTTCTCTTTGAGTGAGGTTGCTTGGGCCATGTGGGTTGGACCCTTTCTCAATGATTCTCTAAATTTGTGTTGAGTTTGATTCAAATGAGCCTTGATGCAAAAAACCCAATTAGCAAAATCATTCTTAACAATTTTAGGAGGAGGACCAAGGTTAATAATATGCGGTGGGTGAAGACCGTGGGTGGAGGAACCGAGGCATAGGTATACGCCACGCTCGTTCTGTGAGTCAATTTATTCATATCACTACCAGCCTTCTCCTTCTCGTAGTTGGCATCCGACTCCGAAGCTTTGTGGTTAACCACTCGCAACCACTACAAGAAATAAGGTCAATTATGACACCCTATATTGGTCATTGATTCGTCATTGTTGTCGTTCATTGACCTTTTTTGACCAAGTTCACAAGGTCAACAGTTGGCCATCAAGAATGAACAAACATGACCTTTCTAAAATTTTGGTCATAGATCTCTATTTACCAAAATTTTGGTTTGGTCACTACCCATTTGTGTGAGCCACGTAGGATCTGACGTGGCATTGCTATTGACTAAATGGGATCATCATAAATTTCATAGTCCAGTCCACCAATTTAGCATACATGGGCCTGGAGCAATACCTATTTTACAGTTGAAAATGTCTGATTTGTTTGGGTTGATGCATTATTTTGTGAGAAGCATGCATATCTCAGGATAGGCCCATTAAAAAACAAGAACAACAAAATAAAAGATTGCAAATAAACTATATATTTCATTTCAGTAGCACATCACATGACATAGGATACATCATCCATGACTCCTCTACACATCAAGGTTCAAGGCCTAACAAGTGCACATCAAATAAATTTTACAATGCACAAAAGAATACTTCTGCAAGTGCAAGTGCACAGAAAGAGGATCGAACAAGTGCATAATCGCACAACAAGAGAGTTCTACAAAGCTTGGATGAGAAGCACAAGTTTCTTCTCATCCTCTTCCTCTGCATAATCTGCCACTCCTACCATTGCCGCCTACAAGAAGAAAATGATGGCAAGGCTCAGATAGCAAACCAAGGAAACTAACATGATAGAGCATCAAAGAGTAATGCATAGATAAACCTATAGAGAACAAGCATATTATAATAAAAGGGCAGCACATAATAACCCATTATAGGTTCATGCACATGTACCACAAAAAATCTCCTTATATTATTTATCTCTAGACTTCCATGTAGATGTTAGACATGCTTGAAAAGAAACCTAGCTTAAAGAGAAAAATAAATCTACAATGTTAGGATAATTAGGACAATCTTGGTATAACAAGAATCTGCCCACGAGCAACAGATCAGGCTACATATAGATAAAAGAATTAATGATTGTAATTTTAGCACATAACCAGTTCTCAAAATTCTAGGTAAGCACTTGCTGCTAACAATGGATAAATTGTAAAATAATCTATAGTAAGTGGGTCTGCTCTAATCATTCATTAATCATTATTGTTGGAATTTTCAACACTACACATATGAATGTACAGGGTATCTTCTCAATCCTAGCCCTAATAAGAGCACAATAACTACAACTGAAATGCAAAGGACACCTTATCATGTTTGATATACTCAATTCTAAGTCGCGCTGCCATTGACATGATCAGGAACAATTCAACAAAGCATTCCTTACTTTACGAAGTATTCGCATTACAATTCTAGTCATATTTAGATTAAGGATCGAACTAATGATGGCCAAATTACCCTAAGCATGGTTGAAGCGACGAACTGAATAAGCTTACTCAGTGAACAAACAGTGACACAAACAAAACATGTTGAGGCTCGCCGCGATAACTCACCAAATGTTGAGTCCTTGGAAGTGAGCCGACTGGCCGCGCCGAGGCCCCGCTCCTCGGGGGGCTGCGCCCGGGCCTGCTCGAGAAGGAAGGCGAATTCGGTGCTCTTGCTCCGCGGCGCCACCTCGCCGGCCCATTCGGCAGCGTCGTCCGCCTTAGGTTCTTCCTTGAATCGGTCCTAGTTGGAGGGGAGGTTGCGGCTCCATATTGCCACCCCCATGTCCAGAGGCACCGTGCTGCTAGATGAGGCAGACAGAGCCGGTGACGGGATGTCTTCCTCTCCGACAGTGTGAGCACCGATGACCACTCGCATCAGATGCACGGCGGAAGGAGGGGATCACCTAGTGGCAGCCAGATCCGCCGACGCCATTGTCGGGGCCTGCCGCAGTGAATGGGGTATAGGGGATTGTGGCTGGGAGGTTGACGGGAGAGGTGGAGAAGGGAGTGCAGGGTCCTGCTGTGGCAAACGGGAGCACATGGGATCTGGTGAGGGGAAGGAAGGCTGGCGGCAGGAGAGGTGGGAGGGGAGTCGAGGGGGACGAATCTGGACTGTGGAGATAGGTTTAGGGTTAGGTTTGTGGGGAAGGGACATTATATCCTATTCCCTTTTTAGTGAATTATATCCTATTCACTTAATGGGTCTACTTAAGTCCCTATATATATTGGATTTAGGAAATATGGACCCATATTTTTTGTCTCTAGTTGTATTTTTTGATTGCCTAAAAAAAGGTGGTTTAACCGTATATCCACATCATTGTACTTTCAGGAACACATACTATAAGTTTAGGTGTATTTTGTTATGAACACGCGGTGCAAAAGAGCACTTGTGCGGCCAATCGACAAGGCGGGTCACCCTTGTATCACCGAAGGGACATATATTTAACAAGGCAAACATGTTTGGCTTTAAAAATAAATAAAGAAGATATGTATCTGGAAAGGGCTCCCACCTCTCTACTTCTATACAAATTGCATGTGGGTTACCATTGGAAAAGAAATTCAACATAATGTGTTGAAAACTTTTTATATCTCCATACTTCTTACCTGAACTTTTACAATATTTCTCTTAAAATGAGGCATGAGGTCATGTTTAACTGTTTATTGTCTCAAACACCAAGTTAAGGTACCCTATACCACCTTTCAAAAATATTTATCTAAATAGGGTCTACAAATAATGAGATTAGAATGGGATCATATATTTCATTTTGGTAATTATATTGTATTTTCCAAAATATTTAGGATATGAAAATGAATAATTAAATTTATTGGTATTTATCTAATATCATTTACTTCATCCATATACGTATAAAACAAATTTTTGCCGCGTTTACATGACACATAGGCAAAATTGATGAGGTGTCGTCCAGTCACCTCCACGCATATGTTTACGATCTTATATTTGGTCATGGTAGCAGTGAAATATGATCATAAATAATGCTACACATCTTAATGACCATTTTGTGAAATAGTATCATGACCTAATGGACGCAAAAGGTCATAACGTTATGGGCTTTGGACCCTCTTAGACTTGCCATGACTAATTTCGGAATTTTGGTCATGGGTCAATGAACAATTAAACCACCGTCATTATTTTAAACCACCGTCATTATTTTTGGTCATAATTGAGTGTTTTTCTTGTAGTGAACTAATCGGTAGGAAGTCTGAGGCCTTCAAGGAAATCTTTAAGCATGGATTTGACCTCGGTAGACGCTAAGGATCTAAGAGAGGAAATAACGTCATGTTGATCCTCTCGGGAGACTGTGTTCACACCCATGGCCTCGGGTAACTCCACAACTCGATACCCTTCGTCAACCATACTATTTGGGTGGTGAAACCCTTAACAAAGAGATGTAGCTTTCATACGAATTGAAAGGATCAATATGGTTGACTAGAGGGGATGAATAGGCAACTACCAATTTTAAGCTTTTCTTTTACAAATTATGATTAGCAACAAATAGGTTGTCTATATATGCAACTAAGTGAACAACCTATATGATGCTAACAACAACAATGACAAACAAGTAATAAATACAAGTAAAGGTAAGAAGTAACCATAAGAGGAACTGATGAAGACAAGGATGTGTTTCGGAAGTTCCTTCCCTTTGAGGGGAAGTATGTCTTTGTTAGAGCAGTGTGGAGGCATAATGCTCCCCAAGATGCCACTAAGGCCACTGTATTCTTCTCACGCCCTCAAACAGTGCGAGATGAAGTGATTCCACAAGTGGTTCCCTTGAAGGCGACAACCGAACCTTTACAAACATGGTTGGGGCAATCTCCACAACTGAATTGCAGGCTCCCAATGAAACCACAAAGCTTCACCATAATGGAATATGGCTTCAAGGTGACCTTTTCCATCTAGGGTGCTCAAACACCCAACAGTAAGAAGATCCACAAGGATTAATGAGGGGAACAACTTTTCTCTTGGTGGAAGTTTATATCAAGGCCTTCTCCTCCAAACCCTAGAGCGTCAACAAGAATCGATGGCTAGGGAGAGAGATCGGGCTAGATTAAGCTTAGGAGCAACAATGGGGCTTTTTGAGGAAGAAAAGGTGAGACTTCTTGGGGAATAAGACCTACTTACATAGGGGAGAAGAATGTGATTGTTTTTTTGCCCGCAAGTCGGGCATAAGAGGTACTACCGCTGAGGGGACTGGTACTTCCGCTTGCATGAAAGTACCGGGCATTGCAGTTAGTTGGACATGGCTTGGGAGGCGGTAGTTCTGTTGGATCAGTACTACCTTTCCCGCTAGCGGTATTTATTCATGGCACTAAAGGACACCCGGACTTAGCAAAAATGAGGAGGGCAATGCATTAGTACCGCCCAGAGTGGTACTTCCGCGTTTTACTGCAGCTCAAGAACTGCTTGAATGTCGAAGAAAATACACAGATCAAATAAGTTGAAGTGAGACGGAAGATGAGGGTGGCAGTACCGCTAGAGCGGTACTACCGCTCCACTCCTAGCGGTACTTCCGCTGAAAATGGGAAAAGGCACCGAAGGCACTAGAGAGAAAATATAAGGGGAAGTGGACCGGAACTGGAGGGCAGCAGTACTGCTGGGCGGTACTACCACTCTTCAGTATGGTATTTACGCTTATATGACCTTGACGGCCTTAGGGGTGACACAGAGGCTCCAAAGTGTCAGGAAATGGATGGGGTGCAAATGTGTACGTGATTGTCCCTACCAACCTATCCAAATATGGATCCCCTCTTGATAGTATATATTTTCCTATGATTCAAGTCCACCAATAGTAAATCGATAGGAAAAACACCATCTTCTCTTTTAACCACTAAGGGGATAATTATCGTCTTGTGCGACGTGATAATCTCTAAAAGTTCAATGCATATGATTAGTCCACAAGGGGCATCGTCATCAACCACCAAAACTACATAGGACAAATTGTGTTCTTTCAATTGTTTTATCCCTATCGAAGCTTTGATGTATATGTTGTCACCAGTTACCAAAAAAGGGGACATTGAAAGCACATCTTCTCCCTAGGTGGTTTTGGTAATTAATAACAACATATATTTCATTGCACTAATGATTCTACCAAGCATATTTCAGGAAAAGTTTAATGAATGGATTGGCAAAGGATTGTTTGGAGATTCCTTAGATGCAAGGAATATCTATTGACAATAAACATCAAGACTCTACATTTTACTTTTATGTGACAAATCACAATTGATTCCATAGGAAAGCCAATACTATTAAAAAGGGATGAGGTATATATGATGTTCTGGTTGCTGCTTGAGTTAGCACCAAAAACCCTCATGAAATTCTCCCACAAATATTCTGTCCAAAGACAAACACTTATATTCGGTGCCACTAACATTCCAAAATCTGCCCTACCGAGTTTTACCTGAGACAGAATTCAGAGCCAACCCAACCATCTCGATGCCACCAACTTTGGTTTCACTGCAACCAAAAAACAGCGACCAACTCCCTGGTTACCATTTCCTTAAAATCAAAATTTCTAATTTTTGCACATCGGTGCCACCAAGTTCGGATAACTCCCTAGGTCAGCCAAATCGGACCCACTGAGATTTATTTATCGGTCACACAAAAACGCCAAAAGTTGGCACATTTTGCACTAGTTGGTGCAACCGAGTTTTTTTGCTTCGGTTTCATCGAGATGGGCAATAATGTTGTAACGGTTGGATATTTGGAGATGCCTATATATACCCCTCCACCTACCTCTCATTCTTAGAGGAAGCACTCAGAATAGACCAATACTTTCCCCATCCATTTTCCAAGAGAGTATCACCGACTCATGTGTTGAGATCAAGATATTCCACTCCAACCATATGGATCTTGATTACTAGCCTCCCCGAGTTGCTTTCCACCTAATCAATCTCACCCAAGCCAAATATATGAGAGAGTGATTGACTGTTGAGGAGACTATCTTTTGAAGCATAAGAGCAAGGATTTCATCATACTTACCACATCTATTACCTGTTGGAGAGTGGTGTCTCCTAGATTGGTTAGTTGTCGCTTGGGAGCCTCCGAGTTCATGTGGAGTTGTACCAAGAAGTTTGTAAGGGCAAGGAGATCGCCCACTTCGTAAATATCTACCCCGAGTGAGGATAGTTCTTTATCCGTGGAACCATCGTGGGTGGAGTCCTCCATGGACTCTCGTGGTTGTTACCCTCCGTGGGTTGAAGTCTCCATCAATGTGGACGTACGATAGCACCACCTATCAGAACCACACCAAAAATATTCGTGTAAACTTTGCGTTTGATCTTCCTATCCCTACCCTCTATTTACTTTCCGCTTCTATACTCTTAGAATTGCATTTGTAGGGTGTCCTTGACTTGGTATAATTACTAAAACTTGCCAACTATTAAATTGGGAAAAGGCTTCGTTTTTATTTGGTCCAGTAGTCTAATCACACCCTCCCCTATAGACATACTTTGGATCCTACAAAAGGACAATCAACTGTGAGGACGATGTTGCAGCACCACCATGAAATAGTGCGCCACCTGTGATGAAGGGTCTCCACCAGGGGCGACGAGAAGAGCGTGTCGCCATGGCCGCCTCGACTCGGGGCGCCTCCCCTCCCGTGGCCCAGAGCCGCGCTCCTACCACAAGAGCCAAACCTAGACCCCGTAGTCGTAACCATAATGCGTGCCTGGGGGAGGTCTTTGAGGTGTTTGTGGATGCTTGGGATTGACCACGACCCCTGCCCCTCACCATTACGATTGTGTCCATTCGGAGGAAAGAAAGAAGACAAAGGAGAAGGGTGATGGTGGCTGGCAGTCTGTAAGAAAAGGAGGTAAATGAGTAGTGCTCCTCATGACCTCCTTTTTATAGGGAGGAAGAGGGGACTGTCTATTTACTATTCCGAGAAGTTACTGAGGATTGCCAAGAGCACCACCCCAGCGACCGCCCCTGTCTGCCAATGCCATGCCTTGCATGCAACACACATCATAAAGATCACAGTAACACATGGGATGGCAAGCAGAGAAAGTTGGACCGGAATGAGCAGTGCCCCTACGAATTCTCGCCCTTATTTTATTTTACAAGGGAGGAATGCGCAAACGCAATCTCTCCTCGCCTGACGTGCATGAGCTTCTCCATACGCGCTCTACAGGCGTCGTTTTACTCCACCACTCCCACAACACACTTTTAATGCGCATCATAGGAAAACAGTCAAAATCATCAACACAACCGCAATAAAGATCGACCACTTATGTGTGCACTGCTTTGAGCCTAGCCCAACAACGTCATGCACTTCGGTATGGCCCAGGCCAGGGGCTCCTGTCGGTGTACTAAGGAATGAGTCCCATTAGTACTCTAACTTGTGCACAGATGACAGCAGCCTCCTGGTCGGCAAGCCTTGTCGGGCGATGATACGCCCAACATAGTGCGAGGCAACAAGGCCAAGCCACCGGCAAGCCGCCTTGTGAGTGAACACTAGTGCAGAAAATCCTAGGTATGGCTTGGCAAGAAGGGACCTACTAGCGTGGACACCAATTGCCATAATTATGGTGCCACTTTTAGAATATAGTGGTGGCGTCAGAGACTACGGGAGAAGTATTTTGAATAGCTATGACATTGGACAGAGTTGCACGCCTTCACTGTCCTATTTGGCTATTAAAAAATACTACAAACTTCACAACCTATTTTTTTCAACAATTCACAAAATAAGCTAAACATTTAAGCTATTCGTAAAAGATGCTACCAGCTCCACAAACTAAATGTTTCATGAAATTCATGAAAGAAAAGTACTAAACTTCTCACTCTACAATGTATCAATTTGTTCCTCTCTCAGCTCACGAAGCTTATTCCTATTCATGTCCCCCATCCACCTGTAATGGGCTTTCTCCATATTCAGTTGAATGTTTTCGGACTTCAAGACTTCTATCTCCTTCTTGTAGTGACTTATGCCAATCCTCAGAAACTCGACTTGACGCTCGAGACTTAAAATCTTATGAATGACAATAGCATTGTCATCGATGATCTTGTCCCTCTCCTTCTCTAGCGAAGCATTAAACTCCTGCAAGACGTTGATAGCAAAGTTGTCAGAATCGTGACTACAGTCTTAGAATCTTAGGACCTTACTATCCAAACTATCCCCTCCAATTCTACGATTTTGCTCATAGAATCTAAGTTTCTACGATCCTGGTAGTTATGATTCTACGACTCGCGATCCTACCAATGGAGCTCCAATCCGATTCAAAATCGCTATTCTAAAAACTTCGCTTGACAGTACTGTCATGTGACGCGATCAACTCATGATTGAGCACGTGCACATCACGTGTCTCCTGTGCAACGGGTGCTGGATAAGGCGGACCAGCTGGTACGTAGTCCTGGCAAAGGTTTCAAATCATGCATGGTTAGATATATGGATGTTTGCAATGCTAATGAATGTTTTTTGTAACCGTAATTACTTGTTTGATGCTCATGTCGCCTTTATCTTCAGCACACACCACTCAATGGTCTGAGGAGCCAATCCACAAACTGGATTACGCCATGCTGTTACAAAATCCACATGGCAGTGTTTAATTAATATGCATGAAAAGAAGAAGTATCTTCTAAACTTATTAGGAATAAACATGAGACAAGTTAAATAAAAAAAAATTACGGGTGTGTTACCAAACACGTATGAAAAACTAATTATGAGTGTGCTACCAAACCCATATTCAAAATTAAAACACCCAATATGAAGCATAATTTTGGCAATAGGGAAAAAGAGGTAACCTAATGAACTATTGGTAACCTTGGCAAAGTTGCAATTCTATCTACTGGAATCTTTATAATGATGTTCAAAAACAAAGTATCTCAATACAAAAACAACACAAAAATATCACTACAGTATAACAAAGTACGTGAGTGATATCACATATGTATGACAAAGTACATATGATTTGTAGTGATAGCAAAAGGAATAAAAATAGAAAACAAGTTTAATTATGTAAATCAATGAGAGTAGGACATATGTATGACAAAGTACATTCCAGAAACAACTAGATCATTCTAATCTTTAGTTGGCAAATGATTTGTCCCAATCATTATGTAAGATAAACACACAAAAATGTTGCATAAGATAAACTAGCACATATAACAAAAATGTCCCATAAAGGCCACTTCATTGAACTGCTATCTAGAATCAAGAAAAGAATAGGTTGCATATTAGTTTACACTGGGATGGGGCACCGGACTTACCGAGCAGATGCTCGGGGGGGGGGGGGCAAGGAGAGGTGTGCGGGGGGAGTCGGGTGGAGGCGGCAGTGACGGAATGAGACGACAATGACGTCAGGTGGGGCTGCGGTGAGGAGGACATGGTGTAGTTGGGATTCAGAGGAGGACGAAAGGACAACATGTTTTATCGTCGGGAGCTGTTAAAACCTACTAGTGCTCGCGTGGGCCTAATGGGCCTAGTGTGCAACACCGGGCCTAACTTTCCACGCGAGCACTAAGAAAATAGCTATGGCATACAAATTTAGCCCACGACAACACTATTTGAAAATACTAGTGCTCACATTGGTGAGAAACGGCGCGTCACCAACGTAAGTTGTGGCTAGCCATTTCTCCGCTTGTGGAAGATGACTCGGCAACCACCATGCCCGGCACAGACCCCACTACCTCTTCACTGCTCCACCTCATCAGCTGATTGTCACCATCAACGAGGTGTCGAGCGGGCAGGCAGTTAGGTAAACCTTGTCAGAGGCACGTGGCAGCTCAAGGGATTTACAACTGCTTGATACATCTCCAACATATCTATAATTCTTGATTGTTCCGTGCTGATATATTATCATCCTAGGACACATTTTGTGTCATAATTTAATAATTTATATTATTTTTGAGCACTAACCTATTGACCCAGTGCCTAGTGCGAGTTGCTGCTTTTTGTTTTTTTACTTTTCTCGATTACAGTACCAAACAAAGTCCAATTGCCCCGAATTTTTTTCATGATTTTTTCTGGACCAAAAGAAGACGTGGAACTTTTAGGAGATGGTCGAAAGCCACACGATGGAGGCACAAGCCAACAGGGTACCGCCAGGGGGGTGGGCGCACCCTTATGGCTTGTGTTTGGCCTACAAGTTGACATATATTCAAAAACCCTAAATATCAGATAGAAACACATTTTCTACTGCCGCAAGTCTCTGTTCCATGATGATCCCATCTAGCGCTCCATTGCTACACCCTGTCGGAGGGGGGATCAATCACGGAGGGCCTCTTCATCCACCACGTTGTCCTCGTGATGATATGTGAGTAGTTTAGCACAAACCTACAGGTCCGTAGTTAGTACCTAGATGGCTATATCTATCTCTGTGTGTAACGTCCAAGGAGTGGTTCTTTCCTTATTTGGGGGCGAGGCCCCAAAAGGGGAAAGAAACGCATCTGAGCGTTTTGCAAGAACGGTAAACATTGCAATACATACAAGAGGGATGAGTAATAAGATTTGGCTTACACTCGCCACAAATTAAGTTACAAGATCCAGACAACATTTATTCAAATCATTCAGAAGGCAGGGTCCGACTACGGACAAGATAAACGACAAAAGCAACGTTCCTGCCTCACTGGGCCCACGATCACGACCAATGACCTCTAGTCATCGGGGTATGTCACGTACATCCGGCCACTATCCTCGTCAAACTCCCACTTCAGCTGGGTATCCTCGTAAGCATCTGTATCTGCAGTACATGTACCTATGGGTGGTTGTAGTAATCTATGAGCCACAAGGACTCATCAATCTGATGACCATGACATCGAATCTAACTAAGTTGTTGTGTAAGGATGGGGTATGTGTTTGGGTTTGCTGCGGCACTAAGCATTTATGGCGGCGAACTTACATTGAACAAGAATTAAAGATATAGTGGTCTACGCATGATGTTCGTTAACTAAGAATAATCACTAAGTGATCCTGAACAACTACTTACGTTATTCGTAACCCCATCGTGTTCTCGATTAGAGAAGGAACTCTGAAGGAAATAGTCACGGTTACGCACACAGTTGGCAGGTTTTAGTTAAGTTACTTCAAGTTATCTAGAACCGGATGTTAACAAAGTTTCCTTGTTTGCCACATAACTGCGGGCACGACTTTTCGAAACATTTAACCCTGCAGGGGTGCTCCAACTAATCCATCACAAATTACCACAGGCCGCATAGAAATCCTCGATCACAAAACTCGCGGTCTCGTCGGATTCCTTAATGGAAAACCTCAACTCTGAGAAGACCCAAAGTCTCACCGGAATCCCAATGCACAAGATATATCGTTAAGGTAAGAACAAGTCTAGCAAGACCTCCCGATGTGGCGATGACCCCGATAAGAGCCGCATATCTCAGTCTCAAGACATGTTGGATTGTCCAAACATCCGGTATGCCAATCACTGAGTTGCCCCTGGCGGCCACCGGGGTTGACAGTTTGGACCAACACTCATGAGCAGCACTGGCCCGGGGGGTTGATTAAGTATCCTTAGGGTAGCTATGCCCTATGATTTAATTAATAAGTTATTAGAAAATTTAACACCAAAATTGGGTCTTGTTGGACAAGCCTTAACACTGAACGATTTACCAAGGGGGTCCCAATAAGAACCGTGAACGTGTTACGAGTGCTCAATTATGGAATAAAAAGCCGAAACTACGGCGTCAAAAGCGGAACAGATCACCTAGCAAAAGTCCAGGCCTTCCGCCTTTACCAAGTATATGGGTGCATTGATTAAATAGCATTTAAATAAGATTATATCAAATTTCCCATGTTATCACATGGACCAGCTTGCACGTGGAACTAGCAATTCTATAAAGTGGTTGAGCAAGCACTAACTTAGCCAAACAATATTTGCTAGGAGGTGAGTGCCATGGTTGTCATTGTATGCTTGTATGCTTGATTGTGTGATATCAAAAACCACATTTTTCATAATCAAATTATGCTCAAAAACCTTTTTCTTATTTCTGGTTAATTCAAAACCCTGCTTTGGGTTGCACTACAAGTCTGCTCTTATCCAAAGTTGGTGAATTGGTTATAAAACCTTTATAGCTCATCAAAACCATAAAATAATTATTTTATGAATTATTTTCCTATTTTATTTGCATGTCCATTTCTGAGGCCAGAAATGATATTCCTATATGGAAAAAAATAATTTTCTACCTTAGAAAAATCTGAGAAAATTTGGAGACACTCAGAAGGACATATATTGTCCATACATAAGGTTTTCAACCCCTATTTATATTATAATTATTTGAGTAAAACCCTGAAAACATTTTATGTATGTTTTGACCTTTTGAAATATTTCCAAAGGAAATATCCTCCATAACGTCCTAGAAAATTCCAGTAGATTCCCTAAGCCCTATTTGGTGCCCATATAAAGTTTCACCTTGATCCAAGGTGGTTAAGGTCAGCAAATAATTACAAAACTCCTTCTGTCTAGTATGATGTTAGGGCAACTCTACATAGCAAAGTTTATCCAATGGAGCTGAAACTTTGCAGGAATGCCTAATACATCCAATGAGGACTCCATGCCAAAAAAGGGATTTGTGGGACTTGATTTGCCCACACTCTCCTTGGAAGGAATAGATTTGGTCATTTAGGGATGTTTTCAAGTTTACAAAGCTAAACTTGTCCAATGGAGCTCAGACTTGGTGTAGCGCCATGTTTTAGCACCAAACTCAGTCCTATTAAGTTGCATAGACAGTGGTGGGGTGCGACCACCCCAAACCACTGTCGAGCACCTTCTGACAGTTGGCTAAAAACCCTCCTAACCCGAGCTAAACCCAATCCCTTTCCCTCAAACTCGTAGATTCGGTTGCTGACATCAGTGTCTAACTCTAGTCTAGTGGCCCCTCTCTGGTTCAAAGTAGATAATCCAAAATCTTCAATTTGAGCTTCAGCCCAAGGTTGACAACACCTGTTTCCTTCTCTTCCTTTGACCATCCAAGGCTCCCACGAGACTCCAATGGCTAGGCATGTCCAAGCCAGTGCCCAGGACACGCTAGACACGTCCAAGGCACCCCAGAGCATGCAAGCCTGCCGTGTCATGCAAATGTTGTGCTCTAGGCGTGCTACAGAGAGCAATAGAGGTGGGGGCGACTCCCTCGGCCAGTTACAGCCTCCTCGCGGTGTCTCTCCTCTCCCCCGACAACCTCTCTGCATCAGGAAGCCCTCAGGGCCCCTCCTCTCCCACGCTAAGAGCCCGTGCGACGCGTGCCCGCGCGCACCAGAGGAGCCTGACCACGATAGCGCGCCACTCCTGTGTATCTCTCTCTCGAAGTGAGTCCTGGAGGTCCAAAACCACGTCTTGAGACTGTGGTTTCGACCCCAGCCTCTATCTGCTCCCCATGCATGCCACGGTGGATCATGGACGCTCCCGAGTCGCCTCACCATCGCGGGCCTATATATAGCCCCTCCCCTCACTCCAGAGCCCTTCATTCCACTTCGCCGAGACCTTAATCACCTCCCTAGCCACCCCGTTCAGAAAGCAGAGCCCCGGTGCTCAAGATCGACCAAGGCCCCTCCGCCTCGAAGCTCCGGTCGATCTCTGGCTACATGTCGGTTCTTGTGTCCCTCTGCCCACCTACGCACTCCCCGTGACCCCACAAATCTTTCCCTCTCCTCCCCGAGCGATCCGTGCCCGTAGCTGCCACCTCCACCGTCACCCAAAACCTCTCCGCCGCGACCACCTCGTCGCCGGTAAACTAGAGCCCCCCCGTCGTCGACTCGACCGCCAACAGGTACGCGACGACGAGCCGGACCCGTTCCTGCTGTTGTTAGGGCCTGAGGACATCGGTAGCAACGCCCGTGTGCTCCTCCTTCTCTCTAGCCAGAGGTAGGAGACGACCCCGACAGGTGTGCCCCACCTGTCGGTGGCCCATCTCTCTCTCCCTCGCTGCCCGCAGCCACTGACCACAGGGGCCCGCGCATCAGGTTCAAACCTGACGGCGCGCGTGCCTTGGCAGGCTGTTTGGCTGGCCACTTGGCCGGCCCAGTCCCAGGCCAAGCCAGGCCGGGGCTGTTGCCCTTTTCTTTTTATTTAAAATTTGATTTTAAATGATTTTTATAAAATATTTAGCTAGTGAAAAATTATGATTCTTTCACTGTTATTTGTCTAAAAATGTGTAGTATTTAGCACAACCCTTGTGTGAATTTTTGTAACAACTATTCTATTTTATAATAATTAAAAGGGTTAATTTGGAATAGTTTTGCTTCTATTATATTTATTTTAATAATATTATTTCACTAAAACCAGAGACAAATATTTTTAAAATAACAATATGGATTTTTTAGAGTTAAACAACATTTTTAAAGTAACTTTGTGGTCTCTTTTGGAGTGAGCTACTTATTGCTTTTATTTATTACGATGATAGAAAACTTGTGTGACGAAGGAGTTGGACTTGAAGACCTCAAAGACCCCAGATACTTAGCTGACCAAGGAAAGCAGCCCTTTGACCATGTTTTGAGCATATGTTATATTGCATGCTAGTAGAGATAATATTTTCGTTGCATGTGATCATAAGCATTCGGTAAATCATTGAATTGATGTTACCGATGGCTCCTCCGGAGCACTTGCATTTTGAGCATGATCCTACCACCTATGAGGGTCAGGCTGATATCATGTTGACAAGTAGAGCTAAGCATAATGATAGCATGAGCATGATGATGGTATAAATCAAAGGTTTATGAAAACCCCGTCGGGTGTCACTAATGCCCGAGGGTGATGATGAGTTAGGTGGCCACTTTTGGTGAAGTAGTGCACCGGGTATTTTGAGTGTGTATGGTTTCAGAAATGGGATAAGATTTATGATGTGTCGACCTTCCCAACCTTACATGTACGACCATGTTACCCCTTTATGGGACGGGGCTTTGTTGATTACTCTGGTCGGTGCTAGCAAAGAGCCACATGCGGGAGTGATGGGGTCATGCCAGGTAGGGCGACTATGCCATTTTTACGTGTTCTAGGCACACCGTTGATCCCCGCATGGATGATACTTTCCGCAGTTGGTGCTCGTAAGACGTACATCATGTGGGCTGGGTACCAATCGGGTGGACTTCTTTGTCTACTATCGTCAGGGGAAAGGGATTGATCAGGTACTTACCTCGGGTATGTTATATACCGCGAGTCGTGGATGACATAGAAGTTTCCCGTATCTCGTGGGTCCAGCGTACTACCTCTGCAGAGTGTAAAACTATTCGAATAGCCGTGTCCACGGTCAAGGACAGTTGGGTAATCCTTCTTAAACTACGTCCAGTTGTTTCTGCATAAACCAAGTGTGTGTGAGTGTGTGGTAAGTGGTATATATGTGGATATCTGTAACCTGTTCTTCAAATCAACATTTAGCTTATGTTGCACATCCAGGATCATGTTTATTTACAACCAAGATGTTATCCACTAGTGATGCATATTACTTGTTATCCTATCAATTGCATTGTTCATATCATGGGCTGTTTGCGGGTACATTCAAAGTACTCATTGGCTTACCACTAGTTATATTATTGACCAGACATGGAAGGACCGGAGTTTGGAGAAGAGTACGTCTTCGGAGACGGCCCTGCGAACTAGGACGCTTCCCAGTCAGAATGCTTCTTGGTGTAGGCTGATGGCATGGGCACCCGCTTAGCCCCAAGATTTCCGCCGCTAGTTGTATCAGTGTGATTTGGCCTTATAGGCTCTACCTTGTGAACTTGACCATTCGGTCATGTAATGTAATAATTTAGTAATTGGATGTAAGACTCTTAATATTCAGTATCTGTGTGTTCGGTGAGCATTGTTCTGTGCAATCACGGAGCACGTTCATTCGACAATCTTAACTCGTAAGTTGGGGTCCCCACAGAGCTGGTATCAAAGCCATCTTGACTATAGGAAGCCTTAGGTAGCATGGACGATAGCCGAGACGGATATTGCACCTAGCCTTTACCCCTGAGATTTTCTGCACGCACCAAAACTAGCTAACCCTCTCTCCTACATCTTTGTAGATGGTCGCTGTACCTCAGATGCTTCTGGAGACAGGCTTTCCCCTACTTTTGGGAGATAGCCTTGAGAAGTGTCAAGTACTCCGCACGCCCATCTTCCTCTACCACGAGCACTGGGTCAACGCTGACACCAAGGAATATCACGTGGACGTGATAGTGAAGGCTAATGACTCCCCAACTAGTTGGTTCTTTGAAGGACCACACATGGAGGATCTGATGTTGGCAGTGGAGACAGCCGCGCAAGAGGCGCTCGTGCGTCTCCGCGACATCCTTCCCGAGATGGCTAACGAGCCAACTACTCGTCAGCTACCTTTTATTAAGGACGGGATTGATAGGCGTTGGACACTCAACCCATCTTCAGAGGACGGGACGCCACAAAGGTTTCAGACCTACTTGAGCCTCTCCTCCGACACTTTGACTCACCTTTTGATCAAGGAGTCAACGAAGATTCGTCAAGAACTACACCAAGTCAAGGACCTACTTCACCTAGAGAATATGAAGACCCGCAAGGTCAAGAAGGAAGGAGCACCCGGAGGGCGATCAACCATTGCCTTCCGAGGAGGAATACCACCATTTCAGGCCACTCCTATTCAGAGTCGCTGCCTGACCGCGAAAGAGTACACTGAGCTCCTCACTACTTTGCCAACCAAGAGACGTCGTGATGGACCACTTCCTTCTCGAACACCTGTGAAGGAAGAAAACACCGATGAAGAGGAATACGAAGACCCTGCAGTACCCACCTACGAGAGCGAGTAGTCCGCCGCTTAGGATTATGGCTTAGGCGATTAGGAGTCTCCCCAAGATTGGTGAGTCCATGTATCGGTTCATGTGAACCATGAGTGTTGTGTGAGCATGTATGATGCTAGCCGCATTTCTGCCTTAAGGAACTTGTAAGCGACTACATCACTTGTTTTAAAAATCTAATGCATTAGCTTATTCCAAAAACCTTTGGTTTAAAAATCTCACACTAGCACGACAGCAAACCCCCTTAATAGAGCATCATCCCTTATGATTCCGGCCAATTCGACATATTGACCTGTCTACTCCCCTGACAGGATGGTGGTTTCAACTCGCACCAGCACATTCGGCAACCTCGGCTCTGGCTCTTCAGGACAGCAACAGGGAACCGGAGGGGACACTCAAGCTGGAGATCACCACGAGCAGCAGCAAGCTGATATTCATCGCCACCGCCTCCTCTAGAAAGCTTGACTATGGCTCAGTTCCTTCAAGCTCTCCGAGAGGAACGTCAAGCCAGTAATGCCGCTATCCAACAGCTGGCTCAAGTCTTGGTGAACAACCCGCCACAGAATGGGAATGGCAACGGTTGCTCTACTCTATCTGAGTTTATGCGGAGTACGCCTCCCATATTCACGGAGACGACTGAACCATTGGATGTCGATGACTGGATCCATACTATCGAAGACCTCCTCGCGCTGGTCAAGTGCACTCTTGATCACGAGAAAGTCCTTTATGCTTCTCACTGTCTCGGAGGCACGACCAGAGCTTGGTGGGATGGGTTCCAGATCATGCGAGGAGCAAGGATTCCGCGCTGCTCACATTCCTCCCGGAATGATGACCATTAAGAAGCGGGAATTCTGAGCCTTAAGGCAAGGCAGTGGAACCGTCAAGGAGTATTTGCAGAAGTTTAACCTCCTATCAAGATATGCACCAGAAGACGTCAACACTTAGGCCACAAAAGTGGAGCGCTTTATGGAAGGACTGCAACAGTCACTCCAGTATCAATTGGTTGTTTGTGAATGCCGGACCTTCTACGATCTGGTTAATAAGGCCCTTATGTTGGAAGATAAGCGTCGTGCAATGGACGACACCTATAAGCGCAAGCTGGTGGGTAGTGGAGGACCCAGTAATCCGAAGCCGCACCCATGGCAGTCAGCTCCAGCAAGACCTAGTTACCAGCAACAACAATATAAGGCTCCAACATTTCGCCAGAACTACCAACCCCAGCAGCAAGGCAACACCAAGCCAGCATTCAACCCACCGAACAACAGTGGAGTCAAGACCAACCTTCCAGGACAAGTTACCTGTTTTGGCTGTGGACAGACTGGGCACTATTCCAGGCAGTGTCCCAATAAGAAGCCTGACGCACCGCGACCCAATGCGCCAAATCAAGGTCAAGGCGCACCAGGAAGCAACCAAGCTCCCCGCAATCAGTAGTATCACAGCAGGGAACATATTAATCACATCTCTGCAGAAGAGGCGCAAGAAGACCCGGACTACATTCTGGGTATGTTCCCCTTCAACTCCACACCAACAACAATATTGTTTGATTATGGTGCTTCGCATTCTTTTGTTACTCAGAAGTTTGCGGAAAATGTGTTTAGAAGCCTACCCTGCTTAACGGTCATATGGGAGTACATACCCCGGGAGCAGTGTTAAGGACCAACCTAGGGTGTAGAGGAGTCAGGATCGTTATCAATGGGATAAGCTTCTCAGCAGTTCTCATCGTTATTAAGTCTCAAGGCTTAGAAGTAATCCTTGGAATGGATTCGTTGGCCAAACACCAAAGCATCTTTGACTGTGCCAACATGGATATTACCATAACAAGCGACGAAGGGGTCAAAGTCAAGTATGTATCTGAGCCTGTATCCACTCGAGTACTGCACGTTAATAGACTATCGGGAGAAGAGCTGGACCGAGTGTCGATAGTCTGTGAGTAACCGGACGTCTTTCCTAATGAGCTACCAGGGATGCCTCTCGACCGAGCTATCGAGTTCATCATTGAGCTCATGCCTGGGTCGAGGCCTATCTATAAGAAGCCTTATAGGATGGGATCCGAAGAGCTAGCAAAGCTAAAGAAGCAGATGTATGAGCAACTCAGGAAGTGGTTTATTCATCTGAGAGCATCACCTTGGGGATCACCTGTTCTGTTTGTGTCTAAGAAGGATGGGACCATTACACTCTGCGTCGATTACCGTTCTCTCAATGTAGTCATGATCAAGAACAAGAACCAACTCCCCAAGATTGAAGACTTGTTTGACCAGTTAAATGGAGCCAAGGTATTTTCCAAGATCGATCTCCGATCTGGATATTACCAACTGAAGATCTGACCTGAAGACATACCCAAGACTGCGTTCGTGACCCGGTACGGTCAATACGAGTGCACTTTCATGTCTTTTGGGTTGACAAATTCCCTAGCATACTTCATGTACCTCATGAACAATGTATTCATGGAATACCTGGACAAGTTTGTTGTCGTATTCATCGATGACATATTAATCTTCTCCAAGTCCAAAGAAGAGCATGAGAAACACATGAGGTTAGTATTGGAGAAGCTTCGAGAGCACCAACTTTATGCCAAATTCAGAAAATGCCAATTCTGGCTGAACGAAGTTGGATTCTTGGGTCATACCATGACGGCATGCGGATTGGTGGTCGATCCTTCCAAGATTACTACAGTAACCAACTAGGAGTCGCCAATCGATGTGAAGGAAGTCAGGTGCTTCCTCGGACTCGTGGGATATTATCGCAGGTTCGTAGAGGGATTCTCCCGCATCGCTCGACCCATGACTCAGCTCTTGAAGAAAGGAAAGAAGTTCGAATGGACGCTGGAGTGTGAAGCAAGCATCCAGGAGTTGAAGAAGAGATTGACTACCGCCTCGGTATTGGCTTCCCCAGATATCAGCAAGGAGTTTGTGATATATTGTGATGCCTCCAGAACCGGGCTCGGTGCAGTCCTAATGCAAGACGGCAGGGTCATGGCATATTTGTCACGACAACTACGCGCGCATGAGGAGAATTATGCCACCCATGATCTCGAGTTGGCAGGAGTAGTGCATGCCCTAAAAACATGGCGACATTACCTACTGGGAAGCGATGTGAAATATACACTGACCACAAAATTCTGAAGTATATATTTACTCAGAGGGAATTGAATATGAGGCAACGAAGATGGTTGGAGTTAATCAAGGACTACGACCTCAACATTCAATACCACCCCGGTAAGTCCAATGTAGTGGCTGATGCCTTAAGAAGGAAGGCCAGCACCTTGAATGTTATGCTCAAGGAAATGCTACCCGCCTTGTATGAAGAAATGCAAAGCTTCGGCTTGGAGCTAGTTGAACCGGGATTCCTGGCTAACCTTCAAGTCAAACCAACGCTGGCAGACGATATCAAGGGGGCCCAGAAGGGGAACAAGAGCATTGAAGGCATCAAGAAGAAGATCCAGGAAGGCAAGGCCCCAGAATTCTCAGTGGATGAGCATGGAGTAGTGTGGTTTGGGAAACATTTAAGCGTACCCAACAAGGCTGAACTCAAGGACTTGATCCTACAGGAAGCACATGATAGACCCTACTCTGTTCACCCCGGTGGTACCAAGATGTATCAAGACCTCCGAGAAATATTCTGGTGGCATGGCATGAAGAGGGAAATATCGTCTTATGTTGCCAAATGCGACATGTCCCAGCGAGTCAAAGCAGAGCATCAACGACCCGCTGGACTGCTACAACCTCTCCAAGTGCCCGAATGGAAGTGGGACTGAGTCGGCATGGACTTCGTCACCGGCTTACCCAGGTAGAGCAGAGGCCATGACTCCATATGGGTCGTTGTCGACCATCTGACCAAAGTGCCTCACTTCATCCCGGTCAGTACCACCTATGGGGGCGACAAGCTGGCTAGCCACTACATTAAGCATATTGTGAGCCTTCACGGAGTCCCCAAGGAGATTGTATCTGACCAAGGCACGCAATTAACCTCTAGATTCTGGAAGAAGTTCCAAGAATCCCTCGGTACCAACCTCTCTTTCAGCACCGCTTTCCACCTGCAGACGGGCGAATAGACGGAAAGAGTAAACCAGATACTCGAGGATATGCTCCGCGCTTGTGTCTCGTCTCATAGTGCCAATTGGGAAGACTCTCTGCCGTTCGCTGCGTTCTTGTAGCGACCCGACTCAAAACGAGTCAAGCCTCTGTGTATCTGTGCCATCCCTGGATCAGTATGCTGGCACACACAGTACATCAATGTATATATCAAAGTGCAATCACATGTAAAATAGCGTAAAACTGATATATACCTTAAATATCTCAGTGGAAGCGGTCAAGGGAGTGGAGTCCCAATAAACACCAACGGCAAGTTGAGTGTAGACCGTAACCCTGAATCGTACTCTTACTCGTCGAAGAAAAATATCTGCAACATAAGACGTTGCAGCCGTGTAGGTTAGCATATTGAATATGCCGGCAAGTCACATAAGAGAGGGGTAAAGTAATAACCAACTATATTTGGTCGGTGGAGCTAAGTTTTGCATAAAGCCAGTTTTATTCTACAACAAGAGGGGTTGAAAGAAAAAATGTTACTACAAGGTTTGTTGTTAACGAGATGGTTCCGCCAACTAGTTCTCGTACCCGAGTTGTCAATGTTACCCTCATCAAATATATTTAATGGTGTTGAGAAATCCAGATAACTTCACATGCATATTTGGTCGGTGGAGCTAAGTTTTGCATAAAGCCAGTTTTATTCTACAACAAGAGGGGTTGAAAGAAAAAATGTTATACAAGGTTTGTTGTTAACGAGATGGTTCCGCCAACCAGTTCTCGTACCCGAGTTGTCAATGTTACCCTCATCAAATATATTTAATGGTGTTGAGAAATCCAGATAACTTCAGTTCCTTTGGATCAAGTTGTCCATGACCGTGGACACGGCTAATCGATTAGGTTGAGTACTCTGCAGGGTTTTGCACATGTTCCCCACAAGATTTGATCGCCTCCAGGTTTGTCCTCGCACTTCAGGGGGTTTGAAGACCGGATGATCAAAACATGGTCTTTCAACGGGTCCCTCTGAATCCCTGTCGATGCCCATCCATTCCTACCGTTCGTCTACATCTGCTAGCACCGCCTGTCCAGAGTCGCCGCGTTGTCCAACCAAGCCAGAGCCCATAATGACTTGTGGCTGTGCAGGTAAGCCTTGAGTCTTGAAGTCTCCGTCCGTCTCTTTGAGCATGGGTGAAGCTTTCCACAGGATGACATGGCCTCTCCAGCATCCCGGGCATCCACTGGGTTTTTCCAGGGAGCCGGTCAACCGTCCTTCACCCAGCGTTGCATTGCGTCCGAGGTCTTGAAAAATCTTGTCTTAGTACGGTCTTGATTATTATATCAACCTCGCATCACTCGTGGTATACACTCAACCGATAACCCGTCTACTCAAGCGTAGCAATTATAACATTGTCATCCCGGGGCCAAGTGTCGGGGTTGTTGTGTTCCTACCACATGATACTACAACTATACTAAAGTTTCCAAGTACCTAGGCAGCATGCAATTGGGCATAGGATGGTAGAACTACAATGCATAAAACATGGGTGATAGTATGATCAAAGTGACTTGCCTGTGATGTTGACGAAGAAGAGTTCCACGAGAAAATAACTTGATAGACTACTCGTCACTCTCCGATGATATCTATATAACAAACATATCATCCACATAAGCACTCATACTAGCAATCATTCTAGCAATCAAACAAAAGAGAGAGCGAATAGGAAATCCGAGAGAAACTTCAAATAAGACTAGGGAGTCTTCTACTAAGTCAAATACTAAATAGTTTTGTCTAACAGAAAATATTAACAAAGAACTAATATATAAATCTAACTAAGACAAAGTAAAGTGTTTTTCACAAAACCTTTGAAAGTATTCCCAAACGGGATTTGAAACAACGGTGAAAACAATTGCACGTTACTACGGAGCTAGAATTGATTTCATGAAAACTAAAATAAAAACTTGTTGCAAAACTACTGTTAACTAACATAAACAAACAATAATAATCTTTCTCAAAATAATAAAGAAAATATTTTAAAACAAAGCTAGAAGATGAATTAGCCGAAAACCGAAAAGCGGTGAAACAGAAATTGTTTCACACGAAATAATGAGTTAAGATACTCAAACAAAGCTGAAATTTTTACCACTTATACATAGGATCACTAGTGATCAGTACCAAAAGGAATCAAATAAAAATCTATTTTTAAGATCCTGGAATAGGCAGAACAAATTTTACACTAAATCTGCTCTAACTTATATTTGAAATTTTCAACCATAGACAAATTATATGTTTTTAAAAACTACAGGAAATTTGTGAGCTACTGGAAGAAGAATCAATGTCATTGGACTTCGGGATCAAACGTTGTGGCCAAAACAAGATTGAAACTTTCTGTTTTTGCAATTTTGATGGAAAAAACTGAAGTTAACTAGTACTACAAAGGGGTACACGTGGTCAGTTGCTAGTGGTTGCGGACTTGTTTGTTTCAACGCTTCGGGCAAACGGCTGAGCTCTAGCAAAGTCTACTGGCTAAAGTCATAAGTGGAAAAATAAACCACTGGTTTTCTGGGATAAACCGAAGAGGTACAAAAGATCTAATCTGGACCATTGCATGGAGATCTAAGGGCTAGAACGAGTTCATGCAATATATAGAGAAAGATGGATAGCTACCTGCTGGCAGGGGGTGTTGCACTAGCGAGGGGGAGTTGGCCGGCGGGGGAGAGTTGGCTCCGGCGGTGGAGAGCTTCAGGGAGTCGGCGGTGGGGTTCCTCCTCCACGGGGGGAGGCGGCGGTGGAGAGAGAGAGCTCGGGGGAGGCTCTCCCAGCCGAGGCCGAGGGTGGCGCAGCCTCGGGCTGCTGCTGCTCCGGCAAGGCTCGTGGCGGCGGCGGCTCGTGGAGGCGGCGGCGGCTAGGGTTGGGAAGGGGTGGCTCGGGGGTGGGGGTATATATAGGCTGGGTGGAGGGAGTAGAAAGGAAGGAGGAGAGGGAGTACTTGGGAAAAAAATCGCTCGGAGAAGGGCTCGGTTCGGTGCTAGTGCAGAGAAGGAAAGAGAGGAGAGGAGAGATAGGAAAGTGACGTGGGGAGTTAAGGGAGGAGGGGGCTGTAGGAGAGATAAGGGAGGAGAGAGAGAGTACTGGGAGGAAGGAGAGGGAGGAGCGGCTCGGTTCCTGGTCAAAGAAAAGGAAAGGGAGGGAGGAGCGGCTCGGTTTGGTACTGCACAGGAAAGGAAATAGAGGGAGGAGGGAGAAGAAGGAAAGGAGAGGAGAGAGAGGAAGGAAAGAGACGTGGAGGAGGGTGGCTCGTGGTGGTTGGGGTTGCTCATGGGTACGTGGTGCATGTGCCTCAGTGCATGGGCACAACGGTGCTGGCTGGGCTGAGCGCTGGCTCGGCCTGGACAGCTGGTTTATATATTTTTTTTATACCACAAAATGTAAATAACTAAATAATATTTTTTTAAGAAAAACAAACAGAAAAAATAATAATGATATACGTACACAAAAATATACATATGTATATAAAAAGAATGCATACGCATATAGCAATATATATATTTATATATACATATAGATCTATATATATATATATATATATATATATTAAAATAAATCCCCTAATAAATACTAAAGGAAACCTAGTTCCACCTAATGCAAACTTTTAAAAATAGCTTTTATGCAATAGGCCACACAAAGCACATTTAAAAACCCCACTAAAATAATTTGAAAGATTATAAAGTTTCCAAACCCAGTGAGATAACTCCAAAAATATTCGAAACATTATGCACATTTATTCGACACGGGAGAAGTCATATTATCTCCACTCCAATAAATTGTCCGCAGTTTTGGAGTGTCATTTTCCTCCGCTCTCTCTTGCGTTGAAGAGAGTTTTCTCCGGACATTTCTCGCGCGATGGAAAAATGGAAAAGCAAAAGAATTCAACGCAATTATCTCTGTTCAAATTCTGTATAATTGAAGAAGTCATGTCATCTTCTCTCGTTGCTTTTAAAAGCTTTAATTTGAATTCATCGGAGAAGGGGAAAGTCATTTTATTCCCTCTCATTCGAAAGTTTTGAAAAGTTTCAAATTTCACACGAGTTTCAGTCACTCAGCAGACAAACAAACAATCAATCTAATAATTATATTAACATTCCAAAATTTATAATTTTGGGATGTTACAGTTCTCCTACAACAAAAGCTACCAGTCCAGTCTCCAGATGGCCCCATTTGAAGTGTTGTACGGAAGAAAGTGTCGCACCCCGCTCAACTGGTCCGAAACCGGTGAAGGGTTAATTTTCGGGCCGGCAGTTATGCAAGAGGCAGAAGATAAGGTGCAGCTTGTCCGATAAAACTTGAAGGCAGCCAAGTCACGACAAAAGAGCTATGGAGATTCTCACCGCAGAGAAGTGGAGTTCGTTCCCAGAGACCAGGTGTACCTCCGTGTCACACCTCTCAAGGGAACCAAGCGTTTCCATGTGAAGGGGAAACTTGCTCCAAGGTTCATTGGACCTTTTAAGCTCACGACAAGGCGTGGATAAGTTGCTTACCAGTTGGAGCTACCTCCGAAACTTTCAGGTGTGCACAACATCTTCCACGTGTCACAACTACGGAAGTGTCTCCAAGTGCCAAACCGTCCATATCTTTATAAGGACATTGACCATCAGGCCATTAACCTTTAGCCAGATCTCACTTATCGTGAGAGGCCGATCCGCATCCTGGATGAAGCAGAGCGTTTCACCAAAAGCTGCACCATCAAGTATTTCAAGGTTCAGTGGAGCAACCACACCGAAGCAGAAGCAACATGGGAGCGTGAAGACTATCTCTGATCTGAGTTTCCTTACCTTTTTAGCACCTAGCTTAGGAATCTCGGGGATGAGATTCTTGTAAGGGGAATAGGTCTGTCAGACCCTGTTTTCACTGCACTTCTTCTTAATTCAAAAATTTGTGTTTATTAAATACTTTCCAAACTCAGTGATATGAGTGCCATGCTTGTCATTGTATGCTTGTATGCTTGATTGTGTGATATCAAAAAACATATTTTTCATAAGCAAATTATGCTCAAAAACCTTTTTCTTATTTCTGGTTAATTCAAAACCCTGCTTTGGGTTGCACCACAAGTCTTTCATGGCAAGAAGTGCTCTTGTCCAAAGTTGGTGAATTGGTTCTATCAGCTTTATAGCTCATCAAAACCATAAAATAATTATTTTATGAATTATTTTCTTATTTTATTTGCATGTCCATTTCTCAGGCCAAAAATGATATTCCTATATGGAAAAATACTTTTCTGCCTTAGAAAAATATGAGAAAATTTGGAGATACTCACAAGGACATATATTTCCCATACATAATGTTTTCAACCCCTATTTATATTATAATTATTTGAGTAAAACCCTGGAAACCTTTTCTCTCTGTTTTGACCTTTTGAAATATTTCCAAAGCAAATATCCTCCATAACTTCCTAGAAAATTCCACTAGATTCCCCAAGCACTATTTGGAGCCCATATAAAGTTTCACCTTGATCCAGTATGATGTTAGAGCAACTTTACCTAGCAAAGTTTATCCAATGGAGCTGAAATTTTGCAGGAGTGCCTAATACCTCCAATGAAGACTCCAAGCAAAAAATTGGGGTTTGTGGGACTTGATTTGCCCACACTCCCTTTGGAAGGAACAAATCAGGTCATTTAGGGATGTTTTCAAGTTTACAAAGCTAAACTTGTCCAATGGAGCTCACACTTGGCGTAGCCCCAAGTTTTAGCACCAAACCAAGTCCTGTTAAGTTGCATAGCCAGTGGTGGGGTGTAACCACCCCAAACCACTATCTAGCAACTTCTGACAGTTGGGTAAAACCCCTCCTAACCCAGCTAAACCCAATCCATTTCCCTCAAACTCATAGATTAGGTGGCTGACATCGGTGCCTAACTCCAGTCAAGTGGCCCCTCTCTGGTTCAAAGTAGATAATCCAAAATCTTCAATTTCAGCTTTAACACAAGGCTGACAGCACCTGTTTCCCTCTCTTCCTTTGACCAGCCAAGACTCCCACGAGACTCCAACGACTAGGCATCACCAAGCCAGTGACCAGGACACGCTAGACACGTCCAAGGAACCCAGAGTGCGCCAGCATGCCAGGGCATGCCAAAGCTGCACTTTGGGCGCGCTACAGAGAGCAACCGAGGTGGGGGCGACTCCCTCAGCCAGTTCCAGCCTCCCCGCGGTGTCTCTCTTCTCCCCCGATAGCCTGTCTACATCACGCAGCACTCATGGCCCCTCCTCTCCCTCGCTAAGAGCCGGTACGACGCGTGCCCGTGTGCACCAGAAGTGCCAGAGGAGCGCGGCCACGATAGCGCGCCACCCCTCTCCCCTCTCTCTTGAAGTGAGTCCTGGAGGTCCAAAACCACGTCATGAGACCATGGTTTCGACCCCAGGCTCTCTCTACACCCCGATGTACGCCACGGTGGATCACCGGTGCTCCCAAGTCAGCTCACCGTCGCGGGCCTATATATAGCCCCTCCCCTCGCTCCAGAACCCCTCATTCCACTTCGCTGAGACCTCAATAACCTCCCTAGCCACCCCGTTGAGCAAGTAGAGCCCCGGTGCTTGAGATCGACTGATGCCCCTCTGCCTCGGAGCTCCGGCCGATCTTCGGCTACAGGTCGGTTCCCGCGTCCCTCTACCCACCTACGCACTCCCCGTGACCCCAAGAAGCTTTCCCCGCTCCTCCCCGAGCGAAACCTTGCCCGTAGCTGCCACCTCCACCATCACCCAAAACCTCTCCACCGCATCCACCTCGTCCCCAGTGAACCAGAGCCCCCCCGTCGTTGACTCGACCATCAAAAGGTAGGCGACGACGAGCCGGACGCGTTCCTGCCGTTGTTAGGGCCTGGGGACGTCGGTAGCCACGCCCATGTGCTCCTCCTCCTCTTTGGCCAGAGGTAGGAGACGACCCCGACAGGTGTGCCCCACCTGTCGGTGGCCCATCTCTCTCTCCCTCTCTGCCCGCAGCCACTCACCGCAGGGGCCCGCGCGTCAGGTTCAAACCTGACGGTGCACACGCATGAGCACGCTGTTTGGCTGGCCACTTGGCCGACCCAGTCCCAGGCCAAGCCTGGCCGGGGCTGTTGTCCTTTTCTTTTCATTTAAAATTTGATTTTAAATTATTTTTATAAAAACATTTAACCACTGAAATATTATGATTCTTTCAGTGCTATTTGTCTAAAAATGTGTAGATTTAACAGAACCCTTGGATGAATTTTTGTAACAACTATTTTGTTTTATAATAATTAAAAGGGTTAATTTGGAATAGTTTTGCTTCTCTTATATTGATTTTAAAAACATTCTTTCACAAAAACCAGAGGCAAATATTTTTAAAATAACAATATGGATTTATTAGAATTAAACAACAATTTGAAAGTAACTTTGTGATCTATTTTGGAGTGAGCTACTCATTTCTTTTATTTATTACGACGATAGAAAACCCGTGTGACGAAGGAGTTGGACTTGAAGACCTCGAAGACCCCAGATACTTAGCTGACCAAGGCAAGCTGCCCTTTGACCATGTTTTGAGCTTATGTTATATTGCATGCTAGTAGAGAAAATATTTTCGTTGCATGTGATCATAAGCATTCGGTAAATCATTGAAGTGATGTTATTGATGGCTCCTCCGGAGCACTTGCATTTTGAGCATGATCCTACCACCTATGAGGGTCACGCTGATATCATGTTGACAAGTAGAGCTAAGAATAATGATAGCATGAGCATGATGATGGTATAAATCAAAGGTTTATGAAAACCCCGTCGGATTCCACTAATGCCCGAGGGTGATGATGAGTTAGGTGGCCACTTTTGCTGAAGTGGTGCACCAGGTATCTTGAGTGTGTATGGTATCAGAAATGGGATTAGATTTATGATGTGTCGACCATCCCAACCTTACATGTACGACCGCGTTACCCCTTTATGGGACGGGGCTTTGTTGATTACTCTCGTCGATGATAGCAAAAAGCCTCATTACTAGTGGCGAAAGTGATGTGTGGTCACTCTCGTGATGGGGTCGTGCCGGGTAGGGCGACTATGCCGTTTTTATGTGTTCCAGGGACACCGTTGGTCCCCGCATGGATGATACTGTCCAGAGTCGGTGGTCGTAAGTCGTACATTATGTGGGCTGGGTACCAATCGAGTGGACCTCTTTGTCTAGTATCGTTAGGGGAAAGGCATTGATCGGGTACTTACCTCGGATATGTTATATACCGCGAGTCGTGGATGACAGGGAAGTTTCCCAGATCTCGTGGGTCCAGCGTACTACCTCTGCAAAGTGTAAAACTATTCAAATAACCGTGTCCACGGTCAAGGACACTTGGGTAATCCTGCTTAAACTACCTCCGGTCGTTTCCGCATAAACCAAGTGTGGGTGAGTGTGTGGTAAATGGTGTTAATATAAATGAGTTGATATGACCAAGTTTGGTGAATTGGCCTATAGGGTGAACCCGGAGTGTTCAGCCCTTGACAGATATGTTGATATCTGTAACCTGTTCTTCAAATCAACATTTAGCTCATGTTGCACATCCAGGATCATGTTTATTTACAACCAAGATGTTATCCATCAGAGATGCATATTACTTGTTATCCTATCAATTGCATTGTTCATATCATGGGCTATCTGCGAGTACATTGAAAGTACTCATTGGCTTGCCACTGCTTATATTATTGACCAGACATGGAAGGACCGGAGTTTTGAGAAGAGTACGTCTTCGGAGACGGCCCTGCGAACTAGGACGCTTCCCAGTCGAAATGCCTGTTGGTGTAGGCTGATGGCATGGGCACCCGCTTAGCCCCAAGATTTCTGCCGCTAGTTGTATCAGTGTGATTTGGCCTTATAGGCCTTACCTTGTGAACTTGACCATTCGAATATTCAGTATTTGTGTGTTCGGTGAGCATTGATCTCTTGGATCATTGAGCACGTTCATTCAGCTATCTCGACTCGTAAGTCGGGGTCCGCACATCCAGGTGGAGTAGAGCTAAAGATCATGCAATTCCACCAAGCACAACTCACACAAAGGCCAAAACAAAATAACACACAATCTGTCCACTACACTACAACAGGAACCCCCCTTCAGCAACGCATCGATGCGTTGTCGTATGTTCCTATATGCGTTGCTATGTTCTACACCAACGGATTTTTATGTGTTGCCGTTGGTGGCGTTGGAAGTGTCTACAACAACGTAAATGCATGCATTGGTAAACAACATTGGAAGTGCATGTAGTTCCCATGTGTGGTTTTGGTATTTGATGACAATCCTAAGGACTAATGTTTGTATTGAGTTATACATTTGAAGGAATGTTCTATATGCAACACATGAAGAATATTGGATGATTTGAAGTATGCTTGTTCCTTGAATATGCAAGAAGGAGCTCGAATGAATTCTAAATGAATGTCATATACATGTTGTTGTGCATGCATCAAGGATGAGCTCAATAAGTGAATCAAATATGATACGATCAAGATGAATTCCATGTGATGAACTAATGTCATCTATGTGGAGTTAATTGAGTATATATGACATTCTCATGCTTTGGCTTATGGTTTGAGCCATGACGGATCAAGATCTTGAGAGAATAATTAAAGAGAAGAATTCTACATATGTCTTGAAAGTAGGATCATGATGAGCTCATATGTTGTATCATGAAGACGAGCAAGTTATAGCCAATATAATATTCATGGAGAAACTTGATATGGTCATGGTGAATTGATATATTGGCAATCATTTCTTAAAGCAATGAAGCCTAACAAGAAATCAATAGGGCCTTCAAGGCATCACGATTGATCATGGATCTAAGATAATTGTTTACCAAGATGAAGATCAAAGAGTTTACTCAAAGTTGGTCATCACACAAGCGCAAACGATGTAGCACATGGGATCCTGTGGTATGGTAAGTAATTGTCAATTGCACGTTGTGTACTAACCCATTCTATGTGATGTCTATGTCTATAAGGGTTAGGTAATTCTCATGGGCTCGCATCAGGAGAGAGGTTCCAAGTGTCCATGAGATGATGACATCAAGGGTTCATGGTCATGTTTGACAAGGACTAAGTTCAAGATAACCATTTCTAAGGATTACATGCTTGAAGCTTGTGGATGTTCACATGATAGACAAATGAAGATGAATACAAAGCAAGGCTTTCCACATTGCGTATGGTGGGAGAGCTACTTGAAGACTTCATCAATGTCTCGCCTTCAGCTTGAGCCAAGAAGAAACAATAACATCAAGCTCAAGTCTAAGGGCTGACTCAAAGGTATTAGTTCCTTTGACATTAGTGGTGCGGAGTGATGATAACGGAATAAACATATACAATCAAATATGGATTATTGGTAGCTATGTAGTGTAGCTCTTTTACGATTCTTGAGTTTTAGGGATCCCGCACTATTAAGAGGGGATCACTGGGTCTCGCAAGAAACTTTCTCAAAACTCTAGGCAATTCCAGTCTCTCTATCTTCCTGGTTGGTCTGCTCCTGTTCGGTCGTCCGGTGGTTCTCGGACGTCCGGAACCCCGACGGCCGATGCCGTCTGGAAATCCGAAGCCAGCCAATAGAGTCAAACCTTCGGACTTTCGGCCCCTCCGGTCGTCCGAGAACCGTATGTTCGGGTACGGTAGGAATTACGTTGCCACCAAAGAGATCTAAAATGTCGGACTTCCGACCATTTCGGGCGACCGTGTCTTGGACAACCGATTCCTTTGGGTCGTCCGTGCCCTTTTCACTTTTTACCTGATGCCGACCTAATATCTTCTGTGTCTTCGGATGACCGACGTCCTCTGGACGATCGTATGCTGATTACCTCTCCACCAAATACTATTGTAATCAGATACCCGGACGTGATGAACTATAAAAAATCAAGGATAGATATGATGATCCTTGAGCGATTCACAATGTTTGACACTGCGAAAGTAGAAATCAAGAAGGAGCATCAATATTTGATAGTTAGTAAAACCACTGGTTTCAAGAAGGGAAACGGCTAGAAGGGATATTTCATGAAACGACAAACCAGTTGCTGCTCTAATGAAGAAACCCAAGATTGAACCCAAACCTGAGACTAAGTGCTTCTGTTATGAGGGGAACGGTCAGTGAGGCGGAACTACCCTACATACTTGGTAGACGAGAAGGCTGGCAATGCCGACAGAAGTATATTTGATATACATGATATTGATGTGTACTTTACTAGTACTCCTAGTAGCACAAGGGTATTAGATACCGGTTCAGTTGCTAAGTGATTTGTAACTCGAAATAAAAGCTACGGAATAAACGGAGACTAGCTAAAGGCGAGGTGACGATATGTGCTCGAAGTGTTTCCAAGGTTGATGTGATCAAACATCGCACGCTCCCTCTACCATCAGGATTGGTGTTAAACCTAAATAATTGTTATTTGGTTTTTGCGTTGAGCATGAACATGATTGGATCGTGTTTATTGAAATACGATTATTCATTTAAAGAGAATAATAGTTATTCTATTTTCTTTAATAGTTACCTTCAATGGTTTATTGAATCTCGATCATAGTGTTACACATGTTGATAATATTGGTGCCAAAATATACAAAGTAATAATGATAGTACCACTTACTTATGGCACTGCCACTTGAGTCATGTTGGTGTAAAATGCATGAAGAAGCTCCATGCTGATGGATCTTTGTACTCACTCATTTTTGAAACGTTTGAGACACGCAACCACACCTATTGGTATAAACGCATGAAGAAACTCCGTGCGGATAGATCGTTTGGATTCACTTGATTTTGAATCACTTGAGACATGCAAAATCATACCACATGGAACAAGAAAGTAGCTTGTTGGAAGAAGTACTTTTTTTATGTGTGCAGTCCAATGAGTGCTAAGGCACGTAGTGGATATCATTATGTTCTTACTTCACTGAAGAATTGAGTAAGATAGAGGAGTATTTACTTGATGAATCACAAAGTCTGAAATATTGAAAAGTTCAAAGCTATTTAAGAGTGAAGATCGTCGTGACAAGAGGATAAACTGTCTATGATATGATCATAGAGATGAAAATCTGAGTTGCGAGTTTTGGTACACAGTTAAGACAATGTGGAAATTGTTTCGCAATTCATGCCACCTAGAACACCATAGTGTGATGGTGTATCTGAACGTCATAACCGCGTCCTATTTGATATGGTGTATACTATGATATCGTTTATGGGTTATGCATTAGACACAACCGCATTCACTTTAAATAAGGCACCTCGTATTTCCGTTGAGACGACACAATATAGATTATGGTATGGAGAAACCTGAGCTGTCGTTTCTTGAAAGTGTGGGGTTGCGACGCTTATGTGAAAAAATTTCAGTCTGATAAGCTCGAACCCAAAGCGGATAAATGCATCTTCATAGAATATCCAAAATACTTGGGTACATCTCCTATCTCATATCCGGAAGCAAAGTGTTTATTTCTAAAACGGGCCCTTTCTTGAGAAAAGGTTTGTCTCGAAAGAGTTGAGTGGGCGGGTGGTGGAACTTGATGAGGTTAGTGAACCGTCACTTCAACCAGTGTGTAGCAGGGCGCAGGAAGATGTTCCTGTGGCGCCTACACCAATTGAAGTGGAAACTGATGATGGTGATCATTGAGCTTCGGATCAAGTTACTACAAACCTCGTAGGTCGACAAGGTCGCGTACTACTACAGAGTGGTACAGTAACCCTGTCTTGGAGGTCATGTTGGTTAACCACAATGAACCTACGACCTATGAAGAAGCGATGGTGGGCCCGGATTCCAGCAAATGGCTGGAGGCCATGAAATTCGAGAGAGGATCCATATATAAAAACAAAGTGTAGACTTTGGAAGAACTACTTTATGGTCGTAGGACTATTAAGTAAAGATGGATCTTTAAAAGGAGGACAGACGGTGATGGTGAAAAGTCACCATTAAGAAAAGCTCAACTTATCGCAAAGATGTTTCCGACAAGTTCAAAGAGTTGACTATGATGAGACTTTCTCAATCGTGGCAATGATAGAAGTCTGTTGGAATTGTGTTAGCAGTTGCTGCATTATTTATGAAATATTGCACATAGGATGACAAAACATTGTTTCCTCGACGGTTTCCTTGAGGAAAGGTTGTATGTGATACATCCAGAAGGTTTTATCGATCCTAAGGATACTAACAAATATGCAAGCTCCAGCGATCCTTCTATAGACTGGTGCAAGCATCTCGGAGTTGGAATATACGCTTTGTTGAGATGATCAAAGCTTTTGGGTTTGTACAAGGTTTATGAGAAACGTGTATTTCCAAAGAAGTGAGTGGGATCACTATAGAATTTCTGATAAGTATATGTGGTTGATATATTGTTGATCGGAAGTAATGTAGAATTTCTGTGAAGCATAAAAGGTTGTTTGAAAGGATTTTTTTCAAAGGAAGACCTGGAAATAGATACTTGAAACATTGAGCATCAAGATCTATAGATATAGATCAAAATGCTAAATAGAACTTTCAATGAAATGCATGCCTTGACAAGTTTTTGAAGGAGTTCAAAATAGATCAGCAAAGAAGGAGTTCTTGGTTGTGTTGTAAGGTGTGAATTTGAGTAAGACTCAGAGCCCGACCATGACAAAATAAAGAGAATGGACGAAGGTCGTCTTCTATGCCTTAGCCGTAGACTCTAAAGTATGCCATGTTGTGTGCCTTTCCATGAGTCTGTCAAGGGGTACAAGGAGTGATCCAGGATTGAATCACTAAACAGCAGTCAAAGATTATCCTTAGTAACGAATGGACTAAGGATTTTTTCTCGGTTATGGATGTGGTTAAAGAGTTCGTCGTAAAGGGTTACGTCGATGCAATATTTGACACTAATCTGAATAACTCTGAGTAGTAAAACAGATTCGTATAGTAGAGTAGATATTTGGAATATTTCCAAATAGCATGTAGTAGCAGCATCTATAAGATGACATAAAGATTTGTAAAGAGCACACGGATCTGAAAGGTTCAGAACCGTTGACTAAAACCTCTCTCACAAACAAGACGTGATCAAACCCCAGAACTGTATGGGTGTTGGATTCATTAAAATCACATAGTGAGGTGAACTAGATTATTGACTCTAGTGCAAGTGGGAGACTGTTGGAAATATGCCCTAGAGGCAATAATAAATTAGTTATTATTATATTTCCTTGTTCAAAATAATCGTTTTTTATCCATGCTAGAATTATATTGATTGGAAACTCAAATACATGTATGCATACATACACAACACACTTTCCGTAGTGAGCCTCTAGTTGACTAGTTCGTTGATCAAAGATGGTCAAGGTTTCCTGGCCATAGGCAAGTGTTGTCACTTGATAACGGGATCACATCATTAGGAGAATCATGTGATGGACAAGACCCAAATAATAAACGTAGCATGCGATCGTGTCATTTTGTTGCTATTGTTTTCTGCGTGTCAAGTATTCATTTGTATGACCATGTTATCATGTAACTTACTGACACCGGAGGAATACCTTGTGTGTATCAAATGTCACAACATTACTGGGTGAATATAAAGGTGCTCTACAGGTATCTTCGAAGGTGTCCGTTGAGTTAGCATGGATCAAGACTGGAATTTATCACTCCATGTGACAGAGAGGTATCTTGGGGCCCACTCGGTAATACAACATCACATATAAGGCTTTCAAGCAATCTGACTCAAGTGTGGGTCGCGGGATCATGTACTATGGAAAGAGTAAAGATACTTGCCAGTAATGTGATTGACATAGGTGTAGGGATACCGACGATCAAATCTCGGGCAAGTAACATACCGAAGGACAAAGGGAATGTTATACGGGATTATATGAATCCTTGGCACAGAGGTTCAACTGATAAGATCTTCGTATAATATGTAGGATGCAATATGGGTATCCAGGTCCCTCTATTGGATATTGACCGAGAAGTGTCTCGGGTCATGTCTACATAATTCTCGAACCCGCACGGTCTGCACACTTAAGGTTCGATGATGTTTTAGTATAGTTGAGTTATATGTGTTGGTGACCGAAGGTTGTTCAAAGTTCCAGCTGAGATCACGGATCTCATGAGGGTTTCCGGAATGGTCCGGAAACAAATATTGATATATAGGAAGTTGGTGTTTGGATTCCGGAAAGTTTTCGGGCATTGCCGATAGTGTATGGGGAGTGACAAATGGGTTCTAGGGGCCCACAAGTTGGGCCCACCACACCCCAAGGGGTCGACGTGGGTTTATTGGATGTACAATAAGGTATAATGGGCTGACAAAGTCATCCAAGGAAAGCCCATGAGGAAAAAGTGGAAAAACCAAAAGAGGTGGGAAAATAAGGAAGGTGTCCTAATCCAAATGGAATTGGAGAAGGACTCCTCCCTCCCACTTCAGTCGACCCAAGGAGGGTTTCCTTGGTGCGCCAAGGCTGCCCAAGGCTGACTCTCCCCTCCTCCTATATATACTAGAGGTTTAGGGCTTTTGAGACACAACTTTGCCACGTGCAACTCAAACCTACACCTCGTAGTTCATCCTCTAGATTAGATTTCTGCGGAGCTCGGGCGGAGCCCTGCAGGAATAGATCATCACAAACACTGGCGCGCCGTCACGCTGCCGAAGAACTCATCTACTTCTCCGTCTCTCTTGCTAGATGAAGAAGGCCGAGATCGTCATTGAGCTGTACGTGTGCTTAAAGCGGAGGTGCTGTACGTTCGGCGCTAGATCAGAACGGATCCTGGGACGACGGTGATTTGAATCACGAAGCTGTACCACTACATCAACCGCGTTTCTTAACGCTTCCCTCTTAGTGATCTACAAGGGTATGTGGATCCGATCTCCCTCTCGTAGATGGACATCACCATGATAGGTCTTCATGTGCGTAGTAATTTTTTTGTTTCCCATGCAACGTTCCCCAACAGAGGGCTCATGACAGGGTCAAATGGAGAGGGGCGGCTCAATCGAAGCTCGGAGCTCTCGGAGCTCTCTGACATGGGAATGGACACGCGTCCCAGGGGCACCTTGGAGGTTAGACAATGTCGGGAAGAGCTTGGACCAGTCCATGGAGATGCACTGGTGCTTTGAGAGACTAAGCAACGGTCGAATGTGGTCTGGAAGAAGGAAACAAGGCGCAGAGCACGCATACTGCAGGCCAGCGTGCTGGTCATCATCCCTTCTACGTGTCCAAAGTCACCCCTCGCCAGAGCAAGGTGTCACACATGCAAGGCATGAATGCCAAAATGCACTGGTAGAGTTTGGACAGATATAGAGCTGGTTTGAATTGGTTTTGACTGAAGTTAACATTCCAGCAGAAAACTAAGGGCTGGTAAAAGTGGTTTTCACAGTAAGGGAATTGAGGTGAAACCTTGTCTACCAGTATTATACATGGAAGGACTACAACAATGCCAAGTTTGAGATCAGGCAGAGGTGTGTAGCTAGTACTTGCTGTCCAAAGCTACAATTCTGCCATAAATCAACTTGTAGATGTGCTGCTCATTTTCCTACATGAGCATGCCATCTATTGTCTTGAAATGAGGCCTTGGGATGCTAGGTGTCCTTTGGAAAGAGATGGGGGCTTTGGCTTGAGCAGAAGTGGGGCAAGAGGGGTGAAGATGGTGATTCCAAGGGTAAAATGAGGAATAGTTACATGGAGCCTCTCTCTAATAATTGACCAGTGGCCATGGAAATTTTACTAGAGGTAAAATGTATCTATATGAAGCTGTGGTAGAAATTTGAGCTCAAGGGTTAAAGTGCAAGGGTCCAAAGTAGCCAATAAGGTGAATGCACACAAGGTGTTTGATGAGTGGTAGAGCAACCAGATGGACTTCGATGGATATGAAACTTAACAGGATCAAATAATAGATAAAAATAAGGCTGGCCACCAAATTTTGGATTTGGTGGAGAAGGTTTCCAATGTAGACTTGGAAAACCCATGAAATGGGCAGAAATGGCTTTCTGCTTACAAAACTATTCAAATCAATTCCCGCAAATCCAATATTTGGTGTGGGGGCATTATTTGAGCATTAAAGCATGCCCAAATTTTTTTGGGGTAAATTGAAGAAACTTTATATTGTAAAGTTTCCCAAAGTCAGAAATCAACAGAGTGGGTTTTGAGGAGCTTGGGACAAGTTCTTCTGTCCTCCTCGATGCACCACTTGGTGTGGATGTATTATTGGATTATAAGAACATGTCTACCAAATTTGAGCACAATTGAAGACACTTGACAATGTAGAATTGCTCAAATTTGGATCTGGACAGATAGGGTTTTAGAATAATTAGGGGAGTCAAATCAACTTGGATTGAGATGAAACTTGGCAAGATGATCAAACATATCATAGGTGACATGCTGGAATTTTACTGGAATTTATTGAGAATAGTTCTTATAGAAATATTCCAAGAGCTTGAAATAGGCAGGAAGGGTTTTGAAGGGGTTTTCCCAATATTTTGAACATGACCATGTGTTGAAACTCATATATATGGAAATAATATGTCCACTGAGTTTCCCTAAATTTTCTTAAATACTTTTAAAGCAATAAAATAACTTTCCTTCATAAGAGACCATTTCTGGCCTCCCAGGAAGGCATTTAAATAAAATAGTAAAATAACTTTTAAAATAATAATACTGTGGTTTTGGGAAGTCATTTTGATAATGGGTTTTAAATAAAATAAGTGGTGTAAAATAAATTCCCTAATTTGAGGACTTGTAGTACAAATCTCACCTCAGGGTTTTTGAAAGCTTAATTCAAAGAAATACCTTTTGGTGGAAATAATATTTGGTAAAAATAGTTTATGGTCCTAAACACATGGCTTGATCATTAGGCAACAATTTTTGGCTAAGGAGGTGAGTCTGGAGAGTAACGTAAATTGTTGATAATCAAACACAAGCATACAAGGAAGTAAGCAAACAATAGTCACTTCAAGCATCACAAGCATTCACACAAAAAAATTGGTTCTCATTTTTGAAATAAGTTAATTTGTCAGGAAAGCTAAGCACAGGGTGTTACATTCTTATTTGCATGATCATCATAGCTTCATAATTCTCTTTGATCTATGGAATTGATTGGGCCAAGTAGTTCGGTATTTCTTCAGTCAAAAGGGTGTGTTGTAGTGGCTTCAACCTGACGAGTCTCTATATCCAATGATAGAAGGGGAAAAGTTTCATCTTTGCTTTGTTGCCACTAAGGATAAAATGATGGGGTTCAATTATATTGGTTGATTTACGTTGTCTACATCCTGTCATCATTCTCCAAGCATTACTCTGTTTGTCATGAACTTAATACGTAGAGAGGCAAACATAGAAGCGCTCTTGAAGTGGTGTAATAGTAATAGGTACGGGCAGGAGTTGGCCTACTTTCCTATCGACATGATGGATATATACAAATGATCATTGTCGTGAAAATTGCATAACTATCCGCTTTTCCATCAATTGCCCAACTCTAATTTCTTTACCCACCATATGTTGCTTTCATGAGAGATGCGACTAGAGAACACTATGGCCCCGGGGTCTATTAACTAATATATTCATAAAACTTATATTTTCCTTGCTCTTCTTATTTTTATTTTATTTTACTTTGCAATTTACAATTATCTACACACCTCATTTACTTGCAAATAACGAGATCAAGGGGATTGACAACCCAATTGCCCGCATTGGGTGCAAGTTGTTTGCTCTTTTGTGTGCAGCCACTGAAGACGGTTGAAGATTGATATTCCTATTGGTTCGATAAACCTTGGTTTCTTAACTGAATGAAGTACTTACCTGTATTATGCTGCAATTACTCGTTCCTCTTTGCAGAAAACCCAATGCAGATCAGAAGTATCGATGCTTTAATGACAACCATCCCACGTTGTGGCGAATGAATAGGAGGTAGCTGGGCGAATGACATAGAAGAAGAGACGAACCTTGCCGGGAGAGATCGCTAGCATGACACCTCATCGCGGATTTAATGTGTCTGTCCTAATACGTCAGGGTTAGGTATTTCCCACTATAGCTCTTGTCAGTAGTTTTGGCAACTATATGATCTACTATTTACCCCATGCAATGACCATTTTCGCCAGTGTGGTAGCCCTTGGTTTATAAAAGGAGGTCCATGGTTAGCTTGACACAGGTCGAGACTTTGTCCATTTGCACTGTAGTCGCACCCCTCGAGCATTCTTGTCGGGCTCTTGCGCTCCTGTACTTTGGAATCACATAATCCATAGCTCACATGACATAAGGTTTTACCGAGCGACCTTAACCTGTATAAACCCCACGAGTGCGTAAGAATTGGTGATGCTCTTTGTGCCCGTGGATCCCCGCAGTTGAACCTCAAAGGGACCCCACAAGTCCCATAGATTGTCATACCCCGACATAATTAACATCCTTTAACTATTGATTTTTTACTAACCAACAACCTTGCACCCACCCCTTTCATATTACCACCTCAATATCATTAAATCACAATTTATCTTTTATGTAATACATGAAGGTTTTGATAATGCACTCTTTGACTACGTATTATTTTTAGGCCAGTATTATAACCTATGCAAATTAATGTCACTATTTATTAGCTCTAAAACAAATTTAAGTGAAGAAAAAGAGTGCAATTATTTCTATAAAATCTATACGCCACTATGAAACACTAGAGCAACTGCTTAGCTCAAAAATATAGGTGAGGCACATAGAGTATTCTAACAAATCATGGTTAACATGTGTCTCTCTTAAGTGGATGTGTCCAACAAACAATGATTGTGGAAAACTAAATCAAACGAAAACTATAATACACTCCAAGCAAAACTCATATCATGTGATGAATAAAAATACAGCTCAAAATGACATACCGATGGATTGAGACGAAGGAGGGGATGCCTTTCGGGGCATACCCAAGCTTAGACACTTGAGTCTTCCTAGAATTTGACTTGGGGTGCCTTGGGCATTCCTAGTCTTTGGATCATTGCCTCTCCTTATTCCTCAATCCATCTTGTTAACACCCAAAATTTGAAAACTTCAGCACACAAAACTCAACAGAAAACTCGTGTGATCCGTTAGTAGGATAGCCGAACCATAAAAAATAGGTACTATTGTAAATTAATTCATATTTATTATTGCATAATGTACTGCATTCTGACTTTCCACGACTTATACCCCCCGATATAATCCATATCATCATCAAAACAAGCAAACTATGCAAGCAAAAAAAAACAGATACTGTCTAAAACAGAACAATCTGTACTGATGAGCAAAGACACCCTACTTTTGTCACTCCGAAAATTCAGAAAAACATTCTATAGCAATATTGTGTAAAAAAGTAACATCAAAAAGAATTTGCAGTAAAATCAAAGAAATTTTGCACTTGATGAAAAAGTTTATGTTTTTGCACCGTATCAATTCTACTCATCATTCAAATCATTCCAAAGGCTTTGCATGGCACAAACACTAATTTAACCATAAAAACAATCATTATGTAAGTGCATCTAGTGCCACCCCACGTTGGTTTTGGAGTACCGAACACAAATGTGGTGGAGGGACTAATGTCTTTGTGAGATTTCATAGGTTTACACAGATAGAAGTCCCTAGAGATATGGTTTAACAATCGAAGAGAACCCCTAAAATGTCCAAAGACATTTATGATGGCCGAAGTTTTTGGTGGTACATGAAGATAATCGCTTGAAGATAATGAAACGCGAAGACGATGTCTTTTTGTTGTTTTGTTTCTTCTTTCGTGAGTCATAGGAACCACAGTATTGTTAAGTGGGGTCGATTTGATCGAAGTCAGAAGCTGACGTGATGCTCAATCCAAATACCTATGTCTTCTAGTGAAGACAATGAGAGAAAATCTCTTCCAGAATTGGTTGAGTAAGTATTGCTTGTGTCCCAAGTAATGTTGCCCCGTGAGTATTTGAAATCCGACCATTGTGACACGTGTAGGTTGGCCGTTGATCTAAGCTCATTTTGATTGTATCGTGTTAGCTTGCCTGTTGGCTATATATAGCCCACTCCCACCACCATAAGTTGGTGGCTACCCAGAGTTAAGATACTGATGTTTTTATTTTTGATCAACCCACCTCAAAGACATTGAGAGAGAGCTATCCTATGAGGATAAATCCAAACACCTAGATCTAGAGTGTTTGAGCATCATCGAAGTATTTCTGTTGTAAGTGAACCAAAGACTTGTTACACCCGAGGATTGTGATCTTACATACGGTTAGGCATCGTGGTCTAGAGCAGCCAAGAGTCATTGTCGATTGCGAGGTGACCGAGTTTGTACGGGTCTCGAAAACCCCTTGAAGACTTACCTAAGCGATTGGGCGAGGTCTAAGTTTCCTTGTCTCAAGGGATACAAGGTGAAGACGAGGTCTTCTGAGTTGAATCTTAGCCTCCCTAACCAGACGCAAAGTTTTCACAGCAATTAGAACTGGTCCAACAAATCTCGCGTCTTCTTCAGGCAACTAGTTCTATCTTTCTATTCCCTTACTCATTGCTTCCTACTATGAAGTCATTGTCTAATTTCTCTTGTCTGATGACACTCATCGAATACATTCATCTAATTTGCATTTGTCTTCGTACTACTGTAGTTTATCTTGGATACACTTCTGTTTGTATGATAACTATGTCGTACATGTCTGAATGTCTTCATTACTATGTATGTCATGCCTAGATCCTTGAATGTTATCCCTATTTGATCCTGATTCGCTTCCACTCACTTCGAAGACATATATTGTTTTGAAGCTTTTAATAAAAATTTCATATTAACCCTCTTTAGTTTGCAACTAGCACTTTCAATTGGTATAAGAGCAAGGTACTCCCACGTTCTGTGTTTCGGTTTAACCACCTAGAGTTTTAGCTATGTCGACTACAGGGATAATCAATGTCTCATTGTATTCCCTGTGTCTGATGGCATAGACTATCCCTAATGAAAGAATAAGATGCGGATGCATCTCTAAGACATTAACAATGACCTCACGTATGTCATCATGGCTGGCATTCCCAAGATCGGTGAAGGTGTCACTACTGCTGATGTGCAGAGATTTTCTCAACTGGACTCAACTTCCAAGAACGTTATTTGTGGTCATATGAACAAAGGACAGTACAGGCGTGTGAGTGCTCTCGAGATTACGAAGAAAATCTGGGAATGGCTTTCCAAAGTCAACCATGGTGTCTCATCTCAACGAACTCGCATGTTGATGTACTTCGCCACCTGGACAACAGTCAAAATGTCCATCACACATTTGGTCGACTCACAAACATCTAAAATGAGTTGAATGCTCACGGCGCCACTAATTTCACGAAACATGAAGTTGTGAAGAAGCTATTGAGATCTCTTGACAGTTCCTTTGACACACTTGACCTCATGATCCAAGAAATCATGACTTCAAGGAATTGGATCCTACAGATATTCTTGAGAGGATGAACACCCATGAGTTCCAAGAAGCTAAGAAGAGGGAAATCTTCTGTTCCAGTTACGGTCGCTCTCGTGCCCTAAAAGCAAAATTAGTATCTTCATTTGAAGAAGAAGAATCTGAATGCAGTTTCGATGGTGCCAAACACATTGGCAAATAACTTGCTATGCTAGTAAGGAATTTTCAGAAGTTCTCCAAGTCCAAGCATTTTGAGAACTCTTCAAGGCGCGACTCCAAGAAGTGTGGAGAAATTTCATCGCATGTCGGGCCCATGGGACCGGGGGTACCCAGGCCCATCGGCCTGCGACCCAGGCACGACATGGTAGGATGAGCGTCGTACGGCCCACCAGCAATCCCGACAAGGAAGAGCCTCGTGAGGGACCTCACCTCGTGAGGCGAGCACTTGAGGATTGTCACCAAGGGCCTCGGGAGGGTGTTTATTGCAAGGTTTACCTTGAGGTCCTCGCGGAGCAGGCCCGCCGAGGGCAACTCATCTCCTTCACATAGATGAGGCAGGCAATGCACGCGACGCAGGAGTGGTGCTAGCGGTCGTGTATGGGGAGGTTTCCCTTTTCGTGCTAGGCGAGCTGGGACAACTGGCATGCTCCCGAAGCGACTCCCATTTTCGCTCCGGCTTCATCGGCTCCATGGTCGATGCTCGCTACACGCTCCCCAGGGACTCGACGTCAGGTGGCCGCTACTGGCCTATGGGTTAACAGGGCCCGTCGCGGCCCCAGACGCAGCAGGGCATCTGCTCCGCCGCGTCCCCCACGGCGGGTGCCGCAGCCTGCATTCACGTGGGATATCTAAACGCCTAGGACGCGTTGCTCATGGCGGGTGAGTTTCTGTTCCACCGCCTGACCTACGGAGGGTATGACACCTTGGCTGACCGCATTGTCGGGCACATCACCGTCGCAAGCACGACCTTGGCGCCATACGCCCCGCTTCGTCCCCCGGTGCCAGAAGCGGCCAGATCATGCGGCGAATCGCCCTCACCGCCACGTGGCGACCGCATGGGTCTCAGCTCGAGCGGCTCGGGCGAGACACGTCCGACGCCATGTTCTTGATCCTCCGGGTCCCGGTGGCCAGCCCTGGGCCGCCGCTTGGCCCCCGTGTGGGTGGCCCGGAAGGGACAACACGGTATTCAACGCTCACCATAACGTGTGCACCCATGACACGAAGGACTGCCGAGTAGGCGAATCTGCCCAAGAAATGCACGCGGCCCGGTGCAGGGCCTGCACTCGTGTTTATAGGCCAAAGAGATCCGTGGCATGTGCCGGTGCCGCGCGCCTCGCGCCTTCGACCAGCGCTCACTTCCCGCTGGCATAGGAGGACGTGCCCGACGCTGTCATCGGGGCCGAGAGCTCCCAATAGGGGACTGCCTGGCCCGTGTGGAGGACCACCTCGCCCCGCAAGCGTCGCGCGGGATGGCAGGGACACGAGAGATCATCGTTCAAGGTGTGGCAATCGGCGAAGCGTGGGAGCGCGGGCGCTTCACGAGGGGCTGGGCCCCACGGGACCTCGGTGCCTCAGGGGTCATCCTCGCAAGCTATTGTAGGTCCTCGGGCTAGTCGCCCTCCCCTCCCGTTGGGATAGGCCTCGACAGAGCGCATCATCAAGAGGCCAAATGCATCCGTGGTAGCATGGCCACCAGCTTGATGCTCCGACGCCATCGGGGAATGACGTGCCCCTGCGACCACCCAAGGAAGGATTGATAGTGATGGGCAAGACATGGCATATGTGCATGGTTCGTCCTCACTGCACCGAGAAACATAAATGACCATGTTCTGGCTCGCGGGCGGGCAACCCATGCTAGCTATCTCGCCAAGGTAATTAGGGCAAGCTGTCTCAAGAAGCCATCATGCTCGAGACAGAGAAGACACGACTCAGAGGTGTACTGGAGCCTTGCGGGTCCACAGGACGACCCTCCTCATGACGTGCTCCCTCGGACAAACGGGGTGTGAAAAACACTCATGTTTGGGCCTTGGGGGCACGCAACGACGCTCGTGGGGGTACGCGCGCGCGGGGGGGGGGGGGGGTGGGGTGAACGACTCTCATGCTTGGGCTCAAAGCTCACCTAAAGACCGGGTTAGGAACTCCTGAGACATGTGCCTGGGGTATCCGCCCAACTAACGTCGCCCATGACCCTTTGACGTAATAACGAGGGGGGTGTATACGCTCGGGGCCTCCTATACATAACCTCACGACGAGCCTCGTCGTGGCCACGGTGGAAGGCCCCTCCCAGTTGTTGGATTTCGGGCTCCGCAAAACCCTAAGGATTCGAACACAAGAGCGTGTACGGCGATCTCTCTAGGCTTGAACTTACCTAGACCGCTACTCGATGGAGACGGCGAAGAACTCACTTGATGGTGAGGGGAACACAGAACACAATAGTTTACCCAGGTTCGGGCTACTGCGAAGCGTAAAACCCTACTCCTGTTTTTGGTGGATTGCCTCTCACGAAGGTTGGTGGATGAACTAGTACACTGCTCTTGAGCCTCCAGAGGCCAAGTGGCTAGACGTGTTGCTCTGGAGTTTCAATGATCTGATCCCTTTGCCAAGTATCCTACCCTATCTATTTATAGTGGAGGCCCGGGTCCTCTTCCCTTATCGTAGGCTGGAAGGGATTCCACAACGGCCAGTTTCAATGGGGGACAAGGGAACATGCTTCCCCTATCAAAAGTGGTCTTCGCCTACAAACCAGCTGCCAGCACCGTAGAGGTGGGCGCAGGGATGACGCTCGTCCTGCCGACAGGCGACCGTGGTCTTGTTGCACCGGAAGGGAAACCTTTGGAAGATACCTTTGGGGCCCTGGTACGCTCCTTCCTCTTTTGCACTAAAGGGGAAACCGCCCCGTCCTTCCATCTACTGCTCGTCTGTGCTTCCATGGCGTCACCCTCAACTCCTGAGGCCTGGCCTTGGCTTAAAATATCCGCCGCTCCGGAGGGGTCCTGAGGAGGCCCCCTACGGGTCTTGAAGTCGTTGTTCCTCGCAAGGCTTGGCCCCTCGCAAGGGCCTTGTCCAGGGTGGTGTTGTGCTAGTCGATCTTGTGTTGGTGAAGTGGGCCAGCGCTGGGCCGCAGGCAGGTAGGTCTGGGTACCCCATTCCCAGAACGCCGACAATAGCCCCCGGGCCCAAGGCGTGCGTGGGGTGGCTTCTCAGCGAAGCTTTGAAGGCAGCCCGAAGCATTCGGGCCCCATTTGCCTGTGGGTCAGGCGACCCACGTGTCTCGAAGCTGCGCGGCGACGCTCTCGCTCCTCAAGGCGCCCGGGTGGTCCCAGGCCACGACGATGCGAACCTCAAGAGTCGCGCAGGCTATCATGTTGCTCCTTGAATGTGACCACACCCAACGGCCCCCGCGGATGTAACCGATCGATGGACAGGTGAGGCGACGTGGGCGGCAGCGCTTCCGTCGGCCCACCTTGCGGCAATCGTGGGGCGTGCGACACCCACGCTCCCGCGACGGTTGGTGGCTAGGGCTCACCTATAAATTCACCCAGCCACCTTCAGGGGGGGCACCGTAACCTCGAGCTTCTTCTCTGCTTCATCCGTGCGCCGCCAGAAAACCTCTTCTCTCCCTCGCCCTTCATCTCGATGGCATCCCGTGGAGACGGTTCTGGCCAGGGGAAGCGTGGGGCGCCTTCGTTCGCCCCCGGGCGTAGCGGCAGAGGGCCCTCAGGGCCCTCGTGCATTAGCCACTGCTGGGTTATGGCTGATGAGTAAGCCCTTCATTGTTTGTCTCTCCTTGTTGGTTCACCTGTTGCCCCGCGGTTGATTTTTCTTCTTCTTCAGCGCACCCTCCTCCAAGAAGCTAATGCTCAGCGAGATTCAAGAGTAGGTGGAAGAGCTTCGGGCCCGTCTTGAGAGCGCCCAGGCCGCCCTCTACACCGCCCGCCAAGGCGAGGCGGAGGCCAAGGAGGAGCTAGCATCGCTCCAGCAGCAGGCCCGGGAGGTGGCGGACGCTGTGCAGGTCGCTCAGGACGAGGGGTCGTACGCCCGGCTGATGGCGTCCCAGCGCGCCCTGCAGTTCGTGGGCATCGCCGATCGGGCGAGCACCATGACTCGCCGGTTTGCGGGGAGGGCGCCGGTGCTGCCTAACGTGAGGAGCGACGGGGGCTACCTCGTCTTCTTCCAGGAGGTCGTGGAGGCGCTGGAGGCTGGCGTCAACCGCGTGGAGGAGGACAGCGTGTCGAGCGCGCACGAGCTTCTGGGCCTTGCCCTAACGCTCGTCTTCTCCAACTTGTGTTGCCTTGCTCCAGAGCTCGACCTCCGGTGCGTCGTCGAACTGGCGCTTGTTGAGTCCCGCCGTCTTGTACAGGATGAGGTCCGCCCGCAGGTGGACACCCTAGTTGGGCGGTACGTCCAGGCGCCCGCCTTGAGCGAGGAGGGTGGTCTAGACACCGGGTCAGCTGGGGCCATGGGTGATGTTAGCAGCCCCTCCCCTTAGTGCCCCAAGCTTCTCTTGGCCTGCTCCTATAATAGTGGATCAAGAACTCCGCCCTGCCGGGAGTTAAGCTTTTGCCGTTATTACCATTGCTGCTCTCCTCTTTTCTTTTGCTCCTGAGGTGATGGCTTGCATGTTGGTGGTCATTGTAGCCGGGCTGCAAAGCTTATGGCCCGTTGCTGCACCTGCCGTGGCTTGGGACGACAAGGGATGTGCGACCTTCTGGAAGTTGTACCCTCCTGAGGCACCTCTCGTGCCGCCGCGTGCTTGGGTGTTGGGCTCGCTTCCTTCTGTCGTCGAATCCTTAGGCCCTGCATCCATTCATTAGTGCACATGTTTTTAATTCACCGTTAGTTTGTCGTAAGGCGAGAGGGTCCCGGTTGGGGCCTGTGAGGCACTTAGCTCATGGGTTTTTGTCGGTCCCTTGCGTAGTTCCTTTGGTACAACTCCTGTTTTGTAAGCAGGACGAGGTGAAGACCCTTTCGGCACTCTATGTTTGCAGGTCCCGGTCCCGAACATTTCCTTGCCACCGTGAGGTTCAACCTGTTACCAAGGCTGCTCCTTACGGGGCAAAGCCCTGGCACCTTGGGGGCCGAGTGGCTTTGCGACCAGTAAGGCTCCTGAGGTGCACTGCTCATGAGCCCCCTTTGACACTCAAGTCGCTCTGCGTCGTCAGGCCCCGGCCTTAACGGCCGGTAAGGCTCTTGAGGCACGCCCAGGAAGCCCCCTTTCGGGCTCCAGAGAGAATCTGCACTTTGTTCCTTAGGTCATCGCCCCAGGGGGCCCTGAGGCCTCCCGAGAATCTTTGTGGTGCTGTCAAATTCGGTTCAGACCCCCGAACGGGGGTTGACTACTGAAAAACGTTGCCCCTGAGGTGGCAAGTCCTTGCATTCATGCTCCTTGACTCCTAGGGATGGCGCAGATCGGTTGTTTCGAAACACGTCCTCCGGACGGGAGGTTCCAAAGTAAGTGAAATAAGAAACGCCAGAGAAATTTTTTCCCCCTTCATATTTTTCAAACGTGGGGCATTGAGACTGGAAAAAATCAACTTTTGTAATCGGCCAGTTCAAACTCAGCACAAGATAGTTTGAATCAAATAAAAAGCAAGCAAGCGCCACGTCCGGCGTTAAAGCTCGCATAGTCATTGACGGACTATATGGGTTTCCTTGCCAGCTTTTTATCCTTAATAGCAATGATACATGCATGCCTTGGTGCCCCTTCTGTCACCGGGAAAGGACACCACAAGATCGAACCCATCATAAAGTACATCTTCCCATTGCAAGATAAATAGATCAAGTTGGCCAAACCAAACCCGAATATCGGTGAAGAAATACGAGTCTATAATAATCAAGAATGTATATTAAATCAAGTCACATGTGATCACAAACTCATGTTCATCGGATCCCAACAAACACACCGCACAAAGTCATTACATCAAATGGATCTCCAAGAGACCATTGTATCGAGAAACAAAGAGAGAAGAAGCCATCGAGCTACTTCCTACGGACCCGTAGGTCTGAAGTGAAATACTCACGCATCATCGAAGAAGCACCAATGAGGCTGATGAACCCCTCCGTGATCGTGTTTCCCTCCGGCGAAGTGCCGGAAAAGGGCTCTAGATTGGATCTCGTGGTTCTAGAACTTGCGGAGGCTAGAACATTTTTTTCGTCAATTTCTCTACGGTTTCTGGAATATCTGGGTATTAATAGAGAAGAGAGGTGGTGCAGGAGGCCACGGACGTGGGCACAACCCACCAGGGCGCGCCTCGGCTCTTGGCGCGCCCTGGTGGGTTGTGCTCCCCTTGGAGCACCCCCTGGTACTTCTTTGGCCCATCATGTGTCTTTTGGCCCAAAAAAATTCTCCAACTTGTTTTGCTGCATTTGGACTCCGTTTGGTATTGAATTCCGCAAAGGAAAAACAAGGAAAAAATAGCAACTCACACTAGGCACTATGTCAATAGGTTTGTGAGAGCCCGAGACCGACGCTCCACAAATTCCCTTTCATTCCGTTGACGCCGTGAGATTAGATTGTGTGTCACATTCATCATGGCATCATTTGTATTGCATATGCACTCCATTGCTGCGAGTTTTCAATACTACATCTGTAATTAGTTGCCGGTTCTCTCCATTTTTGTCGTTGACAGTTTCGAGACCAACCACACACGCACGTGCCAGCGGCATTGATAATTTTTTTATTTACCGATGTGTATAAAATATTCTCGGATTGGGTTGAAACTTGGCGGGTTGTCTTATTTTAATCTAGGTAGGACGCCTACCAAATTTCGTCGCAATTGGAGTTCATTTGATACCCCAACGGTTGACCATAGAGGCAACGTCATCGGTTTATTGTCGGACGTTTTGCGGTGTTTAAAAAACTCTCGTTGTCGGGTCGCAAACCTCCCTCTCTTCCCCACCTAGCCTACTCTACACAGCCCACCTAGGTTAAGCTCGTGAGTGGAGCCCTCCGATCGCGATCCTGCGGTCCGTATTCAAACGAAAATTGCAGACCCCGATTTCCTATAAATAGACCCTAGCCTCGAAACCCTAACCCTACCTCGAAAATCGTGCCCCAAACCCTCAACCGCCACAGCCACCTACTCCTCCTCCCACCAGCCACCGTCGAGGCCCGCAGTGTTCTAGATCGGGCCCTCCCGGGCCTGAATCATCGGCAGCCGCGCCCGCAGCCCCGAGCGCCCCGCATCCGAGCTAGATCGCCGGAGCCCCTCGTCGCCACACCCGTGGGTCGCCAGAGCACCGTCGGTCCAGGCCAGTGCCCCGGCGCAATCCCCTCTCTTTCCTCCCTGTGTTCTTCTTCCTGCTGCCATGGTTCTTCTTCCCTACCTTATATCTCGCTCTCTCTCACGTACCTCCCATGGCGCCAAGGAGCCTCTCCCCGACCTCGCCCACCTCCCGGGTTCGACGGTCGCTGATGCGTGGTCGTCGGAGGATGGCTCCGCTGTCGCGCCGAAGCTGCGCAGGTCACGACCTCGCCTCTCTCCCCATCGTTGGGAGCTCTCGTTGTTGACACGGATCTCCGCGTCCGCGCCAACCCAAGCCTCCTCGCCATTGGTAATGGATCTCCCCAGCCACGCCGCACCCGGAACCGGCCTTGCCCCCTCGCGTGCAACTCGCCTCGGCTCCGCGAAGGTCCATTTTTTTGTCCAGATCCCTGTACTCGCGAGGAAGAAGACGATTCCTTTGGCCTAGTTCAAAAGTATACTCCCTTAGTTCTGGTCAAACGCATCACTCTAGTCTAGCTGGTAGGATTGATATATTGCATGTTGGAGGTTGTGGGTTCGAGTCCCCACTTATGCATTTTTTCACACATATTTTTCCTAACCAAAAGAAAGCTTCTGACTCGGTTCACTTAATACTAAGACCCTATTTATTCACACAGTCGGAGCCATCTTAGGTCATTAGCGTTGTGGTTTCGATCCAGGCGGTCCTTGGTTTAATACCCCAACTCTCCAATTTATCGCATGCTTTCTTTTTATTTTTGCACACACACAGACTCAGTTCCTTGGGCCCTACACTATGTTGCAATTCGGCTCGTGTATTTTTTTACGTCCTGCAAATTTTCCAATTACGAGAGATTTCAAAAAATTGCATGATTTTAAAACGCCCGTATATTTTAAACCATGCGTCGGATCAAAATAAGTTTGTTATGTAAAACATGTAGAATTTTGTGTAGAATAATATTTTTCAACTCTCATGCATTTTTAAACCTGTTTAACGTGCTGTTACATTGGTTTGCATGACAATGTGTTAAAAATGATTTAGTTCGTAGTTAATTAATCATAGCTCCGATGGATATGAGTCATATATGTAAATGAACTATAACAATGAGTAGAATCACGTGAACCACTTTGTTTTGCCGTTTAACAAGCTTAAAATACGTTTAGGAAAGATCTAGACATATTAAAAAGTTAATGCGTGGGGTCGTTTTGGGGATGCTTTAAGTCGTTTCCGACCTCATTTAAAATGCCTAGATAGGTAGTCTACTTGTGCTTCACCCCTTGACATGTTTAACAACATTTAATATTGTCGTGTAAATAAGCGGGAGCGAACTAAATAATTAAAATGTGGAGTTTCGCCAATATGCAACTAGTTGCATATTGAGCTTCACTTAATGTGTAGCGTTTGGTTGTTGTGAATTGCCATGCCATGGACTTGACATGCATCATATCAGGTTGTGCATCATATTGTGCATGTGCCGTGGTGAATATCGTGTGTTGATTCTTGTTTTCGGTTTTCTTCATCTCGATAGAGTTCCGCAAGCGTGTCGGAATGTGAGGATCCGTTCGACTACGTCGGTTCGTCTACTTCACTGAGTCGTTCTTCTTCCAAGAGGGATCTGTGACAAGATGATCATTTCCCTAAATACCATTACTATCAATGCCATACTAGTTGTCTCGTTTCTTTCTTTATGTCTTGTTGCCATGAAACCTTCAACCTTTCTACAACCTAGCAAACCACTGATTGGCTATGTTACCGCTTGCTTAACCATTGGATAGCATTGCTAGTTGCAGGTGTAGTTGCTTCCATGTGTCAACATCGGTTCCTTATTATATCACCATATACTTGTTATTTAATTTAATGCACCTATATACTTGGTAAAAGGTGGAAGGCTCGGCTTTCTAGCCTGGTGTTTTTTCTCACCTTTGCTGCCTTAGTTTTGGCTACCGGTGTTATATTCCATTTTTGAGTGCTCCTAACACGACCGGGGTTGTTATGGGGACCCCCTTGATAATTTGTTTTAGTTTAAGACTGGTCTGGCAAGGCCAACTTTGGTATTACATTTTCCTAATAACTAATGAACCACATAGGGAGTAATTAACCGGAGGAAATTTAATCAACCCAGGGCCAGTGCTCCTTATGAGTGTTGCTCCAACCCAGAGAAGCTTATTAACGCCCCCCGGGGCAACCCAGTGTTTAGGCGTGGTAACCATCACTCATCCGTCGTGTCGTGAGGACGAGATACGCGGCTCCTATTGGGTTCGTCGACACGTCGGGCGGCCTTGCTAGATTAGTTTTACCTTTGACAATATATCTTGTGCACCGGGATTCCGGTGGTGCTTTGGGCTAACTCAGAGTTGAGGTTTTCCACTAAGCAATCCGAGGAGATCACAAGTTTCGTGATTGAGGTTTTATATGCGGCTTGTGGTAATTTGTGATGGACTTGTTGGAGCACCCCTGCGGGGTAATTATTTTGGAAAGCCGTGCCCGCGGTTATGTGGAAACGTGGAAACTTTGTTTAACATCCGGTTGTAGATGACCTGAAGTAAACTTAATTAAAACTTGCAAACTGAGTGTGTAACCGTGACTATCTCTTTCGTGAGCTCATTCTCTGATCGAGGACACGGTGGGGTTATGCCTGACGTAAGTAGGGTTCAGGATCATTCATTAGATCATCAGTAGTACATGTCAGCTATTTGTAGAGCATGCCACTCTTTTATTCTTGTACTCATAAGTTAGCGACCTCAAATAAATTCTTAGTCGCATGCTGCAGCCTCACCACTTAACCATACCTCACCCATTAAGCTTTGCTAGTCTTGATACCTTTGGAAATGAGATTGCTCAGTCCCGTGTGGCTCACAGATTACTACAACACCAGTTGCAGGTTCAGGTAAAGAGTCACTTTGACGGGAGCACGATGATTGTTCTATTTGGAGCTCTTCTTCTTCTTCTTCTTCTTCTTCTTCTTCGATCTAGGTTGGGTTCCAGGCCAGCAGCCTGGGAAAGCACACATGGACGTCGTTCTTTTATCGTTTGTTTTGGTCTGTAGACAGACCCTGCTCTTCTTCATGAGGATTGGATATTCCTCTATTGATGTGATCTTGATGTATGTTGTGGCGAGTGTAAGCCAACTCCTCATACTCATCTTTTAAGTACATGCACTTGTAACGACATCCATTCTTGTGAAACGACGAATGCGTTTCTATCCACATCGAGGCCCTCGCGCCAAAATAAGGATAGGACCGCATCTTGGGCGTTACAAGGTCAGTCCCAAAAATGATATAAAGTTGCTACAAAATTATTGTAAAGCATCCCAGAATGATAATATAACAGTATGGAACAATAAAACGATTTAGATATGTTGGAGACGTATAAAGGATTGATTCCAGTAGGCGTGTATGCGGAGGTTTCCCCTTCCATGCTAAGAAAGTTGGGATAGCTGGCGTGCTCCTGAAGCGACTTCCAAACGTTTCCCGTTCGGTGCAAGGAGACTAAAGCTGGGGGCTAGGGAACATGGAGTGCACCCCCCGAGTCCACCTACATGTCATGCACAGAAGCTTCTGGAAGTTGTACCCTCCTGAGGCACCTCTCGTGCCGCCGCGTGCTTGGGTGTTGGGCTCGCTTCCTTCTGTCGTCGAATCCTTAGGCCCTGCATCCATTCATTAGTGCACATGTTTTTAATTCACCGTTAGTTTGTCGTAAGGCGAGAGGGTCCCGGTTGGGGCCTGTGAGGCACTTAGCTCATGGGTTTTTGTCGGTCCCTTGCGTAGTTCCTTTGGTACAACTCCTGTTTTGTAAGCAGGACGAGGTGAAGACCCTTTCGGCACTCTATGTTTGCAGGTCCCGGTCCCGAACATTTCCTTGCCACCGTGAGGTTCAACCTGTTACCAAGGCTGCTCCTTACGGGGCAAAGCCCTGGCACCTTGGGGGCCGAGTGGCTTTGCGACCAGTAAGGCTCCTGAGGTGCACTGCTCATGAGCCCCCTTTGACACTCAAGTCGCTCTGCGTCGTCAGGCCCCGGCCTTAACGGCCGGTAAGGCTCTTGAGGCACGCCCAGGAAGCCCCCTTTCGGGCTCCAGAGAGAATCTGCACTTTGTTCCTTAGGTCATCGCCCCAGGGGGCCCTGAGGCCTCCCGAGAATCTTTGTGGTGCTGTCAAATTCGGTTCAGACCCCCGAACGGGGGTTGACTACTGAAAAACGTTGCCCCTGAGGTGGCAAGTCCTTGCATTCATGCTCCTTGACTCCTAGGGATGGCGCAGATCGGTTGTTTCGAAACACGTCCTCCGGACGGGAGGTTCCAAAGTAAGTGAAATAAGAAACGCCAGAGAAATTTTTTCCCCCTTCTTATTTTTCAAACGTGGGGCATTGAGACTGGAAAAAATCAACTTTTGTAATCGGCCAGTTCAAACTCAGCACAAGATAGTTTGAATCAAATAAAAAGCAAGCAAGCGCCACGTCCGGCGATAAAGCTCGCATAGTCATTGACGGACTATATGGGTTTCCTTGCCAGCTTTTTATCCTTAATAGCAATGATACATGCATGCCTTGGTGCCCCTTCTGTCACCGGGAAAGGACACCACAAGATCGAACCCATCATAAAGTACATCTTCCCATTGCAAGATAAATAGATCAAGTTGGCCAAACCAAACCCGAATATCGGTGAAGAAATACGAGTCTATAATAATCAAGAATGTATATTAAATCAAGTCACATGTGATCACAAACTCATGTTCATCGGATCCCAACAAACACACCGCACAAAGTCATTACACCAAATGGATCTCCAAGAGACCATTGTATCGAGAAACAAAGAGAGAACAAGCCATCGAGCTACTTCCTACGGACCCGTAGGTCTGAAGTGAAATACTCACGCATCATCGAAGAAGCACCAATGAGGCTGATGAACCCCTCCGTGATCGTGTTTCCCTCCGGCGAAGTGCCGGAAAAGGGCTCTAGATTGGATCTCGTGGTTCTAGAACTTGCGGAGGCTAGAACATTTTTTCGTCAATTTCTCTACGGTTTCTGGAATATCTGGGTATTAATAGAGAAGAGAGGTGGTGCAGGAGGCCACGGACGTGGGCACAACCCACCAGGGCGCGCCTCGGCTCTTGGCGCGCCCTGGTGGGTTGTGCTCCCCTTGGAGCACCCCCTGGTACTTCTTTGGCCCATCATGTGTCTTTTGGCCCAAAAAAATTCTCCAACTTGTTTTGCTGCATTTGGACTCCGTTTGGTATTGAATTCCGCAAAGGAAAAAACAAGGAAAAAATAGCAACTCACACTAGGCACTATGTCAATAGGTTTGTGAGAGCCCGAGACCGACGCTCCACAAATTCCCTTTCATTCCGTTGACGCCGTGAGATTAGATTGTGTGTCACATTCATCATGGCATCATTTGTATTGCATATGCGCTCCATTGCTGCGAGTTTTCAATACTACATCTGTAATTAGTTGCCGGTTCTCTCCATTTTTGTCGTTGACAGTTTCGAGACCAACCACACACGCACGTGCCAGCGGCATTGATAATTTTTTTATTTACCGATGTGTATAAAATATTCTCGGATTGGGTTGAAACTTGGCGGGTTGTCTTATTTTAATCTAGGTAGGACGCCTACCAAATTTCGTCGCAATTGGAGTTCATTTGATACCCCAACGGTTGACCATAGAGGCAACGTCATCGGTTTATTGTCGGACGTTTTGCGGTGTTTAAAAAACTCTCGTTGTCGGGTCGCAAACCTCCCTCTCTTCCCCACCTAGCCTACTCTACACAGCCCACCTAGGTTAAGCTCGTGAGTGGAGCCCTCCGATCGCGATCCTGCGGTCCGTATTCAAACGAAAATTGCAGACCCCGATTTCCTATAAATAGACCCTAGCCTCGAAACCCTAACCCTACCTCGAAAATCGTGCCCCAAACCCTCAACCGCCACAGCCACCTACTCCTCCTCCCACCAGCCACCGTCGAGGCCCGCAGTGTTTTAGATCGGGCCCTCCCGGGTCTGAATCATCGGCAGCCGCGCCCGCAGCCCCGAGCGCCCCGCATCCGAGCTAGATCGCCGGAGCCCCTCGTCGCCACACCCGTGGGTCGCCAGAGCACCGTCGGTCCAGGCCAGTGCCCCGGCGCAATCCCCTCTCTTTCCTCCCTGTGTTCTTCTTCCTGCTGCCATGGTTCTTCTTCCCTACCTTATATCTCGCTCTCTCTCACGTACCTCCCATGGCGCCAAGGAGCCTCTCCCCGACCTCGCCCACCTCCCGGGTTCGACGGTCGCTGATGCGTGGTCGTCGGAGGATGGCTCCGCTGTCGCGCCGAAGCTGCGCAGGTCACGACCTCGCCTCTCTCCCCATCGTTGGGAGCTCTCGTTGTTGACACGGATCTCCGCGTCCGCGCCAACCCAAGCCTCCTCGCCGTTGGTAATGGATCTCCCCAGCCACGCCGCACCCGGAACCGGCCTTGCCCCCTCGCGTGCAACTCGCCTCGGCTCCGCGAAGGTCCATTTTTTTGTCCAGATCCCTGTACTCGCGAGGAAGAAGACGATTCCTTTGGCCTAGTTCAAAAGTATACTCCCTTAGTTCTGGTCAAACGCATCACTCTAGTCTAGCTGGTAGGATTGATATATTGCATGTTGGAGGTTGTGGGTTCGAGTCCCCACTTATGCATTTTTTCACACATATTTTTCCTAACCAAAAGAAAGCTTCTGACTCGGTTCACTTAATACTAAGACCCTATTTATTCACACAGTCGGAGCCATCTTAGGTCATTAGCGTTGTGGTTTCGATCCAGGCGGTCCTTGGTTTAATACCCCAACTCTCCAATTTATCGCATGCTTTCTTTTTATTTTTGCACACACACAGACTCAGTTCCTTGGGCCCTACACTATGTTGCAATTCGGCTCGTGTATTTTTTTACGTCCTGCAAATTTTCCAATTACGAGAGATTTCAAAAAATTGCATGATTTTAAAACGCCCGTATATTTTAAACCATGCGTCGGATCAAAATAAGTTTGTTATGTAAAACATGTAGAATTTTGTGTAGAATAATATTTTTCAACTCTCATGCATTTTTAAACCTGTTTAACGTGCTGTTACATTGGTTTGCATGACAATGTGTTAAAAATGATTTAGTTCGTAGTTAATTAATCATAGCTCCGATGGAGTTGAGTCATATATGTAAATGAACTATAACAATGAGTAGAATCACGTGAACCACTTTGTTTTGCCGTTTAACAAGCTTAAAATACGTTTAGGAAAGATCTAGACATATTAAAAAGTTAATGCGTGGGGTCGTTTTGGGGATGCTTTAAGTCGTTTCCGACCTCATTTAAAATGCCTAGATAGGTAGTCTACTTGTGCTTCACCCCTTGACATGTTTAACAACATTTAATATTGTCGTGTAAATAAGCGGGAGCGAACTAAATAATTAAAATGTGGAGTTTCGCCAATATGCAACTAGTTGCATATTGAGCTTCACTTAATGTGTAGCGTTTGGTTGTTGTGAATTGCCATGCCATGGACTTGACATGCATCATATCAGGTTGTGCATCATATTGTGCATGTGCCGTGGTGAATATCGTGTGTTGATTCTTGTTTTCGGTTTTCTTCATCTCGATAGAGTTCCGCAAGCGTGTCGGAATGTGAGGATCCGTTCGACTACGTCGGTTCGTCTACTTCACTGAGTCGTTCTTCTTCCAAGAGGGATCTGTGACAAGATGATCATTTCCCTAAATACCATTACTATCAATGCCATACTAGTTGTCTCGTTTCTTTCTTTATGTCTTGTTGCCATGAAACCTTCAACCTTTCTACAACCTAGCAAACCACTGATTGGCTATGTTACCGCTTGCTTAACCATTGGATAGCATTGCTAGTTGCAGGTGTAGTTGCTTCCATGTGTCAACATCGGTTCCTTATTATATCACCATATACTTGTTATTTAATTTAATGCACCTATATACTTGGTAAAAGGTGGAAGGCTCGGCTTTCTAGCCTGGTGTTTTTTCTCACCTTTGCTGCCTTAGTTTTGGCTACCGGTGTTATATTCCATTTTTGAGTGCTCCTAACACGACCGGGGTTGTTATGGGGACCCCCTTGATAATTTGTTTTAGTTTAAGACTGGTCTGGCAAGGCCAACTTTGGTATTACATTTTCCTAATAACTAATGAACCACATAGGGAGTAATTAACCGGAGGAAATTTAATCAACCCAGGGCCAGTGCTCCTTATGAGTGTTGCTCCAACCCAGAGAAGCTTATTAACGCCCCCCGGGGCAACCCAGTGTTTAGGCGTGGTAACCATCACTCATCCGTCGTGTCGTGAGGACGAGATACGCGGCTCCTATTGGGTTCGTCGACACGTCGGGCGGCCTTGCTAGATTAGTTTTACCTTTGACAAAATATCTTGTGCACCGGGATTCCGGTGGTGCTTTGGGCTAACTCAGAGTTGAGGTTTTCCACTAAGCAATCCGAGGAGATCACAAGTTTCGTGATTGAGGTTTTATATGCGGCTTGTGGTAATTTGTGATGGACTTGTTGGAGCACCCCTGCGGGGTAATTATTTTGGAAAGCCGTGCCCGCGGTTATGTGGAAACGTGGAAACTTTGTTTAACATCCGGTTGTAGATGACCTGAAGTAAACTTAATTAAAACTTGCAAACTGAGTGTGTAACCGTGACTATCTCTTTCGTGAGCTCATTCTCTGATCGAGGACACGGTGGGGTTATGCCTGACGTAAGTAGGGTTCAGGATCATTCATTAGATCATCAGTAGTACATGTCAGCTATTTGTAGAGCATGCCACTCTTTTATTCTTGTACTCATAAGTTAGCGACCTCAAATAAATTCTTAGTCGCATGCTGCAGCCTCACCACTTAACCATACCTCACCCATTAAGCTTTGCTAGTCTTGATACCTTTGGAAATGAGATTGCTCAGTCCCGTGTGGCTCACAGATTACTACAACACCAGTTGCAGGTTCAGGTAAAGAGTCACTTTGACGGGAGCACGATGATTGTTCTATTTGGAGCTCTTCTTCTTCTTCTTCTTCTTCTTCTTCGATCTAGGTTGGGTTCCAGGCCAGCAGCCTGGGAAAGCACACATGGACGTCGTTCTTTTATCGTTTGTTTTGGTCTGTAGACAGACCCTGCTCTTCTTCATGAGGATTGGATATTCCTCTATTGATGTGATCTTGATGTATGTTGTGGCGAGTGTAAGCCAACTCCTCATACTCATCTTTTAAGTACATGCACTTGTAACGACATCCATTCTTGTGAAACGACGAATGCGTTTCTATCCACATCGAGGCCCTCGCGCCAAAATAAGGATAGGACCGCATCTTGGGTGTTACAAGGTCAGTCCCAAAAATGATATAAAGTTGCTACAAAATTATTGTAAAGCATCCCAGAATGATAATATAACAGTATGGAACAATAAAACGATTTAGATATGTTGGAGACGTATAAAGGATTGATTCCAGTAGGCGTGTATGCGGAGGTTTCCCCTTCCATGCTAAGAAAGTTGGGATAGCTGGCGTGCTCCTGAAGCGACTTCCAAACGTTTCCCGTTCGGTGCAAGGAGACTAAAGCTGGGGGCTAGGGAACATGGAGTGCACCCCCCGAGTCCACCTACATGTCATGCACAGAAGCTTTTGCAGGCGAAGACCACCTTGTCACGATGGACTGCAGTCTTGTCCCCTTTCGAAAATGGCTGCTGTGGAAACCCTTCATGCCATTGTTTTCGGGGGAAGAGGACCAAGGCCAATATATAGGAGAGCCCCGACCTCTACATAGGGGAATCCAACCTCTCCCCCAGACGAGGGCTGGAACCCACCATTGTAATTGTCTTCGACCTCAAGCAACCCGACCACAAGCAGGAGTAGGGTTTTATACCGTGAGGAGCCCGAACGTGGGTAAACTGGCGTGTGTTTTAGCTTGTCTTCCCACCTTGCACCACTGTAGAGGCGCCGTCCGATTGAGAGGTTGAACAGGGTTGGAGAGTGAGCGTACCCTAGTGTTCGAACCGTTCCTTGGTTCCACGGAACCCCGATTCTGACATCACGTGACACGAAGCAAACATATCACAAGTGCAAGAAAGTAGGTCACTTCATCGTTGATTGTCCTCGATGGAAGAAGGAATCCAAGAAGAAGAGCAAGGACTATGACTTCGATGATGAGAAGAAAAATAAGAAGCATCACGAGTCTTCATCCAAGTATTAATCGCACACGAAGAGGTTATCTGGCAAAGCTCATGCTTTTATTGGCAAGGAAATGGATTATGTTGCCGAATCTGGGTCTGAAGCTAAAGAAGAATCTGAGGAGGAGTCTGACACTGAAGTTGCCGGTTTGGCAATGGCTTCTGGATTTGTCACCACATTTTTCTTCGAAACTGAAGATAATGGCCCCCTCATTAGCACTGAAGCCGGTGATGATGACTGTGCTCTAGCCTACTGCTTCATCACAAAAGGCTGCAAGGTATCCTCAAAATCTTCACGTCAAGACTCTGATAGCGAAGATGAATCTGATGATGGCTTGAGACCTATCTATTCTAAGCTAGTCAAGATTTCCACTAAACAACAAACAAATATGGAGAAAATGCAAATTTTTTTAAAGAAAAACAATGAGCTGTTACGCGACGAGATGAGTCTGGTCGAAACTGTGGCTGAATACATGCATAGTCTTCATTCAAGGGCTGAGGATCTCCAAAGTTGTCATGATATCTCACAACTAGTCATGAGAAGCTTTCCTATGAATACCTTCAAATAAAGCAAGATCTTCAGAAGTTGAGAGAAGCTCATGAGGATCTTTGGAAGCAAAATGACTCACTCATAGAAGAACAAATCAGTATAGTTGAGGATGAATTTAATGCTCCATGCTTAAAATGCCTTGCTCATGAAGCTAATGATTCCAATGCTGAATGTTCAAATTCTTCTGCAAATACATTATATTCAACTATATCGGTGGTATCTAACCACTCATCTAAGGAAAGTAGAGCTATCAGTGATGACAATGACATGTCGAAGACATTGCTTGAAATAGACATGTATGAAAATGTGAAGGGACATTAGATTCTGTGTGATGTCCTCAAGAATACATTCCTGAACAAAATCCCTTGGCAAGAGGGTGTTGGTTTCGAAAGAAATATCAATGTCGATGGATCCTACCGAAAGCCTCAGTAGTACAAAAAACCCACATGGGTTGTTGCAAAAGGCCCTTTAGTTGATCCATCTACATTATCTGGCTTTAACTATGCTAATCATATTATTATTGATGTGTATTTCAACACCAGTTACAAACTTCTTCAAATCTTAGAATGATCAAGTGTATTCTAGATTCATTGGAACTAACTCCAGGAATGGTTCTCCTATGAAGAGGATGTGCGTTCCCAAATGTCTTCTTGAGAAGCTTCCTGTAGATGTCATGACAACATCTCTTAGGAAGAAGACATGCCCTAGATCAAAGTCTTCGAGAAGACAAAGGTATTCATATGATCATGATAACAACTATGTTTTGCGGGGAAGGAATGAAAATACTCATGTGTATGAGCACTATGGCATGAACCGTTATGTTCACAAATCTAAGAATTTCTGTGCATATTCCTTTGAGTGCTCTAACCCTCCTATGAAGCATAATGTTAGGGCTTCATTGCCCAAATTATTTAATGCTGCACTAAGGCTCATTGCTTCTAAGCCACCCCTTCATATGTGGGTGGTTATGAAGAAATAATATCTTCATGCAACATCGTGTCTCTAGATCGAACGTGATATAACTCGAAAATTATATCTGGAGGTCCGGAAAAATTCTTATCTAAACACAAGAATACTAATGAAAATGGTGTTACCATTTATACCATCCAGTGTTACTGTTAACATACACTATCCTATGTTCATCAATGCATGATATTGTTGCATGCCTTGGTGAACACGACTAACTCTCAATGGAGGAAGATAAATCCAATCCAACTGAATGGATTCTGGAAAATAGATGCACTACTCACATGACTGGTGACTTAGGCCTTCAATGCCTTGTGAAGCTTCAACTCTTCGTCCACCTACCAAGGATCACATTGTCTTTGCCGATAAAAGAAGCAGCAAAGTACTGGGACTAGGTAGAGCTGCTATCACAAGGAATTGACACATGAACAAAGTGATGCTTGTCTAATCCCTTGGTTACAACTTAATGTCTATTTCGATGCTCTATGATCTAGGCATGCTTGTCATATTTGGCAAATTCTAACGTGGCGTGCTAATGAGTTCTGACACAACTAACACCTTCAATGGTTTGCAAAGAGGTGATCTATACAAGGTAGATTTCTCTGCAGGACCACAGGCTGCCACATGTCATCTCAGAACAGCTTTAGAATGTTGTCTATGGAATCAACGGCTAGGACATGCTAGCATGAGGAACTTGTATACTCTTGCCAAGAAGAATCTGAACATGAAGAAGTAATCATTCCTCCATCTACCCATGGCGCAAACATGCTACACCTGAACATAGTGCTGCTAACGATGAAAACAATGCTCAGCAACCGCAAGAAAGTCTTTGACATACCCATCCTCGAGTTGCAAACAAAGTTCAAATCGAGAAGATGCTCGATAGCATCAATGCACGAGGTCTTCTCACTCTCTCAAGATCTACTCAATTAGCTAAATTTTTGTATGCACTTCACTTTTATCTCTATGTTAGAACCCACAAAGGCGGGTGAAGCCTTCTTGGAAACGGAATGGATTCAAGATATGCAAGAAGATCTTCATCATTTCAAGCTCAACGATGTGTGGGTGCTCGTCAAGCACCCTAATCCACGCAAGCATAACATCATAGGAACCAAGTTGTACCGCAACAAGCCAAACAAAGTCGTCCAAGTTGTCAGAAACAAAGCTCATCTTGTAGCTCAAGGCTACACATAGGTTGAGGGTATTGATTTCCATGAAACGTTTGCACCTGTTCCTACGCTCGAAGCCATGTGCATATTGCTTGTTTATGCTAACCATCATGACATGTGTCTGTATCAAATGCATGTCAAAATTGCATTCCTAAATGGTAAGATTGAGGAAGAAGCATATGTTGCTCAACCATTAGGGTTGGAAGACCCAAAGCATCCTAACAAAGTCTACACCCTCACAAGGCGTTGTATGGCCTCAAGCAAGCACCAAGAGCTTGGTATGAGAGAGTCAAGGAGTTTGTCATGAAGAAAGACTTCAACCCTAGTTCACTTGATCCCACACTATTTACCTAATCTTATGATAATGAGTTGTTTGTATGCCGAATCTATGTCGATGACATTATCTTCGGTTGTACTAACATTCAATACAGTGATGAGTTTAGGTTGATGATGCATGAGCAATATGAGATGTCTTTGATGGGAGAGTTGAAGGACTTCCTAGGGCTTCAAATTCGCCAGCAACCCAATGGCATCTTCATATCTCGTGGGAAGTACCTTAAGGACTACCTCAAGAAGTTTGGCATGCAAGACTACAAAGGATACAAGACGCTCATGCCAACCAGTGGCCACCTCTGCACTGACGAAAATGGTAAATATTTCGATCATAAGGTATATTGTTCCATGATTGGATCTTTGTTGTATCTATGTGCATCTAGGGCAGATATAGTGCTTAGCGTTTGCATGTGTTCCCGATTCCAAGCGGTAGCAAAGGAATCGCATCACCTCACTTTGAAGCGAATTCTTTGATATTTGGCTCACACCCCAATGCTTGGATTGTGGTATCCAAAGGGCTTAGAGTTTGATCCCATTAGCTACTCCAGTTCTGATTATGCCGGATATAGAATGGAATGCAAGTCTACATAAGGCACATGTCACTTTCTTGGTCGATCTCTTGTGTGTTGGTCTTCAAAGATATAGAAATGCATCTCACTCTCCACTACTGAAGGCGAGTACTGTCACATCCCCAGTCTTTTCACTTGATTTGTGCTTGCATGTTTGTTACATCATATTTAATTTTTGTTAATGTGAAATGAGGAATAAGAAAACCCAAGCACATCACCCTAACTAAAACAATTCAAAAAGGTGATTTTCAATGAATCGAAAATGGCCTTAAAAATGTTCATCTTTTGTGATAAATATTGGCAACAATATTTTAGGGATGCATTTTATTTTATCTATCATTTTTTGGCATTTAAATTAACCCGACAAAGCCTCTGAAAATATCAATTAAAAGCACTATAACTTTTAGTTGCTCCAAAATTGCTGCAACTTTTGTGAGAGTTTGAAAATATTCAAACTACATTTTATAAAGTGTTACAACTATTTTTGAGCTGGGGTTTATTGACTAAATAAAATAAAAACACGAATGTCAGAAATAGAAAATAGAAACAAAATGGAAAAAAAAGAAGAACTTACGTGTCGCCCTGTCGCTGGCCCATCTGGCCCCTGTCGTCTTCCTCCTGCTAATTGGCAGAGGAGGAGCTGGCGGCCGCATGTTGTGCCTCCTACATGCAGCTGCATGCCTACTCGTCGTGCTGGCGGGTGCGATAAGCATCCCTGGCTCCGTGTTGATCCATTCCAGTTCCGAGACATCCCCCTCTCTTCTATCCTCTCCCCTCTGCCGTCATGGCCGCCGCACCCGTAGGTCGCCGCCATAGCTAGGCCTCTCCAGTCTCTTACACTATCCGCTGACTAGCCCCTGAGCTCTGATGTGACCTGCTGCTGCTCCTCGTCAAGCCACACCTCGTGAGAACCTACAGAATGCCAGGATGCCATCATGTTCAACCTTCGTCCACCGAAGCCGCCGTCATCGATTCGCCATCGTCAAATCGTCTCTAAGCCCAATTTCAACGTCTACGACATCACTGTGAGGCCCCGGACCCATTCCCCTCCTTCCCTGGGTCAATGTCGTGTTTTGGCATTCGATTCCATCAGGGCCCGAGGAGCTCCGCCGTGGACCTCAACGCCGGCGACACTCCGGTATCCCTCTAGTCGAACGAGTAGCACCGTTAGATTCAGGTGCTCGCGTAGAGCATGTGGGTGGTCTTATGGAGATCCCACCCTCTGTAGCCTTGACCCCGAGCTCTCCCGAGCTCCGACAGCTGCTAAGCTCGCCGCCGGTGATGCTCTGGGCCACCCCAGCCCCTGGGGCTTGTCCCGTTAGACTCGTGCGCGAGTGGCCATTCTATAGGTGCTAACTGCCATCGATTTGGTCATCGGAATAGCATTTCCAACCCCCTACGCTGTATTTGTTGCTGCCGGCAGCTCAACACCGGTGAGCACGAACCCGCTGACCACCAGGGTTGACCCCCTCGGTCACTGGCAGGTGGCCCTAGCCCCTGACTAATTCAGGGTTAATTTAAATAAATTAATTTACTTAATTAAACCCTAAACACTCACTGACCAGTGGACCCAACCCCATTAATTAGGTTTAGAGTTTAACTTTATTTTTGTTTAGTGCGTGTGTCACTCACCAGTGGACCCCACTGGTCAGGTTTGACCTGCAACGGTGAGATTGACCAGCTGACCTCATGGTGATGTAGTAAAGGCACTTCTTCTTTAATTAAATTCCAGAAATAGAATAAAACTTTAATAAGTCATAGAAAATAATCTGTAGCTCACATTGAAATAATTTATATATGAAAATTTATCAGAAAATCCTAGGAATACATTGGTGCTATTGTCATGCATGATAGAACCAGTTATACCTGCTCATCTGGTCAAATAAATTAAAGGTATTGGAAAATACCTTATGTGAAGTGGAATTTGAATCTTTTATTTCAACTAGCTTCAACCAATCCATTAATAGATGCATTAGCGCATCCCACATATTTTTATCATGCCATGATCAGGCATCATATTGTTGCACTTGTCGTGTATTGATTGTTACCTATTTGAATTGCGGTAGGCTTAGCTCCGTAGGATACTCAAGAGTATCCAACTAAAGGTGTGTATCCCTACGCTGATCCACAAGGCAAGCACCCCTTTCAAGCATTCCGATAAAATCCAATGTTCTTGCTCCTGCTCTCATTTATTACATTAGGACACATCGTTTCAAATGCTTTTTGCTTCGGTAGATGAACCCATTCCTCTGCATGACCTGCCATTGTCATAGTAAATAGCTAAACCATGCAACCTAGCATACCTGGTAGATGCTTGAGCCATGATGTGCTTTACCTTGCTATGCTTGCGATGCATAGAGTTGTGTCAGGCCTGTTTCATCTAGATGATGAACCGGAGTGAATGAATGTGTTCTAGTGTTAAAAATTAAGTACTAAACCTGATTTGGTAATGGTACCGATGAGAGGCTATGTAGGAGTACATGGTAGGTTGTCTCATTGGAACCGTTCTTAGGAATTGAGTTCCGTGTATGTGATCCAAAACCAGATGCTAGCACACGTTGGGATAGTTAATTGACCCTCTCGACTTATTAATCGCCTAGTACTCGGTCCAGAAGTTGCAATTAGTTTTTGGTGTTTGTAACATATGCTCGAGGCCATGCATAGTGATGACCTTAGAGGTGGGCTGTGATGCGATAGGCAGTGGCACGGTGTACCAAGTGGCACCCGGATGGTTGGCTTGGGAACCCTGCGCACATCATTTGAGGCTGTAGCGGAAACTTCGGCCGGACATCTGTGCGGGTTCAGTCTGAAATAGGCGATAAACCTGCACTATGTGTTAGTGTGGTTAATGGTCGTGGCCGACTCCTTCGTTGGGCTTCCGCTTGAAGGTTGCCGAGGTGCGTGAAGTACACATGGCGATAAGTGGCGAGTGTGTGTGTGTGAAGAAGTACACCCCTGCAGGGTTATGATATATTCGAATAGCCTCATCCTCAGAAATGGACTACTTGGACACATATGTTGTTCATAGATAACTTTAATGGCTACTCATAAAAGTATCAAGACAAGTGTGTGTATCATGGAAGGCAATCTCGTAGGAAGACAAGAAAGGATCCATGGTGGAGAATTGTTGTGTAGATAGTGGACTCGTGTACGACTTCTCAAACTTGTTGAAAGTACCCGTAGTCGTAGTACACGTTAGCCAAGAGTCAAAGTTGGCTTGTTGCATGAAACCCCACAACCCCTTGTTGATACATGCATGAGTAGACAGATCTCATTTAAAGTTTTGCTGAGTACCTTTGTACTCATGTTTTGTTAATAACTATTGCAGAATACACCCACAAACCATCTGGTGGGTTCTACCTAGATGTTGACGATGACGAGTAGTTGTTGTCCCACCTACGACATGCCCGCTTGTAAGGGAACTGTAGATAGTCAAGTTTTATGCCTCTTACCTTTCACATGTCTATACTCACACAACTTTAATGCTTCCACATGGCTTGTATGACTTTTTGTGTATGACTTGAGTGTCGGGTCATGTGACCCCTATCTGTATGAACACATTATGAAAGACTCTTTTGAGCCTTCTAAATAAATGTTGTAATGTTGTATAGTTATGTTGTGATGCCATTGTTGTACCTATGCATATTGAGTATGTCATCCGTACGTGAAATGTGATGCGATATGTATGGGGTTCGACACCTAGTTGTGTGCCTTTAGTAGTACTCTTTACACAGAAATACCCATATGTGATTCCACTAAGCCTTGGTAGCTTGCTACTGCTCCGGACACATTGGTTGACCGACATGTATCCTTATTTTCTTTTGTGTGTGTCCCTTCGGGGAAATGTCTCGTGGTGCAATGCAGTCCTTGTAGCTTTCTATGACTCATCTACACATGCTGATGACCGACACCTACATTGTTGGGTTATGTATGCCTGTCTCTGTATGGATGCACCACTTGGGTTTATAACTAGTTATGTCGACCCGGGTTCTTTGACATTGGAATGCTAGTGAGACATTTGCATACGTGAGTCAAAAGACGCAAACGTTCCCGTCTAAGGTGAGGTGGCAGCCGTGCGGTCGACTATGCGTGAGACCGCAAAGTGATGTGATGTGTTACAGGATGGACTCCTATGGCTTAGGATCAGGGTCTTCTATACAAAGCTTCTTTGGATGAAGCAAACTCTTAAGGACTACTACATCAACAAGAAGAAAGTAACACACTACTATGACCATGAGAGTGCCATCAAGATTGCCTACAACGCAATACATCACTCAAAGACAAAGCACATTCAGATACACCATTATTTCCTTCATGATCATGTGTTAAGGGAGACATCATCATCGAGCATATTAAGACAGGAGAGCAATTGGCTGATATCTTCACGAAACCTTTGTAAGAGAAGAGGTTTTGCAATTTGCAATGTGAGCTAAATATCTTAGAATCCTCAAATGTCCACTGAATGAACACACATCCCAACGGTTATGCACATTGATGCACAACATACGAAGTAATATATGTCTTCAAGTCATGAATATATACTCTAAGTGTGAATATATTAACAGAGAATATGACTTCAGAGCACCATGATAACTGTGCGCACTGTCTGTTTATAGCATTCTAATACGGTGAGCAACGCCACCACCCCCTCTTGAAGACATTATGTTTATCTTCACACTTTTATCTATGTCTTCAAGGAAATAAGTTTATCTCTGACTTGAATGTTTGTCTTCAAACTTAAAAACTTGTAGTTGGGGGGCTTGACCAACGATCTATGCGACCAGCGAGGTCCCTTTGCTACGGTTCTGTGGGGATGGCGGATGCACAAAGAGCATCACCGATAGGAGTGTACACATGTGGTTTATACAGGTTCGGGTCACACGGAGCGTAAAACCCTGCGTCATGTGTTTTGGTGGATTATGTGGATGACCACAATACAAACGCGATTGTCTGACAAGGATGCTCGAGGGCAGCAGCTAGGCGCGTGGAATGAACGGTGGTTTGACCTTTATAAAGGTAGCCACGGTCCTCCTTTTATTGTTTAATGGGCTACCACAATTGTTAATTCGTCTCATTGTAAGAGAATAGTTGCTACTTCTCAAACAACAGCGCCAGAAATTGACACGTTGACGGAGACTCGACTTGCGTTGGTTTTTCCCTTGAAGAGGAAAGGGTGATGCAACACTGGAGCAGTAAGTATTTCCCTCAGTTTGAGAACCAAGGTATCGATCCAGAAGGAGGGTGTCATCAAGTCCAGAGTACCTGCGCAAACACAAACAAGCTTGCACCCAACGCTTCAAAGGGGTTGTCAATCCCTTCAAGGTTGTTTGCAAAGTGAGATCTGAAGGCGGAAAGTGCAATGAAGTAAAAAGTGTAAGGCTGAAAATATGGTGTGGAGTAGACCCGGGGGCCATAGTGTTCACTAGAGACTTCTCTCAAAATAGCAAATATCACGGTAGGTGAACAAATTACTATCGAGCAATTGATAGAACCGTGCAAAGTCATGACGATATCTAAGGCAATGATCATACATATAGGCATCATGTCCGAGACAAGTAGACCGATACTTTCTGCATCTACTACTATTACTCCACACATCGACCGCTATCCAGCATGCATCTAGTGTATTGAGTTCATGACGAACAGAGTAACGCCTTAAGCAAGATGACATGATGTAGAGAGATAATCTCAAACCAATGATGAAAACCCCATATTTTTACCCTTGATGGCAACAACACGATGCATGCCTCGCTACTCCTTCTGTCACTAGGTGTGGTCACCGCACGGAATGAACCCAAAACCAAGCACTTCTCCCATTGCAAGAATCATAGATCTTTTTGGCAAGACAAAACCCACAACTCGAAGAGATTTACAAGGATATGAAATCATGAAAAAGAGAGATCAGAACAAACACAAATAAGATTCATAGATAATCTGATCATCAATCCACAATTCATCGGATCTCGACAAACACACCACAAAAGAAGATTACGTCGGATAGATCTCCATGAATATCAAGGAGAACTTTGTATTGAAGATCCAAGAGAGAGAAGAAGCCATCTAGATACTAACTATGGACCCGTAGGTCTGAAATGGACTACTCACGCATCATCGGAGAGGTAATGGTGCTGATGAAGAAGCCCTCCGTATCCTAATCCCCCTCTGGCAGGGCACCAGAACATGCCCCAGATGGGATCTTGCGGAGACAGAAGCTTGCGGCGGCGGAAAAGTACTTTCGATGATCTCTTGATTTTTTGGGATTTTTAGGGAATATATAGATGCTTGGCGGTGAGTTAATAAGTTAGTCCCAAAAAATATATAAAAGGCATGCAAAACATCCAAAGTTTGACAAGATAATAGCATGAAACCATCAAAAATTATAGATACGTTGGAAACGTATCAAGCATCCCCAAGCTTAACTCCTGCTCGTCCTCGAGTAGGGAAGTCATAAAGAATGATTTTTTGATGTGGAATGCTACCTAGCATAGTTGTACTTTGCAACTTCTTTCACGTGACATGAATGTTCAGATCCGTAAGATTCAAAACAATAGTTTGCTATTGACATGAAAACTATAATACTTCAAGCAAACTAGCAAGGTAATAATGAACTGTAAGTGCATCTAGTGCCCCTTAGTGATTTTGTTGGTTTGAAGACTTATAGGTTAAGTATCTAATGTGTTTTTAAGTGTACACAGGATCTATAAGTCATTGAGGAGTTTGAGATATTTGAAGAATATCGACCCCTAAAATATATGTCTTCAGTTGAAGAAATTGGTCTGAAGCTGAAGAAATGAATCGCGAAGAATTTGCGATGAAATTGATATTCCACATGAAGAGATTGAAATTGAGAAGATCGGTGGTTCCTGAAGAAAATCGTTCTGAAGAAATTGAAGCGTGAAGATTTTCGTTTTCTGTTTTACTTTCTTCGCATTTGATGAATAGGAACACCGTACTGTTAAAGGGGGTCAAAGTAACACCATGGAATGGATTTCCTCATGATGCTCAACCCAAGCCAAATCCTACCAAAAGCCTCAAGTAAGGAATATGAGTGACATGAGGACTCTCACAGTTGAGAGTCCCGACCATTTCGATAAGCCACGCCAAGTCACTGATCTTATCCACTCCAACGGTCATATTATTTAAGGGCATTAATGTCAAATCATGTCGAGATGCTCCCAGGCTATAAATAGCCACCCCCCACAACCACTAGCTGGTTGGCTGCTCCGCTAGAAACTGACACTTGTCATAAGAGCAACCCAATTCCTCAGAGCTTTAGAGAGTAAATCATCAGTGAGAAAATACACCACCCACCAAAACCACAAACCAAACCTAGTGATTGAGCATCACTGAAGAAGTTGTTCCTCTGTTGGACTGAAGCCTTTTACCTTTGAGGATTGTGCATCCTCCAGACGGTTAGGCGTCATGGTCTAGAGCAATCCAGCAGTCAATTGTGGATCGCCGGGTGACCGAGTTTGTGAGGGTTTGGAAGTCTGCCCTGAAGACTTACCACGAGTGTTGGGCGAGGACTGTGTGTCCTTAGCTCAAGGAGAATACGGTAGGGACTGTGTGTCCCGGGACTGGGTGCCCTTTTGGTTTAAATACCAAGCCGCTCCAAACCAGATGTACAACTGTCATAGCAGTTGGAACTGGGTCATCAACAATAGTCTTCACTAAGAATCGGGTTCTAATTCCTCAACTCTTTACATTCTCTGTATTATGTGTTGATGACATTCACTGTGACTGTTTGAAGAATTTGCTGAAGACTTTCTCTGAATTTCCTCAACCCCAAATTCTTCACTTGAGTTAATCATCATTTGTATTATGCGTGCCTGCTTGATGTGCAATCTGTTTTCATAATCTACACTCTGTGATACTGCTATTGTGAACGATTGCACAACTGATCCTTAACTGTTTCCGCTGTAAGTTAGTCATCAGTGAGGAATTTCCTCAAAAGGAATTTCCTCAGTGATGAAATTCTAAAAATCTCCTATTCACCCCCCTCTAGTCGATATAACGCACTTTCAATTGGTATCAGAGCAAGGTACTCCCTTGTTCTGTGTGATTTTGGTTTAACCACCTGGAGTTTTAGTTATGTCGACTGCAGGCATGTTCAAGGTGACTGCACCATGTCCCACCTACGAAGGGAAGAACTTTCCTTTCTGGAAGAACAAAATGCAACTGCATCTGCAAGCAATTGACAATGATCTCTGGTATATTGTGGAAAATGGCGTTCCCCTCGCTTCAAGAGACATGACAATGAATGCTGCCAAGACACCTTTGATCGCCTCACTGATATATAAAATGAACTGCAAGCACTGGGAGCTCGAGACATCACTGATCACGAAGTTGTGAAGAAACTGCTGAGATCCTTGGATCCTTCATTTGACACTCTAGTTCTGATGATTCAAGAAAGACCAGACTACAAGATGCTAGATCCAGCTGATATTCTTGAAAGGCTAAATACTCATGAATTCCAGCAAGAAGAAAAGAGAGATCTATATGGACCAAGCTATTCCAGACCACGAGCACTGAAGGCTAGAGCAATTTCCTCATCTGAAGAAGAAACAAATGACAGCAGTTGTGACCCTGAAGAATTTGGACAGGAGCTTGCAATGCTTGTGAGGAAATTCCAGAGATTTAAACGACGAGGCCAGTTCGGTAAATCATCAAGAAGAGACATGACGAAATCAGAATCTGCATCTGAGGACTACAAGAAACGGACCTGTCACAAGTGCAAGAAATCAGGTCATTACATTGCTGATTGTCCTCGCTGGGGAAAGGAATCAAAGAAGAAGAAATACAAGGATGACAGTTCTGATGACTCAAGGAAGAAGAAGAAATCCTCAAAATCCTCATCTTCAAAGTCCTCCTCACACAAGAAGACTAGCTTCAGAAAGGCTCGGGCACTTATTGGCAAGGAAATGGATTCCGAGGCAGAATCAGAAGAATGTGATGACGAAGAAGGCTCTGGAGAAGATTCAGAATCCGGACAGGCTAGTCTTGCATTAGCAACCAATTTCGTCAACAAGTCAATCTTCAATATTGAAGAAAATGAGTGCACCATCCATACTGATGACTATGCTGATGACTTCGCTCCAACCTATTGCTTCATGGCAAAAGGTTCAAAGGTATCACATAATGCCTCCTCCTCTGATTCAAGTGACTGTGAACATGATGATTACAAAAAACCCAGTTACAGTAAACTTGCCATCATTGCCACTAAACAACAAACTGCTCTGGAAAAGCTTCAAAAACTGCTAGACAAAAGTGATGATCTGTTGAATGAAGAAATGAATCTTAATCAAATCCCCGCTGATGATATGAAAAATCTTCAGTCTAGATTTGATATTCTTCAGGATCGTTATGATACACTCCTCACTGATCATGAGAAGCTTTCCTACGAATTTCTTCAAAGGAAGCTTGATCTTGAGAAGTTGAGGATGTCTTATGATGATCTTCGTATGGAAAATGATTCATTACTAGCTCAACAGATCAGCGCTAGTCAAGTTGAATTTATTCCTCCATGTCTTAAATGCATTGATCGTGAAACTGCTAATTCTTCACCAGAATCTTCAAATGCTACCACTGCTACAGATTCTTCAACTGCACCTGTTGTGTCAATTTCCTCACTTGAGGAAAACACAAATGTCACTGATGAAAATGCAGGGTTGAAGGAATTGTACGTGACAGGCATGTACAAAAGCCTCAAAGGACATCAAATCCTTTGTGATGTGCTCAAAAAGCAGATCTTGAACAGGAACCCGAGGAAAGAAGGAATTGCCTTTGAGAGGAAATTGAATGCTGATGGATCTTATTGGAAACCTGAGCAGTATCCCAAAACATCATGGGTTGCTGCTACTGGGCCTCCTTTTGATCCATCTAATCTAACTGGATTCTCATGTGAATTATCCTATTCCTCGGATGAGTCATTTGATTCCAACTATAAACTGTTCAAAGATCAATCTTCAAAGATCAATCTGGTAAAGTATTTGCTCGATATGTTGGAACTAACTGCAGGAATGGCCCTCCTCTGAGGAAAATCTGGGTTCCCAAAACTTGTCTTGAAAATCTTCAAGTGAATGTCCTCATGACATCACCTCTGAAGAATCTGAACCCCAGATCAAATTCCTCAGGAGGACCAAAGTCTTCAAGAGGATCAAAATCCTCAACTGGTCAAAACTATGCTCATACCCGTGCTTATACGTCGAACATGCAGGGAAACTACAAGGAATATGAATATGAGCGCTACTCTTCAAATAATTATGTTCATAAATCCTCAAACCAGTTCTCTGCATACTCATATGAGTACTTTAACCCCCCTACTGTTAAGAGAAGTGCATTAGCTTCAATGCAACCTTTTTCATATGGTGCTCGCAGGATGTTGAACGCTTTGCCACCCCTTCAGATGTGGGTGGTGAAGAAATCAAACTAATCACTTCTGCAGGTCAGGTCTCCAGATGAAAATCATCATCTGAAGAATTTGCTGGAGACCTGAGGAAATGCTTGATAGGATGCAAGCTAATGATTGATGAAATAGAAATATTTCACACGTCCTTACATTTCTGTTGCGATGAAATCACTAAACTGATGAAATTAGTATCATATTCTTCAAACTTGAAGCATATGAGATGGTAAGCTGTACTAATTCATCTGCAGGATGACAAACCCAAAAACACTGAGTGGGTTCTCGATAGTGGCTGCACACATCACATGACTGGTGATAAAAGCCTACTGATGAATATGCTACTAACTGCTTCACCTCTGAAGCAAATCACATATGCTGATAAAGGTAAAAGCAAGGTATTGGGACTTGGCAAAGTAGCTATTTCCAAGGATAGGCATATGGACAAAGTGATGCTTGTTGAATCCCTTGGTTTTAACCTCATGTCAGTCTCGATGCTTTGTGATCTTGATATGATTATTATCTTTGGTAGATATAGATGTGTAGTCATCATGGAATCTGACAGATCCAAAGTCTTCGAAGGTGTAAGAAGAGGGGATTTGTACATTGTTGACTTCTCTACAGGTCCTCAACCAGCCACTTGCTTACTAGCAAAAACCTCGGAAGGATGGCTGTGGCACAGAAGACTAGGTCATGCAGGCATGAGGAATTTGCACACACTTGCAAAGAAGAAGCATGTCATTGGCATCGAATCAGTCAAATTCCTCAAGGATCATCTCTGCGGTGCTTGTGAATCTGGGAAAATGACCAGATCCAAGCATCCCTCCAAAACCATCATGACCACTACACGTCCATTTGAATTGCTTCATATGGATTTATTTGACCTACACACTATGCAACACTAACCAATGCAGCATCTCTATATGGCTTTGTCATAGTTGATGATTATTCCAGATACACTTGGGTGCATATCATAGTGTATAAAACTGAAGTGCAGGAAATCTTCAAACGATTCTCTTCAAGGGCCTCGACGAACTTCGGCATCAAGATCAAACATATTAGGAGTGATAATGGAACCAAGTTCAAAAACACTGGTCTTGATGATTATCTTGATGAACTTGGTATTACTCACGAATTGTCTGCTCCTTATACTCCTCAGCAGAATGGTGTTGTCGAAAGAAAGAACAGGACTCTGGTTGAAATGGCAAGAACTATGCTTGAAGAATATCAGACTCCTCATCGCTTCTGGCCTGAAGCAATCAACACTGCATGCCATATCATCAAGAGAGTATATCTTCACAAATTTCTCACGAAAACCTCATATGAACTCCTCACTGAGAAGAAACCCAATGTAAGTTATTTCAAAGTCTTCGGTGCAAAATGCTGGATTAGAGATCCTCACCATAGCTCAAAATTTGCACCTAAGGCACATGAAGGTTTTATGCTTGGTTATGGAAAGGACTCGCACACCTACAAAGTCTTCAACAACTATCACAACAAAATTGTTGAGACTGTAGATGTGCGGTTCGATGAAACTAATGGCTCGCAAAGAGAGCACTTGCCTTCTGATCCAGATAAACTGTCCCCTGAGGAAGCGATAAAGCTTAAGCCTACTGAAGACATAGTTCCCACTGAGGAAATTGAAGAAGAAATAATCCCTATCGCTGATAGAAACCAAGAAGATGCTCCTGAGGAAATTGCAACTACACCACTTCCTCAGCCCAGACAAAATCCTCAACCAGCTCATCCGAGGATTGCAAATGAAGTAGAACTTGACAAAATCCTCAACGACATCAACGCGCCAGGTCCTCTCACTCGCTCAAAAGCTTCACACTTAGTTAACTTTTGTGGGCATTTCTCTTTTGTATCTATCACAGAACCCTCAAAAGTAGCTGAGGCTTTTCTGGAACCGGAGTGGATCCAAGCCATGCAAGACGAACTTCTTCAATTCAAGCTGAATGACGTATGGGAGCTCGTCAAACGACCCGATCCTCGCAAGCATAACATCATCGACACCAAGTGGATTTTCCGAAACAAGCAAGATGAGGACGGTCAAGTGGTGAGGAACAAGGCACGACTTGTAGCCCAAGGCTACACCTAGGTTGAAGGAATAGATTTCGATGAAACTTTTGCACCTATTGCTAGACTTGAAGCTATTCGAATTCTACTTGCTTATGCTAATCATCATAACATCATCTTATATCAAATGGATGTGAAAAGTGCATTCCTCAATGGTAAGCTTGAGGAAGAAGTATATGTTGCTCAGCCCCCAGGTTTTGAGGATCCAAAGAATCCAGACAAAGTCTTCAGACTCAAAAAGGCTCTGTATGGCCTCAAGCAAGCCCCTCGGGCATGGTATGATACATTGAAGGAATTCCTCATGAAGAAAGGCTTCAAACCTGGTTCACTAGATCCAACTCTTTTCACAAAATCTTATGATAATGAACTGTTTGTATGTCAAATTTATGTTGATGATATCATATTTGGCTGTACTGACAAAAGATACAGTGATGAATTTGCCTATATGATGAGTGAAGAATATCAGATGTCTATGATGGGGGAGCAGAAATTCTTCTTAGGTCTTCAAATTCGTCAACAAAACAATGGAATCTTCATATCACAGGAGAAATACCTCAAGGATGTTCTGACGAAATTCGACATGCATGAATGCAAAGGTGCCAAGACTCCAATGCCTACCAACGGTCACCTCGGCACTGATGAAAATGGTAAAGATTTCGATCAGCAGGTATACCGTTCTATGATTGGCTCTTTATTGTATCTATGTGCATCTAGGCCAGACATAATTCTTAGTGTTTGCATGTGTGCACGTTTTCAAGCAAAACCGAAGGAATCACACCATAAGGTTGTGAAACATATTCTTCGATACTTAGCTCACACACCAACACTAGGATTATGGTATCCCAAGGGCTCCAATCTACATCTGGTAGGGTATTCTGATTCAGACTATGCTGGTGACCGTGTGGATCGCAAGTCAACATCTGGCACATGCCATTTCCTCGGAAGATCACTGGTTTGCTGGTCCTCAAAGAAGCAGAACTGCGTCTCACTCTCCACTGCCGAAGCTGAGTACATTGCTGCTGGTTCTTGCTGTGCTCAATTACTATGGATGAAGCAAACCCTCAAGGACTACGGCATCAAGATGAAGAATGTGCCTCTCTACTGTGACAATGAGAGTGCTATCAAGAGTGCCTACAACCCAGTACAGCACTCGAAGACCAAGCACATCCAGACTCGTCATCATTTTCTTCGGGACCATGTTCTCAAGGGCAATATCCTCATCGACCATGTGAAGACTGATGATCAACTGGCTGATATCTTCACCAAGCCCTTGGATGAGAAAAGGTTTTGCAAGTTGCGGTGTGAGCTAAATATCTTAGAGTCTTCAAATGTTTTGTAAAAACATGCACACATCCTAACACTTATGCAAAGTTGATGACTTAGATGTGCAACACATGACGAAACGGTTTTCTTCAACCAATGAAGAAAATCACTCTGAATGTGAAGAAATTAACGAAGAAATTGATTCCCAGGGCCCTATGACAATTGTACGCGACTTCTGTAATCAACATTCTTATATGGTGGGTAACGCCACCGCCCAATGTGAAATTCCTCAAGTAGATTTTCTTCAAATGATCAAATCCCTCATAATGCATTGTTTTTCAAAACAGCTGTTCTTAATTGTGATGATCTATTGCAAAATCTTCAAAAACACTTGATGACTTTCATTTGCCAAGATAGAGTGTGATTTCTAGTCCTCAACAGCATTCACTTATTGCTATTTCTTCAAGTTGATGTTTCTGCTAAGTGAATGTGATCGGACCCTATTTCCCCTCTATGCTATACTTATCCAGTCTATTCAATTCTTCATATGCGTTCTACTTGAAACTTTGTTCAAAATCCTCACTGCATCCTTGTCAGCTGATGATTTTGTAACGAAAATCCTCAAATCTTCGAAAAATTGTTAAATTGTTTTCTTCAAAGGAACAGTAACGGAAGCCTCACTTCCCACGATTGGATAGCCACGATCTCCACTATCTCCACCGCATCGTACGGGAGCTACACGTGTCCTGCGGAGACGTAGAGGCAAGGGCTATTCGGTCCAAAACTTTCGCGCCAAACAGTAACTTTCGGGCTATAAATATGTCCTTAACCCCCTCGGTATCATCTTCTTCGCCTCATCGCTCTCCTGCCACAGCACACCGAACCCTAGCGCCACCGCTGGTAGTCTTGTCGCCGGCAAGGAAGAGCTTCACTGCCTCAACCTTCTCGCCGCCAGGATCACGTCGGAGACGGAAAATCTACGTCCGCCGCCGCCGTAGACGTCCTCTGCTGCCAAGTTAGGGTGCATTGGACATTTGACCGAAGAACCTCTCCAACACCACCATTTTTGTGTTCTTCGTTCGCACCTTCCAGGGTAATTATATCCCATTTTTACAACAGATTAGATCTAAAATTTTACCTCTCCCTTGTGAAATCTGTTTTTCGTCAAGATACGATGCGCACATGATTCCTCAAACACTATCCATCACCACAATCATTGATGAACTAGCTAAGCATCTAAGATTTTCACGAGATTCCTCAATTGTGCGAATTTTCGGATCTGTACAACTCTGGAACCCAAGAACAGAATGCTTAAGCAAATTCCTCAACCACTGGTTATATTCCTCAAACTGTCAAACTTTTCCATTTTCTTCAAATCTGAGAACGCATATGACCTCTCCAAATTCCTCGCAACTATACTCTGTTCACAGGTACACACATGTCAGCTGATGAATCTCTCGGTTCTCATCACATTAACTCATTTGCAGCGTTTCTGGAAGAAACTCTTCAAGGCTCATCAGAATCCTCAAGAGTTCAAAATCCTCAAATAATTCCTTGTCTGAAGAAAATGGAGGAAGAAAGGAAATAGAGGGGAGGAAAGAAACTGGAGCAGAACACAGCTGTGGACATTCCTGATGACATATACCTGGACTATTGCACGCCTGATGATGAACCTGAGACTATGCCTAAAAGAAAGATTAGGCTGCAGAAAATTGAACGCAGATGGGCAAAGGAGTGGAAGGAGTACAGGTTTGTGACTCCAAAATATGCGAAGAAATTCGCTTTGAAGCCTCCTGGAAGAAGGGCCCCACTTGAGGATCACCAAGTTGCTCATCCCTCAAGTCTCATGACACTTGATGACTACCTAGAGGAAAAAGAAAGACATCTGGCCAAGCTCAAGAAGCAAGCAGAAACAGCAGTGAAGAAATTTCATGAATCTTCAGCTGCTGCCTCCGGTGCTGCTCATTCCTCAGCAGCAGAAACCTCAGGCTCCGAGATTCCTCAACCAAAGTCTGTGCCAGCCAAGGCAAAAGCTTCAAAACCCTAAGAGAAGTTTGCACAGGTCTCTGTCACTAAACCCTCAGCTCCAAAACCCTCGGTTCCAAAACCGTCCACACCAAAACCATCAGTGCCAAAACCCTCAGCACCAATCGCATCTACACCAAAGTCCTCAGCTCCACCTCCGAAGCCAGTACAGAAGAAAGTCGTGAAGACTACGACTGCCAGCTCCAGCTCCTCACTCCCAGCTGCAACTAGCTCGGAGACAAAGTCTTCAACACCCCATGTGAAGACTTTGGCAACTACTGAACCTGCACCTCCGCCCAGCCCAAGCAAAATCATCACAGTCCCGTCTACATCAGAGGGAAGTGAAGAATATGATGATGAAACTCTGGAAGCCATCATCAGGAACAAACAAGAAAGGGTAGCACAAGCATCAGGCAGTGCTATTCCTCTGGCGATGGACCCCAAGGTCCTCCTCTGTTTCATCAATGTGTGGTATGAAGACCCAAACACACCCATTGATGATTTGAAACTTCCTCCTGGTGTCAGCCACATGGTGGCTACTTTCATAAACGAATCCAAGTGGAAGGAACAGAAGGCCAAGCAGGCAAAGATTGCAAAGGCCAGAAAGGAGAAATTCCTCAGGCAGAATGTTCTCAAACTGATGCCTGAAGCATTGGTGTCCACCCAGGTAGAACTGCAAGTCTTGACTGACAAGTGTGAGAAACTGTCAGATCAAACAAGCATCAAAAGCAATTTCATCAAGCTAGCCACTAGTGCTGTTGATGACTACAACAGACGTCAACCCCCACCAGCACCAACTCCTCAGCCCCTGGTTGAACAGCCAAAAGATGCATCTCCTGTTGAGGAGGAAATTCCTCAAGCTGAGGAACCATACCAAGAGCGCCGTGCTGATGAGCCGGCCATTGAAGAAATCATCACTGAGACTGCTCCTTATGAAACTGCTACCGATCCAGCTGCTTCACCAAAGGATGGTGATGACTATGTTCCAGCTGGTTCCTCACTACCAGCTGAAGAATCTGTTAAGAAAACACCTTCCCCAAAAACTTCAAAGGTGAAGAAGTTAATCCCGTCTGCATCAGACGCGAAAAAGACAAGGGCCGCTGAGAAGGAAGCGAAGAAGAGAAAAGCTTCCTCAGCAGAAGAAAAGATTGAGGCAAAACGCCTCAAGGAAATTGAAGAATCTGCCCCACTGGACCCGGTGCCTCTTAATGTTGCACCCTCATTTGAAATGGTCGTCGTTGGTGACCACACTACGAGGGCTGATGAGGAAATGAAGGATGCTGCCTCTGAGGAGCATACTGATGAGGAAATACAAATTGATGACAGTCCTCAACCTCATATTCCTCAGAAAGAGACTACTGAAGCCTCAGCTGCAGCAGCTGATGAATCTGCTTCTGCCACAAAGTCAGCTGATGAAAATCAAGCTGAAGAAAATGTCCAGTCTGCGCAGGCTCCTCCCACTGAACAAGCTGATCAAACTCCTCAAGCTGAGAAGGATGAAGAAATTCCTCAGCCTGATGCTTAGCTAGAACAAGAAATTCCTCATCCTGAGGAAACTGCTGAAGAAAATGTTCCCGCCCCTGACAATGAGTTCATTGTCCTCAACTAAGAATCTGCCATGGTTGTTTCCCCTCCCATTCCTCCGCAAAATCTCAATCCAGTTCAGCGCCTGCCATTCTCGAAGAGGCCAAAGTTTCAGAAAGAGAATTTCTTTGAGGAACGTATGTATTTCATCGGAGAGAATCCTTATGACAAGCCTCAAATGAGGCATCTGAAGTTTTGGACAAGGACGCAGATGAACTACTATGCTTCTGTGCTCTGTGGCCGCAACAAGATATTCCAGCACAGGCACATTCCTCATGCTGACCTTGAAGAAATTCCCTGCATGGAACCAGTCCTCAGTGTACTACGTGATGCAGGTTTGCTCCCTATGTGCTCCGACATATCAGATTGGAATAGTGAGCTAATTCTTCAGTTCTATTCAACTCTGCACATCTCGGGCAATGCTGATGACATCAACACTTGGGTGTTCGACTGGATGACCCAAAATACTCACTACAAGGCTCCAGTGTCTGAACTCCTCAAAGAACTGCCCGTACCAATTCCTTCAGAAGGGGCAGTGAAGCTTTATGGTGAGCGTGAGCTGTCAAATGGAATGATGGAAGTCCTCATGAAGCCTTTGGCTGCAGGAAAACCCTCAAGAACCACATTCCTCGTCCATGAGCTAAAGTACACACCACGGTCTGTCTACCGCATTTTCTGCAGTGTGCTAGCGCCAATCAAAGGCCATGATGATGACGAAGATGTCGTCGGCCTCATGAAGAACATCCTCTTCAACATCATTCACGGTATCCCCATGAATATCCATGATTTCTTCTTGAGGACTTTGGCTGACAATGCAATGTGCCCCTATGATCACAAAATCTATGCACCATGGATCATGAGATTCCTCACGACAAGGACAGGCATCAACTTTCACGCAGATTTCAAGAACCATGTTGGTTATATGCCTCCTATCCGGGTCAACAAGAAGACCTTCGAGCCCATTGAGGGAAAAGGCAAGTCTGTGATTGATGAAGGAAGCAGGCCCCTTGATGGCCAGTTCAAAGAACCAGATGCATATTCCTCATGGGACGACACTGAGACTCGTCCGCCAAGCCCTGTTCCTCCTCGTGTGCTAACCACCAGAGAACTTCTTCTCAGTCTTCATCAGAAGGTGGATCACAATCACAAATGGGTCAAACGCCAGTTTGGTGCCATTGTGAAAACCCTCACTGAGACACAGAACAGTGTGAAGCTTAATCATCACTATCTGCATGAGGTTTTTGATCGCACCTGGGCTACCCTTGCACATCTGAAGACCCATACTGAGCTTGAAGAATTGAACTTTGAGCAGGACTTTGACTGGTCGTGGCCTCCCAAGAAGAAGTTCAGGCCAATTCCTGTGCCAGATCTTGAAGACAGTTCCTTCTCGTCCTTCCGCACCGCCGAATCTGATGAGGAACAACTTGACACCGCCACAGGCCCAGGGAAGAAGACTACACCCAAGAAGCGCCAAGGATCTTCATCAACTGCCAAGCAATGAAGTCTTCACGGGCGTTAGTCCTCAGTTTGTCCCTTTTTGTCACTTGATGACAAAGGGGGAGAAACTTGAGCGTTAGTCTTCAATCGGGAATTATTTTTTGGGCTTATGAACTATATTTAAGTTACAAACTCTTGGCTCTTCTGAAGTTTTTATGTAATAAGTTGTAACTTAAGCCCGATGGTACTCTGACACTTTTTGAACGTTTTTCTTCGCATGCTTATTCCTCAAGTTTTAATGCACGCATGCTGGAATTCGTCAGATACCATTTGCCATCATGCATCTTCATTTTCTTCATATGACATGTTATATGTATGCATGATTTACAAGATTCAGGGGGAGATCTCCATGATATAAATCATCAAGTGCATATGCTATAAAAGCAAAATCCTCAAGGTATGCACATCTTTAGGGGGAGTCTCTGTGAATCTTGTTTTCAAATTCCTCAAATGAGTATTTACACTTCATATTTTTGATCCCTGTTGAAGACTTAACCTAATTGTCATCAACCACCAAAAAGGGGGAGATTGTAAGTGCATCTAGTGCCCCTTAGTGATTTTGTTGGTTTGAAGACTTATAGGTTAAGTATCTAATGTGTTTTTAAGTGTACACAGGATCTATAAGTCATTGAGGAGTTTGAGATATTTGAAGAATATCGACCCCTAAAATATATGTCTTTAGTTGAAGAAATTGGTGTGAAGCTGAAGAAATGAATCGCGAAGAATTTGCGATGAAATTGATATTCCTCATGAAGAGATTGAAATTGAGAAGATTGGTGGTTCCTGAAGAAAATCGTTCTGAAGAAATTGAAGCGTGAAGATTTTCGTTTTCTGTTTTACTTTCTTCACATTTGATGAATAGGAACACCGTACTGTTAAAGGGGGTCAAAGTAACACCATGGAATGGATTTCCTCATGATGCTCAACCCAAGCCAAATCCTACCAAAAGCCTCAAGTAAGGAATATGAGTGACATGAGGACTCTCACAGTTGAGAGTCCCGACCGTTTCGATAAGCCACGCCAAGTCACTGATCTCATCCACTCCAACGGTCATATTATTTAAGGGAATTAATGTCAAATCATGTCGGGATGCTCCCAGGCTATAAATAGCCACCCCCCACAACCACTAGCTGGTTGGCTGCTCCGCTAGAAACTGACACTTGTCATAAGAGCAACCCAATTCCTCAGAGCTTTAGAGAGTAAATCATCAGTGAGGAAATACACCACCCACCGAAACCACAAACCAAACCTAGTGATTGAGCATCACTGAAGAAGTTGTTCCTCTGTGGGACTGAAGCCTTTTACCTTTGAGGACTGTGCATCCTCCAGACGGTTAGGCGTCATGGTCTAGAGCAATCCAGCAGTCAATTGTGGATCGCCGGGTGACCGAGTTTGTGAGGGTTTGGAAGTCTGCCCTGAAAACTTACCACGAGTGTTGGGCGAGGACTGTGTGTCCTTAGCTCAAGGAGAATACGGTAGGGACTGTGTGTCCCGGGACTGGGTGTCCTTTTGGTTTAAATACCAAGCCGCTCCAAACCAGATGTACAACTGTCACAGCAGTTGGAACTGGGTCATCAACAACAGTCTTCACTAAGAATCGGGTTCTAATTCCTCAACTCTTTACATTCTCTGTATTATGTGTTGATGACATTCACTGTGACTGTTTGAAGAATTTGCTGAAGACTTTCTCTGAATTTCCTCAACCCCAAATTCTTCACTTGAGTTAATCATCATTTGTATTCTGCGTGCCTGCTTGCTGTGCAATCTGTTATCATAATCTACACTCTGTGATACTGCTATTGTGAACGATTGCACAACTGATCCTTAACTGTTTCCGCTGTAAGTTAGTCATCAGTGAGGAATTTCCTCAAAAGGAATTTGCTCAGTGATGAAATTCTAAAAATCTCCTATTCACCCCCCCTCTAGTCGATATAACGCACTTTCATGAACTTCCAAAATAACAAGGCCAAGGAAAGTTATCCCTACAAAATCATATAGTCTGGCTATGCTCCATCATCCTCACGCAACTAATGTAAATCATGCACAACCCCGGTATTGGCCAAGTAATTGTTTTCACACTCTTACTTTCTCAAACTTTTTATAACTATCACGCAATACATGAGCGTGAGCCATGGATATAGCACTATAGGTGGAACAGAGTGCGTTGGTGGTTGTGAGAGAAAAAGGAGGAGATGGTCACATTGACTAGGCGTATCAAAAGGCTATGGAGATGCCCATTAATAGATATCAATGTGAATGAGTAGGGATTGCCATACAAGAGATGCACTAGAGCATAAGTATGTGAAAGCTCAAAAGGAAAACTAGTGGGCGTGCATCCAACTTGATTGCTCACGAAGACCTAGGGCAATTTTGAGGAAGCCGATCATTGGAATATACAAGCGAAGTTATATAATGAAGATTCCCACTAGCATATGGTAGTGACAAAGCAAGAAGCTCTCGATCAAGAAGAACATGGTGCTATTATGAAGCACAAGTGTGGAAAAAGATAGTAGCATTATCCGTTCTCTCTTTTTCTCTTTTTTCTTTTTTTTTCATTTGGGCTCTTAGGGCTCTGTTTTTTCTCTTTTCTTTTCTCCCTTCTTTTTGTTTTTGGGCTCTTTGGCCTCTTTTTTATTTATTTCCTCACATGAGACAATGCTCTAATAATGATGATCATCACACTTTTATTTACTCACAGCTCAAAGCTCACAGTGATGATGACTCCATAGGAAATGCCTCCGGTAGTGTACCGGGATGTGCAACGATCTAGCATGGCGTATGACGTTGAACCATCTCGCTAGCTATCTTACGATCATGCAATGGCAATATGAGAGTTACGACACAAGTCATGAGACAGAACGGTGGGAGTTGCATGGCAATATATCTCGGAATGGCTATGAAAATGCCATAGTAGGTAGGTATGGTGGCTGTTTTGAGGAAGGTATATGGTGGGTTTGTGTACCGGCGAGAATTGCGCAGTACTAGACAGGCTAGCAATGGTGGAAGATGAAAGTGCATCTATACCATGGACTCACAATAGTCATGGAGAACTCACATACTTGTTGCGAAAGTTTTTATTTGTAATCGAAACAAAGTTCTAAATGCATACTCCGAGGGGAAGGGTTGGTAGGTGTTAACCATCGCGCGATCCCAACTTCAACACAAAGGATGAAAATCAATAGATCAATTATGCTCTCACTTCCTAACATAGTGGTTAACCATACGTGCATGCTACGGGAATCACTAACTTCAACACTAGTATTTCTAGATTCACAACACCCTACTAACATAGCTCTTAATATTACCAAATCCACGTCTCAAAACTATTTGAGAGGAATCAAAACTTCTCTTTCTATTCAATGCACATGAATATGGAGGTTTTTACATCCTCTTTGGGTATCTATCACCTTTGGGACTAATTTCATAGCATAAGCCAACTACCAAGTCACGCACCGCCGTTCTCTAAAAGATATAAGTGAAGCACATAGAGCAAAAGTATCTAGCTCAAAAGATATAAGTGAAGCACTGTGAGCATTCTAGCAAAATCATGATGAGTGCATGTCTCTCTCTCTCAAAAAGGTGTGCAGCAAGGATGATAGTGACACAACAAAAATAAAAGACTCCTAAGATACACGACGCTCCAAGCAAAACAAATATCATGTGGTGAATAAAAATATAGCTCCAAGTAATGTTACCGATAGATTGAAGACGAAAGAGGGGATGCCTTCCCGGGGCATCCCCAAGCTTAGGGTTTTTGGTGTCCTTGAATTTGGCTTGGGATGCCTTGGGCATACCCAAGCTTGAGCTCTTCCCAATCCTTATCTCTTTGTCCATGAGAACATCACCCAAAACATGAAAACTTCACAACACAAAACTTAAACACAAACTCATGATAACACTAGCACAAGAAAACAAACTACCACTTCTTTTGGTATTGTAGCAAACTTGAATTCTATCTATATTGATGTTGGGATACTTTATTCTCACTTTTCCAGGGCTAGTACCCCCCGATACTAACCATAGTTTCATCAAAACAAGCAACCAACTCAACAAAAACAGAATCTGTCAAAAACAGACCAGCCTGTAGCAATCTGTATACTTCGTGTACTTCTGGTACCTAAAAAAACTGAAACATTACGATGGCCTGGGCAAAAACCATATCAACCAGCAGCAAAAAGAGTCAACTCAAAAGCTCTTTCTGAATAAAAATGACAAATCATCTCGTTAGCGAAAAGTTTCTGTCTCTTTCCAGCAGGATCAAACAACCATTACCAAGACTAGTCATAAAGGTTTTGCTTGGCTCAAACAGAAAAAGAAACACAAAAACACAATCACAACATAATTGTGATGGTGTGGACACAACAAAACAGAAAGAAAAAAGATAAATTCATTGGGTTGCCTCCCAACAAGCGCTACTGTTTAACGCCCTTAGCTAGGCATAAAAGCGATAGAATCACGTATCGTCGTCTTTGGTGCTCAACCCATAAGTGGCCCTCATCGTGGATTCATAAGGAAATCTTATTTTCTTTCTAGAAAAGTGTTCCATGCCCTTACTTAAAGGAAATTGGAATCTAATATTCCCTTCCTTCATATCGATGATAGCATCGATAGTCCTTAGGAAAGGTCTACCAAGAATAATAGGGCATGTAGGATTGCAATCAATGTCAAGCACAATGAAATCCACGGGTACATAGTTCCTATTTGCAATAATAAGAACATCATTGATCCTTCCCATGGGTTTCTTGACAGTAGAATCAGCAAGATGCAAATTAAGAGAACACTCTTCAATCTCATTAAAACCCAGAACATCACATAGACTTTGGAATCGCAGAAACACTAGCACCCAAATCACACAAAGCATTGCATTTATAATTTTTGATTTTGATTTTGATGGTAGGTTCCCACTCATCATGAAGCTTTCTAGGGATAGAGACTCCCAATTCAAGTTTCTCTTCAAGAAATTTTATCATAGCTTCGACGATATGATCGGTAAAGGCCTTGTTTTGGCTATAAGCATGTGGAGAGTTTAACATGGATTGCATCAAAGAGATGCATTCAATCAAGGAGCAACTATCATAATTTAATTCCTTGAAATCCACGGTAGTAATTTCATTACTACTCAAAGTTTTAACATCTTCTACTCCACTTTCAATGCTTTTAGCATCAAGATAGATGGACTCCGAATCATTGGGGCACTTTTCAACCAAAGTAGATTCATATCCAGCCCCATAGTCATTAGGTTTGACACCAGAAAACAAAGATTCAATGGGAGTCATACCAAGCACTTTAAGATCTTCGTGATTCTCATCACGAGAACACGCCTTTTTAAGCCATTCATGTCTAGCACGAATTTGGGCGGTTCTTTCTTGGCTCTCAATCATGGAAACATGCATAGCTTTCAAAGTTTCATCCATGTTGATTTTGGGAGGAGCACATCTAACTTTCAAAGCATCAACATCACTAGACATTCTATCAACGCTCATAGCCAAATCGTCAATTTTGAGTAGCTTTTCCTCTATGGACGCACTGAAAATCTTTTGAGAGTTTATGTACTCTTTGATATTACTCTCTAGATCAGAGGGTAATCTATTGTAATTTCCATGAGTATTGTTGTAGGAGTTGCCAAAATTATTAGAGGAGTTACTAGGAAAAGGCCTAGGAACATAGTTTCCTCTAAAAGCATTATTGTTGCCAAAGTTATTCCTACCAACAAAATTAACGTCCAAGCTAGTGTTGCTACTCTCAATCAAAGAAGACAAGGGCATATCATTAGGATCCAAAGGAGCACTTCTGCTAGCAACCAAATTCATTAACTCGTCCATCTTAGCACTCAACGAGTTAATTTCCTCTATAGCATGTAATTTCTTACTAGTAGGTGACCTTTCAGTGTGCCACTGAGAGTAGTTTGTCATGATGTTGTCTAGGAGCTTTGTGGCTTCCCCTAACGTGATTTCCATGAATGTTCCACCTGAGGCGGAGTCCAAGATATTTCCAGAAGCGAAATTCAAGGCAGCGTAAAATATTTGTATAATCATCCAAAGACTCAAGCCATGAGCGGGACAATTTCTAATCATTAATTTCATTCTCTCCCAAGATTGTGCAACATGTTCATGATCAAGTTGCTTGAAATTCATGATATCATTACGGAGAGAGATGTTCTTAGCCGGCGGAAAATACTTGGATATATAAGCATCTTTGCACTTATCCCAAGAATCGATACTATTTTTAGGCAAAGAAGAAAACCAAGTTTTTGCGCGATCTCGCAACGAGAAAGGAAAAAGCTTCAATTTAATCACGTCATTATCCACATCTTTTTTCTTTTGCATATCACAAAGCTCAATGAAGGTATTGAGATGGGATGCGGCATCTTCACTAGGAAGGTCGGAGAATTTCTCTTTCATAACAAGATTTACCAAAGCGGCATTGATTTCGTATGACCCCGCACTAGTGGCCGGAGCAATCGGAGTACTAATAAAATCAGTAGTATTAGTATTGGAGAAGTCACAAAGTTTGGTGTTTTCATTCATGGTGACTTTAGTAGGCAAGCAAGAACACAAGCAAACAAAGAGCAGGCGAGAAAAAGGCCGAACGAAAAGGCGAACGAAAAAGGCAAACGAAAAAGGTTGGTGAAGTGGGGGAGAGGAAAACGAGAGGCAACTCGCAGACAAAGTAAATGCAAGAGATGAGTTTGCGACACCTACTTGGATGAGTTATTGACTTGATCTTCCTCCCCGGCAACGGCGCCACAAATCCTTCTTCTACTTCTCAAACAACAGTGCCAGAAATTGACACGTTGACGGAGACTGGGCTTGCGTTGGTTTTTCCCTTGAAGAGGAAAGGGTGATGCAGCACAGGAGCACTAAGTATTTCCCTCAGTTTGAGAACCAAGGTATCGATCCAGAAGGAGGGTCTCGTCAAGTCCAGAGTACCTGCACAAACACAAACAAGCTTGCACCCAACGCTTCAAAGGGGTTGTCAATCCCTTCAAGATTGTTTGCAAAGTGAGATCTGAAGGCGGAAAGTGCAACAAAGTAAAAAGTGTAAGGCTGAAAATATGGTGTGGAGTAGACCCCGGGGCCATAGTGTTCACTAGAGGCTTGTCTCAAAATAGCAAATATCACGGTGGATGAACAAATTACTGTAGAGCAATTGATAGAACCGCGCAAAGTCATGACGATATCTAAGGCAATGATCATACATATAGGCATCACGTCCAAGACAAGTAGACCGATACTTTCTGCATCTACTACTATTACTCCACACATCGACCACTATCCAGCATGCACCTAGTGTATTGAGTTCATGACGAACAGAGTAACGCCTTAAGCAAGATGACCTGATGTAGAGGGATAATATCAAACCAATGTTGAAAACCCCATCTTTTTACCCTTGATGGCAACAACACGATGCGTGCCTCGCTACCCCTTCTGTCACTGGGTGAGGTCACCACACGGTATGAACCCAAAACCAAGCACTTCTCCCATTGCAAGAGTCATAGATCTAGTTGGCCAGACAAAACCCACAACTCGAAGAGAATTACTCCCTCTGTCCCAAAATAACTGTCTGAACTTTGTACTAGCTCCAATACAAATTTGTACTAAACTTAAGACACTTATTTTGGGACGGAGGGAGTACAAGGATATGAAATCGTGCATAAGAGAGATCAGAAGAAACTCAAATAAGATTCATAGATAATCTGATCATAAATCCACAATTCATCGGTTCTCGACAAACACACCGCAAAAGAAGATTACATCGGATAGATCTCCATGAAGATCATGGAGAACTCTGTATTGAAGATCCAAGAGAGAGAAGAAGCCATCTAGATACTAACTATGGACCCATAGGTCTATGATGAACTACTCACACATCATCGGAGAGGTCATGGTGTTGATGAAGAAGCCCTATGTATCCGAATCCCCCTCCGGCAGGGCACCGTAATGTGCCCCAGATGGGATCTTGCGGAGACAGAAGCTTGCGGCGGCGGAAAAGTAGTTTCGATGATGTCCTGATTTTTTGGGATTTTTAGGGAATATATAGGCGCAACCGCTAGGGCAGAGGGCATCCAGGGGGCCCACAAGCCTCTGGGCCGCGACCTCCCCCCTGGCCGCGGGGTGAGGGCTTGTGGGGCCCCTGGGGCCCCCCTGCCTTGGCTCCCTAGTCTCCTGATCTTCTTCCGTTACGGAAAAATTCTTTTCGGGGATTTTATTCTGTTTGGACTACGTTTCAAAATCTCCTCTGAAAGGGGTCAAAAACATGGAAAAAACAGGAACTAGCACTTGGCACTGAGTTAATAAGTTAGTCCCAAAAAATATATAAAAGGCATGCAAAACATCCAAAGTTTGACAAGATAATAGCATGAAACCATCAAAAATTATAGATACGTTGGAGACGTATCAATAGTCCGCCGGCTAACTGCTGAAACGACTGACCGAAGCAATAGTGGGAAATACCTAAATCTGATGGACAAAGACAAACTCATTAAATGAATCATGAGGTGGCATTGTGGTAATGCTCCCTGGCAAGGACTGCATCTCCTTCTGTGTTGTTCGCCTAGCTACCTTCTATTTTCTTGACACGCCAAGGGACGAGTGTCGCTAAAGTGACTACATGCCTCTCACTAGGCCCACCTAACCCCTTGCATGCTCAACACCTCGCTGATGCTGACAATCAGCTCGATGAGTTGGAGCTACGGAGATATGGAGGCGCCTTGCCACACGCAGTTGCTGTCTGAATTTCGTCCTCCCAGCAAGGTGTCTTGTCGGGGCCTTGGGTTCTAGTCTTCGCTCATTGCAGTATGGAGTCTCGTGCAGATTGGTAGGGTATTGCCGGGCCGGGGGCCGCGGTTATCTGTGTACAAGTCTGGGTACTAAAGTCCTCATATTTTTGTACACTGACACTAGCCCCGGGCCTGGGGCACACATGCGTCCGTGACGTTTGTTCGGCTAAGACCAAATAGTGCCAGGGCAAACACGGCCGCAATTACCTGCGGTAATGATGATTCTTCACTGTTTTCCCTAGACGAGCATTTACTTCGGTCGTGGGAGTGGTGGAGCGAGGTGGCTGATATGTCTCAAACTTATCTATAATTTTCGATGGTTTCATGTTGTTATCTTGTCAACTTTGGATGTCTTATATACCTTTTATATCTTTTTTGGGACTAACTTATTAATTCAGTGCCAAGCTTCAGTTCCTGTTTTTCTGTGTTTTTGACTCTTTTCAGATCTCATTTTGAAACCGAGTCCGAACGGAATAAAATCCCTGAAATAAATTTTTCCAGAACAGAAGTAGATCGGGGGACTTGAGGGCCAAGGCAGGATGCCCACAGGGAGCCCACAAGCCCTGACGCCGCGGCCAGGGGGGCCGGCGACCAGGCTTGTGGCCTCCATGGCGCTCCCCTGCCCTAGCTCTTTCGCCTATATATTCCCAAAAATCCCAGAAAATATCAGGACGTCCACGAAACCACTTTTCCGCTACCGCAAGCTTCTGTTTCCGCGAGATCTCATCTGGAGACCCTTCCCGGTGTCTTGCCGGAGGGGAATTTGGAGTTGGAGGGCTTCTACATCAACATCATCGCCTCTCCAATGACTCGTGAGTAGTCCATTTCAGACCTACGGGTCCGTAGTTAGTAGCTAGATGGCTTCTTCTCTCTCTTGGATCGTCAATACAAAGTTCTCCATGATCTTCATGGAGATCTATCTGATGTAATCCTGTTTGGTGGTGTGTTTGTCAAGATCCGATGAATTGTGGATTTGTGATCATATTATCTACGAATTATATTTGAGTCTTTGCTGATTTCTTATATGCATGATTTGATATCCTTGTAAGTCTCTCCGAGTCTTGGGTTTTGTATGGGCAACTAGATCTATGATTCTTGCAATGGGAGAAGTGCTTGGTTTTGGGTTCATACCGTGCGGTGACCTTTCCCAGTGACAGAAGGGGCAGCAAGGCACGCATCGTGTTGTTTCCATCAAGGGTAACAAGATGGTCTTTCATCATAGATTTGAGATTGTCCATCTACATCATGTCATCTTGCTTAAGGCGTTACTCTGTTCTTATGAACTCAATACACTAGATGCATGTTGGATAGCGGTCGACGTGTGGAGTAATAGTAGTAGAGGCAGAAAGTATCGGTCTACTTGTTTTGGACGTGATGCCTATAGATATGATCATTGCCATAGATAACGTCATGACTTTGCACGGTTCTATCAATTGCTCGACAGTAATTCGTTCACCCACCGTCTACTTGCTTTCATGAGAGACGCCACTAGTGAACACTACGGCCCCCGGGTCTATTCGTAACTATCGTCTCCACTTTCACTTTTACTTTGCTTTGTTTACTTTTTGGTTTCAGTTCTCACTTTGCAAACAATCTATAAGGGATTGACAACCCCTTCATAGCGTTGGGTGCAAGCTCTTTGTGTTTGTGCAGGTACTTGTGACTTGACGCGATCCTCCTACTGGATCGATACCTTGGTTCTCAAACTGAGGGAAATACTTATTTCTTCTGTGCTGCATCACCCTTTCCTCTTCAAGGCAACACCAACGCAAGGCTCCAAGGCCGCGGGGGAATCCTTTGCATATTTGCCAAGGAAGTCCCTGTAGGCGTAGCCAGCAGCAGAAGGACCTCTTACGCCGTTGCCGGGGAAGTTCTTTTATGCCGTAGCAGAAGGATTTCTGGCGCTGTTGCCAGGGAGGAGAGATCATGTCAAGAACTATCCAAGTAGGTGTCACAAACTCATCTCTTGCATTTACCTTTTTTGCCAGTTGCCTCTCGTTTTCCTCTCCCCCACTTCACATTTGCCATTTTCATTTGCCTTTCTCCTTTGCCGTTTTGTTTCGTCTTTTGCCTTCTTTTTCCTCCCGTTTTCCTCGCTTGCTCTTGGGCTTGTTCATGAGAGACCTTTCCTCATGGCCAAACCAAACCATTTCAGAAGGTTGGAAGAGATTGAAACTAGTGTCAATGGTTTCATGTCTTCTCAGTTTGACCAAAATAGTTACTTCCGTAGGGAATTAAAAGAGCAAAATTCTTTTATGGTCTGTTTGAATAAAGAAGTTGATGATCTGGCCAAAGAATTCCTTGCACTAAATTCTCAGCTTGCTCACCTTGAAAAATTGGTGGGCCAAATTTCTGACAAGCAGGCTACCATAGTCAATAAGATGGCAGATCACGAAGATCTTAAAGTGCTTGGTGTGACTCCTCTTGAATCTGTGTTTTCGCGTGTCAAACCTATTGATGAAGGGGTTGGATATGAATCCACTTTGGTTGAAAAACGCCCCAATGATTCGGAGTCCACCTATCTTGATGATAAAGGTGTGGAGAGTGGAGTAGAAGAAATCAAAATATTGGGTAGTAATGAAACTCCCACTTTGCATTTCAAGGAATTCAATTATGATAGTTGCTCCTTGTTTGAATGCATTTACTTGATGCAATCCATTGCAAACTTTCCACATGGTTATAGCCAAAGCAAAGCCTTTACTGCACATATCGTAGATGCTATGATGAAATCTCTTGAAAAGGAACTCGAATTAGAAGTCTCTATACCTAGAAAACTTCATGATGAGTGGGAACCTACTATCAAAATCAAAATCACAAACTATGAATGCAATGCTTTATGTGATTTGGGTGCTACTGTTTCCGCGATTCCAAAGTCTTTATGTGATATTCTTGGTTTTCACGAGATTGAAGAGTGTTCTCTTAATTTGCATCTTGCAGATTCTACTGTCAAGAAACCCATGGGAAGGATCAATGATGTTCTTATTGTTGCAAATAAGAACTATGTACGCGTGGATTTCATTGTACTTGACATACATTGCAATCCTTCATGTCCCATTATTCTTGGTAGACCTTTCCTAAGGACTATTGGTGCTATCATCGATATGAAGGAAGGAAATATTAGATTTCAATTTCCTCTAAAGAAGGGCATGGAGCATTTTCCTTGAAATAAAATAAGATTGCCTTATGAATCTATGATAAGGGGTACTTATGGTTTGAGCACCAAAGATGACTATACGTGATTCCATCACCTTATGCCTAGCTAAGGGCGTTAAAAAATAGCGCTTGTTGGGAGGCAACCCAACAAATCTATCCTTTTTCTTTCTGTTTTGTGTTTTCCACACTTTCATAATTCTGTTATGATTGTGTTTTTTGTGTTTCTTTTGCTTTTGTGCCAAGTAAAACCGTTATGATTAGTCTTGGGGATGATCGTTTGGTCATGCTGGTAAAGACAGAAACTTTCTGCTCATGAAAAGAATTTTCATTTTTACTTCAGATTTTCGTAAGTTTTCAGAATTTGTGAAGTACTAGAAGTATACGAAGTATTCAGATTGCTACAGACTGGTCTACTGTTGACATATTCTGTTTTTGTTGAGTTGGTTGGTTATTTTGATGAAACTATGGATAGTATCGGGGGGTATTAGCCATGGAAGATTGAAAATACAGTAGCCCAACATCAACATAAGTGGAATTTAAGTTTGCTACAGTGCCTAAGGAAGTGGTGGTTTGCTTTCTTATACTAATGTTATCATGAGTTTCTGTTTAAGTTTCGTGTTGTGAAGTTATCAAGTTTTGGGTGAAGTTCTTATGGACAAAGAGATAAAGAGTGGCAAGAGCTCAAGCTTGGGGATGCCCAAGGCACCCCAAGTTAATTCAAGGATGCCGTAAAAGCCTAAGCTTGGGGATGCCTCGGGAAGGCATCCCCTCTTTCGACTTCAATCCATCGGTAACGTTACTTGGGGCTATATTTTTATTCACCACATGTTATGTGTTTTGCTTGGAGCGTCTTGTATCATAGGAGTCTTTTATTTTTTTTGTGTCACAACCTTCCTTGCTGCACACCTAGAGATAGAGACATGCACTCATCGTGATTTTGTCGAGCTTCACTTATATCCTTTGGTTAGACAAGTCAGCTCACATGTGTTTCACTTATATCTTTTGAGCTAGTTGATTTTTCTCTATGTGTTTCACTTCTATCTTTTAGAGCATGGAAGCGCGTGGTGTGGTAGTTGATCTATGCTATGAAAGTAGTCTCAAAAGGGGTAGTTATCCAAAGGGATATGAAAACTTCCACCTTCATGTGCATTGAATAGTTAGAGAAGTTTGATTCATCTCAATTAGTTTTGAGTTGTGGTTGTGGTAATATTGAAGTTATACTAGTAAGGTGTTGTGGATCTAGAAATACTTGTGTTGAAGTTTGTGATTCCCGTAGCATGCACGTATGGTGAACCGCTATGTGTTGTAGTCTGAGCATGATTAGTCTGTTGATTGTCATCCTTTGTGTGGCGGTCGGGATCGCGCAATGGTTTATACCTACCAACCCTTCCCCTAGGAGTATGCTTTGTTTCGATTACTACGAAAACTTTTGCAACAAGTATATGAGTTCTTCATGACTAATGTTGAGTCCATGGTTTAGATGCACTTTCACCTCCCACCATCACTATCTTCTTTAGTGCCATGGAACTTTCGCTGGTGCACAAAACCCACCATATAGCCTCCCTCAAAACAGCCACCATACCTACCTACTATGGTTTTTTCAAAGCCATTCCGAGATATATTGCCATGTAACTACCACCATGACATGTGCCATAGCTTCTACATTGCCATTGCATGATCATAAGATAACTAGCGTGATGGTTCCATTGATGTCTATGCCATGCTAGATCATTGTCACGGTACACTACCGAAGGCATTCCATATAGAGTCATCATTGCTCTAAGTTTTGAGTTGTAAGTGTGATGATCATCATTGATGGAGCATTGTCCCATGTGAGGATATAAAAGAGGCCAAAGATGTCGACCAAAAAAAAGAGGCCAAAGAGCGCACCAAAAAAAAGAGAGAAAAAGAGAGAAGGGACAATGCTACTATCTCCTTTCCACACTTGTGCTTCATATTAAGCACCATGATCTTCATGATTGAGAGTCTCTCGTTTTGTCACCACCATATAGATAGTGGGAAATTTTCATTATATAACTTGGCTTGTATATTCCAATGATAGGCTTCCTCAAAATTGCCTTAGGTCTTCGTGAGCAAGCAGGTTGGATGCACACCCACTAGTTTTCTTTAAGAGCTTTCACATACTCTTAGCTCTAGTGCATAATTTGTATGGCAATCCCTACTCATTCATGTTGATATCTATTGATGAGCATCTCCATAGCTCGTTGATATGCCTAGTCAATGTGACCATCTTCTCCTTGTTTGCCTTGCAACCTCCACCACACTCCATACCACTTATAGTGCTAAGACCATGGCTCACGCTCATGTATTGCGTGAGAGTTGAAAAAGTTTGAGAAAGTAAAGGTGTGAAAACTATTACTTGGCCAATACCGAGCTTGTGCATGATTTAAATTCGTTGTGCAAGGATGATAGAGCATAGCCAGACTATATGATTTTGTAGGGATAACTTTCTTTTGGCCTTGTTATTTTGAAAGTTCATGATTACCTTGCTATTTTGCTTGAAGTATTATTATCTCCACGTCAATAGCAAACTATTATTTTGAATCTAACAGATCTGAACATTCACGTCACATAAGAGGAGTTACAAAGGACATCTATGCTAGGTAGCATGAAAGCATCAAAAATTCATTCTTTATCACTTCCCTACTCGAGGACGAGCATGAGTTAAGCTTGGGGATGCTTGATATGGCTCAAACGTATCTATAATTTTCGATGGTTTCATGATGTTATCTTGTCAACTTTGGATGTTTTATATACCTTTTCTATCTTTTGTGGGACTAACTTATTAATTCAGCGCCAAGTGCGAGTTCCAGTTTTTTCTGTGTTTTTGACTCTTTTCAGATCTGATTTTGGAATGGAGTCCAAATGGAATAATATCCCCGAAATAAATTTTTCCAGAACAGAAGAAGATCGGGGGACTTGAGGGCCAAGGTAGGAGGCCCACAGGGAGCCCACAAGCCCTGACTCCGCGGCCAGGGGGGGCGACCAGGCTTGTGGCCTCCCTGGCACTCCCCTGCCCTAGCTCTTTCGCCTATTTATTCCCTAATATCCCAGAAAAAATCGGGCATCCATGAAACCACTTTTCCGCCACCGCAAGCTTCCGTTCCCGCAAGATCTTATCTGGAGACCCTTCCCGGTGCACTGCCGGAGGGGACTTTGGAGTTGGTGGGCTTCTACATCAACATCATCGCCTCTCCAATGACTCGTGAGTAGTCCACTTCAGACCTACGGGTCCGTAGTTAGTAGCTAGATGGCTTCTTCTCTCTCTTGGATATTTAATACAAAGTTCTCCATGATCTTCATGGAGATCTATTCGATGTAATCCTCTTTGGCGGTGTGTTTGTCGAGATCCGATGAATTGTGGATTTGTGATCAGATTATCTATGAATTATATTTGAGTCTTTGCTAATTTCTTATATGCATGATTTGATATCCTTGTAAGTCTCTCCGAGTCTTGGGTTTTGTTTGGCCAACTAGATCTATGATTCTTGCAATGGAAGAAGTGCTTGGTTTTGGGTTCATACCGTGCGGTGACCTTCCCCAGTGACAGAAGGGGCACCAAGGCACGCATCGTGTTGTTGCCATCAAGGGTAACAACATGGGCTTTCATCATAGATTTGAGATTGTCCATCTACATCATGTCATCTTGCTTGAGGCGTTACTCTGTTCTTATGAACTCAATACACTAGATGCATGCTGGATAGCGGTCGACGTGTGGAGTAATAGTAGTAGATGCAGAAAGTATCGCTCTACTTGTTTTGGACATGATTGCTATAGATATGATCATTACCATAGATAAGGTCATGACTTTGCGCGGTTCTATCAATTGCTCGACAGTAATTCGTTCACCCACCGTCTACTTGCTTTCATGAGAGAAGCCACTAGTGAACACTACGGTCCCCGGGTCTATTCACAACTATCGTCTCCACTTTCACTTTTACTTTGCTTTCTTTACTTTTTGCTTTCAGCTCTCACTTCGCAAACAATCTATAAGGGATTGACAACCCCTTCATAGTGTTGGGTGCAAGCTCTTTGTGTTTGTGCAGGTACTTGTGACTTGACGCAATCCTCCTACTGGATCGATACCTTGGTTCTTAAACTGAGGGAAATACTTACTTCTTTTGTGTTGCATCACCCTTTGCTATTCAAGGGAACACCAACGCAAGGCTCCAAGGCCGCGGGGGAATCCTTTGTATATTTGCCAAGGAAGTCCCTATAGGCATAGCCAGCAGCAGAAGGACCTCTAACGATGTTGCCGGGGAAGGTCTTTTGTTGCCGTAGCAGTGACCTCCGCTAGCGAACCATCTCGTCCACCTTTATTCCCTTTGTGACGCGTATTGCCTGCGAGGTGCCATATAGGCAGGGTAGGGTGGCCGCTGCAGTGGCGCTGGACTATTTCTTCGGGTGGTGAAAAGTCGGCCTCCCTTGCCTCCCTATAAAAAGGGCTCAAGGGAAGTGTTGCTCATTCACATGTCACACCTTGTTTTCACTACGACTTTTTTTGTAATTCAAAAATCTGAGTTTATTAAAACTTTTTCAAAACTAATGTTGTGACTGCCATGATTGTCATTGTATGCTTGTATGCTTGATCATGTGATATTAAAAACCACATTCCTCATTACTTAATTATTTTCAAAACCCTTTATATTTTTTTCTGGTTAAAGGAAAACCCTGCTTTGGGTTGCACTACAAGTCCCTCATGGCAAGGAGTGTTCTTACCCAAATTTGGTGATCTAGTTCTAGCACCATTTTAGAGCACCAAAACTATATAATAATTATTTTATGAATAATTTTTTAATTTAATTGCATGTCCATTTCTCAGGCCACAAATGGTATTCCTATATGGAAAAATATTATTCTGCTTTGAAAAATCTGAGAAAATTTGTTGATGATCAGAAGACATATATTTTCCATACATAAGATTTTCAACCCCTATTTATATTATTATTATTTCAGTAAAACCCTGAAAACCCTTTTGAATGTTTTGACCTTTTGAAATATTTGCAAAGGAAATATTCTCAATAAATTCCTAGAAAATTCTAGTGGTATCCCTAGGCCGTATTTGGTATCCATATAAAAATTCACATTGATCCAAGATGATTAAGGGCACCAAATAGTTGAAAACCCCTTCTGTCCAGATTGAAGTTAGAGCATATCTACATAGCAAAGTTTGTCCAATAGATTTGAAACTTTGAAGGAGTGCCTAATACCTCAAATAAGGGCTCCATACCAAAAATGGGATTTGTGGGACTTAATTTGCCCACACTCTCTTTGGAAGGAACATATCTAGTCATTTGGTGATGTTTTGAAGTTTACAAAGCTAAACTTGTCCAATGGAGCTCAAACTTGGTGAAGCCCCTTGTTTTAGCACCATACCCAATCCTGTTAAGTTGCAGAGCCAGTGGTGGGGTGCAACCACCCCAAACCACTGCCGAGCACCTTCTGACAGATGGTTAAAACCCCTCCTAACCTTAGCTAAACCCCAACCCTTTCACCCAAACTCTCAGATTAGGTGGCTATCGTCAATGCCAAGCCCAGTCAACTAGCCCCTCTCTGGTTCAAAGTAGAAATGCCAAAAACCCCAATCTAAGCTTCAGCTCAAGGCTGGCAGGACCTGTTGTCCTTGTCCCCCTTGACCAGTCGAAGCTCCCACGAGTCTCCAACGACTAGGCATTTCCCAGCCAGTGCCCAGGACACGCTAGACACGTCCAAGGCACCACAGAGCGCGCCACCATGCTGTGGCATGCCAAAGCTGCGCTCAGGGCGTGGTACAGAGAGCCACCAAGGTGGGGGCGACGCTCTCGGCCAGTTCCAGCCTCCCCGAAGTGTCTAAACTCTTCCCCGACAGCCCCCTGCATCAGGCGACCTTCAGGGCCCCTTCTCTCCCGCGCTAAGAGCTGGTGCGACGCGTGCCCCCGTGCACGAGAACCAGCCAGAGATGCGCGGCCACGGGTGCTCGCCTCTCCTCTCTCTCCCTTCCTCGCAGTGAGTCATGGCGGTCCAAAACCACGTCCTGAGACCGTGGTTTCGACCCCAGCTCCTCTTCGCACCCCCATGCGCGCCATGGTGAATCACGAGCGCTCCCGAGTCGGCTCACCATCGCGGGCCTATTTATAGTCTCTCCCCTCACTCCAGCACCCCTCATTCCTCATCGTAGCAACCTCAATCAGCTCCCTAGACAACCCAGTAAGCCAGCAGAGACCCGGTGCTCGAGATCGACCGAGGCCCCTCCGCCTCAGAGCTCTGTTCGATCTCCGGCTACACAATGGCTCATGCGTTGCTCTGCCCACCAAACCACTCCCCGTTACCTCAGGAAGCTTCCCCCTCTTCCCAGAGCAAATCTGTGCCCCTAGCTACCACCTCCACCTTCTCCCGAAACTCCTCTGTCGTGGCTACCTCAACGCCGGTGAACCTAAGCCCCTCCGATGTTGTCTCGACCACCATCAGGTAGGAAACAACGAGTTGGACCCATTCCCTTCGTCGTTTGGGCCCAAGGACGTCGGTAGCCACGCCGGCGTGCTCCTCCTCCTCTCTGGCCACAGGTAGGAGACGACCCCGATAGGTGTGCCCCATGTCATCCTGTGAGAAATTATGCAAAGAAAACACTAGGTTTTTACCCAGTTAGGTTTTATGGATTATCATCATGTTTTGTCGAAAACTTGCTCCTTGTTTTTCTCTCTCTTTTCCTGTCACGAATCCCCAGTCGTTTTTGTTCATTTATTATGATTTTCGAGAACTCTTGCCGACGTGTAGCTGGTAGGACCGTCCCGCCATCCTTATCAGATCTGCTTGAGGTGTTCAACCAAGACACCCACGTGTGCAACAATTCTAACTCGGGACCTATGCATCGCTTGCGGGGGCACATATTCATTGTGGGTGGAATCAAGTCCTTAGTATGCCAGCAGTAATGTTGCTCCCGGCAATACCTCTTCGTCGTCCTTGCTGCAACTGCTTTACGTATCCAGTAGGCTCGGTACACTTAAGCGCGCAACAATTCTGACAAAGTCGCTCCATGTGCAGGTCTTTTTACACGAGTGTTGAATGGGTTGCGGGAAATTTTTGAGAAATTTTTGACTTGCTTTTTCTTTTGCCATTTCCTTGTTGCAAGGTGGTTGTTGACTCATCCTTATGTGTTCTTACCATGCTCCCCCAGTAGACTTGTATGCGGGGGGCATCTCTTACTTTTGACAAAAAGAAAGAAGAGAAAATAGAGGAGGCCAGAAACCTTGCTGGTCCCGTATAAACCTTGGATAGGTAGTGAGCGAGCACAACAGTTCATGAAAAGGGACATAGCATAAATATGTACTTTGACGAGAAGTTGGGGAACACTTAGATTTATTTATTATGCATTGGTGAAAGCATAATTGCCCCTAGGGTGGTTTTGGTAATTGATCACAACATATCTATCACTGGACTAACATGTTTTCCAAGTATATTTCAGAAGAAGTTCAAATGAGTCTATGGCTTAAGGTTTATGTGGAGATGCCCCGGGATGCAAGAAAACAATGTTGGCTCAAGCTTCAAGATAGAAGACTGTTCATTTTATATTTGTGAGAAATCACTTTTGAGTCCATAGGAAAGCCAATACTATTAAAAGGGGATGAGGTAGTAAATTGAACTGATTGCTCAAATGCTCAAAGTTAGCCACCAAAACACTCGGTCATTTTTCCCACATATCCAGTGTTAAGTTCCATATTCACAAATTCGGTGTCACCAATATTTTCATATCGGACCCACCAAGTTTGACCTCGGACACAAACTCTAGCCATTCCCACCAAATCGGTGCAACCTAAACCAAGTCGCTACTACCGAGTTTAGTGTGGCCAACATTTTGTTGCCAAGATACACAAAATCGAAATTTCCGAGTTTGAGTATCGGTGCGACCAAGTTTGGCCATCTGACCGTTAGTGACTTTTTCGGTGCCACTGAGTTTCATATATCGCTCTCACCGAGATTCAAAAGTTCACACCTTTAGTGCTAATGGCTACCATTGAGTTGTCAACTTCGGTGTCATCGAGTTAGCCATTTTGTGTGTAACGGTTGGATTTTGGCTGCTGCCTATATATACCCCTTCATCCACCTATCATTTGTGTGAGAAGCACTCAGAACACACACTTCACTGCCAGATCCATTTTCTGAGAGAGAACCACCTACTCATGTGTTGAGACCAAGATATTCCAGTCCTGTCATTTGAAACTTGATCTCTAGAGTCCGGAACCTTCTTTCCACCAAATCAACCTCTCCTACCCATGCATATTCTGTGAGAGAGTGATTTGTGTTGAGGAGACTATCTTTAGAAGCACAAGAGCAAGGGGCTCATTGATCTACCAAACTATTACCTTTTGGCGGGTGGTGCCTCCTAGATTGGTTAGGTGTCGCTTGGGAGCGTCCTACTTTGTATTGTGGAGTTGAACCAAGATGTTTGTAAGGGCAAGGAGATCGCCTACTTCGTGAAGATCTACCGTGAGTAAGGCTAGTCCTCCATGGACAGAAGCCATGGTGGAATAGACAAGGCCACTTCTTTGTGGACCCTTCGTGGGTGGAGCCCTACGTGGACTCTCGCAGGCATTACCCTCTGTGGGTTGAAGTCTCCACTAACATGGACGTACGATTGCGCCACCTATCGGAACCATGCCAAAAATTGATGTGTCAACCTCATGTGTTTGATCTCCGTGCCTTACTCCTCTACTTTACACTTGCATGTTTTACTTTCCGCTGTTATACTATTACAATTGCATGTGTAGTGTGTACTTGACCTGCTATAACCGTCGTAGCTGTTTCTTAAGTAGAATTGGGAAAAGGTAAAAACAATATATCTTATCAAGTAGTCTAATCACCCCGCTCTAGACATACTTTCCATCCTACAATAGGGTTATCATCTCGCTTTGCACAAAGGATTACACGCTTTGACGCAAGACTTGTACAAAAGTGGCTGCCGGAAGGACCAACAACTGCGCCTCACCGGTAGAACTTGCGAAGATGCTTGATATTCCACGAGTTCAACACTGGGGTGCCATCGTGAGTGTCTAGGCGGACAGCGCCAAGCCTGGTGACTCGTCCCACCCGGTAAGGGCCTTCCCACTTTGGCGTCAACTTGTTGGATCCATTTGTGGATTGAATCCATGGAACAACAAGGTCGCCTTCCTCAACACTCTTGGCGCGCTCTGTGCTACTATGATAATGCCACAAGGCTTGCTGGTATGTAGCGGTACGCAGTGCAGCCTGGAGACGATCTTCCATGCGGAGCGTGGCATCGTCTTACCGTAGCCGCTCTTGCATATGTGAGTTCCGTGGGGAGTATAGCTTCTGCCTAGTGGATGAGGGAGAAGGGTGTATTGCCGGTAGCTCGATTTGGTGTCATTCGGATTAACAAAAGAGTTATCGAGAGCTCATCAATCCTGTTCCTTCCATGCTTGGGCAGGTTGTCTAAAGTCCTCGTCTTGAGTCCCTTCAACACTTCAATATTTTCCGTCAGTGCTTGACCGTTACTCCTTTGGTGAGCAACCAACACAAAATAGAGAATGGAACCAACTTCTTGACAATATTGCATGAAGATTTTGCTGGTGAATTGTTTGTCATTGTCGATGATGTCCCTGTTGGGTAAGCCAAAACTCCAAACTATTCCTCTGAGAAACTTCATTGCTCCTACCGTTGTTACCTTCCTCACTAGTTCCACCTCAGTCCACTCCGTGAACTTATCGATTGAGACGAACAAGAACTCAAAGCCCCCGGTAGCATGAGGCCCGACTATGTCGATCCCCTAGGCTGAGAACGACCAGGAGAGTGGTATGCTTTGAAGGGCTTGTGCGGGATGGTGTATTTGCTTGGCCTGGTATTGGCATGCTTCAGATGTTGTCACCATCGCCAAGGCATCTTGGAGGGCGGTCGGTCAGTAGAAACCATGCTGGAACGCCTTTCCAACAAGGGCCCGCGACCCAGTGTGGGAGCCACATATCCCTTCATGTATCTCTGCCAACAACTGATGTCGTTCCTCCCGGCAGATGCACCTCAATTTCACCTTGTTTGGTCCTCTTCCTATAGAACGTTGTCCATGAACTTGTACATACTTGACCGTCAGGCTATTTTTTTGACTGTTCTTGATCTTCACAGAGGTCTCCGATTTGGAGGAATTGGACGGTCTTATGTGCCCATGCTGGAGCCAGGGGCTCGATGACAAGGACTCAAGGTGTTTCTTCTGCCATGGGAGCACAGTTTTCTACGACAAGGGCAGTTGGGCCCGTCGGAGCCAGTTGCTCATCGGTAGGTGTTCCGTCACCCCCGGCAATCTTCTTGGCATACACTAGTAGCTCTGCTGGAAAATAATTGCCGGAGTTGACCTTCCTTTTTTTGGCTCGTTGATTTGATACTGCGACAGATGGATGAGTAAGTTGGAGTACAAAAGTGCATGGTTCCATAGGTGACTTCTGAGCAACTCCTTTTAACAAGTCATCGACAATGCCATTTTCTAAACGGGGGACGTGCTTCATTTGTAGACCGTCAAAATGTTCCTCCAATGTCCTTACATCGTCGACGTATGCTTCCATCAGAGGACTCTGGTAATCCTTGTTCACTTGACGCACAACTACTTCAGAATCCCCTCAGTCTATCATCCTCTTGATTCCAAGGTCGGCTGCTATCCGTAGTTTGGAAAGCAATCCTTCATACTTTGTTGTGTTGTTCATCGATGTCTCCCTTGGAAAGTGCATTCGGATCACTTACCTGAGGTGCTCTACGGTGAGTGCGACAAGCACCACACTGGCACCGAGGCCTTGTAGCGTGAAAGCTCTGTCAAAGTACATGGCCCACTCTTGTGGCTCCTCCTTGCTGTGGAGAGTCATCTCTGGAATTTATTTATTTGGCGTTGGTGTCCATTCAGCAATGAATTCCTCGAGGGCTCTGCTCTAAATGGTTGTTGTACTTTTAAAACTCAGATCAAAACTCGCTAGCTCGAGGGATCACTCGACAATCCTGCATGTTGCCTCCGGGTTTCTAAGGGTGAGCTGAAGTGGGAAGCGAGTGATGACGATGATGTAGTGGCACAGCTTCCGGGAGGCCATGAGGAGGCTGTAGAGTAGTTTCCGTATACTGGAGTACCTTGATCTAGACCCTTACAGGAGAGAACTCACAAACTACATTGGTTGCTGCACCATTTTATTATTTTGAACAATCTGCCGCCCGGCTCCTGCGCCGCGTCCTTGCCTTTGACTTATTGGTTTACCGGGTGTGGACCTACTTTTCCATTCACCAACTCAGGGGTTGTTACCTTGTCTTCCTCAGCTTACCTCTATGCCACTAGTGCAATGCTAACCACTTGTTTCATTCCTACCAGAGATAGGTTCCTCGGGTTTGGGCTTGACTAGGGTTGGCGGAGATGACAGGTACTTCTTCAAGTCTTGCAACACAGCCTCTGCCTCAGGAGTCCATTTCATAGGACCTGTGTCGGGTGAATAGACCCACGGCGATCTATGGGACCCTGGAGGCCCCCCTCTTACGATTCAATAGGGGGGTCTCGGTGGATGCAGGGCATCAGTCGGCAAGGCCACGCGCGGGAGAATTTATACAGGTTCGGGCCGATCGGAAGCGTAACACCCTACGTCCTGATGGAGTTGGTTAATTTGGTAGAAATAAACAAAGGAGTGCAGTTACCCGGCAAGGATGCCCGAGGGCTCAGCTGCGCGTGTGATTAAACGAATTGTCGACCTTTGTAAAGGTATTTAACGCCCAAGATGCGATCCTATCCTTATTTTGGCTCGAGGGCCTCGACAGGGATAGAACCGCATCTCGTTGTTTTGCAAGAGTGGATATCGTTACATGTACATGTACAGAACAAATGAGTATATGGAATTGGCTTACACTAGCCACAAGCTATAACATGAACATCTTAATAAAACAATACATTCAATCATCATGTAGAAGAGCAGGGTCCAACTACAGACGAAAACAAACGGTAAAAGAACGACGCCCATCCTTTCTATCCAAGGTTGTTGGCCTGGAACCCATCCTAAATCGATGATGAAGAAGAAGAAACTTCAAATAGAACAATCATCGTGCTCGCGTCAAAGTATCGCTTTACCTGTACATGCAACTTTAGTTATAGTAATCTGTGATCCACAGGAACTCAACAATCTCATTTCCAAATGTATCAAGAATAGCAAAGCTTAATGGGTGAGGTGGGGTTAGGTGGTGAGGCTACAGCAAGCACTAAGCATTTATTTGAGTAGCTAAGTTACGAGTACAAGAATAAGAGGGGGATGATCTATGCATAACACACATTAACTAATAATGATCTCAAAGTGAACCTGAACACCTACTTACGTCAGACAAAACCCCATCGTGTCCTCTCTCAGATACGGAGCTCACAAGAAGAGACAGTCATGGTTACGCACATAGTTGGCAAGTTTTAATTAAGTTTACTTCAGGTTTTCTATGATCGGGTGTTAAAGAAACTTTCCAAGTTGGCACATAACCGCGGGCATGGCTTTCTAAAATATTTAACCCTACAAGGGTGCTCCAACTAGGCCATCGCAAACTACCACAACCTGCATCGGAATCCTCGACCACGGGAAATCCGTGATCTCCTCGGATTCCTGATGGAATACCTGAACCTCCAGATAGCCCAAAGTATCCTCAGAATCCCTCACACAAGATGTTTAAGAAGGGTAAAATAAATTTAGCAAGACCGCGTGACGTGGTGACGACCCCGATAAGAGTCGCGTATCTCGTGCTCAGGACACACCAGTTAAGCTAGTGTACAGTGGCCTGATAGAAATCACCCAAGTTGCCCTGGGTTGGCCCCGCACAGTGTTCTGGGTTGGACGAACACTCACGAGCACTGGCCCGGGGGGTTAATTAATTATCGATGGGGTGAACAGTGCCCTAGGAAAATTTTATTAGTTGTTATTAAGAAAACAGTACCAATTTTGGGTCTTGCGAGACAAGTTTTATCCTAAAACGAAAATCAAGGGGGTTCCCATAACAACCTGAAGCATGTTAGGAGCTCTCAGTATGGAACATAACACCGGTACACAAGTAACTAGGGCGGCAAAGATGTAACAAACCACCGAGCTAAAAGGCCAAGCCTTCCACCTTTTAGCAAGTATATAGGTGCATTAAATAAAATAGCAATAATGTAGTGATACAACAAGGAACCCATGTTGTCAATTGGAAGCAGCTGCACCTGCAACTAGCAATGCTATAAGAAGGCTGAGCAAGGAGTAACATAACCAAATAAGGTTTTGCTAGGTTGTGGAGGGGGTTAGAGGATTTTCATGGTAATGTTGGGAGGCTGACATTTAAGTGACAGGCAACAAGACATAGCAATAGAAACGAGACAACTAGCATAGCAATCATATTAGTAGTATATAGGGAAATAATCATATTTCTTGAGATCCCGCTTGGAAGAAGAACGAATTCATGAAGTAGATGAACCAACGTAGTCGAACGAATCCTGATAATCCGAAGCGGTTCGAAGCTCTATCAAGAATAAACAATCCGGAAACAACAATCAACACACGATAAACACCATAACATATGAATGGCATGATGCACAAACACACATGGTGCATGTCCTATTAAATTATGCAAGTCATCACAATCACAACAATCAAACACTACATATTAAGTGAAGGTCAATATGCAACGGGTTGCATATTGACGAAACTCCACATTTGAATTACTTAGTTCACTCCCGTTTAGTTCACTCCCGTTTAGATAATATTAAATATTGTTAAATATGGAAAGAGGTGAAGCATAATTATACTACCTATCTAGCCATATTAAATAAGGTCGGAAACAACATATAGCATTTTTGAAATGACCCCATATGTTAATTTTGATAGTGGTCCAGATCTGAACTAAACACATTTTTAGTCATTAAATAGCAAAATAAAGTGTACCACGTGATTCTACATGTCATTCTAGTCCATTTACATATATAGATCATCTAAAACAGAGGTACGATCTAAAATATATGACCACCACAATATGATATGCCAAGAATGCAAAATGTATGCAAATGACAGCCACAAGCATGTCAAAACATGGATGAAACAAGATATTTTGGAACTACATGAAATTCTAGGCAAATTTAAATCAGGCCGGAACAACGAATAACAATTCAGGAAAGTCCCCATATGCAAATTAAGATTTCGGTACTGTTTCGCCTATAACACAATTTTAGAGTTGCTAAACAGCAAAATAAATACCACCATGTTATTCTACGCGTTTTTCTAGCCAAGTTATATATATATATAACATTTTAATCGGAGCTATAGTTAAATAGTTATGAAATAAATCATTTTAATATGGCATTTACCCAAATTAAATGAAAGCTGCAAGTTAAATATTTTTAACATAGTTGAAAATTAGATATTTTGAAACTACTCAAAATTCTAAGCATTTTTCATGTATCACGTTATAGAACATCTGAAAAATATTGATACTTCATTACCAAAGGAATTAGGATTTCCGGTTGGTGTATCATAATCAGATGCTCCGATCAAATATAAGTAAGCTAAATTGATTTAGATGGACAACCGCCACCGTTGATTTGTCAAGAAATAGCTATGTGTGGAAGGACGTCCGAACCGGAAGATAATTTATGAATATCAACAGATGATTGTGCATATTCAGAGAAAGGTAGAATCAATAAGATCATAGGAAATTCACAAAGGAATTTAATGAATGCGGCTAGACATATGGATTTAACCATAACACAAGGAGGTGAAAAAGGTCAAAAGCAATAGGTTACTGGGGATTCCGAAAGATCGAATAGTAACTCAAAGAACTTTCGAAACCCATGACAACTGACGACGGACGAATCCTCGATAAGATAATTCGTTGCATCTCGTAAAAACAAGAGCATTTGGAAAGAAAATATGAATGGCATTTGTATACACTCATCCACAAGCGTTGGCGGAGGAAGGGAACTCGCAAGAGCGATGGGCACAAGTTCTCGAGAGAAACATTGGAGAGTACTATCAAAGTCTTCTTACGGATTAAGCCACCGTCTGGAATTACGAGGCTCTCTGGAATGAAATATTTACGAGAACCTAATGTTAGAGTTAGTAAAATATTTAACCCGAAAGAGAAGAGAGAGTAGAGCCCAGAGTACAGGAAAGGAGTAAAAGATACTAATACCACCCAATTGAGATGTGGGCCCGTAAGCCACATCATCAGTGTTAGTAAAGTTTTTCAAACACTAGACTCAACTTCGGTCAAGGTGTTGGAAAGGGGGCTACCTACAGGCAGTCGGATCTGATACCAACTTGTGAGGCCCTCGGTTTAATCGTACGCTAATGATACATGCAAATGCGTACGACCAAACCCAAGGACTCACGGGAATATATAACAACACAACTATAAACACAAATAAAATAATACAAGCTTCATATTACAAGCCAGGGGCCTCGAGGGCTAGAATAAAGAAGCTCGATAAACACACAAGTCAGCGGAAGCAACAAATATCTGAGTACAGACATTAAAGACGGGGTGCCTTAGAGAAGGCTAGCACAAAATAAACACGATCGAACGGGGCAAGGCCTCCTGCCTGGGAACCTCCTAACTACTCCTATATTCGGTGGCCTCCACGAAGAATACACCATCGGGGCGGCAGGCGTCGGCAAGAAACTCCATCTCCCGGGCTCCATCATTTGGTCGCAGCACGGATCAAGGGGACAAAGGGGGAGCAAAGCAACGGTGAGTACTAATCCAAAGTACTCGCAAGTCTTACATCAGAACTATTCTAAGTATGCGTCAGTATCAACAAAGGGGGGTTGGTTATATGTGGACTGACTGCAGCAATGCGAGAAAAGAGAGAGAAGGCCTAGTACCATCGAAGTCTAGCATCTTCAGGGTCTTGCAGCAATAGACGAGATTAGAACAGGTGTAACACAATTAATAGTCATATTGTTGCAGCATTATGAAAGTGAGGTCATGCCTAGAGATCCTCCCTCGACTCCCTGCGAGGAAGTAATCCTGAGGCAACTAAATCCAGTTAAGTAACCATTGTAGATGTATAAGATCATGGCACCACTCCAAGTCGTCCTGTAACCGTGGACACGGCTATCCGAATAGTTAATTTTCATCCTTGCAGGGGTGCACCACATGTCCTCTCACGCTCGATAACACTCTAGCCGGACACACTTTTCTAGGTCATGCCCGACCTCGGAATATCGACACGTCGCAGCCCCACCTAAGACTCAACACAGAGGCCAGCCCGCCGGTCTAACTACTAAGCACAAAGGGTTCATGGGCCCAGTTCCCCTTCGCGCTCCTGCATGATGCGTGGGTAGCCGACGTCAGTCCTAGTATCCCTTAATCACAAGCGCGATGCATCTCGGGACCACTCGGGCGCGCGCCGCTACATTGCTGACATCTGAAAAGCTTCGGCTGATACCGCGACGTCGAGTACCTATAATTTTTCCCGCCTAGCCGGTTAGTGCGAAAAGGTGTCCAACCAACCCAAATCAAATACCCAAATCCATTAACATTTTAATTAGGCCATCGACACAATCTCGCGGGAATCCACCCGTCTAACAACTAATCATTAATGATCCCAGTTAAATGGTCGAGTAACTGTGTGGTTGTAACATCTGGGGGAATCCGAGGTATCACCCTCGTTGGATTCCGAACGATATATCCATCAAGGTGGGCTTAAAGGAATCACCCTCGGGGGTCACACACTTGAGGGGTTGTACGACAGAGGCATCGTCGGGAATGGTGAAAGAGGAATCAACCTCGATAACCACGACCGACTAGCTATACGAAAGAGGTATCATCAGGAGTACTTAACGAGGTGTCACCCTCGGTATCCGATGGTATCTCTATAGCGTCGTACAACTAAGGGTGGGTGTATGTGCTGTGTCGGGTGTGGCTCGTCGATCAGGGATCAAGATGTGAAAGCCAAGCGGGGCAACTGGACTACGGGGTCAGAGGGGAAGACTGCTCCACCTATACTAAGCAGTTTAAAGGTACAATACTGAAAGTAGCAGTTCATCAAAAACAGGCTATGCATCAGATATAGGAGCTAACTACAACAGTAGCAAAATACTAATGCAAGCAGTAGGAAGAAAGACATAGGCGATATAGGAATGATCAAGGAGGGTTTGCTTGCGTTGCTGCTCTGCAGCAAAGGACTGATCGGCAGGGTCGTAGATGTACCCGGCAGCAACGTCAATCTCGGGGTCTAGCGGTAAGAAGAGGGGGAAGAAACAATAAATAATAGGAACGGTGTAACATAATGCATGACATGGCAAGATGCAGGCTAGACATGAGCTAACGCAGCAACATCCGTCATAGACGGGTCGGAAGAA